>NC_091066.1:113814892-114518892 GCF_000393655.2 Nicotiana sylvestris | reverse complement strand
CTTTTAAGTTCTAGGTCGCCCACCAGTATAATGTGGGAATACTTTTAAGTTCTAGGTCGCCCACCAGTATAATGCGGGAATACTTTTAAGTTCTAGGTCACCCACCAGTATAATGCGAGAATACTTTTAAGTTCTAGGTCGCCCACCAGTATAATGCGGGAATACTTTTAAGTTCTAGGTCGCCCACCAGTATAATGCGGGAATACTTTTAAGTTCTAGGTCGCCCACCAGTATAATGCGGGAATACTTTTAAGTTCTAGGTCGCCCACCAGTATAATGCGGGAATACTTTTAAGTTCTAGGTCGCCCACCAGTATAATGCGGGAATACTTTTAAGTTCTAGGTCGCCCACCAGTATAATGCGGGAATACATTTAAGTTCTAGGTCGCCCACCAGTATAATGCGGGAATACTTTTAAGTTCTAGGTCACCCACCAGTATAATGCGGGAATACTTTTAAGTTCTAGGTCGCCCACCAGTATAATGCGGGAATACATTTAAGTTCTAGGTCGCCCACCAGTATAATGCGGGAATACATTTAAGTTCTAGGTCGCCCACCAGTATAATGCGGGAATACTTTTAAGTTCTAGGTCGCCCACCAGTATAATGCGGGAATACTTTTAAGTTCTAGGTCGCCCACCAGTATAATGCGGGAATACTTTTAAGTTCTAGGTCGCCCACCAGTATAATGCGGGAATACATTTAAGTTCTAGGTCGCCCACCAGTATAATGCGGGAATACTTTTAAGTTCTAGGTCACCCACCAGTATAATGCGGGAATACTTTTAAGTTCTAGGTCGCCCACCAGTATAATGCGGGAATACATTTAAGTTCTAGGTCGCCCACCAGTATAATGCGGGAATACTTTTAAGTTCTAGGTCGCCCACCAGTATAATGCGGGAATACTTTTAAGTTCTAGGTCGCCCACCAGTATAATGCGGGAATACTTTTAAGTTCTAGGTCGCCCACCAGTATAATGCGGGAATACTTTTAAGTTCTAGGTCGCCCACCAGTATAATGCGGGAATACATTTAAGTTCTAGGTCGCCCACCAGTATAGTGCGGGAATACTTTTAAGTTCTAGGTCGCCCACCAGTATAATGCGGGAATACTTTTAAGTTCTAGGTCGCCCACCAGTATAATGCGGGAATACATTCAGCTCTAGATTTTGGAATCAGTCGCCCCACCTGAAGACAGAAGGGTACAACAGAGATCCCCAAACGGGAAACAATGAAATCCCCAGCACCAAGAAGCAGACAACTGCAGAGGCAAGCGCACAATTCAAAAGGAAAAAGGAACGCGTCTCAAAGGAAGTAGTTTGGGAACGGTGTAGCATGCCCAGTATAACAATTCTGATGAAAAGCCATACCACTGAAGAAACCATTGGAAGATTTAAAGAAGAAAGCCGTATCCCCAGCAAATCAAGCAAAGTGATGAGAACTGACATTCAAAAAGGTGAAGGACCAGCATCATCTCCAAGTTCACAAAATAAAGGCGTCAGAGGAAAGCGTTAGCCGACAAGAAAGCAAGGCAGCAAGAACAAGTTGAAGATGGATGAGATTTCAGGATCCTCAGTTTAGCTTAGCTTCTTGTTTTCCTTTTAGAGCAATGTAATAGGGAGATCGGTTGAGCAGTAGCATCCTACAGCAGCATACAACAGCGCACAACAACAGCAAACACTACAGTCACACGGTAGTCCCAGCTACCAAAATTTCCCGAACTACATTGACCTGATTCCTGTTTCAGCCCAGGATATGTAGGAAACCTCTGAAGCAAAGGTTCGGTCAAATCTTTTTCAAAAAAATGCTTCACACGGAGTATTCGGACGGGCAAAAATCGCTCGCTTTATCTTTGCGCGAAAACCCTTCGTGTCTTCGTGCAAAGAGGGGCAGCTGTAAGCACGTGATTTTTGCTTCACGGACAATCGCTCCAAAAGAAAATAAAAATAGTGGCAAAAGGCTTCGCTGTACAATTTTTCGGTCTTTCCGTGACATGTTTTGTTAGTCGTTTGTGAGTCTGTCCATTTTGCATCTAGTCATTATCAAACAAAAATACAAAAAATATATGTGGCGTTAAAAGAAAATTCAAAAATATAAATATATGTGCATCGTCCGTTTTAGGTTGTGATTTAACTTACTTGGTATGATAATTATGTTGAAATGCCATATTGTTATTTGTTTTAATTTCATTTGGTTTTATTAGTTATTTTTATTTTTTATTTTTTTATTTTTCTTTAAATTGGAAAACAAAAGAAAGTTGAAATCAATTTGGGCCAAAAAATAAGACAAAAACAAGCCCAAACCAACGATCTGACCCGGTCCAGACCAGGCCTGCCTAGGCACCTCCTGAAACGACGTCGTTTCAGGCAAATCAATCTGAGCCGTCCGTCCCAGCCGATCCAACGGTTCAGGACCTCTTTCAGCGACCCATGTTCAAACCCGACCCAAATAACCAGCCTGACCCAACCCCTCACTTAAACCAAACGACCCCGTTTAACTGCCAAACGACCCCGTCTCATTTCTCAGCATCAGATCCAAGCCGTTGAGATCATCTGATCTAACGGCTCAGATCCAATCCCATAGACCATATATAAACCTTCCCTTATACCCACGCCCCCTATACCAACACCCCACCCCTTCGTCCCCAAGTCGAACCCGGACCTCCCATTAGAAACCCTAGCCGCCCTCGTCTCCCTCGCCATTAAAGCCGGCGGCACGAACGCCGGTGACCACCTCCTGAACACCCTAAGACCCCCTCACTCTCCTGAACATGGATCTGTTACCCTCTTGCCTCGAATCACCTTCCCTCGTCTCGAATCTTCGTTTGAAGATTTGAGTCGAACCCGGACCTATGCCAAACCACCCCATCTTCATACCAGACACTCCCCTGACTTTCCTCGTGACCAAACCAAGCTTGGTTTGGTCCGAATCTACCCACAACTCCCTAAAAATCAGATCTGGAAATCCAGACTTTAGAACACATGCACCTGGGGAATCCGGCCGGTTTGGACATGGGTTTGAGGTCTAATAGACCTTAATCAAGGTGTTCTCATGTGAGAACACCCTGATTAAAGTTTGTTCGGCCTCAAAAGTTCGAAGATGAATCAGATTTGGGTCTGTTTGATTTAAACATTTTCGGTAAGTTTTCCTTTCTTTTGTGTTAGTTTTGATTAAGTGGTCAGCATGCTTCATTGTGTTTGTTTGTTGTTTTTTGTTATTTTTTTTTCATTCGGATTTCTTTCATCTCTGTAAAGACCTTTTATTTGGTCGATTGTGTTCTGTGTATGATTCTGAATGTACTCTGTGATAAACATGATAACTCATATAGGCCCCAGTAATTGAACAAAAATTGTCTGATGCCCTTTAGATCCCTAAATGTATTGTTTATGTGAGCGACTGATTATTACCTGTTATAATTAGTATAGTCGACTCGATAAATGTCGTCGATTAGTTTGCTATAACTAATGAATCGAATGAGCTAGTATTTTCACGTAACTAATTGAACTCGGACACTGACTGAATGTCCCAGTAATGTTTGAAATGGTTTGTTGGCATTATAAAAATGACTAAAAGGGTTCAGTCTAGGCAGTCCTGAATTTGAACTCTCATCAGTTCAAAAATGCCCTGATGCTGCAAAAAGGTCAAGACAGTGATAACCAGGGTTTAACAGGGGTATTCTGGGGTGTCAAAAAGAACAGAAGTAATTAGTTTAAGTGAGCTGACAAATGGGGTACGAAATTAGGATTAAACTAATGCTAATGGGGGGACAAGACACAAGAGTATGGGTTTAAAATGAATAAATAAAACGAGCCCATAACTCTTGATTAAACAAAGACCAGGCGTGGGGAGCAAAGGGGCTGGCACCAAAGATGCTTAGGCATGGGCTTAAAGGGTATGGGCATTCTGCCAATTGGCAGGGCAGGCAGCTCAGCTGTACTGGTTCATTTGGCCTATAAATAGGCCATTTGATAACTTAAACGGGGCTGGACTTTTAGTCTTCAGAAAAAGAGAAAACAAAAGGGGGAAATTTTCAGAACACTTTAACCAATCACTGCCCAAAACTGCACGAGGGGTTAAATTGGTTGGGCTATCCTGGCCAAGCCAGTTATTCTAACCAGGGTCATTACTGTTCCATTAAGAGAAAGGCTGTGTGTTTTCTGCTGTGATTGTTACTATACTGAGTTTTCTGTGGGCTGTGGTTCGAGTCTTAGTCTTCCTGATTGCTGGAACTGTATCGGGTATTAGCTGAGCTTTGGGGTTATTGGGTTTTCTGTTGCTGTCACATTTGGTATCTTGGATTTTCTACTGGTTCATTACTCTTTTTCTGGGATTGTTTGTTTGGGCCTCGACCATCTGTGGTTTCTGTTGTTCTGGAAACTGTTGCTATTTGTCTGTTGGACTGTGGAGAGCATTTGTGGCTGTTGGTTTGTTGTTGAGTTGTTACTGTTTGGTTGTTGTTGCTGTGTTTGTTGCATACCACTCAGCTGATCATTTTCTCCCTCCTGTTGTCCTCTATACCAGGTACACAAATATATTACCAATGTAACTTGAAAAGTTTGAGCATGAATGGAGAAGATCTGCAGATGTCTATATATACATAGAATATTATGTTAGACCTCATATAATGTATAATAGTTTACCTTCTTGTTTTGGATACTAAAGTTAGCTTACAGTCCTAGTAAACTGTCAATGAATGGTAGTTGAATGTTAGATTGTGTATATAGGATGGTGATAAGAGTATGCCCAAGGCAGTGGGTTGTATCTCAGATTTAATGCAATAGTGTAGTATAAACAAGTAATGTATGCGAAGCATGAAAATCGTACACTATAAATTAATTTCTTTCCTTTCCAATACATGTGCCGTATATAACTGCTAAAACCTTTTTTAGATAAAGAACACGGTTTACAATCTCAACCCCACGAGAAGTCGAGCCCGGGTCAAAACAGACCCGGCAGGCTCGCATCGAACAAGCAGTGGCCCGGGTCTGGCCAATCATGCTTGGGCTGGATTTGGGCTCGTGGTTACTGGATCGGCTGACTGTGTATGCAGCCCCGTTTCGGATTTTTTTTTAAGCCTTTCTGAATGTTGTTACAACATCTTCAAACATGTAATTAATTAGGACTTTCTACTGTTTTTAATTGATAGAGACAAACACGACAAGAAACGTAGTTGCTATAAGATATCCCTTTAAAATAAGAACGAGATGAGCCTCGATGAAATAAACAAAACGCGCAGATGCGGGGCCCTTGTTAAATGTATATTATTGAAGCATTTAGTTTCCAGGACGGGTTGCTTAGCAAATCTCGCAACCTTCCTGAAATGACAACACGTTAGTCTCTTTAGGATACGCTTTAATAAACTTTACCTTCTTAAACTCGGGTGCACATTTATGTGACCCAAATCCAAATCTCGACGGATTCGAAATGCCTTTCTAATCACGGGTACATTGACTGTGACGTGGTTCGAGATGCATGTCCATGACGTTGCAAATTCATTAAAAATAAAGAACGAGATGAGCCTCGCCAAATAAAATACAAATTGCGGGGCCCTCAATAAATATTGCTTTAAAAATTGTTTAGACTTCGGGATGGACCGTTTAGTAAAATTTCACGGTCCTACCCAAAATAAATACGCTAGTCGCTTTAGGCGCGCCTTTAATAATTTAATTTCCTTAAACTCGGGTGCACATTGATGTGACCCAAATCCAAATCTCAACGGAGTCAAAGCGTGTCGATGACCACGGGTACATTGATTGTAACGTGGTTCGAGATACATTTTATAACGTTGCAATTCTTGATAAAAATAACGGTAAATGATAAAAGCGGTTGAAAGATAAAATTTGCACATAAGTTCGTATTGTATTTAAAATCAGATAATCAAGCCGAATATAACAGTTGAGCGACCGTGCTAGAACCACGGAATTCGGGAATGCCTAACACCTTCTCCCGGGTTAACAGAATTCCTTATCCGGATTTCTGGTACGCAGACTGTAATATAGAGTCATTCTTTTCCTCGAGTCGGGATTAAAATTGGTGACTTGGGACACCCTAAATCTCCCAAGTGGCGACTCTGAAATAAATAAACTCATCCCGTTTCGATTGTCCTTTAATTGGAAAAACTCCCTTGCGCCCTGCGGGTGCGGAAAAAGGAGGTGTGACAGCAAGTCGTAGGGAGCCAGTCTCAGGTTCCCGAGCTTATAGAGGACCTAGGGACCACTCAGGATCCCATGCCGATAGACGGGCCATAGGGAGTCTCTGTATCCTTTTCCTTTTATTTTTGGTGCTTATTTTGCTTAGTTGGCATTGAGGACAATGACAGCTTTTATTTGAGGGGGTAGGCCCTACTTTGATTTGATTGGATGAATGTATATATTTGACAGATTTTATGCTTTCTTTATTTTTCATCTTTGGTATGTATATAATTTTAGCACTTCATTACATTTTTCGCACTTTTTATCTTGGGTCTGCATATAAAAGTATGTTCCATTGTATATATTCATCTCCCTTATTGTATATTCGATTAAACCCCCTCTTGTAAATATTCATTTTACTTTTCGCAATTTTTTCTTTCTTAGCTTCTTATTTGTGTTCGTAGCTTCTTGTTTTGGATTTTTACAATAAGCCTTTGGTTTTTTTAATGCCACAGTTCTTTCCAAAGGTGGAATTTGTGTGAATCGGGTGGCTCTTCTCGATGATGGATGGCATGACTACCTTCTTAAGGGTTTGAGTCCGTTTTTCTTTTGCTTTTTAGTATTTAGTGGTAAGGGTGCCTCAAGCAAAGCTTCACTTGAGCCTAGAACATTTGCCTTTGATCTCATGGTCAAAAACAAATTGTTGTGTTTAGGATGGTGAAAGTCGTGACCTTGAGACTCTTGTGTTGACTGATAATCATCAAGTGATTTTTCGGGACCATTGTGTGCTCAAATCTTATCTAAGGTTGTTGTGGGCCCCCGACTTCTTTAGCGATCCCATAGCTTGTGTGGTAAGAAATTGCATTGCAAGTCCAAGTCCTAAGCCATTGGTCTAGAACTTGCCCTGAATGTTTGTTGAGGCAAAATCCTAAGCGTAATTTGACTTGAGACATGATTATAGGCTCTCCTTGATCCAAATGATAGCTTGAACACTTCCATATCCTACCAATGATAAAATCCCTAGTCAGCCCTTTTGAGCCTTAGAACTTTTTCCTTCAAGAACCATGATACAAGCCTTTACCCATTCTAAAAGATACCCTCTCTTGGCACCCGATGTTTCCTTAGCATATGGAAAAAGTATAAGTTTGGGGGAAGAGACGAGGATTGCAACAAAGTGGTAAAAAGGTACCAAAAAAATAAAGAAAAGGAAAGGTAATGAAAAAGAAAGAAAAGCAAAAAGACAAAAAGAATGTTCAATGTGTAAGAGAATAAAAGGGATTCAAGAAAAGCAAAGAATGAAAGGTGTGGAAAATTAAGAAAGGCGAAAAGATTTGAAATGAACATGAAAGAGTGATAGTGTGTCTCTCTAACCCCTTATAAAGAAGTGAAATAACTTAAAAAGTCAAGTGAATGTGTGCCAAAATGAAGCAAAAGAAGTGCTAAAGGGAAGATGGAACCTACTTAGACCAAACATTTCCTACCCTGAACCATAAGCCTTCATTATGTCTCCACAAAAGCCCTATATGATCTTGAGTTGAATGAATCTTACATTAGTGGTGACTCACATAAGGGGCAAGCATATGGTACTTAGAGCCGGACTTGTGACTTTTCCTTGAGAAAGATGAGTGGATTTTCGTTAACCTCATTTTGAGTGCACTGTCTTAAAGGTGAGGTTGGCTTAGGGAGAGTTGAGGATGTATGAGTTTGGGTTCCACAATGACCGAAGTAATAGAAAGAGTTTCTTTGATGTCGTGACTCAACTCTTGATTCTCTTGTGTCGCACTTAATCCATGGTGTTTAAAAGGGTAAATGTTGTTAATGATTCATTTGTATTGAGGGCAATTGTTAGTCCCAATTGATACTAGATGAGGTCACTTTATGACAGCTGAATTATCTTGGAATTACACTTAAGGGGGGGGTCTTATTTTGTTTGCTTGAGACAAGCAAAAGCTTAAGTTTGGGAGAGTTGATAACTAGGAATTATGATGCATTTTACACTCCTTCATGCTCACGTTTTGATTAGAAATGTCTACAAAATAGTCCCAAAGGCTCAAAAGTTGTGCTTGGTTGCAAGTTTGATCAACAAGGTGACAAGATGTCAAAGATTAGCTAAATATGGAGTGAAACTTGCACAAGTACCAAGACAAGGCAAAGCTCAATCAAACAGGGCCAGTGCGGCCGCACACCATTCTGTGCGGTCCGCACAAGTGAAGTTCAGAGAGTGTGCATCTCAGGCCAAAAGGCAATGCGGCCACAAAAGATTTTCTGCGGTCCGCATTGGATTCGCTGTGGCCACACTAGATTTAGTGTGGTCCGCAAATCCAAGGTTCAGAGAATTGCCAGTTTGAAGATTGAAGCCCAATGCGGTCCGTTCTCCATTTCATGCGGACCACACTAGAAGACACCGCGGCCACACTCAATTCTGTGCGGCCCGCATTGCCCAAGTTCAGAGAGCTGGATATTCAAGTCAAGAGCCTTAGTGCGGCCGCACTTGATTTTGTGCGGTCTACACTAGCCCCGCAAGGGCATTTTTGTCCAGAATTGTCAGCTTAGTATAAATAGCTTCTTTTCCCATTTTTAAGTCATCAGATAGTTTTTCCTCAGAGCTGCGCTCGGGACTTAGCTTCTTTTATCTGTTTTGAGTAATTTTAGCTTCATTTCAACATTGAATCTTCAAGTTTAATTTAGCAATTAATTAATATGAGTTTTTCTTCATCTATTTCTTTGTTTTCTTCTCTAAATATGAGTAGCTAGACCCATAAGTTAGGGTTGTGGCTCAACCCTAGTGTGGGTAATTGATGAGTCTTGTGTTTTGATGCTTGATTGTCTATGGGTTTTTGATATTTGGACTAATTTCATGTTTAATTGTTGAATTAGTGGTTGCAAACACTAGTTTGTGTTTAGTTGACTTTGGCTCTTCTTGAGAAAGAGAGCCTAAGTCTCTGAAATTGGTCCAACAAGGAATTGGGGCGTACTCAAGAGATTGATAGCCCCAGTTAAAGGGTTAAGACCTAGAGATAGTAATATCCGACTTGAACCTTGATTGCTTGGGCAAATTTGCATACCCAATTGTTCTTGAGAAAGTCAATTCGGGAAAAGTCACTCGAATTACCGAGAGGTATAGGGTGAGTAGAATTGTGCAATGGTTATATCATACTCCCCAAATGTGACAATCTAGCTTTAGACGCAAGAATCTGTCAATTGACCACCTAGGCGAAAGTCACTACCCTAGTGCCTTTTTATCCATCTGAGCAACTCGCAATAGTTTAACCTTAGCTTATTTTAGTTCAATTGAGCAGTGTAGTTTTATACAATTAGAAGTAAATCAAAACAAAAAATGTGTAGAAGTGCAATTAAGAGCAAATATGCAACTCCACTTTAGATAGACACCCGACTCCAATATCTAGCTCCCTGTGAAAATCGATCCCGACCTTAATCGGGTAAAAGCTACTTCGACCTCTCTCGCTACTCAATAGTAATGTAGGGTTGGCTTCGATCATGCACCTTCGGATGAACCAGTTGTACAATCTAGACAGTCTTCTACAAAAGAGTTACCTGTATATGTTGCCTCTATTATGAATGAAATGAAAGAGGTTCCTTCTTTTCAACCACCCTTGTGTCAAAGCCAACTCCCTCAAGACCACATCATATGGTCACTACAACTCAAACAGGGAATCTCAAACCCAAGCAACCTTTCTACCTCTCTGCTGCTACACCTCAATCTGTGCACCCGATTTCTACAAAAGAGTTACTTGTAAGTGGTGACAAGCAATTCATGATGAGTACAATTATCCAAAGTGGAACATGGCAATTAGTTCCACTACCACTGTCTTAGAATATTATTGGTTGTAAATGGGTGTTCATGACTAAAATGATATCTGATGGTACAGTATATCACTATAAAGCTTTTCTTGTAGCCAAGGGTTATCATTAAAACCGGGCATTGATTTTGTTGGTACATTTAGTTCCGTTGTAAAGCCTGCCACGATAAGAGTTCTACTTTCCTTAGTTGTATCTCAACAGTGGCATATTACTCAACTAGATATTTCAAATATCTTTCATCGTGGACATCTTGATGAGGTTATTTATATGTCTCAACCACCTGGGTTTATTGACCCAACTCGTCCAGATCATGTTTGTCTACTTAAGAGGCCACTCTATGGTCTTAAGCAACCTCCTCATACGTGGAACAAATGCTTGATAAATGTTTTATTGTCTTATGGCTTTTCTAGATCTAAGGCAGATTATTCGCTGTACTTTATTTTTGGACCTACCAAGTTATTTTGCATGATTTACCTAGACGACATTCTGGTGATGGGCAACAACGAAACTTCTATTGACTCTCTGGTCGCCAAACTACTATCACACTTTGTTGTTAAAGATCTTGGGCAGCTTTCCTATTTTTTAGGTCTTGAAGCAATGATCGCAACGGACTCAACCTGAGGAAGAGTGGGCACTAATACTTTTACCCAATAGCGGTATCGGGGTCAATTTTCCACAGGGAACTTCAATTTGGAGTGGCGTGTTTGTGTAGTCTAGGACTATGTTTTAGCTCCTAATTGATCTTCTAACATTTTTGGTTTTCTTTTGATTAATAGCTACAATTTATCAACTACAATTGTAAAACTAAGTTATGCTAAAATTATGATTCTAAGTTGTATGCAATATAGAGAAAGGCACTAGGGTCGTGGCATGTAGCTAGGTGGTCAACTAACGGGTAGAGATTCCTAATGCAAGAATGATGACTATGGGACTTATGCTATAACCGTTGCACTTTTGCACTCACTCTCACACCTCTCGGTAGAGAGAGTGATTTTGCCCAATTGACTCTCTCGAGACCAATTGGGTAGGCCAATTTGCCCAAGCAACTTATGGTTCAAGTTGGGTAATTACTCTCTCGAGGTTTAACCCGTTAATTGGGACTACCATTCTCATGGGTCCATCCCAATTCCTTGTTAGAATTAATCTTGGGGTCATAGACTCTCTTTCTCAAGAAGAGTCAAAACTCACTAAGCTAGACTTAGTGTTTGCAACTACCAAATCTTAATGAAAACATAAGATTAATTCAAATAACAAATACCCAACATCATTCATGCACTAAACAATCACACCCATTAATTACCCACACTAGGGTTGAGCCACAACCCTAGCTAATGAGTTTAGCTAGCCATAATAGGAACAGAAATTGAAGAAATAATAGATGAAATTGACATAACAATTAACTACAATGTTAATCTACTCAAATCCACGTTAATACTAGAAGATATTGCCCAAAATAGGCTAAAATCATGAAATTCCGAGTTCAGCTGCTCTATGCTCTCCAAACAGATCTGGAAAAAACTGCTACTAAAAAGTAAAATGTTCTATTTATACTACACAGGAAAAACCAGATAAAAATACCCCTGAGGGTTTGGCGCGGACCGCGCACAAATGACGTGCGGCTACGTAGGGTTTTGGGCCTTCATATCTTGCTTCTGGCACTGGGGGCGCGGACCGCACAAAAGTGACGCGCGGCCGCGTGAACTTCATCCACGCGGACCGCACTGATTAGGTGCACGGCCGCGTGGGCTTTTGTCTTGAATGATTGAGTCTCTGATACTCTTAGGCGCGGACCGCGTGAAAAAGGGCGTGGACCGCGCAACTTGACTTGAAGATATCATGGACTCTGAACTTTCCTGCGCGGCTGCATGGCAGAACAGTGCGGACCCCGCAGGTTGAACTTGAAGATGTCCAGCTTCTGAACTCTCCTGCGCGGCCGCGTGACAAAACAGTGCGGACCGCGCAGGTCCTTTTGATCCCCCCTTTCAGTTGTCTTTTGACACTTGGCAGATTTCACTCCTTTTTGAGCCGATCTTTAGTATTTGTCATCTTGTCGCTCAAACCTGCAATCAAGCGCAACTTGTAAGCATTTTGGGACTAATTTCTGGCAGTTAATGCACAAAGCTTAGGTAAGAATGGGTATAAAACATGTAGAAATCACAGTTATCAACTCCCCCAAACTTAAACCTTTGCTTGTCCTCAAGCAAATAAAATGAGACCTACCCCTCAATGGACAACACTCGAGAAATTCCTGTTTATCCTAAAATAACCTCAACAAGCCTCAATTGGGACTAACAATTGCCCTCAATGTGAATGCATCATTAACACATTTAAACTTTGCAAACTTATAGATCAAGTGCGACGCAAGAGCATCAAGAGTTGACACATTTCATCAAGGAACCTTTCTCAATTTCTTTGGTCATTGTGGAACTCAAACTCACACATCCTTGACTTTCCCTGAGTGAACCTCACCTTTTAGAGTATTCGCACACAAATCGAGGTGAATGGACTTCTCTCTCATCTCTCACAAAGAAAAGGCCCTAAGTCCGGCTCTAAGTAACATATGCTTTCCCCTTATGTAAGTATCCACTAATGTAGGCTTCCCTCAACTAAGATCATATAGGGCTTTTGAGGAGTCATTGTGAAGGCTTTGGGTAAAGGTAGGACGTGTTTTTGTTCAAATGGGTTCAATCTTCCCTCAAGCACTTCTTTTGATTTATTTTGGCACACTTTCTTGACTCAATTGAGTAATTCACTTCTCTCAAGGGGTTAGAGAGACGCATTGTCACTCTTTCTTTTGCAATTCAAATCCTTTCTCCTTTTTATTCACTTTTCCACACCTTTTTCACTTTTTTGTTGTCCTTGGATTCCCTTTTTGGTTCTTATTCATTTTTGTCTTTCTTTTTGTCTTTTTCTCTTTTTCATTGCCTTCCTTTTCTTTTGCTTTTGTTCCTTTTTACCACATTGATGCCTTTCTTGTCTCTCCCCCCAAACTTAGACATTTGCCATTTACTCAAGGGAAAATTTGGGTGCCAAGAGAGAGTTTCGTTAAGAACGGGTATAGGCTTGTAGCTTGGTTCATGAACGAAAAAGGTTTAAGGCTCAAAAGGGTTAAACTAGGGATTATTTCATTGGTAGGTCATGGAAATTGTTCAAATTTTGCATTTTGGATGAAGGAGAGCCTATAATCACGTCTCAAGTCAAGTTCCACCTATGATTTCGCCTCAACAAATATTCAGGGCAAGTTCTAGACCATCGGTTCGGTACTTGGGCTCACGATTCGAATTCTCACTACACACACTCAAGGATTGCCTAAGACGTAATCGAGGGCCCACAACGACCTTAGTTATGATTCAAGCGCACAATGGCCCAAAATGACCACATGATGATTGTTTGGCAACACAAGAGTCTCAAGGCCACAACTTTCACCATCCTAAACACAACATAATGTCTTTGACCATAGGATCAAAGGCAAATGTGCTAGGTCCAAGTCAGGCTTTGCCTGAGGTACCCTTAACTATAAAAACTTGAAAATCAAAAAAGAAAAATCAAAAACGGACTCAAAACCTTAAGAAGGCTGTCACGCCATCTATCATTGGGAAGAGCCACCCGGTTCGCACAACATCTACCCTTGGAAAGAACCGTGGCATTAAGAAAACCAAGGGCTTATTGCAAACGCCAAAACAAGACAAAAAGGCTACGAGCCTAACTTTGCAACTAAGACGAAGAATTTTAACGAGAAATAGAAAAACATGCAACTAAAATGAAAAATTTTATCGAAAAATAGAAAAAAAAATGAAAACCGAATGAATATGTACAAAAAGGGAGTAGAATATACAACCAGGGGGGAATGAATATATACATAGAATCTGAAGAGCATCTGGAATGAACAGTTATATACAAACCATCTACCAATTACTAATGTCAACAAGCTAAATGTAAAGATAATATGTACAGTAATCCAGCAGTTAATCAAAATAGTAGGGCCACACCTCCACGAATAAAAGCTAGCATTGTCCCCAATGCTAACTACCAAATAAAACATAAAAAATCAGCAAAGGATATAGAGCGGCCCCTCAAGCCTCATCAAACTGGTCCCCAGCCTGCTGCTGGGACAGGTGTCTGCTCCTGATCCGGCTCATTAACTGGTGGAACTGAAGAGGGCTCAACATCTGCAGTACTATATGGGCCCACCTGAGCTGGATCCACCTCGATCACTATTCCCTCTGTGCTAGGGAGCTTTCTCTTCTTCCTTGGCCTATCCTCCTCTACCTGTGGTTGCATTGCTGCTGGCTCTCCAGCTGGATCTCCAAATAGTAAGTCTAGTGGCATCTGATCCGCTAGCAGCTTGTCCACACCCACTCTCAACTGTGCAACTGACTCCTTGGAAGCTTTCTGCTTCCTTAGCTTCTTGTGTTCCCGAGCCAACTTTTCCAATGCCTTTCCATGTGCCCCAACCGCCTTAGTCAAGGCATCCTGCATCGCCATCATCTTTTCCTGGTTGGCCAGGATCTTCTTCAATGCATCCTCAATGGAGGAGGGAATCTCAACAGTAGCTGGTGCTCCCTGTACCTGCACAACAGTGGTCAAAGTAGACAACTTGGATGTCGCAACTGACATCCAGTTGTTCAAACTCGCAAGGGAGTGAGTTAGCTGGTTGGTAGTGAACCGGTGAGTCTTTGATGAAGGAATCACCGGATCAGCTGCGACAGATGGACCAGCTGTGGAGGAAGGGCCTGGGGGTAGTGCCTCATCAGTAGTAGGCTCAGGTGGCTGCTCAGTAGCAACTGGCTCTTCAGACTGGCCAGGTGCGGAGGAGGTAGAAGCTTGAGTCTTTTTGCCTCTCTTTGGGTTGTCCGGACCCAACTGATCATACCACGAGTAGGGGGCCACTGGAGGTACCGTAACATCATATCTTTTCTTCTTCACTTTCAACTCTCTAAAGTAAAGGGAGAGTGTGTTCGGAAAGGGGTAGTTTGTTTTTGTCTCATTACCGACAGTAGAAATCACTCTCGACATTATATTACCTACATTCAGAGGGAAACTCGCCATTATAGATGCTACCAAGACAGCCCGAGGAAGGGGAACGGAGTGATCGTGTGTAGACGGGTCAAGTCGACTACACACGAAGGTCAACCACCCTTTTGCTTCAAAGTTGAGGGTGTTCCGAAAAATCTTTTCCTGTGCCTTCAACCACACAGGGACTGTACCTGGAGCTGCTAAATGCTCGGCCAACCACGGACGAACCTCCTCTTTCATTGCCAGCTTCTCAAGATACTGAGACTCATCCTCTTCTTCAAACCCCAAGAAGTCATTCAGCGACTTCCCATCAAATATCACGATCTTGTCCCTCACTTTTGTTGCTTTGGAGTCCCGAACTGTGTGGTGGACATTGCAATAAAACTCCTTCACCATGTGCTCATTTGCAATTTCAACTCGCTCTTTGAAGAATCCCCAACCCTCTCTAGTGCGGAATTGTGCTTGCACATGAGGGTTGAGTGGGATAAGATCGGCATCTATGAACCGCCTTTCCGGAATCAACTTTCTCTTGGGCCACCATTCCCTTAATTTGTGGAAAGCGACCTCACTGACAAACCTATCTTCCCATGCCTCCGGTCTCCTGATCCTCTCTATACCTCCAACCTGTGGTGCACCTCCTTCGGCATATCCTCCACTTTCCCCTGATAGTGAAGTTGTGAGAGAAGTAGAGTAGTTGTTCTCATTTGCTTTTTCTGCTCCGTACTCATCAGACGAGTCCGAGATGACATTTACCGGCTTTTTGGAAGTGGCTACATCAGCACGACTAGGAGATGGGGAATCCCGTAGCTGAAAAGATGTGGACATGTGTGTGGGGGCAGACTCTGAAGTGACACTCCTCGAAGGTGCATACTCACTCCCCGTGGAGTGAGATGTAGCTCTATCAGCTTCCCGGATTATCTTCTGGTTTTTCTTTATCGCTTCCCTGGTTTGAGGATTTAACTTTACAATTCTTTTTCCTTTTCCCCCATGGGAGGAACCACCTCTCCCTGGTTGTATTTGTTTGCCCGCTCGTTTTTTAGCCATTTGCTTTTGAACCATTGTCTGCAAGAAATACGTGTCTAACATTGTTAGTAGAAGCACATAATATGAAATAAACAGTTCAGTTGAATGCACAGTTGCAGACACAGTTACACAGATAGAGGGGCGTGGACCGCAACAAAAGGCACGCGGTCCGCGCAGTATACTGATACCCACACATGTTTCTCTGAATAAGCCGACGCGGTCCGCACTGTTTTGGACCGCGACCGCGTGGCTTCAGCGCGGACCGCACAGAAATGGTACGCGGTCCGCACAGGTGAAATGCTAAAATGCTAACCTCTCTGAACTCTTCACACGTGTTCCGCACTGTTTTGGACTAGGCTGACGCGGACCGCATAGAAATGGCACGTGGACCGTACTAAGAAGGTTCGTCATTGCACACAAGGGGCCACGCGGACCGCGCAAGAATGCTGCATGGCCGCGTAGGGCAAATATAACAGAGCCGGGATATTTTTCCATTAAGTCCCATTTTTGTTCACAATTTGAGTCCTAAGTGTCCCTATTCAATTAATTAACATGCATTTATGCCCTATGATTCAACCAAAACAATAAAAATCTAAACTAAAAGTTAACTAAGAAGAAAAAGGACGAAAATAAGAAGTTATACTAGTAGGGAGTTAAAAGAAACAAAAATTAGGCTATGAATGAAATAAACAAGAGTTGTTACCAGGGATTAATGAGAAATCAACTAACTGAGCAAGAGATGCGGATGTACAGTGAAAATTAAAGCTCCAGATGAAAATTTGCGAAAAGGTTCAAATGAGGCCCAAGGCTTCTATTTATAGAAAAGCCCTGGGGACTCACAACTTACCTACCAGCGTAGCCGCACGAAAATGGCCGCGGTCCGCGCTGGTTTTCATTCCTTCACATTTGACTGCTCAGCCCACGCGGACCGCACTGTTTTGGTGCGCGGCCGTGTGGAAGTTATCAGAGAGTTGGTGATTTCAGCTTTTCCCACGCGGACCGCACTGCTTTGGACCGCGGCCGCGCATGAATTTTATCAGAGAGCATGCCATTTTAAGTTTCCACACGCGGACCGCACAACAAGGGACGCGGACCGCGTTGAATCTTCTGAGAATGAACTTTCAGCTGCTCAAGCCCACGCAGACCGCACTGCTTTGGTGCGCGGCCGCGTAGGCCATTTTTAGGGACTGACCATTTTTTGCATTTTTGCCCTACACTGGTTCAACATTATTCCCTGCAACACTTCATAAATTATCAGCTCAAAAATCCTACTCTACAACAGAAAAACAAAGAAAAGGAAAAGACATGGGTTGCCTCCCAAGAAGCGCCTGATTTAACGTCGCGGCGTGACGCATGTTACCATCACAGTCATTTCAAATGAATGCGTGCCACCATGTGGCTGTCATCAATCTTTCCCAAATAGTGCTTGACACGATGCCCATTGACTCGGAAAACTTCACCATTTTTATTTTTGAGATCAATGGCACCAAAGGGAGTTACACCAACCACTTCAAAAGGGCCGCTCCACTTAGACTTCAGCTTGCCCGGAAATAACCTCAACCGGGAATTGAAAAGAAGAACCATGTCACCAACTTTGAATTTCTTCCCTCGGGCATACTTGTCATGAAGGTACTTCATCTTGTCCTTATACAAGGACGAGCTAGAGTAAGCATGAAACCTAAACTCATCAAGTTCATTCAACTGCTCAACCCGGAGATTTGCAACTACATCCCATTCTAAGTTCAACTTTTTCAGAGCCCACATAGCCCTATGTTCCAATTCTACCGGAAGATGACAAGCCTTCCCAAACACCAAACGATACGGAGACATACCAATCGGAGTTTTGAAAGCTGTACGATAAGCCCAAAGAGCATCATCCAATTTCTTCGACCAGTCGGTCCTATTTGCATTGACAGTCTTGGACAAAATACTCTTGATCTCACGGTTGGACACTTCAACTTGGCCACTCTCTTGAGGATGATAAGGAGTGGTCACCTTGTGATTTACCCCATACTTGGCTAGCAAAGAGTCAAAAGCCTGGTTGCAAAAATGAGAACCCCCGTCACTGATGATAGCACGTGGAGTGCCAAACCTCGTGAAGATACTCTTTTTCAAGAACGCCACCACACTTCGAGCTTCATTATTTGGAAAAGCTATGGCCTCAACCCATTTCGACACATAATTAACCGCTACCAAGATGTAAGTGTTGCCACAAGAACTTACGAATGGTCCCATAAAGTCTATCCCCCAAACATCAAAAATGTCAACCTCTAGAATCGTGTTAACGGGCATCTCATCTTTCTTCGAAATCCCTCCGGCACGTTGGCATTCATCACATCTTTTCACAAAGTCACCGGCATCCTTGAACAACGAAGGCCAATAGAAACCACTGCTCAACACTTTAGACGCCGTCCTCGCCCCGCCATGATGGCCACCATAGGGCGAAGAGTGACAAGCTTCCACAATACTTAATTTCTCTTCTTCGGAAACACACCGGCGAATTACACCATCGGTGCAAATTTTGAAAAGATACGGCTCATCCCAATAGTAGTCCAAGCAATCCCGCTTGAGCTTCTTCCTTTGGTTAGAAGAGAGCTCATACGGAACCACACCGGTAACAAGATAATTGGCAATGTCGGCAAACCATGGCATGTCTAGCATTGAAACCGAGAGGAGTTGTTCATCCGGAAAAGCATCATTTATCTCAAGGCCGTCCAAAGGCCTCCCTTCCTCCTCCAATCGAGACAAGTGGTCCGCCACTTGATTTTCACTACCCTTTCTATCAACAATATCTAAATCAAATTCTTGAAGAAGAAGCACCCATCTCATTAACCTCGCTTTAGAATCTTTCTTCGTCATCAAATACCTAAGGGCGGAGTGATCGGTATGAATAATCACTTTGACCCCCATAAGGTATGGGCGAAACTTCTACATGGCAAAAACAATGGCAAGCAATTCCTTCTCGATGACCGTGTAGTTCCTTTGAGCTTCATTCATTGTCTTACTTACGTAGTACACCGAATGGAACATTTTGTTGATTCTTTGGCCCAAGACCGCCCCCACCGCAACATCACTAGCGTCGCACATGAGCTCAAAGGGCAAGCTCCAATTTGGTGCAGTAATGATGGGGGTAGTCGTCAACTTTTGCTTTAGAAGCTCGAAAGCCTCCATACATTTCTCATCGAACATATATTTGGCATCTTTCTCTAGCAATTTACACAACGGGTTAACTACCTTAGAGAAGTCTTTGATGAATCTTCGGTAGAAACCCGCGTGACCAAGAAAACTCCTCACCCCTTTGATAGAAGTAGGGGGAGGGAGCCTTGAGATAACCTCAATTTTCGCCTTATCAACCTCAATCCCTCTTTTTGAAATTTTGTGACCCAACACAATTCCTTCTTCTACCATAAAATGGCATTTCTCCCAATTGAGAACCAAGTTTGTGTCTTCGCATCGAGCCAACACACGATACAAGTTTTGCAAGCAATCACCAAATGAGTCCCCAACCACACTAAAATCATCCATGAAGACCTCCAAAATGTCGTCCACCATGTCGGTGAAGATTGTCATCATACATCGTTGGAAGGTCGCTGGTGCATTGCATAATCCAAATGGCATTCGAGAGAAGGCGAATCTGCCATAAGGACATGTGAAGGTTGTCTTTTCTTGGTCTTCCGGGGCAATGAGAATTTGGTTATAGCCTGAATACCCATCCAGAAAACAATAGAAAGCTCGGCCCGCAAGACAATCAAGCATTTGGTCCAAGAACGGCAATGGGAAATGATCCTTTCTAGTCACCTTGTTCAACTTCCGGTAGTCCATGAATACCCTCCAACCCATCACCGTACGAGTCAGAATAAGTTCATTGTTGTCATTGGTAACCACCGTCATTCCTCCCTTCTTTGGCACACATTGTACCGGAGAAGTCCACGAACTGTCAGAAATTGGATACACCACACCGGCGTTAAGCCACTTGATGACTTCCTTTTTAACCACCTCTTGCATGGCCTCATTGAGTCTCCTTTAATGTTCAAGAGACGGCCTAGCATCCTCCTCCAATATTATCTTGTGCATGCAAAACGCGGGGCTAATACCCCGAATATCCGCCAAGGTCCATCCAATCGCCCGCTTGCGCTTTTGAAGAACCGCCAAAGTGGCATCAACCTGCACGTTAGTCAAGCAAGAAGAAAGAATAACTGGCAAAGTGAAATTAGGACCAAGAAATTCATACCTGAGGTGAGGAGGAAGTGGTTTCAACTCCAACATCGGTGGCTCCTCAATAGATGGCTTGGTAGGAGAAGTTTTGCGATTTTCAAGATCAAGAGATAACTTCCTCGGTTCATAAGAATACGAGCCCATGCCATGTAATGTGTTCATACACTCCACCCTTCTAGCATCATCATCAACATCCATGTTCAATAGCACGGCCTCGAGTGGGTCCTCAACATTTGCCATTGTGCTTGTGTCATCCACTATCACCGCCGTGACAATGTCAACAAATGAGCACACCTCGGTGCTATTTGGTTGCCTCATTGATTTGCATACGTGGAACACCACCTTTTCATCACCAACACGGAATATCAATTCTCCTGCTTCCATATCAACCAAGGCCTTCCCCGTAGCTAGGAAGGGCCTCCCAAGAATAATAGGCACCTCGAAATCCACTTCGCAATCCAAAATTACAAAATCGGCCGGCAATATGAACTTATCAACACGAACAAGGACATCATCAATAATTCCCAAAGCCACTTCATTGACCGGTCCTCCATTTGAAGCCTCATAGAAGTTGGAGGAGGTTGTCCGATTCCCAAGGTCTTGAAGACCGAATATGGAATTAAATTGATACTTGCCCCCAAGTCACAAAGGGCTTTTGCAAAGTCGGCACTTCCAATGGTACATGGGATAGTGAATGTGCCGGGATCCTCAAGTTTTGGAGCCATAGAATTCACAATTGCGCTCACTTGATGGGTCATATTGATTGTCTCACACTCCATTGATCTCTTTTTTGTAACCAAATCTTTCATGAACTTTGTGTATCCCGGCATTTGCTCGAGTGCCTCCACCAAAGGCACATTGATAATCAAACTCTTCATCATATCAATGAATTTCTTAAATTGGTTGTCACCCTTTTGCTTGGCCAACCGTTGAGGATAGGGCGGAGGAGGTCTAGGTAAGGGTGACTTGGATTTTGGCACCACCGGTTCGGGTATATCAATGATGTGTTCCCTAGACGGGTTCACGACCTCTTGAGTCTCCTCCTCACCTTCATCAATTTCAATTCTCACATCATCATTTGCACTTGGTTCAACAACATCCTCAACTACCAACGGGATCTCATCATTTTGCAACTCATCTTCATCCACCGTAACTTGGTTTCCTCTTGAGGCATGCACATCACCGCCTCTTCCACTTCGCGTTGTCACTGCCATCACATGATTATTGTGCCCACCCTTGGGGTTTACTACCGTATCACTTGGTAGAGCACCCTTTGGGCGAGTATTTAAAGATTGAGAGATTTGGCCTAATTGCACTTCCAAGTTCCGGATAGATGAGTTATGCGAAGCTAATTGGGCCTCGGAATCTTGACTCTTTTTCATCATTTGCTCGAACATGCTCTCTATTCGACCCATGTCATTGCCCGATGAACTCGACCCTTGAGATTGAAACGGAGGCGGGTTATTGGGTTGTTGATACATTGGGGGACTTTGAAAGCCTTGCCCCCTATTACCTTGTCCACTATTGTTGTTCCAACCACCTTGACCAGCATTGTTGTTGTTCCAATTTTTGTTCCCGTTCCAATTACCTTGATTCCCCGAATTATTGTTCCCCCAATTGCCTCATTGATTGTTGTTGTAATTCCAATTGCCACCTTGTTGATTGCCCCAATTACCTTGGGGTCTCCATTGTTGATTCCCTTGATTACCTCTATTCCCTTGGTAGTTGTTGACATATTGGACTTCCTCACTTTGGTCATCAAAACCTTCGTTCGAATATCCACCACCATCATTGTTGTTGTCATATTGTTCACAATTACTTTAAGGTTGTTGTCCTCTTTGCCTCCTTTTCAACATAGCAACACCTTCCATTGCGTTGACTTGGCGCGGGTTTTGGACTTGTTGCAATTGCGCCTTTGCCAATTGATTCATAGTTGTTGTAAGCTCGGCTATAGCTTGGCCATGATCATGCAATTCCTTGTGCAAATGGATGACCGTGGGGTCACCTTGGGGCACGTTTGCTCGACTTTGCCATGCCGAAGAGGTGTCGGCCATTTCATCAAGTACATCACATGCCTCTTGGTAAGAAAGTTTCATAAAATTCCCTCCGGCCAATTGGTTCACAATGCATTGATTTGTGGTGTTGATGCCCCGATAAAAGGTTTGTTGAATCATAGCCTCGGTCATGTCGTTATTAGGGCACTCTTTCACCATTGTTCTATATCTTTCCCATATCTCATGCAAAGGTTCCGTTGGCTCTTGCTTGAAAGCTAGAATTTCATCCCGAAGAGCTGCCATATGACTTGGAGAGAAGAACTTGGCAATAAATTTGTCCGCCAATTCATCCCATGTTGTAATAGAATGATTGGGGAGCCTTTCTAACCAATCCAATGCTTTACCCCGAAGAGAAAACGGGAAAAACCTCAATCTCAACGCATCCTCGGACACGTTTGTCTGCTTGCTACCCCAACATGTATCCACGAACCCCTTCAAGTGCTTGTAGGCATTTTGATCGGAGGCACCCGTGAAATAACCTCTTTGCTCGAGAAAGGTCAGCATAACATTTGTGATTTGAAAGTTCCCCGCCCGGATTCGGGGAGGAACAATAGCACTAGCGTATCCTTGATTTGGTAGAACTCTGGGAGCCACTCTCGGCGGTTGCGGAGGAGGGTCTGGAATATTGATGTTCTCATTTGCATTTATATTGATATTTCGGCCTCTCCGTGGAAGTTGAGGTAAGACCTCATCTTGTTCTAGATCTTCTACCTCCTCCCCCACTATCACATTGCCGAGAGGGTCATTTGCATTACGAGCCATTGTACCTGATTGATCGACACACACCAAGTTAGTAAAAAAGAAGGAAAGAGAAGCAAAACACAATACTAGCTACACAAATAGTCAACACCGTAAAGATCCCCGGCAACGGCACCAAAAAATGAACGCAGCGGACTCAACCTGAGGAAGAGTGGGCACTAATACTTTTACCCAATAACGGTATCGGGGTCAATTTTCCACAGGGAACTTCAATTTGGAGTTGCGTGTTTGTATAGTCTAGGACTATGTTTTAGCTCCTAATTGATCTTCTAACATTTTTGGTTTTCTTTTGATTAATAGCTAGAATTTATCAACTATAATTGTAAAATTAAGTTATGCTAAAATTATGATTCTAAGTTGTATGCAATATAGAGAAAGACACTAGGGTCGTGGCATGTACCTAGGTGGTCAACTAACGGGTAGAGATTCCTAATGCAAGAATAATGCCTATGGGACTTATGCTATAACTGTTGCACTTTTGCACTCACTCTCACACCTCTCGGTAGAGAGAGTGATTTTGCCCAATTGACTCTCTCGAGACCAATTGGGTAGGCCAATTTGCCCAAGCAACTTATGGTTCAAGTTGGGTAATTACTCTCTCGAGGTTTAACCCGTTAATTGGGACTACCATTCTCATGGGTCCATCCCAATTCCTTGTTAGAATTAATCTTGGGGTCATAGACTCTCTTTCTCAAGAAGAGTCAAGACTCACTAAGCTAGACTTAGTGTTTGAAACCACCAAATCTTAATGAAAACATAAGATTAATTCTAATAACAAATACCCAACATCATTTATGCACTAAACAATCACACCCATTAATTACCCACACTAGGGTTGAGCCACAACCCTAGCTAATGGGTTTAGCTAGCCATAATAGGAACAGAAATTGAAGAAATAATAGATGAAATTGACATAACAATTAACTACAATGTTAATCTACTCAAATCCACGTTAATACTAGAAGAAATTGCCCAAAATAGGCTAAAATCAGGAAATCCCTAGTTCAGCTGCTCTATGCTCTCCAAACAGATCTGGAAAAAACTGCTGCTAAAAAGTAAAATGTTCTATTTATACTACACAGGAAAAATCGGACAAAAATACCCTTGAGGGTCTGGCGCGGACCGTGCACAAATGACGCGCGGCCGCGTAGGGTTTTGGGCGTTCATATCTTGCTTCTGGCACTGGGGGGCGCGGACCACACAAAAGTGACGCGCGGCCGCGTGAACTTCATCCACGCGGACCGCACTGATTAGGTACGCGGCCGCGTGGGCTTTTGCCTTGAATGATTGAGTCTCTGATACTCTTAGGCGCGGACCGCGTGAAAAGGGGCGCGGACCGTGCAGCTTGACTTGAAGATATCATGGCCTCTGAACTTTCTTACGCGGCCGCGTGGCAGAATAGTGCGGACCGTGCAGGTTGAACTTGAAGATGTCTAGCTTCTGAACTCTCCTGCGCGGCCGGGTGACAAAACAGTGCGAACCGCGCAGGTCTTTTTGATCCCCCCTTTCAGTTGTCTTTTGACACTTGGCAGATTTCACTCCTTTTTGATCCGATCTTTAGTATTTGTCATCTTGTCGCTCAAACCTGCAATCAAGCGCAACTTGTAAGAATTTTGGGACTAATTTCTGGCAGTTAATGCACAAAGCTTAGGTAAGAATGGGTATAAAACATGTAGAAATCACAGTTATCAAGCAACATGGAACTCAAATGGTCTTTTTCTAACATGGAACGGGTTGCAGTTAAGCATATCCTTCGATATGACAATGCCACTTCTTCCTACGACCTCTTCTTTGCTTGTCAAAACACTACCATGTTACATGGCTTCTGCGATGCAAATTGGGGTGGCTCCATTGATAATCGCAAGTTAACTACAGGGTTTGCTAATTTTTCTTGGGTCTCACTTGATCTCATGGACTTTGTCATGACCAGAAATTCCACCAAAGATCGTGATTGCACCTAATCGCTTGCTAGACAAGACAACACTCAATAACATCATTAATATTCAATTATTAAACCATTAACTAATTAAGATAACAGAATAAATGGAATGAGTCATACTTATAAATCAAATATGCATAAATCTCAAACTGGGTCAACATGACTACAATTATATCACAAACTCTTCCCAACACCCAGGTGTCACAACTAGTCACAAGCATCTAATAAGAGTACAAGATCTCAACTGAATACAAAGTTTCTCCGAAAATGACTAACACAAAGCCGGATATAAAGAGTAGGGAAGGGAGGACTTCATGCGTTGCAAATCAAATCAAGTAAGCAGCTCACCACGAAGTCTCCTAATAGCGCTCCTACTTCGCGGATGTATGAAACCAAAGCTAACCTCAGAACCTGCACAAAAATGTGCAGAAGCATAGTATGAGTACAAAATACGATACTCAATAAGTATCAAGTTTAGCCTCGAAGAAATAGTGATGAGTGGTCAATAGTCCAACTTACTATCAACTCAATAATCATGAAAGGCATGAAAAATATTTGAAAGAAAGCTTGCTATCGTCAATCCAATCTATCATCAACAACATAATAACGCCGATATGTAAACATGCCTTTCAAATAGGAGATAGCATACAATATCAGGTATCTCAAATCTTTCAGAATTAGGATATAAAGCAATCAATAGTCAATAATCATAAGGGACATTGCATAAGTCTAAACTACCAATACAAGCTCATAACACAATACCAATCCTCTACGCGAGTCTATATAACCGACGTAGATCGAATGTTCAAATCAATACAAATCTGAATATATTATGCTCACAGGGCGCAAGGTAATGTGGGTAATTACCTGACTCAAGGAGGGACGATACCGAATCCAAGCGCCATTGGAGCGTGCAACCCCAAACCACTAATAACTAATATAATATTGCGGCGAGCAACCCGATCCACAAATATTATCGTGGCGGAATGCCACCCCATCCACACATGTACTGTCACGCACCGAACCTGGGCCTGGACGTAACACGACACTCGGTGCCTGACTACATATGACCGAGTGAACCAACTGGCTGGCTGGATCAACATGTGGTATCATAACATACTGAATGCGGAGATAAACTAACACATGCTGATATACTGAAAGTCTGGATGATATAAATCAAAGTGCGAAAATGCTAATATAATTCTGAAACATATTTGTAGCCAACATGGATTAACATAAAAAATCTGAGACTCTGTCTAACTGTTACTCTAGTCTGTGAAGCCTCTATTGAAGTACTGAAAACACTGACTATCTGTAAATACTGAAAGGCTGTAAAGTAATGATAATGCCCCGAAAGAACTGGGGATCACCAAATAGCTGGTACGAGAATCCTAGCTCCCGAAATCATCAACCTGTAAATCATTACCTGCATTGTGAGATGCAAGCCCCGGGCAAAAGGGACGTCAGTACATTTGAATTGTACTCGTATGTAAAGCAACTGAAAGAAAGAATTATAAATGCTGAAACTGAAACTATGCTGATAACTGAGAATTTATAATTAATAACTGAAATGATAACTATTCAAACTAAAACTGAAATGATAACTGATAACTGGTAATTGAACTAATAACTGATAACTAAACTGATAACCGGTAACTGATATGATAGCTGATAACTGAACGGTAACTAATAATTGAACTGAAAGGAAGTAAGGATATGAATACTCCCTCTTCTGAATGATGAACAACCTATTTATCTGAATATTAAACTGCGGCCTCAGGCCCAATATATATATGTGCACAAACTACGTCCTCGGGCCCAAGTATACGTATACATAACTGCGACCTCAGGTCTAAAATGCATAAAGCATAAACTACGGCCTCAGGCCCAAAGATGCGTAAAGCATAAACTGCGGCCTTAGGCCCAAGACAAGTGTTCAACATTTAGGGATTTAAAATCAGGAACTAAGAATCATACTGCAATATATGATAGTGAAATACTGAATCACATTGAGTTACATAATACTGGAATACTAGATCAGACTGAGTTACATAATACTGGAATACTGAATAGGACTAGACTGAGACATGTATTCTTGAACTGATTATGAACACTGAAACTTCAACTGTTTATGGAATACTGAGTAATGTATACGAAGACTCGGGGGCATCAAACCCAAGTCTATATTGAATACGCACTGAGCTCACAACGTTCAGAATGAAAGTCATGAGCGAGTTATGAAGCTAGAGAATAGAAGCTCTACAACTATTCAAGGAACTAGGCTTAACTATATTTTTTGAGGCAATTGATACGTCGTAAAAGAAACGTAGTGTAGGGAGAATCATTAATATTCCCAAACATAGAGAGTTAGCCTCACATACCTTAACTTCCTGCTCCTGAGCATAATACAACATTCGCCAACCCCTTCAACTTCAATCTATATCAATACAAGTCAAAGGGATTCCGTATTAGCAATAATACTCATGTTTTGGTCACTTAGGCATTTTCTCAAACACTTGGTGGCATAAAGCTTCATAGTCCTTATTAATGGTGTCTACACCCAATAACCCATTCTCTTGCTCCTAGATAAATTCTAAAGTCTCAAGTAGTTATAATCAACATTATTCTTTATCACCCATAAGGTAAATAACACCCTTAACCAATAATCAACAATCAACAAGCCAAACCTATAATTTTTCATTCTTTTCTATCAAACGCATCAACTCATATCTCATGAACTTGAGTCAATAATCATTAATCCAATGCTAGAATCAATTAGAGGGTGAAGACATTACCTTTTTGACGTTCAATCTTCTTGAATTCGAGTTCTAGGGTTTCTTCTTTCAACAATGATGCCCCAAACGAATATCTAATTATATGTAGGGTTTAACCATGTTAATAAGATATTGGGATATTTAAATTAACTTAGAATCACCATTAGAACTTACCTTGGGTGGTGGAAGGACCCTTAGGGAGTTAGGTTTTTGAGATTCTCCTTTCTAGAGCAAGTTTTTATGTTTTGGGGATGTAGAGGACAAAATATAGCTTTAAAATGACCCCCCACTAGTGCTCTCATGCATATGGAGGCCTTCCCGCGCTACTGACCACGCTAAACGGCAGTAACACTGCCTCAAAATTAGAGCAGCCGCGCTACCGGCGCGCATATCGCATATTGTTCTGTAAAACACGCTAACCTTTTGCACAGAGATCCGTTCAGGCTCTATAATATATCGTTTGAAAGATATTTAAAAGTCCCACAACTTTTATGCTTTGGATTTTCCCAAATTCCTTACTAATTTTCACTAAAACCTGCTGGAATACGAACCTTCTGCAAACTTAGTCGATTTTCTCAAATCTTATGCACCTCACTTTCCATCTTGATTTTGAAATAACTATTTTCACCCATAATCATCCCGATGGGACTTTACATGCCCAAAATATAACCTTACTACTCCTTTAACTCATTCATACCTGAGCCAAATTTATGGGGTGTTACATACACCTGTAGTGGCATGTCATCCGATTCACACATATACCTGTTGCAGTGTGCAACCCGACCTACAATAATCTCCTTAATAATTAATATCATCTCATAATGTTTGTGGGTCCAAAACTCTATCTTTTCATAATATTCAACTCTCCAACTCATAGATGTATGCACATGAGGCAACATAATCAAAGCACCAGATCATAATAACAGAAATGCGGATAAAACAGGCATAATTGACTAAAAGATGGCAACGAAAAATCATGTAATTCAGTTCATCTCAACAATATAATTAGTAATTTCATCATTCAAGAGTTATATCATAATATTTAACATAAATGGAATAATTCATTTAACTATCCAAGCATAAAGCGCAATAAGACAAGTGCGTGACTATAGCTCGACAAGGAAGCTCAATATGGCAAGTAATCATTTATGCCCAATTTCATCAAATCATAATTTTGCACATGCTTCTAATCCACAAATACGAGCCATCACATAGTCATAGAATCAATGAAACATGAATAATAATCTCATATACTCCAAACAAGGCATAAATATAAGCCAAATATTTATCGGATATGGTCATAATCTAACTACGCATATACGTTCATCACCTTGCATATATGTGGCTCCTAACCTATCAACAAATAGCAAATAGGTCACATGTATGGGAGAATTTCCCTCCTACGAGGATAGACAAGAGACTTACCTCCATCCGGTAATCTTCAACATTCAAAAATAGCTTTCCTCTCAAATCAACCTCCAAATAAGTCAAATTTAATCAAATACAACTCAATGAATCCAAACAATAACGTTTCAATCTTTATTCAAATCTTCAAAAGTCAACTCAGGCTTACATGGTCAAAATCCGCGTCAAAGAGTAGATCCCTACTAACCATAACCCCCACGAGTCTAAATATGTGATTAGATTCCATAACTAAGTCCAAATCGCCTCTCAAATCCCCAATTTATACTCTGCAAAATTGTAGTAAAACCCCCCAAATTACTCTTTCAAATTCCATAATCTATGTTTAATAATCAGTGGAGAAACAAGATATACTATCAAAATCAAGTAGAAATCTCTTACCCTCTTACCTTGTGTGAAAATCTCCTTAAAAAATCTCCCCTCTCCAAGTTTAGAGTTCAAAATATGAAATAATTGGGTTATATCCTGAAATATAATATTTAAGTGTTATGCCGAGCCGATGCCCTTCGTGAATGCGGTCACTACATCGTGCTCGAGAAGCACAAACAGTAACAGCCTCAAAATAACCCTTCGCAAACGCAACATTACCCTCATGAACGCGATGTGGAGAGCCCCCAACCCTACACCAAGGTGAGCCCCTACCTTGATTGAAAAGGACAACCTCCATACAACTCCCAGCCTGTCTCACTGCTACACAAATGTGACCCCCAAGGCGTGAAGTTAGATATCAACAACCACAACCCATCGCGAACATGACCACCAGCTCCCGAGCGGGAATAGCAAAACCACACTACTCCAAAATCCTTCTCCGTGATAGCGTGGCCTACTCCGCGATCGCAAAACACACCAAACACCAACAAAATCTACAATATCAAACATGCTCTAGGTGGTGCGAAACTCACCCGAGCCACCCGAGATCCTGCCCAATCATACCAACAAGTACTTAAATACTACCCAGACCTATCCAAAGTTCCCAAACACATATGATATCATCACATCTATGAATCGAAGATCAAACCACAAATTGAACTTCTGTTAAGTTCAAGAACTTCCAAACTTCCAACCAAGCGTCTGATTCAAGCCTAATCAATCTGGATTACATTCAAACTTTGCACACAAGTTCCAAATGACAAAACAAATCTATTCCAAATTTCGAAACAATAATCCAAACCCGATATCTTCAAATTTAACTCCCGGTCAAACTTAGGAACTCTCCAAACCTTCAAATTGCCAACTTTCGGCAGATAGAGTCAAAACATCCTAGGAACCTCCGAATCCAAATACAAACATACTCCTAAGTCCAAAATTACCATATGAACCCATCAAATTACCAATTCAAGGTCATTTACACAAAAGTTAAACCTTGGTCAACTCTTATAACTTAAGCTTCCAACACTAGAACTAAGTTTTCCAATTCACTCCCAAACCTTCCCGAAACCAAACCAACTATCCCTGCAAGTCACTAAATAGCAAACAAGCACATGGAAAGCATCAAATAGGAAAACAGGTCTCAAATACATAAAATGTCCATCATGATCGTTATATTCTCCCACTCATAAACAAACGTTCATCCTCTGACGGGCTTAGAATCATATCTAGGATGTCAAAAAGATGAGGATATCTACTTCACATATCATGCCCGGTCTGCCAGTCACTTCCTTGACCAATTGATCTCTCTATTGAACCTTATCTTTAGACCTCAACTTCTGAACCTATCTATCTAAATTGGCCATCGGCTCTTCTTCATAAACTATATTCTCATCCAACTACATTGAACTAAAATCCAACACATGTCACTGGTCCTCATAATATTTTCGAAGCATGGAAACATAAAACAAAAGATGAACTCCAGACAAGCTGGGTGGCAAGGCAAGGTTGTAGTCCACCTCACCAACTCTCTCTAACACCTTAAAGGGACCAATAATACCGAGGGATAAATTTTCCCTTCCTTCCAAATCTCATCATGCCCTTCATAGGCAAACCTTGAAGAAGAACCTTCCCACCATCCATGAAAGCCACATCACAAACCTTTTTATTAGCATAACTCTTTTGCCTGAATTAATTTCACCTTCTCCAAAGCATCACTAACCAAATCTGTTCTCAACAACCCAGCCTCACCAAACTCAAATCGACCGACTAGAGAACGACACTGCCTCTCGTATAAGGCCTTATATGGAGCCATCTAGATACTAGACTGATAGTTGTTGTTGTTGTATAGAAACACCACTAATTGTAGAAACTGATTCCACTTGTCTTGGAAATCAATAGAACACGTCTTCAACGTATCCTACCAAATCTAAATGGTCCACTTGTACTACCCATCCATCTAAGGTGAAATGGAGTGCTCAACCTGTGTGCCCATCTCATGCTGATAAGCTCTCCAAAAGTGTGATGTAGATTGAATGCTCCGATCCGAGATGATAGATACAGGAGCACCATGTAAGAGAACAATATCTCTAATGTAGATCTAAGCCACATTCTCTGAAGTGTAAGAAGTCATGACCAGAGTGAAATGCACATACTTGGTAAGTCTATCCACAATGACCCAAATAGCATCAAGTTCTTCTCAGAGTCTGTGGTAGTCCTACCACAAACACTTCAATATCTCTAACCTCTAAAGCAGAGCACTCGATCTGTGATGCTCATACTTGAAGTGTTGGCAATTCTTACATTGTGCCATATTCCCAACAATGTCCTTCTTTATCCACAGCCACCAATTATGATACTTCAAATTACAATACATCTTCGTAGGACCTGGATGAATAGAATACGCGAGCTATGAGCCTCCTCAAGAATCAACTCTCCTAAACAATCCACATTAGGAACACAAATTTGACCTTGAAGTCTCAATACACCATCATACCCAATATCCACCTCCTTAGCACCACCTCGCAACAACGTGTCTTTAAGGACAAGCAAATGAGGATTATCATACTGACGAGTCATACTGCGCTCAAACAAGGATAACTGCGCAACAACACAAGAAATAACTCTACTAGGATAAGAAATATCCAATCTCAAAAACCTATTAGCCAAAGCTTGAATGTCCATAGCCAAAGGTTTCTCACAGCTGGATCATATGCCAAACTCCCCATACTCTCCGCCTTTCTGCTCAAAGCATCCGTTACCATATTAGCCTTGCCCGGATGATACAATATTGTGATATCATAATCCTTCAACAACTTCAATCACCTCCACTACCTCAAATTCAACTCCTTTTGCTTGAATAGATGTTGAAGACTCCGATGATCAGAGTAAACCTCACAAGATAAGCCATACAAGTAATTCCTCCAAATCTTAAACACATAAACAATAACTGCTAACTCCAAATCATGTACCGAATAGTTCTTCTCATGGGGCTTCAACTAACTTGATGCATAGGTAATCATCCTACTATCCTGCATCAACACACACCTAAGACCAACACACAAAGCATCACAATAAAAAAATATACATCCACGATCCTGAGGGCAACACTAAAACTAGAGCTGTAGTCAAAGCAATCTTGAGCTTCTGAAAACTCTCCTCACACTTGTCATATTATCTGAACAGAGCGTCCTTCTGAGTCAACTTGATCAATATAGCTACAATAAATGAAAACCTTTCCACAAAGTGATGATAGTAACCAGCCAAACCTAAGGCACTCCTAATCTCTATAGCGGTAGAAGGTCTGGGCAAAATCAGAACTGCTCAATCTTCTTCGAATCCACCTTGATCCCATCACTAGACACAATGTGGCCCAAGAATGCCACTGAGTCCACCCAAAACTCACACTTGGAGAACTTAGAATATAATTTCTTCTCCCTTAAAATCTAAAGCACAATCCTCAAATGCTACTCATGCTCCTTCCTACTACGAGAATAGACCAATATATCATCAATGAACACAATGACAAAAGAACCCAAATAAGGCTAGAACACATTATTCATCAAATACATGAAAGCTTATGGGGCATTAGTCAAACTAAAAGACATCAACAGGAACTCATAATGCCTATAACGGGTCCTGAAAGTTGTCTAGCAATGTCCGAAGCCCTGATCTTCAATTGGTGATAACCCGATCTCAAGTTAATCTTCGAGAACATTGTAGAACATTGAAGGTGATTAACTAAATCATCAATGTGTGGTAGTGGATACTTGTTTTTGATGGTAACCTTGTTCAATTACCTATAATCAATACACATTCTCATGGAACCATCTTTCTTCTTTACAAACAACACTGGCTCACCCCAAGGTGAAACACTCGGCCTGATGAACCCTTTATCCAGAAGCTCTTATAGCTATTGTTTTAATTCCTTCAATTCAGCTGGCTCCATGAGGTACGGTGAAATAGATATGGGCTGAGTGTCTAGTACCAAATCAATACAAAAATCGACATCCCTATCGGGTGGCACTCCTAATTGGTATGCATAAAACACATCTGAACACTCCCTGACTACTGGAACTAAATCAACGGTAGGAGTATCAGCACTAACATCTCTGACAAAAGCAAGATATGCCAAATATCCCTTCTCAACCATCTATTGAGCCATAAAAAATGAGATCCGTCTTCTAGGAGTGTGACCAAGAGAACCCCTTAATTCCAACCTTGGAAACCCCAACATAGCCAACATTACGGTCTTAGCGTGATAATTAACAATAACATGGTAAGGAGATAGACAATCCATCCCCAAGATTACATCAAAGTCCACCATATTAAGCAATAGAAGATTGGCCCTAGTCTCTTAATCCCCAATAGTAACTACACAAGTCTGATACATATGTTCCACCATAATAGAATCACCAATATGTGTAGACATATGAACAAAAATATCAAGAGAACCATGAGGCATATCCAAATAAGGAGCAAAATATGATGACACATAAGAATAAGCAGATACTAAATCAAACAACACATAATCATATCTATGACATACTAAAACCATTCTTGTAATCACTGTATCTAAGGCCATCGTGTTCGGTTTAATCGAAAAAGCATAGTGCCTAGCATAGCCACCGCTAGTCGAAGCTCCTCCAACCTAACCTCCCTTTTTGGGGCAACCTCTGGTTGTACATCCCCCCCCCCCTCTAGGTATCTAGGCAGGTGACTGGTGCCAAAATAGCTAGCTGAGAAAACTGTGGAGTTGCGCCCCTAACAAACCTCAGACACTGCCTCTTCTTGTGGCCAAGCTCTCCACTCTCATAATAATCTCTAGTTTACTGAGTCTGTTAGAATGGAATATTCCCCAGATGGCCTGAATACCTACTAGAGGACTCTGAATATACAGAGCACGAGTATGAACTCACTAGGAGGGCACTGGAAGATGACAAAGCTGGAGTACTGAAAGAAGGTCGAGACACTACTCAACGAGCCATATGTGGTGTAGAATGAGCTGGCCTACCATGTATCCTCTGCTAAACTAACCTTTGCCTCCATATGAGGTACCACCAAATCTACCAGAACGATGAGGCCTCTTATGTCACTCTATAGCTTCTCGACCCTGACTATGAATACGCTCGATCCCCCGAGCTATCTCTACAGCCTAATGGAAAGTAGTTCCAATATCCAACTCTTGAGCCATAAAATTTTTGATGCCATAGTTCAAACCTTCAATGAATTGCCTCACCCTCGGTGGGGATCAATATAGTAGTAGTATGACGAGACAAATCTAAAAAATCTTGTCTCATACTCGGTCACGGTCAAGTGATCCTGTTGAAGCCAGTCAAACTTTCCTCTCAACTCATCCCTCCTAGTGTGTGGGATGTACCTCTCAAGGAATAATTGCGAGAACTGAGCCCTAGTAAGTGAAGGTGAACCTCCTAGTATACCCAGCTTATAAGTTTTCCACCATCTCCAGGCAACTCCTCTAAACTAAAAAGTAGTGAACTCCACCCCATTGAACTCTACCAAGCCTAAATTACGAAGAATCTAGTGACATATGTCTAGAAAGTCCTATGCATCCACAGAAACACCGCCCTTAAAGTATGGAGGAAATAACATCTGGAACCTTGCTAATCTCTTCTGCTTATCGATAGATATGGCAGACAAAATCTTGAGCCTAGCTGTTGGGGGAGGTTGTCCAAATGTACAAGTGATAGGGGCGTGAACTCCCCCTCCAGTCTGAGACATGGCTGGGGCCGCTGGAACCACTCTAGCGTGATTCAAAGCATTTATAAAACTAACCATCATGGCCATGGACTCCTGGAATACTGGTGCAGTGATAACTAGGGATTATGATGCATTTTACACTTCTTCTTGCTTAGGTTTTGAATAGAAATGTGTACAAAATAGTCTCAAAGGCTCACATATTGTACTTAATTGTAGGGTTTGATAAACAAGGTGATAATTCGTCAAAAACCAGCTCAAAAAGCAGTGAAACATGCATAAGTACCAAGACCAAGGCCATGCTCAGTAAAACAGGACTAGTGCGGTCGCACACCATTTTGTGCTGTCCGCAAAGATGAAGTTCAGAGAGTATGCATTTCAGACAGCCAAGCAATGCGGCCGCAAAGTATTTTGTGCGGACCGCATTGATTTCATTGCGGCCACACTCGGCTTTGTGCGGTCTGCAAAGCCCAAGATCAGAGAGTTGCCAAGTTGGAGGAATAAGCCCAATGCGGTCCGCGGTCCATTTTGTGTGGACCGCAATAGAAGCCACTGCGACCGCGGTGCATTTTGTGCGGTCCGCGGTGGCCAACTTCAGAGTGTAAATTATTTCAGCCAAGAGCCTTAGTGCGGCCGCACTCAATTTTGTGCGGTCCGCACTAGCCCCGCAGGAGTATTTTTGTCCAAAATTTTCAGCCTAGTATAAATAGTTTCTTTTTTCATTTTTTGGTCATCAGTTGTATTTTGACGAATAACGGCGCTCGTGAACAGTATTTCTTTTCCATTTTGAGTAATTTTAGCTTAGTTTCATCATTGAATCTTCAAGTTTTATCTAGTAATTAGTTATTATGGGCTTTTCTTCATCTATTTCTTTGTTTTCTTCTATAATCATGAGTAGCTAGACCCATTATCTAGCGTTGTGGCTCAACCCTAGTGTGGGTAATTGATAGGTCTTGTATTTTAATGCTTGATTGCCTATGGGTGTTTGATATTTGGACTAATTTAGGGTTTTAATGTTGAATTAGTGGTTGCAAACACTAGTTTATGCCTAGTTGACTTTGGCTCTTTTTGAGAAACAGAGCCTAAGTCTATAAAATTGGTCCAATAGGGAATTGGGGCATATTCAAGAGATTGATAGCCCCAATTAAATGGTTAAACCTAGAGATAGTAATACCCGACTTGAACCTCAATTGCTTGCACAAATTATCATACCCAATTGGTCTTGAGAAAGTCAACTTGGGCAAAATCACTCGAACTACCGAGAGGTAAAGAATGAGTAGAATCGTGCAATGGTTATATCATACTCCCCAAATATGACACTCTAGCCTTAGACTCGAGAATCCGTCAATTATCCACCTAGGAGAAAGTCACTACCCTAGTGCATTTTATCTATTTGAGCAACCTTCAATAGTTTACTCTTAGCTTCACTTAGTCTAATTGAGCATCTTAGTAGTATAAATTTAGAATTAATATCAAAACCAACAATGTTTAGAAGCGCAATTAGGAACAATTATGCAACTCCAATTTAGATAGAAACTCAACTCCAATATCTAACTCCCTGTGGAAATCGATCCCGACCTTCTCGGGTAAAAGCTGCTTCGACCACTCTTGCTACTTTGTAGTAGTACAGGGTTGGCCTCGATCATGTAGCGACAAAGCCCCGAGATGTTGTGGGGGATTTGGGGACTCAATTTTATCATCAACAAACTTATCCTCTATCTGATCCACAAACAAATCAACTAATATTGCACAAACATGCTCCTAGGCCTTACTAGGGGCTCTGTCCCTACTGCCATCGTACGGCCCCTAGTGGGTGCCCCTGCCCTACCCCTCATGGCTACAACTGGAGGTACTTGCCTCTCCAACATCGACTGCGAATGATGCACAAGTTCTCACCATTTGTGAGAAGGTAAAATAGAAAATTTAGGCTTAGACAATAATGAACGCATGAGAAAAAATCAAGAAAAGAGTAGTTTTCCTGAAGCCCTATAGCCTCTAATAGATAGATACTAACACCTTTGTATCCACCACAAGACTCTACTAGGCCTGCTAATGACTTGTGAGACTCTTAGAACCTAGAGTTGTGATATCAACTTATCACGACTCAAAATTCTACCAAAGGCCGTTATGGCACCTAAATTGCTCGCTAGGCAAGCCAACACTCAACAACTTCATCAATGTTTAATTATTAAACCGTTAAATGATTAAGATAATAGAATAAGCAGAATAAGTCATACTCATATATCAAATATTCATAAATCTCAGACAGGGTCTACATGAACATAACTGTCTCACAAACTCTTCCTAACACTCGGGTGTCACAACTAGTCACAAGCATCTAACAAGAGTACAAGATCTCAACCGAATACGAAGTCTGTCCGAAAATGACTAATACAAAGACAAATATAAAGAGTAGGGAAGGGAGGACTTCATGCTCTACAGATAGAATCAAGTAAGTAGCTCACCACAAAGTCTCCTAGTTGCACTCCTACTCTGCTGGGTGTATGCCACCAAAGCTAGCCTCAAAACCTGCAAAAAAAAATGCAGAAGTATAGTATGAGTATAAAACGTGGTACTCAGTAAGTATCAAGTCTAGCCTCAAATAAGTAGTGACGTGAGGTCTATAGTCGGACCTACTATTAGCTCAGTAATTATGAGAGGCATGAAAAATATACTCCCCCATTTCAATTTATGTGAACTTGTTTTCTTTTTAGTACGACCAAAAAGAATGATCCATTTCCATATTTGGGAATAATTAACTTTTATAATAATTTATAGTCACACAAAATATATGTGTCTCATTTTTACACCACAAGTTCAAAAGTCTTCTCTTTTTTCTTAAACTTCGTGCCCAATCAAATAGGTTCACATAAATTGAAATGAAGGGAGTATGAAATAAAGAATTATATTATCAATACAGTCTATCAACAACAACGCAATAACGTCGATATGTAAGCATGCTTTTCAAATAGGAAATAGCTTACAATATCAGGTATCTCAAATCTTTCACAATTAGGATATGAAGCAATCAATAGTAAATAATCATAAGAGACATTGCATGAGTCTAAGCTACCAATTCAAGCTCACAACACAATACCAATCCGCTGCATGAGTCCATATAACCGACATAGATCGAGTGTCCAAATTAATACCAATCTGAATATCTTGCGCTCAAAGGCCCAAGGTAACATGGGTAATCACCTGACTCCGGGGGGATGGTACCAAATCCAAGCGCCATTGTAGTGTGCAACCCGATCCATTAATAAATAATATAACATTGCAGCGTGCAACCCGATCCACAAATATTCCCATGGCGGCGTACCACCCGATCCAAACATACACCCCTAGCGGCATGAAACTCAATCTACATATATACCCATTGCAGCGTGCAAACCCGATCCACAACAATCTCATCAATAATCAGTATTCGCTCATAATGTTCGTGGTTCCAAAACTCTATCTTTTCACAACATTCAACTCTCCAACTAATATATGTATGCATATGAGGCAACATAATCAAGGCACCGAATCAGAATAACATAAATGTGGATACAAGCACAACTGGCTAAATGATAGCTATGGCAAATCATGTAGTTCAGTTCATCTCAACAATCCACTAAACAATTTCATCGTATTTATTATGAATCAAATAATCCATTTAACCATCGAAGCACAAAGCAATAAAACAAGTATATGACTACGCTCGACAAGGAAGCTCAATATGGCAAGTAATCAGTTATGCCCAATTTCAACAAGTCATAACTCTACACATGCTTCTAAGCCACAAATACTAACCATCATGTACTCGTAGAGTCAATGAAATATGAATAATAATCTCACATAATTGAAACAAGGCATGAACACAAGCCAAACATTTGCCGGGTATGGTCATATTCTAGCAATGGATATACGCTCGTCACCTCACATTAGTGTCGCTCCTAACCAAACAATAAATAGCAAATAGATTACCTATGGGGAGAATTTTTCTCTTACAAGGATAGACAAGAGACTTATCTCCACTAGTAATCTTCAACCTTCCAAAATAGTTTTCCCTCTCAAATCAACCTCCTAATGAGCCGAATCTAATCAACTACAACTCAATAACGTCAAACAAAGCCATATGAATCAATTCCAACAACAAAGTTTCAATCTTTATTCAAATCCCCAAAACTCAAAAAAAATCAACCCATGCCCACATGGTCTAAATTCGAGTCAAGGGATAATTCGACTACACATAACCTCACAAGTCCAAATATATAATTAGATTCCAAAATCAAGTCCAAATCGACTACTAAATCACCGATTTAACACTCTCCAAAATTATAGTCAAAATTCCAAATTTCTCCTTCAAATCCCATAATCTATGTATAATGATCCATGGGAAAACAAGATATATTATCAAAATCAAGTAAGAATCACTTACCGTCTTGCCTTGTGCCAATATCCCCTTCAAAAATCATTCTCCAAGTCTAGGGTTCAAAAAATGAAAGAATTGGCTGAAATCCAGAAATATAACACTTAAATGTTATGCCCAGAGATATCCTTCACAAACACGGTCACTGCATGCGCTCACGAAGCAAAAATAGTGATAGCCTCAAAATAACCCTTTGTGAATGTGGCATTAACCTTGCGAACACGATGCACAGACGCCCTAGGCTACACAAACACGAGCCCCTTCTCGTGATTACGAAAGCCAGTCTCCAGCTAACTTCCTACCTACCTCACTGCTACGCGAATGCGACCCCCAAGGCGCGAATGCTAAGACCAACTACCACAACCCATCGCGAATGCAACCACTGGTTCACAAGCATGAAGAGCAAAACCAGCCTGGTCCAAAATCCTTCTCCGTGATTGCGAGACCTGATCTGTGATCGCGAAGCACACTAGACACCAGCAAAATCTGCAATATCAGACATGCTCCAGATGGTCTAAAACTAACCCCAGCCAGCCGGGATCCCACCTAATCATACCATCAAGTCCATAGATACTTCCAAAACCTATCTAATATTCCCAAACACATACGAGATCATCACATCTACGAATCAAAGATCAAACTACAAATTGAACTTCTTTTACGTTAAAGAATTTCCAAACTTCAAGCCTAGCATCCAAACTTTGCACACAAGTTTCAAATGACAAAAAGAACCTATTTCAAGTTCCGTAATAACAATCTGAAGTCGATATCATCAAAGTTAACTCTCAGTAAAACTTTGGAACTCTCTGACCTTTCAAATTGCCAACTTTCAGCAAATAGAGTCAAAATATCCTAGGAACCTTCGAATCCAAATCCGAACATACGCCTAACTCCAAAATTACCATACAAACCCATTTGACTTATAAAATCACCAATCTAAGGTTGTTTATAATAAATTCAAACTTTGATCAACTCTTATAACTTAAGCTTCTAACAATGGAATTAAGTGTTCCAATCAATTAGGGAAACATGGATCAAATGCACAAAACAACCGGCCGGGTCATTACAAATTTCTAAGAAATAAAGGACTGTTCCTCGCTCAAGCACTGAGGTAGAATATCACGCTATTGCAACTCCAATGTCGGAACTAACTTGGTTGGAGCATTTACTTTGTGAAATTAATTGTTTTGGTTCTGTTGTCTCACTTTTTTCGACTAATAATCTGAGTGCAACTTATTAGACAACAAACCTCATTTTTCATTCACGTACTAAGCATATGGAGCTAGAACGCTCAAAACTTTTTCCAATCTTCGGAACGCTCAAAACAACATCAAAATACCAATTAAACAACGGATTCAAGCCTAAGAACTCCAAAAACTCTCAAATTACGCTTTCGATCAAAAAGTCTATCAAACCTCGTCCGAATGACCTAAAATTTTGCAAGCACGTCACATTCAACATTACGGAGCTACTCCAACTTTCGAAATCCCATTCCGACCCCGATATCAAAATCTCACTATCAAACCGGAAACTTAAAAAATTTAACTTTCGGCATTTCAAGCCTAAATAAGCTACGGACCTCCAAAACACAGCCCGAACATGCCCCTAAGCCCGAAATCACCCAACAGAGCTAACGGAACTGACAAAATTCCATTCCAAGGCTGTCTTCACATTGCTCCGACTACGGCCCAAATTTTAAAGCTTAAGCTTTCATTTAGGGACTAAGTGCCCCAAAACACTCCGAAACTCAAAACCAAACATCTTGGTGAATCAAAATAGCAGAAAAAAATACGGGGAAAGTAGTTAATAGGGGATCGGGGCATAAATTCTTAAAACGACCGGCCGGGTCATTACATCTGAGCTATTCTATGACCCTCTATCGAATAATGTTGGCCAAGCTACCTACATCAATTAAAACACGTTTAACTTGAGTCTAACTCGTAAGTATAGATATTACCAGTGCGTCGTTATGAGGTTGTATGATACCCTCTACATCCTCATCATTGAAGGATAATGTTCCTTCTAGTAAGTAACCCGAGTTCGTTTCTCCCTTGTGATCGACACCTTGGTGCGTTTAAATACTGGTCCTTGAGGAATATCGACCCCTCCAACGATCATGCGAATCACATGTTGTGGCTCTTCTTGCTCATTTTGTCTGTTTGAATCTCTGTTTTTGAAGTGATTTTAGGCTCGGTTGCTTAAGAATTCCTGAAGGTGCCCTTCGTTAAATAATCGGGCTACTTCCTCCATTAGTTGTCTGCAATCTTCTGTTTTATGGCCATGGGTACCATGATACTTGAACATTTGGTTGGGATTTTTCTGGGCCGGATCAGTCTGCAGAGATCGAGGCCACATAGTATCTTTGATACGTTCGATGGCCGATACGATGGCGGATGCATCTATGTTGAAGTTATATTCTAACAATCGCGGTGCTTCTTTGGGCTCGGCATCCCTGTCGAAACCACTCTTGCTCATGAGTCCTCGTGGACCTTGATCTCGATCATTTCTCCCCTAATTCCATGCAGAGTTTCGCCCAGATCCGTTGCCTCTATGGTCTCCATTATATGGTTGGTATCGATCTTTATTCGACCTTGGTTCTCGTTCGATATCCCTTTTAACTCTATCCACGAGCCTGTTAGGATAAACGAACCCAAAAGAAGCCCCCAGCTGATCATCCTTGACCCTGATCTTCGACTGATACCGATTGTGTACATCGGCCCAAGTGGCAGTTGGATATTCGCTCTAATTCTACTTCAACTGCTGTGAAGCTATGGAACTCTGAACGTTGAGACCTTGAGTAAAAGCTTGAACAACCCAAACATCAGTGGCCGGTGGCAAATCCATTCGTTTCATTTGAAATCGAGACACGAATTCCCTGAGCATCTCGTTGTCTTTCTGCCTTAGCTTGAAATGGTCCGACTTTCTTGTCACGACCTTAATGGCCCCGGCGTGTGCCTTTACAAAAGAATCTGCAAGCATAGCAAACGAGTCAATAGAATTAGGCGGTAAATTATGATACCAAATCATAGCACCCTTCAATAGAGTCTCCCCGAATTTCTTCAGCAAACCGGATTCAATATCGTCATCTTCCAAGTCATTTCCTTTGATAGCACACGTGTATAAGGTGAGATGTTCATTTGGATCAGTCGTCCCGTTATGCTTAGGAATCTCGGGCATACGGAACTTTTTGGGGATTAGCTTCGGAGCCGCACTTGGGGGAAAGGTTTTTGTACAAACTTTTTAGAATCTAGTCCTTTTAATATCGATGGTGCCCCGGGATTTGGTCGACCCTGGAGTTATAAGTTTCCACCTTCTTATCGTTTTTCTCGATCTTTTTTTCCCTCGTCTCGATTCGCTTGTCAATTCTTCGAGCATCTTTATGATAGCAGGATTGGTCTTCGATTCCTTCTCATTCGGCTTCTTTGAGGCCGATTCGACCCTGTGTATGACTTTCTAGGATGGTTCGAGCCCGACCCTACTCGAAGTGAGGTTTTGTATTTGGAGCTGGGCAATTGCTGCCTGTTGGGCCTGCAGTATTTCGAAGATCACTTGCAGGCTGATCCTCCCATATTCATCGTTGTGTGTGTTCTGAGTAGTTGATCGGGTACCCCCACGAATGCTACTTTTGGGATCGATGGCCAAATTTCCACTGATGGCTACATGCGAACTGATATCGATTAGATCTACAGCCGGAATTCCATCTTCGAGGCCAGCAGGGTGCGCAATGTTTCCTGGTGCAATTTTCTCATTTTCGCCGTGGTGGCTGAGATCATTGTCAATGTGTTGAGGTGCTAACTAAGAGTTCGACAGTTTTTAATCATGTAATCAAAGATACTTCCAAGAACAAGTGTAAAATAGTATGTGTTACAAAAATTTGTACCAGGCAATCACTATTATCATTAGCCACACGGTGGGCGCCAAACTGTTTACCCTAAAAATGAATAACAATTGAATTTATATTGTGGTTTTAAGGACACGTGATTTTACTTGGTACAAACTGAGAAAAACACAATATTGATATTGAAATTAACTAAAAATATGAATAAAGCAAACCCAATGAGATATGCAGTTTTGGCCCTCGAGACTGGTCACCCTCGAACCAAAGGAACAAGCAAAGCGATATATGAAATAAATAACAGAGTATTGAGAGCTTAGAGAGCTTAAAGAATAGTATATTGCTTTGAATGGCGTGAAGATCATGTCCTTTATAATTGATCAGACCCCTTTTATATAGTAGGGGAGTCCTACCTTTAGTACAATTCTAAATACAATAAGAAATCCAATGATTAGCTAATTAATTGGCCTCTTCTTCATACGTGCCGAAATTCCGCTGTGATCCTCGCCCAATCACGAATATTTTGGATTTTCGTTATTTATTTCAGTAAACTTGTCCTGATATAGCTCGAACTCTATCCCGCTCGATCTCGGTTGATCTTGATCTCGATCTCGATCGGTCGTTAAATCACGAGCTTGGCAACCTAACCTCATGTCACACTCTGGTATGATATGGGGTCGAACCTCGGCTTGCAACGCCCCGGTCTCGATTTGTCATAAAAAAGGGCAAGCCCGATTTTGACCGTATTCGCTCTTAACTTTTCATAATTTGTGATCCAGAAGTCAGGAAGGATTTTGGCGAGCTCAACTCTAGAAATTTATCTGGATATTTGAGTGCACATGGTATTTTTTGGTAGCATCAATATTTAAGAGCATGCATTTTCTCCTCCAGGAATGCAAAGATCCATGGCATGATTTTGGGCGCGCCACGCCATTTTCTCCTTCAGAACCCTTTATCAAACTTTGATTTTTATATTTATATTTATAAATTGAATTCTATTAACATAGCTCAGAACCTTAGCTTAGTGATCAAGGGGTTCATATTTTCTCCAACATTGCTAGAACAAATCCCACTCGATGCAGTATTTTTCATTTTTAAAGCGTTGGTCGTTCCCCCACAACTTTTAATGCATAGGATAAAAAGTTACTCCATCCGGTCCAAAATAAGTGATTTTTTAGTTGTTTTCACACAGATTAAGAAATCCATCTTTTAATATTAATTAGCAATGAAATTGACCATATTAACCTTTACTATCTCTTCACGTAACCACTCCTAACGCATACTACAACACTATTTACTCCAGGGGTAGGAAAAAATAATTAATTCATTCGTGAAATCTAGAAAAATCACTTATTTTGGACCACAAAAAAGGTCAAAAAATCACTTATTTTGGACCGGAGGGAGTATTAAATTCCAATTTTCCATATTTCTATCCTAGTATTAGTAAATGTAAGCCCAAGTAGTTGCTTTTCTTTCTTCCATGCTTAACTGTTGCAAAAATCGGTGCACCAAATTCACATAACATTATCAAAGAACCTGAAGCACACAAACTATTCTAAATACAAGGCACCCTCCGATTCAACAAAGTGCTTTGGACATCCCAAAAGAAGATATGAATTCCATCAATATTTAAAATCCCTTTGTATCCCACAGTTGGCCATCTTCAAATATAATATGTCTTCCGGTCTAAAAATAAGTGATTTTTTGGTTGTTTTCACACATATTAAGAAATTCATCTTTTAACATTAATTAGCAATGAAATTGATCGTATCAACATTTACTATCTCTTCACATAAACACTCCTAACACATACTCCAACATTATTTACTCCAACGGCAATGTAGAAAAAAAATAATTATTCATTCTTGAAATCTGGAAAACTACTTATTTTGGACCACAAGAAAAAAGCAAAAAAATCACTTATTTTGGACCGGAAGAATATATAATTGATGGGGCACTAATTTGAAAATAAAAAAAAAACAAAAAGTTTAAAATAAAATAAAACACTACAAAGTGAAGGGAAAAAAACACAAGAAATTTTAAAAAAGGGCTCGATTGGATAGGGCAAAAGTAGGAAGAAATATTAAACATGACATGACAAGGCGAGTTAAGGTTAGTCTTTCCTTTAGTCACCCTACTCGTTTATCATCCTGTAATCTTTGCGTGTTCTTTTTGTATATATTTTAAATCCCTTCGTAAAAATTCTGTCTCCAGCCACTGGGATAACCTAAGCTAATCCCCATGAGGCTAGAAGCTGACTTGGGCTGAGCTTAAAAGCTCAAGTCTACGGGCCAAACATATTTTGACGATGAAAATAGCACGGGCTAACCAGTTTTTGGACTGATAATTGAAAAGTAGCCAGCGTTTGTAAAGTCATTAAAAAATAATTATTATTTTGCTGTAACACGGAAAGTTCCAGCATAATATAGTGGAGATTGGTGTACCTGTATATGAACTTCGAGCATATTATGCTGGAACTTCATCACACAGAAAGTTACAATATAATATACTGGAGATTGGAGCACATGTGTATGAACTTCCAGCATATTATGCTCGACCAGTATATTATGTTGGAATATTTTCAAGAGTTTGAACAGTATTTTCGTTCAGATTTATCTTAACATGAAAAGTGGCTAAATTTCAATTACTTTTGAAATTGTTGCTATTTTTCTAGGCAAAATACATAAGTACCCACCTAATATAGGCCCAAATCCCTCTTACACACTTTTTGAGAACATATATCACATTACACACGCAACCTTTTAAAATTGTGCCTAATACACACTACGTTTGCCAGATGGCACGTGCGTGTTTAACAAAAAAAATGTGCGCGTCAAACCAATGCATTATCTGTCCAAGTCCTTATATAAGCACACGTGTCTAAATCTTATTTTCTCCACCTATTTTTGTTAATTTAATAATTAAATAAAAAGAAAATGATATTCAAGCCCTTCTTCCCCATTTGGAGCCCCTATCATCCCCGGAAGCCGGCGACAACTGCAGCCTCCTCATCTCCTCCCTCTTGCATCTCCTTTAAGAAGATGTCATCCATAACTCGTAATACCGGCAACGACCTCAAGCAACAAGCTGAAAACTCCATTTCCAAGTCATTAGTTTCACTGTCAGTTCATGGTCGACGAGCTCAGATCTTCTCCACGTGGGTAGAGCTATCAGATCTTTCGGCAAGCTGGTGTTCTTCGTTCAAATCTGGTCTCGTTTGGTTAAAAAAAAAAAGGCAAAAACAACATCGACCTCCATTTTCGACCACTGTTACAGTGACAAACCCATCGGTAACAATGGTGATTCCACAACAAACAAAAAAACAAAACCTAGAAACTAAAAAAAAAAGTGAAAATTTTATAGACTAAAAAAATGGTGAAAATTCATGTTAATATTTTGTTCTGGTGGGGATTTGCCATGGTTGATGGAGTTTAGAGGAGGAGGTCGACGGGTTTGGGGTTCAGAAAAAGATGAGAAACGTGGGGGGGGGGGGGTCTTTGTTTCTTTTTTGTTTGTTTTCTTTTAAATAATATCAATTAGCGTAAATTTAGTATTTTCTTTTTCTTCTTGAGTTAGGACACGTGTCACAACCTTATTGGCGCGTGACCTCATACATATTTTGAAAAGCTGGTCAAGAAAAAAGTGGTGTGTACTAGCTACACTTTAGAAAGGTTGCGTGTGTAATATTATTATCGTCCACAGAAAAGTATGTAAGGGGGATTTGGGTCATAGGTTAGGTGGGTACTTATGTATTTTGCCATTTTTCTATTAACACTTGTAAATCTAGGTATATTTTAAATTCCACCCATTTTGACGACTCTATGAACTTTTCTGGAGAATATGGCGGAGCTTGTGGCAACTAAGATCAAAAGCAATCAAATCTTGATTTGTATAGTTTCAACTAATTTCTATACAAGTATACAACAAAATGTCCAGTCACGCATGTCTATCTCCGGTGTAAGAATATCGAACATATAACCTTCTACGAGCTAAGGAGCAAGTCCGAAATTGGGTTCTCCCAACTTTTTTTTTCCTTAAATATTTTTTTACACTTTTTGACAAACTTTTCCCCAAAAAAAAGAAGGAAATGAAGATGGAAATAGACGTGATTGCTGTTGGCTCTCTTGGGGCATGAAAGCTTGTAAGTTCATACCTTAATCTAACTCTAACCTAATAACATGAAACACGAAAAAACAATGGAAAAAGCATTTTGGATGGAAACAAAATGGAGATACACCAATAGCTTCCACAATTGCTCAGTTTCAGTGGGAAAAAAGTTGGTCATTTGGCAGATTTGTTATCTCCAGATGAATCAAAAAATATATGCTCTTTTAAGTTTGTCCACCTCAGTATCCACAATGGATTAATCAGGAAATTTTTGTATGTTCTTGTCCTTTCAACAACTAGACAAGTGACAGTCCGAAGCAGATTCAAAAATTTTAGTTACTACACATCAATACATATACTATCCTTTGTATGGCAAATTTAATATAAACATATTATTTGGAAAAAAAATTCAACAATAAAAGTATATATCTGGTATATACATACGCATTGAGGAGGATTCACATAACTGAACATATTTAATTTGAAAGTGACGCATCGATCGACTAACATAAATATAATTTGAAGTAAAAAATAATGATTTTAAATTCTACATTGGCCCATTTTCATCGGCTTACATAAAATGGGGGGTTGACTTTAACCCCATCTTCTATCCTCTTTAAATCAACCTCCTTTGTAATATGCTTGTAGAGAATTATTTAAACTTAAAGTGGCTTTAATATAACCATAATGGATGGCCAATGTTTTTTCAAACTTAATTTATTATAAGTACATTGCAATCATGTATGCGATTCTATTAAAGAATCTCTATAATTTTCTTTACTTTAAAATTTTTAATGTATCTTAAGAACTATTGACTATCTATTTTACAAGATGAATCTAGGCAAAATTGCCAAGAGTATGTATAACCATCAATTTGACTAAATTAACTCAATGAGATGTGAAACTAGAAGGATCAAGTCCTTTTGACTTGAAATTGGAAGGATCAATTCCTTTTGACTTGAAATAGGCTTTCTCTGCATTTGCTACCCTTAATTGAAACATTGCCCATTCATTTTCACATCTCTCCCTCACCTGCCACAACAACACACAAGTTCAATTAATCACACAGCAATTCACCTGCTTCAAGTTTTAAAGTGGAAAATAATGAAAAACAAGTAGATAAAGAGACATATTCCAAAAGAATAAATGAACAGTCAATAGAAAGATTATATGCCCCAAGTGTTCAAATGTAACATAGAGTTACTTACCCCTTTCCATGCAGCCTTACCATCTTTTGATTGCCCCTGTATAGAAATGAATGAGGAAAGGAAAAAAGTGGTCACTTCGGTGTAAAAGCCAATAATAATTACTATGCTATATGCCCAAATAAATCTACTCCATTTGGCATAAACTAAAGATGGCTTTATGTTTCCAATGTCAAGTTACACTAACTAGCATATTACATGTCACATAATATAGTTGGTTACGAAGTTGCTCGGACACGGGTGCAGATTTAGAGGTCAGATTTTTTAAAATGTAAATTCCAAAATTCGGAGATACGGATCCTATTATGGATACGGGTGCGGGGATCCGACTAAAACTAATTCAAAAATATAAAAATACAAAAATATCTCTAAACTATGAAAAATTTAGTGGAATACTTACGTGTAGCTTGTAAAGTGTGGAGTTCTTTTTTATTCTCAAGTTGTAGATAAGTAAAGGATTGATTTCCTGGATAAAATATGTTATTTTCTTCAAATTTACCCTAATTTTGGTTATGATTTCGGGAATCAAATTGTATATTGTCTCGACTTTTTCAATATGTCATGGTCAAAGTACTCAAAAGTGTTTGACCAGATCCAGTACGGATCCCCTACCCATATCCATACTAGTGTTGTGTCGACACGGGTGCAGCACCTAAACTGCCGTGTTGAAGCAACTTAGGTTGGTTACAATCACTTCATCTTGTTACCTGATTTCCAAGGGAAGGGACACTTTGATGAACAATCCATTGAGCATCTACAACTCCAATTTTCTCATGAGCAGGCTTCAAAACAGAATATGATATGCTTAGTGCCTTGATACTTTGGTACTAAAAAGACGAATACACGTGAAAGAAAGTAGCTAAGAAGACTGAATTCAGAACTTACCTCAACACATTTATGAAGTGCAAAGTCAAGTCCCCAACCATGGATCAAGTCATTCTACAAGTCACAAAACAACACAGTCAATCTCAACATAGCACAAAGTGTAAGACCTTCTCCGCGTTTAATATGCCAGCTGAGATACCTGAATCATATGCCACACACAACGCCATGCATCTCGGGAAAAGACAGGAGCCATGATCTCTATGAATCTGAAAAAAGAGAAGAGTATGTGGTAAGGACAAAGTAAGAACTGAAACAAAACAGCAAACAGGAGAAGTATTCATACGCTGAACATGGAGGCAAATGGGAGTCTGGACACACACCAGGTTTCTCTTCTGCTATCCTGATCAACAAGTACAAAACAGTTAAAAGCGCAACAGGAGTCGCTAGATAAATGATATCATGGGATTCCAGGCTCTTACATGTGAATTTCACCATCACTTCTTCTCTTTGTCATTTGCCACGTTGTTCCTTTCTTGGGATCTAAACCTGGCTGTGAAATTTCCAAACCATGCTTCTTGACAAGTCTAATGTACCTGGTGTTGGACAGGCGAATTTAGAAAAACTAAGATATTGTGTCGTTAAACACAGGAAATTACACAAAATACTTACTCCTTGGCATCAAAATGCTCAACTCCTAGGTCTTCATCCCAGATAAAAATATAGTCATATGGGGCGACAATGTCTGGATGCAGAAACCTTTTTGCATACCACCTTATAAAGAGGTAAACTTCTTGTCACTAACATGGTTTAAAGTTGATCACAGGTAAAGTTCTTGTCACTAACATGGTTTACTTACCATTTTGTTTGTTTCCGAGCACTCACATGGATGGCTCGTTTTGACCACTCGAATTCATCCCATTCAGTCGTCTTACCATCATAGTGAAAAAGAAGAATTGTAAAGTCGTCTGAGAACTGCACAGGAAAAATGAGTGAGGAGGAATTGGGAACAGAGAGGAGGAAGGGACCGATAAAAGGAAACAGACTGATATACCTTTTTTACATTAGCATCAACGTTATACTTCTGATTAATACCAACAGTAAATGTTACCAGATATTTTGGCTTGCTGGGTGGTAGGTCCTGCAGATAGAACATGATAAGAGTATTGGTCTATAAAGTTAAGCAAACATGATACAGAAGTTGTAACAGAACACTTACCTCATTAGGTTTTCCCCACAATCTCCGGGTATAGTAGTCGGACTCAGAAGCAATGATCTCTGGAGGTAATCTTTCTGCCCCTCTTGGGTTTGATTCAACCCAAATCTGGTTAGAATAAGGATTAAGACTATCAGATAGAAAAATGTGATTATTATCTTAAGATTGTGATGCATTGTTAACAGATGCAATGCAGGATAGGCTAGAATTTGGAATGTTTAGCTTCGGTAATAGTGTTGATGACCGCCCCCCCAGGCTTTGGTCTAGCTGTAACAGAGCAATGCATGATGTGTGGATTAAGTGGATGCATTGGTTCGAACCATGCCACAAACAAAGTCAGGTATTTAAGTTGAGAAAGGTAAACGGGCAGGCCCATTTTTCACCATGTTTCAAACAGTGTGCCACCGGCGGGGATTTGCAGAAAATAATAGAGTTGATGACCATATATTCAACTCTAGCAGGGATCTATCGGAAAACCATGTCACTCAATGTGCACACAAACTCCTTTTAAAGGAGAATAGCAAGAATAAGTTCCTTTTGTATTCTTAGAAGGCATTTTGCACAAGTGTCTTCACATTTGATATCTATAAAATTGTTAGTTTTGGAAGAAGTGCAGAAAGAAGAAAATACCTTCACTTGATGTGTACCATTCTGATTTTTGATCGAAGAATCAATGTTATTTCTGTCTCTAGCAATTGGGAAGTTGCTCACAAACATACTGGTTGTAATATTTAGCTGCCAAATTGGAATCGAAAGAAGTTACTTAATTGGACGTATATGAAATTACAACTACTGCACGAATCGAATAAGACCACCATATGATTGTATGAAAAAGGAAGGCGTTATCCATACCTTGGTTAATGAACTAGTAGGAAATGAAATTCCAATGAATAAGCCAAAAATGACACCGCAACATATGGAGACAATAAGCCTCATAGTTTCAGCTGGGTTTAAGCAATTGGAGCTGCACAACATACTTCAAGAGTTAAAGAAACTATTATGGGCTTCTCGTGTGGAGGTTGGTTGAAGATGATGTGATACAAGTAAAGGTTTATTCTTTATTCTGGCATCGATCAATCTATATCTGGGGATAACACACTATTTCAATGCGCGCTGCGAGCAAATCAAGGCAAACTCTGAATACTAGATATGACCCGCAAAATAACAGAGGTCAAGGTCCGCAAGTGAGATGATGGGGGATAAGCTTCATCATCGAGAGGGAAATAGTCCGGATCACCAGCTCCAAAAAAATTCCTCATACACTAGATTGCCCCCAACAGATTTTTATACAACTAGAAATCTTAAAACCTCAGCAAAGATCCAAACCTCATGCTCAGTTCTGCAAAGTCAAGAAGACATTTTGTGCATCCGCACTCAACTCACGTAACTTTACAAATCCACAAGCAACTAGAAAATTGGTCATGTGCCTCACTTAACTTTACAATCCTCAAGGAACTAAAAAAAAGGTCATGTGCCTAGCTTTTGACTATAGCGACTTGATCAATAGATGAAGGCACTAGGCTAATTTCAATTCCTCAATTTTGTGTCTCCGAAAACAAGCCATTGTGAGTCTTATTTGACTCATCCCTTACATTCAACCTATTCTACAAATTCACTCCTCTTTCAATACAATACAACCATACTTTCTTGAATTTAAAGGTATAACAATATGTATAACTTAAAAAACATATTCTTCTCTGCACAAGTTAGCTCCAAAACAGACAAAGTGTCATAGCAAGCTCCTATCAAAACTTTTAACACAAGACACAAAAGCACAAAGCTCAAAAATAAAAGTCAACTCTTGCCAGCAAAATCAATATAACCATAAAGACACTCAATCACTATAACCATAAAGACACTCAAAGGTTACACCTTCTAAACTTTTAAATGCTAAAGGCAGAGGCTTTTTTAAGAAAATACATGTAATAATATATAGTTGCTATTATTATATATTTATTGACTCAAAAATTTTTGCTGACAAAAAAGTCAAATATTATCTTTTTCTTTTAAGCATAGTTTTCAAAAATATTTTAAATATATGTTTTAAAAGTAAGAAATTGATATTCGAATTCAATTTAAAATTTTATACATTGGTGGCCTTCAATGGTTCAACCTTAAACCTACATTCTTTAGATGGCGAATGAAGTACTATTTACGTCAGTAATTACTAAATTATTGAATCTTCTAGTACAAATAAGTTGGAAAGAATATCCATATTTATGCTAAAAGAATATCAACACTTAGATCTAAGCACGTACCTCCATCTTCTTAATTAGGCCAAAGGTTCAATGTTCTATTCTTTTCTTTCAACAATAAATAATTATTTATATTAATTAGCTGGATGAAAAATTTGTCCCAATGGAACAGAAAAATTACATTTTTCCTATTATCTTTCAAACTGCTGATGCATAAGGTAAAATGAAGTATAGAAGCAAAATTTGAGTCTTTCCCAAAATATTCTTCCTCACAATTTTGAACAGTAAATTAGAGAAAAAAGAATAAGCTAATAAAGAAACTATCGCCATGGCTGTGGGGAGAGGATTTTTGGGAACTTGTAGCAACTAGTATCGAGATCGAGATCGAGAGAGAGAGAGAGAGAGTCTGTGTATTTGCTAGTTTATCCAATAAAAGTCCCAGCAATGTAAGAAGTTTCATCTGGAGCACTGATCTATACAACTTGGCGAATTCTGTCCATGTAACTGGTCCATAGTCGATAAAATATTGTGAGCAACACAACAGATAATAGACCATAAAAGGGAACAGCTACTACGCTATAATATATACAAAAGAGTCTTCTTGCATTGTTTTTTCTGTAGAAGGCTTGAACAACGAGAGAAAGCAGTTGACAAAGCCAAAAGGAGCCTTCTAGTATCATTAGCTATACCTTCCACATTTTGCTCAGTTCCAGTAGGAGAGAAGTTAGTCATTTGGTAGATTTGTGTCTATAGATGAATCAGAAAAGTAAATGCTCTTTTAAATTTTTCCATCTCAGCATCCGCAGATGATTAAGCAGGAAATTTGTTGTATGTTCATGTTCTTTCAACAACTGAATGAATGACAGTGGAGTTCCCAGTATTTGTTAATCCTCATGAGAAGGGCCATTTACGACAGATGAAGAAGATAAAGAGGGAAACCAGAGTTCTATACGGGTTCCCCCAGTTCCAATTGCAGCATCTGTTAATCTTGGTGAGATCACCCGCACGACACATCCATAACTCTCCAATATTTCTCGTGAAACAGTTAGTCCAGCCACAAAATTCCATGTCATGTTATCCTCTACCTTATCTTCAGAAAATAGATCTGCCCCAAAAGGTGCTAGAGAGTGCATCTGTGTCTATACAAAAAGAGGAGAAAATACTTCAGTACTAACTAGCACACAAGCCAGATGATAAAATCAATCATGAGCATATAGTTCATATCAATGCCCATCATCTGTCTATTTTCAAAGTTATAAAATCCTTTACTATTATTAAGTTCCTATTTTCATTTTATGTCCCACAATGTATCATCTTTGTATCAAAGCATTGTCTCAATGATCACGATATAGAATAGAGTTCATGACACCTTACCATATAGTGCATATCAAGGCCATCATCATCAATTATAACAAGAGCACCCCCTGCAGGTGCTCCAGTGGCAACAATTTCAACCTTTCCACCAGCTTGTATACGCAATAAGGCACCCTCGATCAGATTACCCAATGCCTGTCGTAAAGCAGGCTCTTCAATGGGCACCTGTAAAGATCTCGGAACCTCAGAAAGTAAAACAGCTCTCCTCTGCTCGTGCGCTAAAGGCGCCACTGCTCCCACCAAATCCACCAGTACATCAGAAACACTGCATGGTCTTTCGGGCGAAGAGGTGAAGAGGAAAAAGACCAACCAAAATGAAAATGAAAAATAAAAGGAATTATTAACAATCTCCAAAACCAAAGAGTTGTTCCACAAGACAGCACACAATCAAAACTCATCGTTTGGCATCAAACTAGGAAAACAAAAAAACGGCCATCCGAAGCTGCCTAAGTGAGTATTCATTAGACTTGTCAACCAATAGAAGAAGCATCTATACAGGGCAACTTTAAGGAAGAAACAGGAGGGAAAGGAGAGCCATCGAGCAAAAATCTCGAGAAGTTGATGGCTGAAGAAAGAGAATGCGAAAGATTGAAATTCTTTAGTATGTTATTATGCTGTCATATGCGTTAGCATTTTTTGAAGTTGACATAATGCAATTTGTACTTTCCAGATCCGTAGGTCTCTAAACCGAAAAAAAGTTTGAGAAACAAAAGTTTACCTGATTCCTTCCTGGTGTAAAGGTGCTAGAGCAAGAGGTGGCATTGGCATTTCTAGATCCTTGGATTTTAAAGAGAGAGATTCTAGCTTCTCAGACAAGTTACTGGATAACTGAGACCTCACCGACTCACGACCAGGATGAGTTGATTTAGGCATCTTTTTCAATGTTTCTTCACTATAACGCATTATATTAGCCTGAAAAATGTATAAGCCCATAATATTCAACAATTTATCTTTGTTATTCTCAAAATCACTTGTAGGCAAGTCAACAACTAAGGCAAACAAGAGCCGGCGAAGTCTAGATGGACCTTCTTAATGTGACCTATATCTGTTGCAATGTTTCTAATTGATGTTTGAGAAGTTCAATCCTCTAGTGTTACTATTATCCTCCAGGGTTGAGAGATTTTAGTTCATGACTAGAATTTATTTCCTCTTTACATGGTCTCGTTGGAACTCCCAACTTGCTCTTAGTATTGAATGACTCAAGTTTGTACCCTTTCAAGTTTCCCAGAAAATTCTAGCTCTTTTAAACTGAATTAGAGGCTTGCTTCAATCTTTCTCCTTCCTTTCTCAGTCAAAGTCACATATAAGAAGTCAAGAACAATGAGAGAGAGGCGCAGTTGGTGAAGTACCTTTGTTAGGGAAACAGCATCCTGGAGTCCCTTAAGAGTATCACTCAGGCAATCACCTTGCTCCAAGATATCTTGAACAATATCATATGAAATCTGCAATAGGCCATATGTGCAGATTAGTTCATCATTAAAGTAATTGATTAAAAAAGTCCCACGAAAAGTTACAATTATTTGGGGGCAAAAAGAAGATGAAGCAGGATAAAGAAAAGGTTGTGGGTGTAAATTTCTTGAGAAAAATACCTCACTCTTTCTAATCTGAGAAGATAACATCTTACTCAAAGTTCGAATGCTGGAAAGAGAACCCCGAATCTGCACATTAAAGATTCATAAAAAATCTATTATGTTCTGAAATCTGTATGCCGTACATGTCGACCACCTTAAATTGATGGCATATATGGGTGCAGCTGCAGTGCAAATCTTACTTGCTCAACCAAATTGCTCATCCTGATATTATTTTGCCAGGTGGACTGTTGGAGCAAAATTGCTTTCTGACAAGGACAAAATAAGTTAATTCTAAAACAAAATTATATCAATGCAAGATTTATGATGAAATTATTGTGCAAAACTGGAAAAAAGAGAAAACAAGAAAACTAAATAACAAAATGCTCAAAGAAGAAATTTCATGGCAACAAATACGAAAAAGTTAGAACTGGTGTTATATCGTCAATATTTTAGCCATTTTTTAGATGATACTATTACGAGTTTTTGGATGTTATAGTAATTGCATATTTCAAAGAAATATTTATACATAGAGGGATGCAAATGAATTAATTGAATTCTAGACATAATGTATACTTAGCACCTTTTTCATATCAGTGTTCGTACCTGATCCATGACATAAGCCATTGCAAGTGAACGGGAAATATTTATAGCATTTAATCTTTGCTCAGCTGTGAGTTTTAACATCTCAAAGGAGTGGTCAGTTGAAGTTTGGATATTCAACGATTTCAAATCCATGCTAGGAGGCAAGGAATAAAACTCCTCCTGGCCAGGCCATGCTTTCACATTAAACCCACCCTTATCAAATGCAGTTCTTGGGAGTTCCGCAACTAAAAACCCAACAATAAATGGGTGTTTTACCATAGGGAACACCATAGCTCCAAGCTCAGGAAGTAATTCTGCCTAAGATGAATAAGACTACTCAAACACAGTAAAGTCATACATTCAGTGTAAAACAAACTTGAAGGAGAAACTGATGTACCTCTTGTCTCGAAAGAGCTGCTTCAGCCGCTCTTAAGCCCGCAGGAATGCTAAAGTTACCAGTTAGAATCACAAGATCAGTCGCATTGACATGTGGATGTAAAGTAATGCGACGCAACTCTAGCTGGTCCATTACATAACTACCTGCTGGTCTTACATAAACCTGCAATTCACTAAATTAGCACAAGGAAAGTAACTAAAAAGGCAAAAGTGTTTCAACCTTATATCACCAAAGAGCCAGGTGAGGGGGAAGTACTTTTCTCTTTAGTTTGGTTTTGTCCTATTGGTCTTCTATCATTTTGAAAATCCTAAAGAAAAATAGGTTAAAAATAGGCTAGAGACCCCGCTGTTCACAACACATGAAGCCCAATCAAACATGGAAGATGTTTAGAGTTATCAAATGATACATCGTGAAATAGAGTTTAAACAAAGTATTATAGTAAGAATAGATAACTTGGTTTCATTTATTGGTCTGTATTTTAGTGTTATAGGATAATAAAATGGTTAGAAATCCCTTTTTCTTTTCAACCTTTTCCTGATACTGGTAGCAATGTAATAATAAAAAGCACTAAGGCAGTGCAAGCCATATGTACATGGAGGGTTGGATCAAGTATGATCCACCTTAATTACAAAAAGCCTAACATGTCTACCAAAGATTCTTACTTTCTACCTGACTTCTTTACACCAAAAATGAAACAAAAGGATACAATTCATCTTAACATCTTGGAGGGAATTGTATCTATCTTCAAAAACTCTTAAGTTCCTCTCTTTCCGTACTGTCCACCAAATGCAGGCAGGTATCAATCTCCACCATGTCTTCTGCCTCAGAGAACCTCTATTATTGTTCCAAGATTTTAGTAAATCAACAGTGGTTGCAAGCATGGCCCATGTGAGGCCCACAATGTTAAGGAACAGTTGCCACGATTGTCTAGTGATGGGGAAGTGTAGAAACAAATGGCTATTGGTTTCCAGAGCTCTGCCACAGAGCAGGCACCTAGGGCAGAGCTGGAATCCCCTTCTCTTCAGGTTCTCTTGGGTTAGGCAGACTTCTCTTCCACCAGCGATGAAAAACAGGCCACCTTAATGGGAGCTTTAACTTTCCATATATTCTTACATGGCCATCGATCTATGTATTGACCTGTGTTTGAGATCAAAGGATAGGCATACTTGACAGTATAAATCTCATTCTTGCAGTTGTTCCAAAGAAGGGTGTCTTCATACTCTTTATGTACTTGGAAAACTTCCAAACTCAATCAGAAATTCCACTAATGCCCGATCAATCAGTCTTATTCTGAAAGTGATGTTCCAGCCATGCTGTCCCAGGGTGTATTCATTTTAACATCAGGCATCCAATTTTCTTTTCAATCTTACACTAATTTATGCTGTTCCTAATGAAAGCTTATGTTGATCATCCAAACCCATTGTTACAGTCTATCTAGCCTTCTTGGGGAAAGTTCAAGGAAAGTGAACCTCTCCTTTGTGAGGAGGTCTGTGTTGTTCTTTAATACTTTTAGAGTATTCTAACGGGTTAAAGAACACTTGTGCAAATGAAAGAACAAAAGCCATGTGCATCCTTATTAGTGAGAGAGGACTGAGAATTCAGGATGCTGGAAAAAGGACCAGTTGATAGGGTCCTAGTCCTAGAAAAAGCATGTTCAAGAGTATTGCCAGAAGATGCCTTCACCACCAGGCTATCAATGGATCAACCAATTTTTCCTAGTTGATGGCATCTCATCCCGTGGGCCCTCTGTGATCACTTTACTCTGTTGGGTCTTACTCCTAGCAAATTGGATGTGCCAAAAATTTAGGTTACATTTTTTTTATCTAAAATCAAAGCAAGAAAGAGTGTAACAAATCACAATATTTGATACAAAGAACTAAAGAGGATTATAATCTTAAGAGCATCTCCCAATCTAACAAGAGCATCATTTCTTTCCTTTTTTCTAAAAGATAGAAGTTGCAATGACTAGAAATGATGCCTTTCTTCTCTAAAATGCAACTACATTTGAGTTCCTTATCCTTGGGCTGAAACTGCTCAGTTAAACTGAAGCAGCATAGACGGATCAATTTTCAGAGAAGAAAGAATAGTTCCTAAAGAAACTTAAGCACCATTTCACTACCTAATGCCTATTGGTGGAAGCTCATACTCTTAGGAACAGAATATACAGGTTGCATTCTTATAATAGAACCACTAGACAGAAGACTTAAGGCCAGTCCGCTGTCCAGAGAGCGAAACAAACTGAACTAAGTTCTACAGGTTGCCATTTGTAATTTTTGAAGAGCAGAGAAAAAGGAGCAATAGCATTAATTGGCAAGCCATACAAACTTATCTGGAAGTTTCACTTATCTTAGACCTTAATGCAGCTTAATTCTGGAAATGGAAGACCTAACAACAGGCACAACGAACTCAAAACAGACAAATTGCCAAAGAACAACCAGCAACAAAAATCGAAACATAAAGCTTCTTATGCTAGGCAAATTAACATAGATATACAAAATATACAAAATTATCTTACTCCGAAGAAGAAGCATTAATCAAAAACAAAAAAGCAAATAGAGTTTCTTACGGTAAGAACCGTTTAAATTCATGAAGACCTAAACATAAAGCCTTAAGCTAATGAAATTAAATAGTCATATTAGAATATTAGAATGTTATTGTGATTAAAAAAAAAAAGATGTAGAAAATTATTTTTGAACTACTGAATAAAGCATTAATCAAAACACAGTGAACAACAGGTAAATGTTACTTACGGAAAGAACAGACTGAGGATGGACAATACGGCGAAAGAGGTCGAATTGTTCAACGCAAAGTCTCTTGAAATCAGCACTCGGTAATACCAAGCCTCCGTCATCCTTTTCAATCCTCTGAACGAACTCCACCGGTGACGTCGAAGCATTCCGTATGGCCGCAGCAACAGCTGACGCCGACGAAACCATACCGTCTCCGTCGCCATGGGAATCATCATCGGAGCACGTGCCGCTGACGTGCCGGAGAGAAGTATAGGTGGAGGAGGTAGCGGCGGCAGTGGTGAGAGCAAGTGGTGGTAGTCTCTGTGAAGAAGCGTGAGTAACTGTAGTTGCTTTTTTTTGGAAGGTAGGGGAGAAGAGGAGGGTATGTTGGTGGTGATGGGGCGGGGGTGGATGTGGGTGAGTGGGATTGGATAATGGTAATGGATTCTGCGGAGGAAATGCAGAGAGCAGCATTTTCTTTACTGTGCTAGATCGGATGGATGGTTGTAATGCGAATGCTGTGTGGCTCAGTGTCCACACATGGAAGAAATTGGTCCAATGCCGTCCCGCTATTGGTCCTCAAGGATCTTATTGCTGTGGGGTCCCACTAACTACCAGTTTAGTTTTCTCTTTCTTTCTTTAAACTAGTACTAGTACTCATAATGAAGAATATTATCTCGCGTTTGGTCGTATATTTCTAAATTTGTTTTGAAAAATTTGATTTGAGTGAAATTTGATTTGAAGATGAAAATGTATTTGGACATACGTTTTCAAAATATATTTATCAAATTTATTTTGGAAAAATATGTGTATTATTAGGGATTTGGCCCAAAATCAGCTGGTTTTGGGATTTGAGATTTGGGATTTTGGCAAAATTTATGGCCAAACACGTGTTTGCCAAGTAAAACCCAAGTTTATTTTGGCAAAATCTATAGCAAACGGGTCCTAAATGTATAATTTTTCATAAAAAGAAACTCATATCCAGTATTTTTGCTTTTATGCTTCTAAACTTAAAATATACAGTATCAAGGCCTAAACTATATGCCAAAAAGTTGTCCAAGAAAAGAATTTAAACATAGCTACATTAGAAAATTAAGTAAATTATGTTATGAAATACTTGATTATGGTGGATGTCCATAACTCCCAAGGGAGTAACACCCACTACTCTTCTCCATTAATTTTTCACTACTTCTTACCATTATGGATGTGTTTACCGTGAAAATGGCAATAAATTATGAGGTTCTAAAAATACGTGATCTATTTTTATGCTAGTTGTTAAGCAATGGATGTTGGGTAAAAGGTTAGAAATCAAGATTATAGCTAGAAAACAATAAGATAATCGAACCGAGCGGCTGGAGGTCGGAGCCTCGAGCTGCCGTATACGAGGCCTCGAGGTCGAGTCTGGAGGCTGGCTTAAAGCGATCGAGGGAGGACTAACACTTATGAGAGCTACGGCAATGGCTCTTTATGATCAATGATAGGCAATAAATGATGAACAATAAATAGAACACGATAATATAAGTAATAAATGAAGTAATCAGATCAAAAATATATGCTAGAGAGCTGAGAGAATGTTCTTGTCTATTTAGTATTGAGCAACAGGTGACTACAAAATGACAAGGATCCCCTTTATATATAAGGGGAAATCTCAACATAGTACAAATACATTTATTACAAAGATATGGAGATGGGACAGCTAGTTGATGTCATGATTCGGGTCTGAACTTAGCTCACTAGATTTTGTCAGCTCTAGTTATGCGCCTTGGGAACTCCCCACTTTTTCATCATAGTCATTGGTCTACACTGCCCCGAGGTCGAGCGTCGATAGCCCTCGAGGGTGAACCTCGACCATAGTCTCGAACCTGTGAAATATGCTTACGAGGCATCACAACGACGAAAAATTGGACCCTCCGATTTTACCGTATACAGATAGTCCCCGTAACGACGGCAGTCATAAGGCGCAAAATGATGGCGTACACACAGCCCTTGATAGCCTTCATATTGATTACAGCGGTTGGCTGTCCCTTGGCCTCCTTCAACGTGCGTGTGGGGCCTCTATAAATACTTCTCTTCTCGTTCTTTATAACTCACTACACCACCAATCCCCCAAAAAGGTTCCTTCTACCTTTACTTTTGTTCTTTCTTCAAAACGCAACTTCCTTTTCTCCTCTGAAGTCTTTTAGGTATGGCGAAAACTTCCACCTCTTCTTCTTAGGAGAACGTGACCTCCTCCTCTTCGCTTCCATCTAAAGGCAAAGTGGCAGTGCCTCCTCGTGCTGAGGAATGCGTTCCAGGATTTTTTGTAACGACTTCCGATTTCAAGGTTGAGAGACCTTCTTCGAAGTCGGGGCATCGTGAGCACGTGTCTCAGTATATTATCTCAATAACATACGTCGAAAGGGTAAGGACTGATTGCCGCTGGGGGGATGCGGTGCTTGTGGAGATCCCTTCTCGGAAGAAGGATATAACGACAAATAAAGCCGATTTTCTCAGTGTGTATACTTACCCATTTACCCTTGGGCCGGTGAGGCCATCCTTGCCTCCGATAGACCCCATGATTCTTGACTTCTGCCAATGGCACAACCTCCGGTGGAGCTGTCAAAGATGTAGGCTTGATGATAGATTGGGGTTCTGTTTGGCTCCTTCCTTGTAATGGTTTTTCAAAAGCCTTGTAAACGTACCTCTGTGAGTAATATGTATAAAAGGCTTTTCGTTTTTTATCACTTCTTTTATCCTTTGCCTTTTGAGAATAATGTATGATATTTTTGATAAACGATCCGAGATCTTAGATCTTGGGTGATACCCTCGGGTTTTTGCTATTGTTGAGCCGCTCGTAACGGTCGAAAGTTAGTCCCGAGTGTTCTCGGATTAGACCTAACTTTTATACGTTGGGCCATTGTGACCTTTGATTTTAGTGCTGGCGACAGTGGCTCTCATGTGTTGGGTCGCGCAACCTTTGGTTTTAGCGCTGGCGACAGTGGCTCTTATGCGTTTGGTCGGTGCGACCTTCAATTTTAGCATTGGCGACAATGGCTCTTACGCGTTTGGTCGGTGCGACCTTCGATTTTAGTGCTGGCAATAGTGGCTCTTACGCTTTTGCTCTTAGGCATATTTAGTTAACTATTTTGGGTTAAGTTTCCGAATCGGGTTTCGACTCGAGCTCATTCGACCCTCAAGTTTTTGAATTTAAAGCTGGCCCTTAGGCTCTTACGCATGGGGTCGGTACGACCTCTTGTATGGGCTGGCGATAGTGGCTCTTATGCTTTGGGTCGATGTGACCTTTTATATGAGCTGGCATCAGTGGCTCTTATGCTTTGGGTCGATGCGACCTTTTATATGAACTGGCGTTGGTGGCTCTTATGCTTTGGACCGATGCGACCTCTAATATAGGCTTTATTTTTCCCTCGATAAGGATTTTTTGAAATAATCTTTGCCTGACTCTTTGACGGTTTGATACAAACCTTGATTGTGAGTCGTTGTATGGCGATGATCGAGCACCTCGGGAGGTTTGGCTCGGTGGCTTAGTATCTCGAAGCCTATATTTAGGAGTTAACATGGTCGAAGCTCGTGTGCCTATGTCGAGGGTAGCATGTTTAACCGATTCCTTTTGAAGTATATTCGAAGTAATTGAAGGCCTGTGATTTTATAGCGACGGTCGGGCGTCCCCGAGTCGCCTTAGTTTGGCTGGTACAGCCATGTGACCGTAGTCATTTGTGTTTGTCCAGAGCCTTTCAGTTCCCGAGTGAAGTAGTTTCGACTTCTATATCGAGGGTATGCCTTTTTAGGAGTCTTACAAGTTCGATATATAGCCTTAACTTAAAGATCAGGGTTATGCCTTTAGTAAGGTCTTACAAATTTTACATGCCTTTGAGGTCTTACAGTTTTGTTTACTTGGTACAAGTATGGTTTATGCCTTGCTTGAGGTCTTACAAATATTGTTGTTGCTCACTTGGTACAAGTGTGGCTCATGCCTTACTTGAGGCCTTACAGATATTGTTGTTTGCCTTATATAGGTCTTACGAGATCGAGGCTACCGGCATGTGGTCTTATGGCCTTGGGTTTTGATAATTCAATGGGGGTGATGATTGGTGGTAGTCCCCGAGTCATCGAGGCTTTCTTGGCTTGGGAGCCACTACTTGTAAACTTGGTATTGCCTCATTGAGGGCTTGATATTTTGGAGTTTTCGACCTGGAGGTCATGGGGCCTTGAGTTGTCGACGCCAATCCCCGAGTGCTTAGGACATTTTTTTGGCTTTGGAGCTGTTTTATGATCTTGATGTTGCCTCATTGAGGGCTTACGAGTTAGGAGCTCCGACCCGGGGGTCATATTATTTTGAGTTGTTGACGCTAGTCCCCGAGTGTTCGGGACCTTTTCGATGGGGGTGGCGATTAGCGGCAGTCCCCAAGTGTTTGGGACGTTTTTGACAGAGGAGCCATTTTTGCAAAAAATATCGAGTTTCTTTGATTACTTGGTACAAGTATACACGTTTTTGCTGTTACGGGCTCGGTTGTTCTATGCAGACATGGTCCGTTTGACCGTTTGGCCCGGTACATTATTTTCCTATTGAGACCCCACTTAGCGCATCTTGGCTTTTCCGAGTAGGTGACCTTCCAGGGGGATGCCCCCTAATACTTGAGGTTATTTACAAAAGAAGCCTTGAATACTTGTTGGGTCTTCCTTAGGTAGCATATAGATGTTGCTTCGTTAAAAACCTTGCCGATAAAACCCTTCTAGGGACAAAATCCGGTCAAAGGAAAAGAGTGTAACGCATGCTTTTAAGAGCCCGAGGTCGTCGAGCTCGAGGGTGTTTCAGAATCTTTCATCGTACACCTCAGCAGTAGTATCATTTTAGCATTGATATGTTCCAGTTGCTTGGAAGCTACTCGCCTTCCATGGTACCGAGCTTGTAGGACCCTTTGCCGATTACTCTGAGGATGCGGTACGATCCTTCCGAATTTTGGCCTAGCTTTCCTTCGTTAGGGTTTCGGGTGTTGAGGGTGACTTTTCTTAGGACCAAGTGTCCGCTCCGAGATGTCGGAGGTTTGTTCTTCTGTTATAATACCTTTCGATCCTTTGTTTTTGGGAGGCCATTTGGACCAGCGAGGCTTCTCGCTTTTCATCCAATAGTTCGAGGGCCGTAGTCATGGCCTCATTGTTCGAGCTCTCAGTGGTGTGTCAGAATCTGGCACTTGTCTCCCCGACCTCCACTGGTATCAAAGCTTCGGCACCATATACTAGAGAGAAAGGTGTTTCCCCTGTGCTTGATTTTGGAGTTGTTCGGTATGCCCATAGCACTTCGGGCAATATTTCTCTCCATTTTCCCTTAGCGCTTTCCAACTTCTTTTTTAGTTTTGGATGATGGTTTTGTTTATGGAATAAGCCAGGATGTTTTCACATGGGTGGTACGGCGTCGAGAGGATTCTTTTAATTTTCTGATCCTCGAGGAACTGTGTTACTTTGCTTCTGATGAACTGCCTCCCATTATCGCATGTTATCTCAGAAGGAATCCCGAATCGGCACATAATGTGGTCCCAGATGAAGTCAATGACTTCTTTTTCTCTTATATTTTCAAAGGCATGCGCTTCCACCCATTTTGAGAAATAGTCAGTCATAAATAAAATAAATTTAGCTTTACCTGGTACCGTTGGTAGAGGTCTGACGATGTCCATTCCCCATTTTATGAATAGCCATGGCGATAAGACCGAATGTAGTTGTTCACCGGGTTGGTAAATCATAAGGGCAAATCTCTGGCATTTGTCGCACTTTCGGACGAATTCCTTAGTGTCTTTTTCCTTGTTGTCCCAGTAATAGCCTTCCCTGATCATCTTTCGGACTAAGGAATCAGCGCCGGAGTGGTTTCCGCAAGTACCCTCATGAATTTCTCAGAGTATATAATCTGTGTCTAGGCCCCAGACATACTGCTAAGGGGCTATCGAAAGTTCTTCTGTATAGAGTCCCATTTTCGTCGAGCGAGAATCGGGCTGCTTTGGTTCGTAGGGCCCTCGATTACTTTGGATTCGTGGGTAATTTTCCGCCTTTTAGATAGTCAATATATTTATTTCTCCAATCCCATATTAGGCTAGTAGAATTAATATCGGTATGACCTTCCTCGACCACTGATTTGGACAGCTGAATAACAGCCCCGGAGAGTAGGTCATCTTCTTTAATAGATAATCCCAGGTTTGCGAGGGCATCAGCCTCACTGTTCTGCTCCGAGGTATGTGGACCAGGGTCCACTCTTTGAAACAGCGTAATATGACTTGGATTTTGTTCAAGTACCTTTGCATCCTATCTTCTCGGACCTCGTAGCTCCCATTTACCTGATTTACTACCAGGAGCGAATCGCATTTTGCTTCGACGTTCTCGGCTCCCAGACTTTTGGCCAATTCTAGACCTGCAATCATAGCCTCATACTCGGCTTCATTGTTAGTCAATCTTTTAGTTTTTATAGATTGCCTGATTATGCCACCCGCAGGCGGCTTCAGGACTATACCGAGCGTGGATACTCTTACTTTTGAGGTGCCTTTAGTGAATAGGGTCCATACTCCGGAAGATGTACCCGATTTTAGTAAAAGTTCCTTTTCTACCTCAGGAACGAGGGAGGGCGAGAAGTCCGCTAGAATTTGGGACTTGATGGCCATTCGGGTTGATACTCGATATCATACCCCCCGAGTTTGATGGCCCATTTGGCCAATCAGCCCGATAGTTCGGGCTTATGCAATATGCTTCCGAGGGGGTACATTGTTAAAACGCAAATATAGTGGCATTGAAAATAGGGTTTCGATTTTCCCGATGAGCTTCTTAACGCAAGAGCTAATTTTTCTAGGTGCGAGTACCTGGTTTCGGCATCCCCTAGGGCCGGACTTACATAATAAACAGGGAATTATGTACCTTGCTCTTCTCAAACCAGCATACCGCTTACCTCTATCTCGAATACGGCTAGGTATAGATACAACATTTCATCCTCTTTTGGCGTGTGGAGCAAAGGTGGACTAGTCAGATATCGTTTCAATTCCTCTAAGGCGTGTTGGCATTCTGGAGTCCACTCGAAGTTGTTTTTCTTTTTGAGTAAAGAGAAGAAATGGTGATTGTTGTCTGATGACCTTGATATGAATCTGCCTAGAGCCGCTATCCGCCGTGTCACCCGTTGCATGGCCTTTACATTATTTATCACCATGATTTCTTCGATGGCCTTGATTTTGTCGAGGTTGATCTCGATCCCCCTGGTCGATACTATGAAGCCTAAGAATTTGCCCGAACCCACTTCGAAGGCACATTTCTCGGGGTTAAGCTTCACGTTGTAACTTCTGAGGATGTCGAATGTTTCCTGCAAATAGGTCAAATGGTCCTCTGCGCGCAGGGACTTAACTAGCATGTCATCAATATAAACTTCCATGGATTTGCCTATTTGACGCTCGAACATTTTATTAACTAGACGTTGGTACGTAGCCCTTGCGTCAGCTCGAAGGGCATTACATTGTAATAGTAGATACCATACTTCTTGATGAACAAAGTCTTTTCCCTATCCTCGGGGTTCATCTGAATTTGATTATACCCCGAGTAGGCATCGAGAAAGGTGAGGGCCTCGTGGCCGGTCGTGGCATCGATCAAACGATCGATGTTAGGCAGTGGGAACGAATCCTTGGGCCACGCCTTATTTAAGTCTTTATAATCTATGCAAATTCTTAACTTATTTCCCTTTTTGGGCACTACCACTACGTTGGCGAGCCATTTGGGGTACTTTACCTCTCTAATAGACCCTATTTTAAGGAGTTTCGTTACCTCGTCCTTGATGAATACATGTTTTACTTCGGACTGGGGTCTTTTTTTTGCTTCACCGGTTTAAAATTGGGGTCGACACTCAATCGGTAGGTGGTTATTTCCGGCAGGATTCCTATCATATCTAAGTGGGACCAAGCGAAACAGTCGATGTTATTAATAAGAAATTGAATGAGTTTTTTCCGGAGTTCAGGGGTTAATCCCGTTCCTAGGTATACCTTCCGATCTGAGAGATGCTCGATCAAAACAGCTTGCTCCAGTTCTTCAATTGTCGATTTCGTTGCATCCGAATCTTCAGGAGCAACGAAAGTTCGAGGAGCAAGGAAATATTCTTCATCATCCTCGGGGGTTAGTATGCTCCCAGACCCATCCGAGGTAGAGTTTATAGGATTCAACGCCTCCTGGTAAACTGCAAACATTTCTTTTGCCGCATGTTGTTCACCATATACGGTTGTTATACCATCCTTTGTTGGAACTTCATCATCTGGTGTAGAGTTGATGGCACGGCCCTCATGTTGTGTATCCACGACCTATCAAGCAATGCGTTGTATCTCATGTCACCGCCGATGGCGTGGAACTTGGTGTTCTGAACTGTACCGAACATGTCAACCGGGAGGGCGATCTCCCCTTTCATTACTTCACCGGCCATATTGAAGCCGTGGAGGACCCGGGAGGCGGGTACGATCTGATCGAGCAACCCAAGCTGTTCTACTACCTTTGACCTGATTACATCGGCCGAGCTGCCTGGATCCACGAGCACACGTTTAATTCGAATATTACTTAAAAGAAATGAAATTACCAGTACGTCGTTGTGTGGTTCTGTCAAGGTCTCGAGATCCTCCTCACTGAATGCAAGGGTGTCTTAGGTCATGCGATCTCGGATCGGCCCTTCTATTGCAGCGGATACTTTTATCTGTTTGATCACGGGTCTTTGGAGAATGTCGGTCCCCCCGATAATCATATGAACGACATGCCGAGGAATCTCTCTTTCTGCCCAGGTTGGATTTTTTCGAGTTTCCCGTTGAATCTCTCGGTGTGCTCCCTTGTTAATGTGAAGACCGGCGTTAACTTATTGAGCGTCGCACGAGGTCGTACCCTTGAGAATCGGTTCCGGTGTACTCTCAGGGTTTTGCGGGGGCACACCCATACCTGGAATAACCATACCGCCCTTTCCATAGTTTTAGAGGTTGTTATTTTCAGGTACATTTACTGGTTTAGGCATCTTGACCTGAAATCAAAGATCTTGGACAAGAAAAAGTGTGAAAGGTAACATGTGTTATGTAGTTAAACTAGCAAGAAAATAATCACTATTATTTTAGGCCCACGGTGGGTGCCAAACTATTTACCATGAAAATGGTAATAACAATTAAATTTGATTATGAGGTTCTAAAATTACGTGATATATTTTTATGCTAGTTGTTAAGCAATGGATGCTAGGTAAAAGGTTAGAAATTAAGATTATAGCTAGAAAACGATATGATAATCGAACCGAGCGGCTGGAGGTCGGAGCCTCGAGCTGCCGTATACGAGGGCTCGAGGTCGAGTCTGGAGGCCGGCTTAAAGCTATCGAGGGAGGATAACACTTTATGAGAGCTACAGCAATGGCTCTTTATGATCAATGATAGGCAATAAATGATGAACAATAAATAGAACACAATAAATATTAGCAATAAATGAAGTAATGAGATCAAGAGAATATACTAAAGAACAGAGAGAATGTTCTTGTCTATTTAATTGAGCAACAGGTGACTACAAAATGACAAGGATCCCCTTTATATATGAGGGGAAATCCCAACATAGTACAAATACATTTATTACAAAGATATGGAGATGAGATAGCTAGTTGATGTCATGATTCGGGTCTGAACTTAGTTCACTAGACTTTGTCAGCTCTAGTTATGTGCCTTGGGAACTCCCCACTTTTTCATCATAGCCGTTCGTCTGCACTGCCCCGAGGACGAGCGTCGATAGCCCTCGAGGGTGAACCTCGACCATAGTCTCGAACCTGTGAAATATGCTTAGAGGCATCACAACGACGGAAAATTGGACCCTCCGATTTTATCATATACAGGATGTAACTCCCACACCTCCATGATCTTCCCCTATGTTCTCAATAGTTAATACCATGTTCATGGCATCCCTTTGTATTATCTATATCATCCTATAAATAGAGAATTTGGGCATCACATTGTACACACTTTGAATACATGGAAGATATAAGAATCTCTCTTATCTTTCTCTCTACATTCTTGTCTATTTTATTGTTTTATATTATTACTTTGAACGAAATTTCTTAACACGTTATCAGCACGAATTGCTACTCACATTTCCTCCCACGCTTCCTAAAAGAAACGAAAGTCCTCCGAATAAAACTTTGCATTACATCTCATTAAAGATATTATGGTGAGCACTAAGATGACACTATTGTGTCATTAATTTAGTTTTATATGCATGAAGGCGAGAAAGGTAAATTTTGTTACTGCAATAGCATAATTAACTTAATATTGCATCTCAAGTGAATTTGTATGATAATCAATTTTTCTTTTAGCAAAGTTTTAATGAGGTATGTACACCTAACATATACACTAATTATATTTTAGCGATTAAATATTGTTCTATCTATCATTAACTATTCTATGCAATTATTCTTTACTTCTGTAGATTTCAGGGTCTTTGCAATTTGGAAACCTTTGTGATTGTTATAAGGCTTTCAAAAATAAGTGTACTAATATTTTTAAAAGCTAGAGGATAAGTTCTAACGCACTATGATGATAAGACGTTGGGTTTGAGTCTTAACACATTATAGCCTGACATGCCTTTACATGGGTAAGGCATTGGGTTTGAGTCTTAGTGCACCATTTTGATGGTATAATGATGGCTAAGGTAAAATAATATATTTTTCATGAAAAAGCATGAAGCTAGTCTCACTTGATTTGATCCATTATTGAAGTGAATGTGATAGCGGTGCATAATAAGTCTAAATGAAGACAAGTGGTTGACCAATGAACGTGGGCGTGCCAAAGATCAAAATAATAATAGTCATTATTATGGTAATTATAAAAAGGAAAACAATAAGGGTTCTTGATAACTAGGGATTCTAGTTCATTTCACACTTCGTTTTACTTGAGTTTTGGTTAAAAATATATACAAATAGTCCCAAAGGCTTACATGTTGTGCTTGTTTGCAGGGTTTGGTCAAAAAGGTGATAAGTAATCAAAATCAGCTCAAAAAGGAGTGAAACATGCACAAGTACCAAGAACAAGTCAAAGCACAGTTGCAACAGAACCACCACGACCGCAATTCATTTAGTGCGGTCCGTTGTGGGAGATTCAGAGAGGTGCAAATTTGGAGCTTAAAGCAGTGCGGTTCGCGGAGGTTTTCTTGCGGCCGCAATCCATTTTATGTAGTCCGCAAAGAGGGGGTTTCAGAGAGTTGGAAGTTGGGACAATTGAAGCCAGTGCGGTCCGCAGAGCATTTTATGCGGACCGCAATGAAGCCACCGCTGCCGCGGTGCATTTTGTGTGGCCCGCGGTGGCCAGATTCAGAGAGTAAATATTCAAGCCAAAAAGCCTCACCGCGGCCCAATGCATTTTTTGCGGTCCAAAGTACCTTCGTAGGGGTATTTTTGTCCAAAAAATTCAGCCTAGTATAAATACTTTCTTTTCACATTTTTAGGGCATCTTTTGTAATCTGTTAGATCCCAGAGCACGTGAAGGCCATTTTGGACCTATTTTGAGTAATTTTGTGGCTATTTGAACATTGAATCTCTATTTCTTTATTTTTAATTATAATTTATGGGTTATTCTACATCTAATCCTCTGTTTTCTTTCATTATTATGAGTAGCTAGACCTATTAGCTAGGGTTGTGGCTCAACCCTAGTGTGGGTATTTGATGGGTCTTTTGTTCTAAGGCTTAAATATTTATGGGTAGTTGATATTTGGACTGATTTGTGTTTTCCATGTTGAATTAGTGGTTGCAAACACTAATTTGTGCCTATTTGACTTGGGCTCTTCTTGAGAAAGAGAGCTTAAGTCTAGGAAAATTATTCCAACAAGGAGTTGGGGCGTAATCAAGAGATTGATATCCCCAATTAAAGGGTTAAATCTAGAGATAGTAATACCCGACTTGAGCCTATATTGCTTGCATAATTTTGACACCCAATTGGTCTTGAAAAAGTCAATTAGGGCAAAGTCACTCAAGATACCGAGAGGTATAGAATGAGTAGTGTCGTGCATTGGCTATATCGCAATCCCCAACATAACAACTTTGCCTTATGCTTTGGATCTCTTCAAGTATTCACCTAGGAGAAAGTCATTTCCCTAGTGCCTCTTTAACTATTTAGAAAACCTTATAAGCAATCACTCTTAGTTTAATTTAGCATACTATTAGCATAAAAATTAGAAGTAACAAAACAAACGAATATGATTGGAAGTGTAATTAAGAACACTACGCACTACTAGTTTAGATAGGAATTCAATTCTCAATTCTAGCTCCATGTGGATTCGATCCTAACCATTTCGGGTAAAAGCTATTTCGACCGCTCTCGCCACTTTGTAGTGGTGTAGGGTTGGCACCGATCACTTTTTGGCGCCGTTGCCGAGGAGCTAATGGTTTTGGCTATCTATCTAAATAGTTTTGTGTATTGTTTTTCTTTCCTTCTATGTTACTAACTTGTGTGTGTCGAAAACTTAGGTACAAAATGGCAGCAAACAATGCACCTCTTAGAGACCTTCCATCGGGGGAGGAGGTAGATGACAATATTGATGATGAGGTTCCTATAGTGCCTCAAGGAAAAAGGAGAGGCTGACAGGCCAATGATAATGTTCCAGACCCTCCCCCGCCACCTCCAAGAGTAGCTCCTCGAGTGCTTCCCAACCAAGGATATGCTAGTGCAATTGTCTCACCCCGGATCCGGGCGAGAAATTTTTAAATTACAAATGTGATGCTGACATTGTTGGAGCAACGAGGGTATTTCATAGGTGTCCCCCATCAGAATGCTTACAAACATCTCAAGGGTTTCGTGGATACTTGTTGGGGGAGAAAGCAAACTAATATGTCAGATGATGCACTTCAGTTGAGATTATTCCCTTTCTCACTTAGAGGGAAGGCATTGAATTGGCTTGAACGGCTTCCCAACCATTCCATCACTACTTGGGATGAGTTGACGGATAAATTCATTGCTAAGTTTTTCTCACCGGGACATATGGCAGCATTGATGGATGAGATCTTAGATTTCAAGCAGAGCCCAACGAACCATTGCATGAGATATGGGAGAGATACTGTGTTGATACCCAATTTTTTCTTATATATTTTTATGCTCAAAATACTTTCAAAATAGCATGTGTATGCATATATAAGTATGCCCAAGAGTTTTGGTATTTTTTCCTAATTTTAAGGATTTTTAAAATCAATTTATTGCCTATTTTAGTAGTGCAAAATCCAATATTTAATCCCAAAATTATCATCTTAGCGAATAATTTATTTTCATTCTCATATTTAAACCAAAATATAATTAAGATGATTTTTACATATTTTTATAAATTTATTTAGTATTTTTAAAACTAAATTGCATATAATTGCAATTATAACTTATTTTAAGATTAATAGCATTTCTATAATTGTAAAATTGGTTTCAATATTTTTAAATTAATATTTATGCATTATTAGTTAGGTCAGTACTTTTAATTTGTTTTTAAAATCTTTTTTACTATTTTATGAAATAAAAAGGGACAAAACTGGTTGTTTAAAAACTGGCCTCATTTCGTTTCAATTGCAGCCCATTTTGTATTTTGATTATAGCCACATTAACCCCCCAATTAACCCAATTTGAATCCCAGCCGGGCCAGCGCAATTCCATACCCTTTGACCCATTTAACTACCCGACCCAAGGCTCATTTAATCTAGACCGGTGATCAATTTGATCAACGATCACAATCTCCCCTTTCCATTTTTAATTCCCCAAACCTTACCCTAGTCCCCATTTTTGTTTAGCCAGCCGTCTTTGAATGCTCTCCACCCTCAAACTCTCTCGAAGGTTCTTCGGAACCCTAGCCGTCTCCGACCCCTTTTTCACCGTACTTTCACCGGAATTCATGGCTTCTCAGGCCATGGATGGTCTATACTCACTTCTCTCCACCATTAGACTTGGTTGTTCAAATTTGTGAGGCCTGACCTCGACGATTCTCTCTCCGATCTTCTCCGATCTTTGATTCTATGGTTTCTCTGGCCATGCTCCGGCACATTCGAGACTCAGGAGCCCGGTTCTTGACCTTCCTGACTCAGGACCAGACCTGTCTCCAAGCCTTTCTAATTTTAGGTTTCTCTGAAACCCTAAGCCATTCGAGGTTCTTTCACCGTTATTTGTTTAGATTTGTACTATGTCTCTGCTTTTTTTGACATCTAGAGTGTTTTCCCCAAAAACTTTTGTCAAAATCGTTTCTCTCCGATTTTTAAGGTTTCCGCAAGGATTTTTGAAAAAATCTTTCTGATTCTTTTCTTCTTTGCTTTATGGTTGTTTGTTTATACCTTGCTCGTATGATTTCTTTTATTTATGCATATATTGTTTTTTACCTTCTTCTTTTATCCTGTTAATTTCTGCTATGTTTTCACTACTCTTCTGCTATATGTGCCTATCGTTAAAGTTATTTGATTTTTGACTCTGTTCATGTTCTTACATGTTTCATCTGCTTGTGTTCAAGTTTGCACTGTCTCTTTCTTCTGAACTCGTTTATGTTCTGAATTTGTCGAATATGTTTTTCATGATTTTTCTTTCTTTGTTGTTCAAGCATGCTATCATGCGAGGTTCTTTCACCGTTATTTGTTTAGAGTTGTACTATGTCTCTGCTTTTCTTGACATCTAGAGTGTTTTCCCCAAAAGTTTTTGTCAAAATTATTTCTCTCCGATTTTTAGGGTTTTTGACCTTCCCGACTCAGGACCAGACCTGTCTCCAAGCCTTTCTAATTTTAGGTTTCTCTGAAATCCTAAGCCATTCGAGGTTCTTTCACCGTTATTTGTTTAGATTTGCACTATGTCTCTCCTTTTCTTGACATCTAGAGTGTTTTCCCCAAAAGTTTTTGTCAAAATCATTTCTCTCTGATTTTTAGGGTTTCCGCAAGGATTTTTGAAAAAATCTTTCTGATTCTTTTCTTCTTTGCTTTATGTGTGTTTGTTTATACCTTACTCGTATGATTTCTTTTATTTTATGCATATATTGTCTTTTACCTTCTTCTTTTCTCCTGTTAATTTCTGCTATGTTTTCACTACTCTTCTGCTATATGTGCCTACCGTTAAAGTTATTTGATTTTTGACTCTGTTCATGTTCTTACATGCTTCATCTGCTTGTGTTCAAGTTTGCACTGTCTCTTTTTTCTGAACTCGTTTATGTTCTGAGTTTGTCGAATATGTTTTTCATGATTTTTCTTCCTTTGTTGTTCAAGCATGCTATCATGTCTGTTTTGTTGAGACTCTGAAAAACAAATGGTTTGATTTCCCACCTCCATGTCTGATTCAACATTTGAAACCCTAGGATTTGGGGTTTCCTTTTGGCGATTTTGATTTTCGTGTTCGAGTCAGGGTTCCACAATGGGGCCCTGGACTCTCAGACTCACTATGAGTCTGCAGGTTGAACATGCATCTCCTCGCTTATGATTCTGAACTTCTCTTCGATTAAAATTCTCTTTTAAACAACTTGACAGTCTCTTCTTGATTTACATGTTTGAATGTTTATATATATGAGAACTCTTCTTTCAAAAAGACTTTGCCAACTACTAATTGATTCCAGATTCCTTTAATTGTGTTCACTTGATTGTTACTGGTTTTCCCTAATTGAACCATTCTTTACCCCTTTTCCTGACTCGATTCATTCGAGTAAAAGTCTGAAGTTTTAATTTTACTGGTTGATTCCCTTTCCTTTTTCTTTACAAGTCGTGTACTATTAGTTTGTTGCCTTAAATAGCTTCTATGTACTTACCCTTTATTATATTACTGTGAAAATATTTTTTAAAATCCCTTTCCATAATTGCTTTACCCGCTTGAGATCAGAATTCCTTAATTAAAGGGAGACTGATCAGAATGATATTTCCTTACCTTTTCTTACTTACTTGCTACACTATAAAAAGGGCTCGACCCTTCTGCATTAAAGAGAGGCTTTAAGCTTTAAGCTTTGATAGAAACCTTACTCTCTCACATACACTTTCAATCACAATACCTTTTCAATACCTTCTACTCTCTGCTGAGACTTTTCTACTGCTTTGCAATTTGGCTTTTCAAGACTGTTGTTTTACTTACCTGTCTTTCCTGAAACTGGTATGTCTAATTTAATTTCTTGCATCACCCTCTATGTGTTTATTTTATAGTTTCAGTACTCTTTCCCACTTTGTTGTTCATGTTCAGTAGTTAAATGATGTGTATTTCTTTCCTTGTATCTTGCTTCTATTATCAATCCCTATCCCCCTATTCCCCTCTATGTATCTGAGTTAATGGTTTTGGCCTGACAGTATCTAAATTACTGTCCAGGTCTGAACCTGATCTTCAATAAGTCCTAACTCCCAATTTAAGCTGACAGGCTGGTCAGAGGTGTACCAGCATCCCAATTGCTGGACATGACCACTAGTTTGTCATCGCTCCTCCCTAATTCCCCCTCTATTGCACTTACATTTGCTCTTAGACTCTAAGTTCCGCCCTCTCCTATGAGCCTTGCCTTGGGAACCTGGAGTTTCCTTTGAACTTGGACATTAGAGGGCTGGCCATTCCTCACTGCACTATAATTCTGTAATATAATTGGGTGTAAGCACTACCTGGAGTTTACAAAGCTCCTTGGAACTTTGACACACCCAAAAGATGAGAAAGACTTTGGGAATCTGATCCTGGAAGTTGGTTTATCTAATATTATTGGACTTTGAGTCTGAATTGGGTTGTTCAGATGTAGTTGGAATTTCTTATGTAATATACTTTTTCTGGATTCATTCAAGTGGTAATAATTTGTAATAACTATGGGGTGTATAGTAAAAAATGGGGGGGGTCTCTCATGTTATGCATATGGGGTAGATATCATGCTTTAGGTTTTATTTCTGCAATCACAACATTTTCGTTTACATATCTGCATTTAGAAATTCTGCCTATAAGATTGTTTCATTATACATTTAGAAATCTTGCCTATAAGATTGTTTCATTTCAGCATCAGAAAGCGTGTCTATAAGTTTCTATACTTCTGCATATAGAAATCATGATTATAGGCTTCTGCACTTCTGCATATACACATTAGGCAAACAGTCTACAGGTTTAAAATAATCAATTGCATCCTAGACACCATGTTTATAGGACTCCTGCACTTACGTAACCGTTTTAAACCAATGACACTTAGAGATCATGCCTATAGGAGCAAATCAGTTGAATCAGCTTCGTTTCGAATCTAAAATTAGTCATAAGTCCGTAGATTTTCATTTATAAAACCAGCATCCTTTTCGTAAAAATCAGTGTACACTTTAAGATATCATGCCTATAGGTTTCACTTAGGCAAACTATTAGGTAATTAACCAACTGTATCAGTTTTGATAACTACATCCAGACAGGGCTAATTCGGACTCCTCATCTAAAAAAATATGTGATAAATTAGCCTGTCCTACACCTTAATTTATTAAAGACCAAACCAGTACTTGTAAGTCATGCTAAATAACTTGCTGCTTTGAATGAGGAGGCCTACTTGAGCTTTAATTGCTATTTGTTCACCCTTTAACTGCTGTTTTTTTTGCTTGTCGCCTAGATTTTTATCCTTTTGAAACTCTGAAAAAGCCCTAACTCTTTCCCCTTTAGTATTAGTAGTCTCAAATGCCTCCGGAACTGATAGGATCGGGACGAGTAATAGCATGCAATAAGTAACGACATCATTCTGCGCTTTAATACCTTAACGAGGTGGGAAGGGTAGTTATGGATATGATGACCGGTGCGGTAATACCACGTGTAGCCCCTCTTTTGAGAAGTGATTATCGGGTATTTCATTGATGTGATCCATAGTAATCATAAACCTAGGACCCCCTTCCCTTTTATTTGTTTTCATCTATTCCTTGTAGAATTGTTTAAATCTTTCATCAAATTCCTGCCCCTTTTTACCCTTTCTCAAGTTTCGACTTACTTGCAATGTTGTATGAGAACCCTTTCTTACTTGAGCCCTTAATTGATTATTTGATTATGTAAAGTCACAATTGTAACATGGTCGGGAACCACACTAGTGGATCTTGAGGGGTGCCTAACCCCTTCCCCTCGAGATAATTTCTAGCCCTTACCCAAACTCTGGTTCTTCAAACTCAAACCCTTCTTTGTGTCCTAATGCACTTAATCATTAGGTGGCGACTCTTCAAATTTCAAAACCCAATTCCCAAAAGGGAACGAGTTGTCCTCCCAAATGTCACAAGCCCAATTTCGCTTTTTTTTAGAAAAAAGGGGCGCGACAGCGTGGCGACTCTACTGGGGACATTTCTTTTAGGCTTTTACCATTTCATGTTATTTGTGACTTTACTGCTTCTTTATTGCCTTTATTCAATGTCTTTATTTCTCTTTTATTATGAAACTGACTTGGCTCAATGCTTTCCTTTACTGCTTTCCTTCAATACTGTTGTAATTATGAGCAATTATTGTAATCATTACTTTATGAACGTGCAAATACATGGCAACTTGTAATTGCATATTCAACATCATATTCCACTCGTGCCAAACAAAATACCATAGCAACGCTTATAATGAGTGGTTGCGACCTTCCGATATCATTACCCCCTAAATTTGGCAAAGGCGTATTTGCGGTAAAACCAGTCGATCAACGGTGTAGTCGACGGTTCCGTGTCTTTCCCTCTTGAGTTGTCCGCTCAAGGGTACCAGTCTAATACCCTATAGAAACCCTACTCTGTTCAATTGTGCATGCATCACTATCAAACCTAGTCGAGTCAGTTATGCAGTCCGCATAATGACTCTTTAAGATAGCCTTGCCCAAAGTCCACTGGGTTTCCTTGAAACCCAAACGGATGCTACCATGTCTGTGCATTTATTTGGAGAACTAAATGTTACTCATGCTAATTGTTGATATTTAATAGCCGAGTCTATCAGAAGTATGGCCTCACCCTTTTGTTTTGCATAAATGAATGACAAAGTTCCCGACTTTGGTATGATCAACATACCCTCACTCTTGCTGACCTGGAGGAACCTCCCATCAAGTAACCAAATCAACGAATGGAAAGAGAGAGTCACCAGGGCTAGTGAGAAGCTGGAATATCTGGAATACAGTCTGTTGAAGTTGGAAGGGAAAGTGAGGAAAAGAGTCACCGACTATCAGAATGCTGAGGAAGGCAAAGGAGAACCCCTAGCGAAGGCATTTTTACTAGAAAATCTGCGCGAGTTGGAGGATCTGATTAACGAAAACATTCAACCTGAAGAAGGTCCTTTTGGGACCAAGTAGCTAGGAGTCTTTTCTTTTGCTTTAAGAATGTAATAAGGCCAATGACCATTAGTGACATTTTATTTTCTGCTATTTTAGTGTCGTTTTGGGATTCGTCTTATTTTTATCAATAAAATGAGGCATTTAGCATTATAAGTTCTCCAAATCAATTTGTCGCTAGGCCTACCTCAGGCATAACGAGGCTCTCAAATTAGGACACAATTTATATTCTCGCACTATGTGTTTAAATATTGCAACGTTTTCTTCTCATAATCCGCACTAACTTGCTACCTTTTTTTTTTACTTTTTGTTTATTCCCCTCCCCAAAGGTTAGTTCGTGCACTCTGGCATCATCATCATACTCCACAAGATCTAAGGGCCCTTCACCTCCTCCTCCTCTGAGTCCTATCAGGAACAAGAACAAGGGAAAAAGGGAAGATTTGAGCAACATCAGAAAGGAGAACTCAGTTGAAAGGGTTGAGGTTCCTCAGGGTATTCAGGTTTCCAAGGAAAGTGCCTCTCAGCTCGAACAAAAGTTATTGAAATTTTAGGAGGAACTGGACCAAGTTCGGAACTTGGCAAGTTTGTCGTTTTCCCCCACTACCCCAGATGTCAGTTTTCCAAACAGTCAAAATCCCACACCCCCGCAAAACATCCTGAAACCACAAAAACAACCGGCTCCCCATCGCCATTGCAACACATGCCACACTTCAGACAACACCCCACTGCTCATCCCTGAACTACTAAATTCCACAAATGATCATCCACACAATGCCCCCATCTATGTGGAAACCATGCCACACTATACTCAACCCATTTCAAGTACACCCGAGTTCGATAATAAGGACTCGATTATCAGGAATCTGGCGGAAGAACTCAAGAAGCTGACTAGCAGAATTCAGGGCGTCGAGGGAAGGAAGGGGATTGAAGGACTAAATTACGAAGACCTTTGCATTCAACCCGATGTCGAACTACCCGAGGGGTACAAACCTCCTAAGTTTGAAATGTTTGACGGTACCGGGGATCCGAGAGTTCATCTGAGGACATACTGCGACAAGTTGGTTGGAGTAGGGAGGGACAAAAAGATTCGTATGAAGCTCTTCATGAGGAGTCTAAAGGGAGATGTTTTGTCTTGGTACATCAACCAAGACCCTAAGAAGTGGTCAAATGGGGTAAGTATGGCGTCCGATTTCATGGACAAGTTCAGGTTCAATGCGTAAAATGCACTAGATGTGTTTTACATCCAGAACTTAAAGAAGAAACCCACGGAGACATTCCGCGAGTATGCTACTCATTAGAGATCAGAAGCTGCTAAGGTCAGACCGACTTTAGAAGAAGAACAAATGAACAAGTTTTTCATCTGAGCTTAAGATCCACAGTACTATGAAAGGTTAATGCTGATTGAAAGCCAGAAATTTTCCGACATCATCAAGCTAGGGGAAAGGATCGAGGAAGGTATCAAAAGTGGTATGGTCACTAACTTTGAAGCTTTGCGGGCCACCAACAAGGCTCTACAGTCTGGTGGCACGTCCAAGAAAAGGGACGTGAGCGCCGTGATGGTTGTACAAAGAACAAAATCCCCAATCGAATACCAAACCTACCCAATACCTCCACTCATATATCAACCTACCCCAAATTACCAAGCACCCTCGCCCTCTTACCAAACTCCACCACCTACTTACCAATCACCTTCACCTCCCACATATCAGCCTACTTCACCTAGATATTCCCAACCCGCACATGTCTACCAAACCTATAATACTCAACCCTCTCACAATCAATCACCTCCCACCCGCCAAAACTTTCCTAGACCCTAACCAAACTTCAATCGCAGACCCCCCAAATAGTATACCGCCCTTGCCGAACCTATCGACCAGCTGTATGAAAGGCTCAAAGCTGTTGGTTACATCACCCCTATCCCTGCCGTAAACCCCGAAAACCCCTCCCAATGGGTCAACCCAAACAAAACCTGTATATACCATTCCGGCATGAAGGGGCATACCATTGATGAGTGCCGCTCTCTGAAGGATAAGATCCAAGCTTTGATTGACAACAAGATCTCGTAGTAAAGGAGCCAGCTCCGAATGTCCGCAACAACCCTATGCCTGACCACAAGGGTGGAGGCGTTCACATGATTGAGATAGAGGACGATTGGTACCCCAAAGGGTCGATCGGATTGATCGCTGAAGGTGACAAGCCAAAGGAACCAACGGTCACACTTAATCCGATTGTGGTCCAGATCCAGCCTTCTGAAAACGCTGAAGTAAACATGTACATACCACTTGAGTTCAAAGCACCTTCTTTTGCAAAGACGCCAGGACCTATTGAGGTCGAGTTTGGGTCTCCAAAGACACCTGTACCATTCAAAGTGGTTATGTTACCATCCAAGGCAAAGTTTACCATTCCAGTGGCCATGACAGCCGTAACACCGTTCCATACGAAGGCCATACCATTGGATTACATAGCCGAGGCGAGAAGGAAAGGGAAAACCAAATCTGGAGAAGCAATTGCAGCACAGGGTATGACAAGTACTGGTAGGGTTTATACCCCAGAACATCTAGCCGAGTCTAGTAAGCAGGCCTCTAGACAACCAACCATCACTGAAACTGGGCCTGATGATCTTTGGAGAAAGATACAAGCCAAAGAGTATTCGGTCATTGATCAGTTAAACAAAACACCGGCCCGGATCTCTATCTTGGCTCTGCTACAAAGTTCTAACGCACATAGGAACGCCTTATTGAAGGTGTTGAGCAAGGCATATGTACCCAGCAACATAACTGGAGGAGAAATGGCAAACATGGTAGGCAAGTATTGGAGAGTCACAAAATCACTTTCCACGAAGATGAGCTGCCACCTGAAGGGCTAAGCCACAACAAGGCATTGCACATCATTATGCAGTGCAAAGATTATTTCATCACCAGAATCCTGATTGACGGAGGGTCCAGCCTCAATATTTGTCCATTGGTGACTCTCAGAACATTGGGAAAGAGCCTGCATGAGATCAAGGATGGAGCCATCAATGTCAAAGCTTTCGATGGATCCCAAAGGTCCACTATTGGGGAAATCAGTTTGTGTCTGCAAATGGGACCGACTTGGTTCGACGTTGATTTTCAAGTGATAGACGTCCCAGCATCTTACAACTTGATATTGGGACAGCCCTGGATCCATGCCGTTGGGGCTGTAGCATCAACCCTACATCAAGCAGTGAAATTCGAGTGGAATCAACAAGAGGTAATTATTCATGGCGACGGTAGCAATCCCATATACGGTCGCCAGACCATCCCAGCAATCGGAGGAAGAAGGAAGATAGGCGGAGAAACCTACCATCACATTGAGCAAGTCAATGCCACGGACAAGGATAAATGGTGGGATAATAAAATTGGAAGTATATTGAATTGGTGTGGATACGAACCTGGCAAGGGACTTGGCAAGAATCTCTAAGGAATCGCTAAGCCTATCAAGTTGAAGAAACACGGTACCACTTTCGGTTTGGGATAGGAATACACTTGGGAGGAGTTCAACCACTGGTCGCCACTATGGCGCAGTCCCTACTACCCACTGGAGCATCTGATACCTCGCTTGGAGCAGACTTTCCAGCCAGCCAATGTCATATATGGGTCGGGAGAAGAGGAAGGACTAGCGGCGATGAGGAATTTGTTTTTGGAAGATGATAATATGGATTGTTATGTCATTTTCGAGAAGGAGGGGGAGGAAGTCCCTTCTATACAAGCTGTGAGCCGAGGAGCACGCCTCAACAATTGGTCCATCAGAACCACCAGGGCCCGAAAAGCTTCGGGGTAGCAAGGCTGAACAAAGCACCATGCATTATCTTTATTTTTCGCTAGTTGACTTTCTTTCCGCATTTTTAATATTGAAATAAGAGCTCCAATGTTCAAAACAATTATGAAATTTATGAAAGAATTTCAGTTTCTTACAAATCTTGCTCTTATTACTTTTTATCATTTAATTTATTTACACAGCATTACTATTACTTATTTTGATGAACCGACGATTGTGACATGCAACGAGGCAACATAACAAGTGGATATAGACTCAGAAGAAGATGGTATACCAGAAGAGGTTGTTAAAGAGGTTGAGGATTTTGAGAATAGACCTAAGTCTAACCTGGACGAAACTGAGATCATCAACCTGGGAGATGCAGAAAATATCAAAGAAACGCGCATCAGTGTTTATCTGTCACCATCAGAAAAGAAAGAGTACACGAAATTTCTAAGGGAATATGAGGACATATTCGTCTGGTCTTATGATGACATGAATGGTCTTAGTACATCTATTGTAGCTCACAAACTGCCAACCGATCTGACATGCCCACCAGTAAAACAGAAGCTCAGGAAGTTCAAACCTGACATGAGTTTGAAAATCAAGGAAGAAGTCACCAAGCAAGTCAAAGCCAAGGTTCTTAGGGTAGTAGAGTATCCAACATGGTTAGCCAATATTGTGCTAGTGCCGAAGAAGGACGGGAAGGTTAGAGTCTATGTCGACTACCGGGATCTCAACCGGGCCAGTCCGAAAGACGACTTCCCCTTGCCGAACATACACATTCTAATTGACAACTGCGCCAAGCATGAACTGCAGTCGTTCATTGATTATTTTGCTGGGTATCATCAGATATGGATGGATGTGAAAGACGCGGAGAAAACAGCTTTCATTACGCCATGGGGGATGTATTATTACAAGATGATGTCGTTCGGGTTAAAGAATGTTGGGGCCACCTACATGAGGGACATGACTGCTATTTTCCATGACATGATACACAAAGAGATCGAGGTATATGTAGACGACGTCATCATCAAATCTAAGAGAGCCAATGACCACATGGAATATCTAAGGAAGTTCTTCAACAGACTAAGAAGGTACAACTTGAAGTTGAATCCCGCCAAATGTACATTCGGGGTTCCTACCGAAAAACTACTTGGGTTCATTGTGAGTCGCCAAGGAATAGAACTAGATCCGTCAAAAGTCAAAGCCAACCAAGAATTTCCACCACCTAAGAACAAGAAAGAGGTTATGAGTTTCTTGGGAAGACTTAACAATATCAGACGGTTCATAGCTCAATCCACTGTCATTTGTGAGCCAATATTTAAGATGTTAAAGAAGGACGCTGCTACCAAATAGACTGATGATTGTCAGAAAGCCTTCGACAGAATCAAGGAATACCTGTCAACGCCACCAGTTTTGGTCTCGCCCGAGCCGGGTATACCTCTATTACTCTGCCTCGCAGTATTGGAGGGAGCTTTTAGTTGTGTTCTGGGGCAGCATGATGAAACGGGAAGAAAGGAGCAGGCCATCTATTATCTCAGCAAGAAGTTCACCCCGTACGAGGCTCAATATTCTCTATTGAAATGCACCTGTTGTGCTCTGACTTGGGTAGCTCAGAAGTTGAGACACTATTTCTGTGCCTATACCACTTACCTCATATCAATAATGGATCCTTTGAAATACATCTTTTAGAAGCCCATGCCCACTGGCAAGCTAGACAAGTGGTAAATCCTGCTGAGTGAATTCGACATTGTTTACGTGACTCAGAAGGCAATCAAAGGACAAGCACTGGCAGATCATCTTGCTGAAAATCCCGTGGATGGAGAATACAAGCCTCTAAAGATGTATTTTCCTGATGAAGAGGTATCTTTCATAGGGGAAGATATTGCAGAATCCTATGATGGTTGGAGAATATTTTTCGACAGAGCAGCAAACTTCAAAGGAATTGACATAAGAGCGGTCCTAGTATCAGAAACCGACCAGCATTATCCAGTGTCTGCCAAGTTCAGGTTCCCGTGCACCAACAACATGGCCAAGTACGAAGCCTGCATCTTAGGGCTCAAGATGGTCATTGACATGAACATTCAGGAATTGCTAGTGATCGGAGATTCAGACCTACTTGTACATCAGGTCCGAGAAGAATGGGCAACCAAGAACTCCAAGATACTCCCTTATCTGCAACGTGTACAGGAATTGAGGAAGAGGTTCACAAAGACAAAGTTCTAATATGTTCCCAGAGTTCAGAATAAGTTTGTCGATGCATTGGCTACCCTATCGTCCATGATACAGCACCCAGACAAGAACTTTATTGATCCTATTCCAGTAAAGATCTATGATCAGCCAGCTTACTGCACTCATGTAGAAGAAGAAGCGGACGGAAAACCTTGGTTTCATGATATCAAGGAATATTTGACGAAAGGAGAATATCCAGAACTCGCAAATCCTACTCAGAAACGCACACTTCGGAGATTATCTAACAAATTCTTTCATAGCGGAGGAATCTTGTATAGGAAGACTCCTGATTTGGGGTTACTAAGGTGTGTCGACGCAAAGGAAGCATCCAGGCTATTGGAGGAAATTCATGCAGGGACCTGTGGTCCGCATATGAACGGCTTTGTCTTAGCCAAGAAAATACTCTGAGCTGGTTATTTTTGGATGACTATGGAAACGGACTGCATCCAGTATGTTTGAAAATACCATCGCTGTCAAATACATGCAGACATGATAAAGGTGCCTCCAAATGAGCTTACTGCAACAAGATCGCCATGGCCGTTCGCCGCTTGGGTAATGGATGTTATCGGACCTATCGAGCCTGCCGCATCAAACGGGCACAGGTTTATTCTAGTGACAATTGATTATTTCACTAAATGGGTTGAAGCAGCATCGTACAAAGCAGTGACTAAGAAAGTGGTAGCAGATTTTGTCCACGATCGTATTGTTTGTCCGTTCGAAATTTCGGAGTCAATCATCACTCATAATGGTTCCAATCTCAACAGCGACCTGATGAAAGCCATGTGTGAAACCTTCAAGATCAAACACAAGAATTCTACAGCTTACAGACCTCATATGAACGGAGCTGTAGAAGCCGCCAATAAGAATATCAAGAAGATACTAAGGAAGATGATAGAAAAGCATAAGCAGTGGCATGAGAAGTTATCATTTGCCTTGTTGGGATACCGTACCACAATCCGCACATCAACCGGGCAACTCCCTATATGTTGGTTTACGGTACGGAAGCAGTCATTCCCACCGAGGTAGAAATTCCCTCCTTAAGAATCATACAGGAAGCAGAACTTGATGATGCAGAATGGGTAGAGAGTTGCTACGAGCAGCTAGCTCTTATAGATGGAAAGAGAATGAATGCAGTTTGCCACGGTCAGCTCTATCAGAACAGAATGTCCAGAGCCTTCAACAAAAGAGTCAAGCCGAGACAATTTACACCAGGGCAGCTGGTGTTAAAGAACATTTTCCCACATCAAGAGGAAGCCAAAGGGAAGTTCTCTCCCAACTGGTAGGGTCCATAGATGGTTCATCGGGTCCTCACCGGAGGAGCCCTCATACTTGCAGAAATGGACGGTGAAGTTTGGCCGAAGCCGATCAATTCAGATGCAGTGAAGCGATACTATGTGTAACTCTTATGATTTCCTATATGATGCAATTTGAACTACGCCTGACCTGATTCCTGTTTAAGAGGGGATACGTAGGCAGCCGTATCGGTTCGGTCATAATTCAATAAAATTTTCATTTCCCCCCGCTATTGGAAACTGGGGCAGAATTTTGAGGAGGATCCTCAAAATTCCAGAGCGAGAGAAGTTGCAGTATCTTGGACCACGTCGCAGTCGTCAGTTCATCTAAAGAAAACTATTCTTAATTATGTATTTATTGTCACATTTCTTTACTAAATCATGCATGTATGTTACCAAAGTTGCTTCGTTTAGCAACGCTACCCCAATGATACGCCTAATATCATCGGAACGGAGTCGAGCAAGTCAAGCAGAGCCAGCGGGAATACGAACTAACCTCCCCTCTTTACAAAACTCACGATTTTTCTTTGAATGCAGGCACTTGAGTTGCAAACTCATCAAATATACTATACACTCATGAGACTCACTTTTCTCAGAAATACAACCCTCAGAACCGTTGCACTTACTCACAGCTGCTATCCGCACGCAGTGTTCCCAGCAGACACAGTATCCGCAGCAGTCGCAATATCTCGATCCGTTATCAGCTAAGAAAATTCTATCATCATTTTGCCCTTTTACTCCTTGTATAAGGCTACCTTTCTGCCTTCCGAGACTAAGCTCTATCTCCATCTGCATTTCCTGCATTGCATAAGGCTACCTTTCTGCCTTCCGAGACTAAGCTCTATCTCCATCTGCATTTCCTGCATTGCATAAGGCTACCTTTCTGCCTTCCGAGGTTAAGCTCTACCTCTATCTGCATTTCTCTACATTGCATAAGGCTACCTTTCTACCTTCCGAGGTTAAGCTCTACCTCAATCTGCATTTCTCTGCATTGCATAAGGCTACATTTCTGCCTTCCGAGACTAAGCATTGTCTCCATCTGCATTTCTCTGCATTGCATAAGACTACCTTTCTGCCTTCCGAGACTAAACTCTGTCTCCATCTGCATTTCCTGCATTGCATAAGGCTACCTTTCTACCTTTCGAGACTAAGCATTGTCTCCGTCTGCATTTCTCTGCATTGCAAAAGTCTACCGTTCTGCCTTCCGAGACTAAGCACTGTCTCCATCCTGCATTTCTCTACATTGCATGAGGCTACTGTTCTGCCTTCCGAGACTAAGCTCTGTCCCCATCCTGCATGGATGAAATATCACCACTTTATCACTCGTGCATGGCTGAAATATCGCCACCTTTTATTTACGTCTTGTATCGGTTAAAATATCGCCACCTTCTGCATTTCATGGGCTGAAAGATCGCTAAATTGTCCAAAGGCGTCATTGTTCGGAGGCACCATTTGCATAGCCCGAGAACACCATGCCATGGTCTGAGGACCCCATTTTATCTCTTGTATATCATTATTCAAAGGCATCATAGTTCGGAGGCATCATTCTCATAGCCTGCGAACATCATTTCATAGCCTGTGAATCCGTTATCATACGCTTCATGGCCCAGGACGTCATAGTCCGAGGACGTCATCCTAACCGTCCAAAGACAGCATTCATGGTCCAATGGGAACTTGCATCACGTTTAAATTTATGCACAATATATGCTCATTTGTAGGTAAACCGGCTAGCAACGGCCGTCTCAGCAGGAGCGATCTCGCCCAGTTCCCGCAGCCTATCAGACTCTGACCATCATTCCCAACCTGAACATCGCGTCCGTCTTTCGAAATCTCCATCGGCATATTCCATCAATGGATCATGAACTATATATGGCCTGATTCCTGTAAGACCAGGGATATGTAGGCAGCTCAGGAACTAGAGCTCGGTCAAAATTCTTCAAATCGCTTCGTTCGGTCAAAATTGGTCATCATATCTTTACCCGACAATTCTTTCATCCTTCCTGGATAAAGAGGGGCAGCTGCTGATACCTAATTTTTCCCTATGTATTTTTATGCTCAAAATAATTTCAAAATAGCATGTGTATGCATATATAAACATGCCCTAGAGTTTTGGTATTTTTTCCTAATTTTAAGGATTTTTAAAATCAACTTATTGCCTATTTTAGCAGTGCAAAATCCAATAATTATTTCCAAAATTATCATCTTAGCGAATAATTTATTTCCATTCTCATATTTATACCAAAATATAATTCAGATGATTTTTGCATATTTTTATAAATTTATTTGGTATTTAAAAGACTAAATTGCATATAATTGCAATTATAGCCTATTTTAAGATTAATAGCATTTCTATAATTGTAAAATTGGTTTCAATATTTTTAAATTAATATTTATGCATTATTAGTTGGGTCAGTACTTTTAATTTGTTTTTAAAATCTTTTTTACTATTTTATGAAATAAAAAGGGACAAAACTGGCTATTTAAAAACTAGCCTCATTTCGTTTCAATTGCAACCCATTTTGTATTTTGATTATAGCCACATTAACCCCCCCCCCCAATTAACCCAATTTGAATCCCAGCTAGGCCAGCCCAATTCCATACCATTTGACCCATTAACTACCCGACCCAAGGCTCCTTTAATCCAGACAGTTGATCAATTTGATCAACGGTCACGATCTCCCCTTTCCAATTTTAATTCCCCAAACCTTACCCTAGTCCCCATTTCTATTTAGCCAGCCGCCTTTGAATGCTCTCCACCGTCAAACTCTCTCGAAGGTTCTTCGGAACCCTAGCCGTCTCCGACCCCTTTTTCACCGCACTTTCACTGGAATCCATGGCTTCTCAGGCCATGGATAGTCTATACTCACTCCTCTCCACCATTAGACCTTGGTTGTTCGAATTTGTGAGGCCTGACCTCGACGATTCCCTCTCCGATCTTCTCTGATCTTTGATTCCATGGTTTCTCCGGCCATGCTCCGGCACATTCGAGACTCAGGAGCCCGGTTCTTGACCTTCCCGACTCAGGACCAGACCTGTCTCCAAGACTTTCTAATTTTAGGTTTCTCTGAAAACCTAAGCCATTCGAGGTTCTTTCACCGTTATTTGTTTAGATTTGTACTATGTCTCTGCTTTTCTTGACATCTAGAGTGTTTTCCCCAAAAGTTTTTGTTAAAATCGTTTCTCTCTGATTTATAGGGTTTCTGCAAGGATTTTTGAAAAAAATCTTTCTGATTCTTTTCTTCTTTGCTTTATGTTTGTTTGTTTATACCTTGCTCGTATGATTTCTTTTATTTTATGCATATATTGTCTTTTACCTTCTTCTTTCTCTTGTTAATTTCTGCTATGTTTTCACTACTCTTCTGTTATATGTGCCTACCGTTAAAGTTATTTGATTTTTGACTCTGTTCATGTTCTTACATGCTTCATCTGCTTGTGTTCAAGTTTGCACTATCTCTTTCTTCTGAATTCGTTTATGTTCTGAGTTTGTCGAATATGTTTTTCATGATTTTTCTTCCTTTGTTGTTCAAGCATGCTATCATGTCTGTTTTGTTGAGACTCTGAAAATCAAATGGTTTGCTTTCCCACCTCCATGTCTGATTCAACATTTGAAACCCTAGGATTTGGGGTTTCCTTTTGACGATTTTGATTTTTGTGTTCGAGTTATGACTCACACAATGGGGCCCTGGACTCTCAGACTCACTATGAGTCTGCAGGTTGAACCTGCATCTCCTTGCTTATGATTCTGAACTTCTCTTCGATTAAAATTCTCTTTCAAACAACTTGACAGTCTCTTCTTGATTTACATGTTTGAGTGTTTATATATATGAGAACTCTTCTTTCAAAAAGACTTTGCCAACTACTAATTGATTCCGGATTCCTTTAATTATGTTCACTTGATTGTTACTGGTTTTCCCTAATTGAACCTTTCTTTACCCCTTTTCCTGACTCGATTCATTCGAGTAAAAGTCTGAAGTTTTAAATTTACTAGTTGATTCCCTTTCCTTTTTCTTTACAAGCCGTGTACTATTAGTTTGTCGCCTTAAATAGCTTCTATGTACTTACCCTTTATTATATTACTGGGAAAATATTTTTTAAAACCCCTTTCCATAATTGCTTTACCCGCTTGAGATTAGAATCCCTTAATTAAAGGGAGACTGATCAGAATGATATTTCCTTACATTTTCTTGCTTACTTGCTACACTATAAAAAGGGCTCGACCCTTCTGAATTAAACAGGGGCTTTAAGCTTTAAGCTTTGATAGAAACCTTATTATCCCACATACATTTTCAATCACAATACTTTTTCAATACCTCCTACTCTCTGCTGAGACTTTTCTACTGCTTTGCAATTTGGGTTTTCAAGACTGTTGTTTTACTTACCTGTCTTTCCTGAAACTGGTATGTCTAATTTAATTTCTTGCATCACCCCCTATGTGTTTATTTTATAGTTTCAGTACTCTTTCCCACTTTGTTGTTCATGTTCAGTAGTTAAATGATGTGTGTTTCTTTCCTTGTATCTTGCTTCTATTATGAATCCCTATCCCCTTATTCCCCTCTATGTATCTGAGTTAATGGTTTTGGCCTGGCAGTATCTAAATTACTGCCCAGGTCTGAACCTGACCTTCAATAGGTCCTAACTCCCAACTTAAGCTGGCAGGTTGATCAGGGGTGTGCCAGCATCTCAATTGCTGGGCATGACCACTAGTTTGTCATGGCTCCTCCCTAATTCCTCCTATATTGCACTTACACTTACTCTTAGACTCTAAGTTCTGCCCTCTCCTATGAGCCTTGCTTGGGAACCTGGAGTTCCCTCTGAACTTGGACATTGGAGGGCTGGCCATTCCTCACTGCACTATAATTATGTAATATAATTAGGTGTAAGCACTGCCTGGAGTTCACAAAGCTCCTTGGAACTTTGACACACCCAAAAGATGAGAAAGGCTTTGGGAATCTGATCCTGGAAGTTGGTTTATCTCATATTATTGGACTTTGAGTCTGAATTAGTCTGTTCAGATGTAGTTGGAATTTCTTATGTAATATACTTTTTCTAGATTCATTCAAGTGGTAATAATTTGTAATAACTATGGGGTGTATAGTAAAAAATGGGGGAGGGTCTCTCATGTTATGCATATGGGGTAGATATCATGCTTTAGGTTTTATTTCTGCAATCACAACATTTTCGTTTATATATCTGCATTTAGAAATTCTGCCTATACGATTGTTTCATTATGCATTTAGAAATCCTGCCTATAAGATTGTTTCATTTCAGCATCAGAAAACGTGTGTATAAGTTTTTATTCTTCTGCATATACAAATCATGACTATAGGCTTCTGCACTTCTGCATATACACATTAGGCAAACAGTCTATAGGTTTAAAATAATCAATTGCATCCTACACACCATGCTTATAGGACTCCTGCACTTACGTAACCGTTTTAAACCAATGACACTTAGAGATCATGCCTATAGGAGCAAATCAGTTGAATCAGTTTTGTTTCGAATCTAAAATCAGTCATAAGTCCGTAGATTTTTGTTTATAAAACCAGCATCCTTTTCGTAAAAATCAGTGTACACTGTTAGATATCATTCCTATAGGTCTCACTTAGGCAAACTACTAGGTAATTAACCAACTGTATCAGTTTTGATAACTACATCCAGACAGGGCTAATTCGGACTCCTCATCTGAAAAAATATGTGATAAATCAACCTGTCCTACGCCTTAATTTATTAAAGACCAAACCAGTACTTGTAAGTCATGCTAAATAACTTGTTTCTTTGAATGAGGAGGCCTACTTGAGCCTTAATTGTTATTTGTTCACCCTTTAACTGCTGTTTTTTTTGCTTGTCGCCTGGATTTTTATCCTTTTGAAACTCTGAAAAAGGCCCAACTCCCTCCCCTTTAGGATTAGTAGTCTCAAATGCCTCTGGGACTGATAGGATTGGGACGGGTAATAGCATGCAATAAGTAACGGCATCATTCTGCGCTTTAATACCTTAACGGGGTGGGAAGAGTAGTTATGGATATGATGACCGGTGCGCTAATACCACGTGTAGCCCCTCTTTTGAGGAGTGATTACCAGGTATTTCATTGATGTGATCCATAGTAATCATAAACCTAGGACCCCTCTTTCCCTTTTATTTGTTTTCATCTATTCCATGTAGAATTGTTTAAATCTTTCATCAAATTCCTGCCCCTTTTTATCATTTCTCAAGTTTCGACTTACTTGCAATGTTGTATGTGAACCCCTTCTTACTTGAGCCCTTAATTGCTTATTTGATTATGTGAAGTTACAATTGTAACATGGCCGAAACCACACTAGTGGATCTTGAGGGGTGCCTTACCCCTTCCCCTCGAGATAATTTCTAGCCCTTACCCAAACTCTGGTTCTTCAAACTCAAACCCTTTTTAGTGTCCTAATTCACTTAATCATTAGGTGGCGACTCTTCAAATTCCAAAACCCAATTCCCAAAAGGGAACGAGTTGTCCTCCCAAATGTCACAAGCCCGATTTTGCTTTTTTTAGAAAAAGGGGGCACGACATACTGAACCATGGTAAAGGAATGTCCCATAAATGATATGACTGAGGCAATGATACAACAGATATTCTATCGGGGCATTGATACAACAAATCAGTGCATAGTGATTTGATGAAGCTATCTTATGATCAGGCTTGTGACATACTTGATGAGATGGCTGACACGTCCTCCGCTTGGCAAAGTAGAGCCAATGTGCCTCAGGGTGACCCCACGGTCATCCACTTGCACAAAGAGCTCCATGACCATGGGCAGTCAATAGCAGAGCTGACGACAACAATGAACCAACTAGCAAAGGCACAGTTACAACCAGTTCAAAATCCAAGACTGGTAAATGCTATGGAGGGTGTCAACTTGTTAATGAACAAAAGAAGACAAAGAGGTCAACAGAACCAAGGGAGTTCAGATCAATATTATAATGATAGTGGTGGATTCCAAGATGATGGTTATGAAGGGCAGAATGAAGAAGTGCAATATGTGAACAATTACCAGGGACAAAGGGGCAATTCTTCCAACCAACAACAATAGAGACCCCAAGGCAATCGGGGCAATCAACAACAACAAGGGAATAGCAATTGGGGGAACAACAACCAAAATTCCAATTGGGGCAATCAAATAACAATCAGAACAACCAGGGTAATTGGAGTGGCAACAGCAACAACTGGAGTGGAAACAACAATCAGGGTGGTTGGAATAATAGCAACTAAGGCAATTGGGGGCAAGGCTTTCAAAGGCCCCCAATGTATCAACAACCGAACAATCCACCCCTATTTCCATCCCAAGGTACTAGTTCTTCCAATAATGAAATGGGGAGAATTGAAATGATGTTTGAACAGATGATGAAAAAAATGCGGACTCCGATACCCAGTTGGCTTCCCACAATACTTCAATCAGAAACTTGGAGGTTCAATTAGGCCAAATCTCACAATCCTTGAATACTCGACCTAAGGGGGCTCTACCTAGTGATACGGTAGTCAACCCGAAGGGTGAGAACAATTCCGGGCATGTAATGGCGGTAACTACAAGAAGTGGACGAGGCGGTAATGTGAATGCCTCCAAACAAAAAGAAATTTTGAGTGATGAAGTTGAGTTGCAAGAGGATGAGATCCCTTTGGTGGTTGAAAATGTGATTAATGAGAATGTGAATGAGGAAGTGAGGATTGATATCCAAGATACTGAGGTGGAAACTCAAAATGACGTGAACCCGTCTAGGGAATACGTAATAGACATGCTGGAAACGGTTGTGCCTAAAGCCAAGGCTCTTTTGCCAAGGCCACCTCCACCTTATCCTTAAAGGCTCATGAAGCAGAAAAATGAGAATCAGTTTAAGAAATTTATTGACATGATGAAGAGCTTATCCATTAATGTGCCTTTGGTGGAGGCTCTAGAGCAAATGCCGGGTTATGCTAAATTCATGAAAGACTTGGTGACAAAGAAAAGATCCATGGATTGTGAAACTATCAAGATGACCCATCAAGTTAGTGCAATAGTGCACTCAATGGCTCCGAAGCTAGAAGATCCCGTTGCTTTCACCATTCCTTGCACCATTGGGAGTGCAGACTTTACTAAGGCTTTATGTGATTTAGGGGCAAGTATCAACTTGATGCCCTACTCAGTTTTCAAGACTTTGGGTATTGGGCATCCGAGGTTGACTTCCATGAGATTTCAAATGGCAGATAGAACAATGAAGAGACCTTTGGGTATAATCCACGATGTTCTTGTCCGGGTGGACAAATTTATCTTGTTGGCTGACTTTGTGATCTTGGATTGTGAGGTAGATTATGAGGTTCCGATCATATTGGGTAGACCTTTCCTTGCTACTGGGAAGGCCTTAGTTGATATGGAAGCAGGGGAACTCACCTTCCGGGTGGGTGACAAGAAAATGGTCTTTCATGTGTGCAAGTCAATGAAGTAACCCAACAATTCTGAAGTGTGCTCTTTTGTGGATCTTGTCACAACAGTGATAGTTGATGATACTAGTGCAATGATCAATGTATAGGACCCTCTTGAGGCGGTATTGTTGAATCTTGATGTAAATGAGGATGAAGGCCGAGTGGATTATGTCAACGCCTTACATGGAATGGGCTCTTACTTTTATGAGCCTAGGAAACTCTCGTTGGATCACGAGAATAGGAAGACTCTACCAGCAAAGCCCTCAATCGAGGAACCTCCGGTGTCGGAGTTGAAGTCGTTGCCTCTACACCTCAGGTATGAATTCTTAGGCCCTAGTTCAACTTTTCCAGTTATTCTTTCCTCTTGTCTTACTAATATGCAGGTTGATGCCACATTAGCGGTGCTCCAAAAGTGGAAGAAGGCAATTGGATGAACGTTAGCTGATATTTGGGGGATAAGCCCCACATTCTGTATGCACAAGATTATTCTGGAAGATGATGCAAAGCCCTCCTTGGAACATCAAAGGAGGTTGAACGAGGCAATGCAAGAAGTTGCGAAAAAGGAGGTGATCAAGTGGTTGGATGTCGGGGTTGTGTACCCCTTCTCTGATAGCTCTTGGACTTCGCCGGTGCAATGTATGTTGAAGAAGGGTGCTATGACCATGGTTACCAATGCACAAAATGAGTTAATTCCTACCAGGACCGTCACCGGGTGGAGGGTGTGCATGGATTACTGTAAGTTGAATAAAGTGACCCATAAGGATCACTTTCCATTGCCTTTTCTTGATCAGATGTTAGACCGACTTGCTGGGCATGCCTTCTACTATTTCTTGGAAGGGTATTCTTGGTACAACCAAATTTTGATTGCCCCGGAAGATCAGGAGAAGACCCCTTTTACTTGTCCATATGGTATCTTTGCCTTTTCTAAGATGTCATTCGGGTTGTGTAATGCACCGACTACATTTCAGCGGTGTATGATGGCCATTTTCACCGATATGGTGGAAGATATTTTGGAGGTGTTCATGGACGATTTTAGTGTTGTGGGTGACTCGTTTGATGAATGTTTGAAAAATCTTGATAGAGTGTTAGCCCGTTGTGAAGAAACCATTCTTGTTCTTACTTGGGAGAAATGTCACTTCATGGTTGAGGAGGGCATAGTTCTTGGGCATAAAATTTCAAAGCATGGTATAGAGGTGGACAAAGGAATAATTGATGTAATTTCAAGACTCCCTCATCCTACTTCTGCCAAGGGAGTTAGAAGTTTTCTTGGGCATGCGGGGTTCTACCGGAGATTTATCAAAGACTTTTCGAAGGTAGTGAATACCTTATGCAAGTTATTGAAAAAAGATGCCAAGTTCGTGTTCGATGAGAGATGTATGCAAGCCTTTGAACTTCTCAAGCATAAGACCGCACCCAATTGGAGCTTACCTTTTGAGCTCATGTGTGACGCGAGTAATGTTACGGTTGGGGCGGCGTTGGGTCAAAGAATGAACAAAATATTTCATCCGGTGTATTATGCGAGCAAGATAATGAATGATGCTCAAGTGAACTACACGGTGACTGAGAAAGAGTTGTTGGCTATTGTGTTCGCAATGAAGAAATTTCGGCTGTATCTCATGGGTGCCAAGGTCATAGTTCATACCGATCATGCCGCACTCTGGTACTTGATGACGAAGAAAGATTCCAAAGCTAGGCTGATGCGATGGGTCTTGTTACTTTAAGAGTTTGATTTGGAGATTGTGGACCGGAAGGGAAGTGAAAACCAAGTGGCGAGCCATTTATCCCACTTGGAGGAGGAGGGGAGGCCTCGTGATGGCCTAGAGATCAATGATTCATTTCCCAATGAGCAACTCCTTTCTGTGTCAGTGAATGGTATGCCATGGTTTGCGGACGTGGCTAATTTCCTTTTGACTTGTATAATCCCATGTGATCTCTCTTCTAACCAAATGAAGAAGATCAAACGGGATAGTTTGGATTTCTATTGGGATGAGCCATACTTGTTCAAGATATGCACGGATAGTGTAATCCGAAGGTGTGTACCGAAGGAGGAGCAATTGAGTATCTTAGAAGCTTGTCATTCCTTTCCCTATGGTGGCCATCATGGGGGGCGAGGACAGCTTCAAAGTTCTTAGTTGTGGGTTTTATTGGCCAACTTTGTACAAAGATGCAAGTGAACTTGTGAAGAGATGGGACGAATGTCAAAGAGCGGGTGGAATTTCGAAGAAAGATGAGATGCCTCTCAATACTATTCTTGAAGTTGATATTTTTGATGTACGGGGCATTGATTTCATGGGCCCATTTGTTATCTCGTGTGGGAAAACATACATTCTAGTGGCAGTCGACTATGTTTCAAAGTGGGTTGAAGCCGTGGATTTGCCCAACAATGAGGCCCGGAGTGTTGTTGCGTTTCTCAAGAAGAGCATTTTTACAAGGTTTGGCACTCCTCGTGCAATCATAAGTGATGGGAGGTCTCATTTTTATAATCGAGCTTTTGACACTTTGCTTGCAAAATATGGTGTCAATCACAAAATTTCTTCTCCTTATCATCCTCAGGCGAGTGGCCAAGTTGAAGTCTCAAATAGGGAAATCAAGAGTATATTATCAAATACGGTCAATGTAAATTGGACCGATTGGTCAAAGAAATTGGATGATGCTCTATGGGCTTATAGGACTGCTTACAACACTCCGATTGGTATGTCTCCGTACCGATTAGTGTTTGGGAAAGCTTTCCATCTACTGGTTGAGTTAGAGCACAAGGCCATGTGGGCTTTGACGAAGCTGAATCTTGAATGGGATGTGGCAAAAAAACTTTGGGTGGATCAACTTAATGAACTTGATGAATTCCGATTTCATGCCTGCTCCAGTTCGTCCTTGTATAAGGACAAGATCAAGTACCTTCATGATAAGTATGCTCATGGCAAAGAGTTCAAAGTAGGTGACTTGGTTCTCTTGTTCAATTCTCGGTTACGTCTGTTTCCAGAAAAGCTTAAGTCGAAATGGAGTGGACCTTTTGAAGTGGTGTTTGTGACTCCTTTTGGTGCACTTTGTTGATACCCAATTTTTCCCTATATATTTTAATATGCATAAATACTTTCAAAATAGCATATATATGCATATATAAGCATGCATAAGGTTTTTATAATTTTTTCATAATTTTTAAAGATTTAAATTGATTTATTTCCTTCCCTTTTACTAATAAAATTCCCAATAATTATCCCTCAAATTATTGTTGTAGTGATTTAGTCATTTAATTTCTATATTTATGCCAAAATATAGTTAAAATATTTTTTATGCATTTTTATAATTGCATTTTGTATTTTTAAAGGTAAAATTGCATATAATTGCAACAATAGCCCTGTTAATGTATAATTACATTTATATGCATAAAATTGATCTTCTATATTTTTAAAATGTTAAATATATATTTTAAATCATTTTAGTATACAAAATTATTTTTCAAAAATTATCTGTTATTTATTATAAATTATATAGGGGAATATTGGCTATTTAAAATATAGTCAGATTTGCATTTCAACTTTAGCCTAAATTAAACACAATACCCAGCCCAATTTTAGGCTGAATTACCCGACCCATGCGCTAAATGAAATTACCCGACCCAAGACTCGTCAAATCCTGGCCGTTGATCTAAAATATTAATGGCCCTCGTCCGTTCCTTCCTTTTTTATTCCAAACGACCCACTAACGCTATCTCATTTTCCAAATCCACTGCCTCTGTATTCTCTCAGCTCCTCTCCTCTCTCAAAAACTTGACATAACCCTAGCCCCTTCAATCGCCGACCTTTCCTTCTCCGGTCTTCTTCGGTGATCTTCCATCAACTCCTAAGCCTCCAATGGCTCCTCTAATCCTATGCTTGCCTTCTCTAAGGCCTTCAAGGGCCCAGGTCTACGCCGACTTGCATCTAGGGTTCGTCACTTGTCTGTTCTTGGCTACTCCGGTGTGATTTCGAGCAAAATCACATTGTATTTGTTACGATCTTTGGGATTCTACATCTCTTGTATCCGCCTACATCACTTAGATCTGTACAATTTCAAAACAATTTGAGTTTGTTTCTTTAGTATTTTACACTGTTCTTGGAACTCTTTTACAAGAATCAACGATTTCAAAGTGTTTTCACCTTCTTCTAAAATTAGGGTTTTGGAACTCCTTTTAAAACCATGTTTAAACTGATTCTTATGTTTAAACTTCTATTTTCTTGCATACTTCGACTGATTCTGTTAGTTTACTACCTCTTCAACTTGCCTATGTTGAAAGCCCTAATTTTTTCTAGGTGTCTTCATTTGATTTTATGACTAGCCTGTTCTTGTTTGAGTTTCTGTGACTACCTTGCCTCGAATGTGTTTCTACTAAGTTTCTTATGCCTAACCTATATCACCTCTGTATGCTTGTGTTCATCTTGATTGTTCAAACTTGCCTCTTTTTATCGATACTGTTTAACCTACATGTTTGATATGACTGGTTATTCTTATCTTACTCTATTTATATGCTGAATACTGAGTCATGACTTCCTCTTTGAATGATTCTGGATTCCCTATTTTACGGTTTGATTGAAAGACCTTCCTTTAAACCCTCAATTTCTACCTCTGCTATTCAAATTAACTGATTCGCATACCTTATCTACTGTGGTACTTTATTCTTACTGACTATTTCCTTAATTAGAGTTTTCTGAACTTAGCCCTAATTGTTTACCCTATACTTACTGAATTTGATTCTTTCCTTATTAGTCATACACTGATTTGTTTTCCTTATATGCTACTTGTTCTTACCGTTTGAATTGATTTCCTTAACTTAAGGGAGACTTGTCATGATTTTGCTCTAATTGCTTCTGAGCTCCATAATTACTATATTACTATGATTTTTGCCTTATTTTACCTAATTCTCGAACTACTATATATACACACTCTCTCATTAACACAAACATGAACCTTTTAATTCAAAAACTCTCTCTCACACAAAAAACTTTCTTCTGCTCTCGCTTTTGTGCTACTTGCTATTATTCTGAGTTAGCCGGCTGCAAGCCGAGGCTAAGTATTGTGCTCTCCTATTCCTTCACTTTTGTTTACTGTCTTCTTTACTAGTATGTTCTAATTTCAATTCAAGTTCCAAAAAACAATATGGTTCTTTTATGGCTTCAGTTCATCCTGTTTCTAGTTTGCTTTTACTTATGGTTTTGCTGTGAAACTTGTAGTTAATATGATTGCATGATTAGCATATTATGTACTCCCCTTCCTTAGGATCAGTATGAACATATTACCCCCTCCCCCTCTATGTAGTCTGTCTCCATGTGATTTTGCTCTATCTGGTTTCTGGTATGAGTCTCCTTGTGAAGTAGTCTGCACTCCTAAACTTGTATGGTTATGGGATTGACCTGAAATCATGTGGATCCTATACTAAACCCCCTTAAGCATTGCTAGTTCTGTGACTATGCCCGATCAGTTGTGTCTGAGCATGTCTGTACCAATTCCTAAGATCTTTACTTGTTATGTGTTTACAATCATGTGTTCTATATATCCCCAATCCCCATCACCCTTGTGTGTAGGTTTGTTCCTTCTGTTTGGTCTTGTGAGTATTGCTGATGTGGTTTTGGACTCCATGTTTGATTTACTGTTGTCTAATCATGTAACTCTCTCTTTTCAAAGTTGTTTTACTGCATGACTCCCTTTTTTACTCCACAAACTATTCCCAGCAAATCTCTTTTAATACTGTTTTCCTACTGAAACCTTTCAACTATGTCAAGCACTCTCACTCTACTCCTAAGTCAATAGGTTCTGCCACCTCCAGTATATGTACTGCCTTGGGATCCTCTTGATAACCCTCTGAACTCTGGCATACTGAGGCTGACCCTTCCACATTGCACTTATTCAATTTTGGTTACCAAATCTAGGTGTAAGCGCTGCCCGGGATCCTTGAGATCCTTAGGGAACTTTGATGCACCTAGACTATGATATTGTCTATGGAATTTGGGCATTTGAGGCTTTGTATATCTGGGCCTATTTGTAGGCTCCCTATAGAATAACTTCTTATTTTTCTTATCTACTTATGTAATTCATTCATATGGTCTGTAATAACTTGTAAACGAATATTGGGGTAACTAGTGAAAAGGATGGGTAGTTACGTGTGGGGGGTAATAAGGGTAGAAACCATGCCTATAGGACTTTAAATTATTTGATATGTTTGCCTTACCATATTAGAAATCATGCCTATAGGTCTCAAGTGATTCCATAATAGAAATCATGTTTATAGGTCTTAAAATCAATTTCACAAGTAGATGTCATGCCTATAGGATATAATTCAATCCAGCCTTTGTTATAATAAGTGTTTACATGTTTTTTCATTTGTCATCATGCCTGCAAAGTTTCTGAAATCGGTATTAAACAACTAGATATCATGCCTATAAGGAAAAACACCAGAAATTTTACTTGTTGATCTAAAATAATTTAGTTTAAATAAATCAACGATTAGTTCACTTCGAAACTGGTTTAATTAAGTGGTTTATATTTCCCTAAAACAAGTTCTTTCAAAAACTGCCCTAACCTATCATTAGACATCATGCCTATAGGGATTCAAGAGTCTTTCTTTTAAAATCTACCATGTTTTACTATAAAACGCAGTTATCAGTATTCCGTGTAGGCAAGCCTATAAGGCGTTTTCAAAATTTTGCAACTCTGAAACTATTTTTTTTTAATTTAACGTCATTCTGATCTTTTAAAACAAGCTTAATAAATCAGTAGGCAAACTGATAGGGCCATTACTTCTGAGTTTATAAAATCAACTGCATGTCTTCTGTGTTTTGATATTCACTTAGACATCATGCCTTAGGATACTATTAAACAAAAGGCCCTTATTTGTGCTTGAGTCATGATGTTTATGTGTATTGTTTGAGAAGGTAAACCTGAACCTCTAATTGCTCTCTGTTATCTTATGTACTAAAGTCCTAATTGTTCTTGCATGTCGCCTTAGTATTTTCACCTTTAAAACCTTAGGGGTCTGTCTAGAACCACCTATAATAGAGGTCCTAAATCCCTCCAGGGCCATTAAGAAGGGACAGGTAACAGCACACAATAGAGATCGCTGACCAACACTCGCTTTAAATGACCACTAAAGGGACGAGAAGGGTAGATATCGGATATGATGACTACACGCTAATTTCACGTGTAGCCCCTCATTGAGGAGTGTTTACCGGACATTGTATGGGGTGATCCTATAGGCTAACCAACCTAGGACTCCTCTTTTTCACAATTCCTTTTGTTTAAACTTTTTTTTATAATACAACTTATCCAAAACCTTTGTCTTATTATTTGAGTTATACAAACATACCTTATCTGTAATTATTTGTTTGGACTAATTCGTGAATATAAGTTCGGCCAGGACCCACAGTTGTGGACCAAGAGGGGTGCCTAACACCTTCCCCTTGAGGTCATCTCGAGCCCTTACCCTAATCTCTGGTAATGCAAACCAATCCAAGAGTTAATTACTCTAGGTGCCTTAACGCACCATAACCCGTTAGGTGGCGACTCTTCAAATACCCAATTCCTAAAAGGAAAGGAGTTATTACCCCCATGAATGTCGAAACCCGGACTTCTCTCTCTCTATAGAGGGAAAAAAGGGGGCGCGACAGCATGGCGACTCTGCTGGGGATATCTTTAGGCTCTTACCATAACAAATTTATCTTTTTACAAATTAGTCCAAGCATGCTTTATCCCGTGCTATTCTCCCTTATTTGATTTTAACTATCCATTTGTTAAGCATTTAAGGTTCTTTATCTCTGAAACTAACTTACCTCTTTGTTTTCTTTTTCCTGTAACTGTCTTTCAATTATTTAAATGTTGTATTTATTTTTCCTACGTGAAAATACTTGACTACATGTTATTAATTGCTGCATAAATCATGCTCCGTATCATATTCCACTCGTGCGTATCAAATCCTATAGCAACGCTTTAATGAGTGGTTGCGCTCTTTCTATTTACTACCTTTAAATTTGGAAAGGCTTATTTGCGGTAAAACCAGTCGATCAGTGGTACAGTCGACGGTTCTGTGTCTTTCCCCTCGAGTTGTCCGGTTGAGGGTACCAGTCTAAAACCCTATAGAAACCTTACTCTGGTTAAATTATGCATGCATCATGGTCAAACCTAGTTGGATCAGTTATGTTGTCCACATAATTAATCCTTTAAAATAATCCTTATCCAAAGTCCATCGGGTTTTTCATAATCCCAACGGACACAACAATGTTCTGTGCATTATTTTGGAGAAATAAATGTTGATTTGTTGATCATAAATGTATAAATAGTCGAGTCCGGTGGGAGTAAGTTCTAACCCTTTTCTTTTGCAGAAAATGAGGCACGAGGTCCCCAGATTCGGTATGGTTAGCAATATCCCACCATTGCTGCTAGATTGATGGGAGGACCTTTCGTCAAGCGACAAGAAATATGTGAAAAGTACCTGGGTAACCTGCCTTCCTTGCTAGATATTGAGCCAAACAACAAATTGATTGAAGCTGCCACTTTATTCTGGGATAGTGAAAGAACTGTGTTTCGTTTCGGTGACATAGAAATGACACCGCTTCTAGAGGAAATTGGAGGGCTTGCGGGATTGACTTGGGACAATCCCAGGCTATTGGTACCAGAAAATCGTACGGGCAGGGGATTTTTGAAGATGATGGGACTGAAGAAGAATGTTGACCTAGTGTGCTTGAAGGAATCCTACATACCTTTCGAATACATGTACGAGAGGTATGGCCATATCAAGTCTTTTCGCACTTACCATGATGATATCTCTCTCACTTCTTTGGGTCACATCCACCGCAGAGTATTTGTATTCATTGTGTGCTTTCTAGACCTGATAGTGTTCCCAATGAAAAAGGGAATAATCCACACTAGGTTGGCCATAGTCGCCAAGACTCTGATGGAAGGGATTAATAGACAGACATATACCATAGTCCCCATGATCATAGCCAATATCTACAGGGCTTTGGAGCACTGTCAAAGAGGGGTCAAGCATTTCGAGGGTTGTAATTTGTTTCTGCAGTTATGGTTGCTGGAGCATTTCCAAAAGGGTCGCTATCGCCAAGAATTTCCTTGGAGGGCATGGAATGACCATATTGCCTTCCATCACCCTAAGCAGATGACCTACATTCCAGACAAATTTGCTCAGCCGAAAAGTGCCAAAGAATGGGCAGAATTCTTCAACAATCTGACCGAGGAACAGGTGTAGTGGATGTTTGAATGGTTCCCAACAGACGAGTTATTATCAGATCCAGGGATGCTCCGCACTTGGTGTTGATCGGGTTAAGGGGGATATACCCATATGTCCCTGTGCGAGTTATGAGGCAAGCAGGCAGAAAATAGGTTGTACCAAGGGTTGTCAAGATGAGTCATTTCAGGGCAGACTTTCAAGATGATGACGTCCCTTACAAGTGCCAAGCTCAGCATATGTGGCACTGCAAAATCATTGTGGAGAAAAGCACCGTTGAGCCAGACAGGTATCATGCAGGGTGCGAGCCTCTCTATTCGGCATGGTTGGAAGGCAATCTGAAAGGAATGGTGACACCAGGGATCGGTCGAGGGAACATAAGCTTAGCTCAAGTCAAATACAACAGGCTGCGCAAGAGGGTCCACGACTCTGAGAATGAGTACCAGGAAATATATAAGAGGAATGTAAGGTTGATTGAGGAGTGGAAAGAGATGGCAATCACTTACAACAGGAAACTAGAATATCTGGAGCGAGGAATAGTGGAGCAGGAAGGCAAAGTCATAAAGAGAATTGAAAATTGCTAGAACGTTAAAGGAGCTGAAGAAGGACATTTGGCCAGAGCCTACTTGCTGTTGGGGTTGCGCGAGTTGGGAGATCTATATGATGGAGTCCGGAAGATCGAATCTGGGGAAGGTCCTTATGGGACCAAATAGGCTAGATTTACTTGCTTTTTCTAAAATGTATTATGGCCAAGTGCCAATAGTGACTTAGTTTATTATTATCTTAATGTCATTTTGGGATTTGTCTATTTTTATATTATGAAATAAAGCATTTATTGGCATTAAAAGTTCTCTAAGTTTATTTGTCGCTAGGCCTACCTCAGGCACAACGAGGTTTCCAAAATAGGATACGAATTTTCATTTCCCCAATATGTGTTTAAATACTACAAACGTTTTAGAGTCCTCACTGACTTGTTAACTTTTTGTTTTTTCTTTATTTTTGATTATTCACATCCCCTTAGGTTGGTTCGCTCATACTGGCCTCGTCAGCATATCATACCAGATCTAGAGGCCCTCCACCTTCTCCTCCTCCAAGCAACAAAAGGCAGAGGAAAATCAAAGATGGACGACTTAAGTGGAATCCGAAAGGAAAATATTGAGAATGCAGAGACTTCAGATGGTCGTAGTACTCCGGCCCCAAATGATCTGGTTTTGAGACTGGAACAAAAGATACTGGAATTGCAAGGAGAACTTGAGCAAGTTCGAAACTTGGCAAACTTGTCACTCACCCTCAATGTCCCCGATATCCACCAACAAAACACGAAGAACCCAACACCTCCTCAAAACACACAAAACCAACAGCCACAAAATCCTACCGCACCAAATTAATACGCAACTCCACCCCATATATCAATCCGCTGCCAATACCAACTCCACCACAACATCATCAACAACCAATTCAGTACCCACCAACCACCACTTACCACACTCCCCAAAACACAGCACAACCCATTCCCGATCTACAAAACTCCACCAATGACCATCACTACACCTAAGTTCCTGGAACCCATCAAAGCAACCCCATATATGTGAAAACTATACCTCATTCTACCCAACAAATCTCCTATACACCAAAATCCTCCGAGAAAGACCTGCTCATTAAAAACATGGTCGAAGAACTCAAGAAATTAACAAGCCGAGTTCAAGGTGTTGAAGGCGACAGAGGGATAAAAGGTTTGAACTATGAAGATATGTGCATACAGCCGAATGTCGAACTGCCAGAGGGGTACAAACCTCCCAAGTTCGAAATGTTCAATGGTACAGGTAATCCCAGGGTTTATCTAAGGACCTATTGTGACAAGCTTGTCGGGGTCGGAAAAGATGAAAAGATCCGGATGAAGCTCTTTATAAGGAGCTGTACTGGGGACTCTTTGTCTTGGTATATCAGCCAAAATCCCAAGAAATGGTCAAATTGGGTAAGCATGGCATTGGATTTCATGGATGGGTTCAGGTTCAACACAGAAAACGCACCAGATGTTTTCTATATTCAGAATCTCAAGAAGAAATCTACTGAGACTTTCTGTGAGTATGCTACTCATTGGAGATCGGAAGCGGCCAAGGTCAGGCCCTCTTTGGATGAAGAACAAATGAATAAATCAGGGCAGAGGATCCCCAATATTATGAGAGGTTGATGGTTATCGAAAATCACAAGTTCTCTGACATCATCAAACTCGGAGAAATAATTGAAGAAGGAATTAAGAGCGGGATGGTAAAGAACTTCGAGACACTACAAGCCACGAATAAGGCACTATAATCAGGTGGCATATCGAAGAAGAGAGATGTTGGGGCAGTAATGGTGGCACAGGGCCCAAAATCTCCACTTACCTATCAAACACCTCCACCCACATATTAGCCTTCATCTCCTAGATATTCCCAACCAGCCACTGTCCATCACACATATAACTCCCAACCATCCCACTTCCAATCACCACCAGCTCGCCAAAACTATCCAAGACCAAGACCCAACTTCGACTGCAAGCCACCCAGATAATATATCAACATTCCTGAGCCTATCAACCAATTGTATGAAAGGTTGAAAACCACAGGTTACGTCACTCCTGTTCCCGCTATGGCATTAGAAAGTCCATCACAATAGGTCAATCCGAACAAAACTTGTGCATAACATTCTGGTATGAAAGGGCACACCACTATTGAGTGCCGAACGTTGAAGGATAAGATCCAGACGCTGATTAACAACAAAGTCATACAAGCAAAGGAAGTCGCACCTAATATCTGCAACAATCCCATCCCTGATCACAGAGGTGATGGTATACATGTGATAGAGACAAATGAAGAATGGGACCCTGAGGGGTCGATCGGCCTTATTCGAGAAGGCGATGACTTTTAAGGTTGCAGTCACACTTCCTCCTATTGTGGTTCAGACTTAGGCACCAATCGAGGTTAAGGTGACTACATCAGTTCCATTTGAGGTGGAAGTGGCTCTGCCCGCAGCCACCCCCGCTCCATTTGAAGTAGAAGTGGTCACACCTTTCATTGTGACAATATCAACCACACCCTCATTCAACTCAAAAGCAATACCTTGGGATTACGTTGCCGAGACTCGGCGGAAAGGGAAGGCCAAGGTAGAGGAATCTGACATTGCACAAGGAATGACTAGAACCGGAAGAGTCTATACACCTGAACACCTTGGAGGTTCGAGTAAGGAGGCCACTACTAAGCAGCCTATCATTGAGACAGGGCCAAATGACCTGTGGAGGAAAGTGCAGGCAAAATAATACTCTGTCGTTGACTATCTGAACAAAGTCCCTACTCAGATATCTATCCTGTCACTATTGCAGAATTCAGAGGCAAACACGAATGCTTTGATGAAAGTACTGAGCGAGGCTTATGTACCCAATAACATCACTCGTGGGGAAATGGCCAACATGGTTGGGCAAGTGCTGGAAAGCCATAAGATTATCTTCCACAAAGATGAGCTACCGCCCAAGGGTTTGAATCACAATCGAGTATTGCATATCACAGTGCAATTTGAAGACAAGTTCATTGCCAGGGTCCTGGTTTATGGGGGTTCGAGCCTAAATATTTGTCCATTGGACACTTTGAAAAGGTTAAACAAAGGTTTCCACGAGATACGGGTAGGAAGCATAAATGTGAAGGCTTTCGAGGGGTACTAGAGGGCCATGATCAGGGAAATCAACATTTGCTTGCAGATGGGCTAACTTGGTTCGACGTTGAATTCTAAGTACTTGACATACCGGCCTCATATAATCTTCTGTTGGGCCGACCCTGGATCCATGCTGCTGGAGTCATGCCTTCCACACTACATCAAGCCGTGAAGTTTGAATAGAACCATTAGGGAATAATCATTCACGGAGATGGAAGTAAGCCCATCTACACTAGTCAAACCATCCCAGCCATTGGACATAGAAGAAGGCTAGGAGGGCAAACCTATCATCACATCGAATAGGTCAATGTCATCGAGAAGGATAAGTGGTGGAGTAACAAAATAGAAAGCATACTAGCATGGTCTGGATATGAACCCGGCAAAGGGTTGAGAAATAACCTCCAAGGTATCACCAAACCAATACAGCTAAAAAATCATCGTACCACTTTTGGGCTCGGATACCGATATACATGGCAAGAGTACAATGATTGGTCGCCTCCATGGCATGGACCATATTACCATCTTGAGCAACTGGTGCCACATTTGGAATAGGCTTTTCATCAGGCTGACACAATATGGGGAACTGCAGAGGAAGAAGCACTCGCTGGGTTGAAGAATTTGTTCTTGGAGGATGAGGACATGGACTGCGGTGCCACAATTGAGGAGGAGGAGGAAGAAGGCCTCACTATTCAGACTGTGGCGAAGGGAGCTATTCTCATAAACTGGACTGCTACACCATCCCGAGCTCGCCGAGTCCCTGGGTAGCCTAGCAGAATTTACTTTTATAAGCCATTCTAGGCATTTAAGATTTCACGTAATTTTGTTTTAAGTTTTACTTGTTTCAAAATAAATGCTCGATTTATCGAGCCGTGCTTTGTCTGGACAATTTTTCAAGTTTTAATCAAATACATTTGCTCTTTATTATTCGCTACTATCTTTACACATTTTCTTTCCATAGCGTTATTAATACTTTTCCTGATGAACTAGTGACTGTGACATGTAATGAGGCAACGCAACATGAGAATAGTGATTAGAGGAAGAAGATGAGATACCCGAGGAAATTGTTAGGGAGGTTGAAAATTTTGAGAATAAGCCTAAGTCCAACCTGGATGAAATAGAAGCAGTAAATTTGAGAGACGCCGAAATCGTCAAGGAGACTTGCATCAGCAGTCACTTATCACCAATAGAGAAGGAAGAGTACATTCGTTTCCTAAAAGAATAGAGGAAATTTTTGCATGATCATATGATGACATGACCAGTTTGAGCACGTCCATAATGGCTCACAAGTTTCCTACTAATCCCATGTGTCCGCTAGTAAAATAGAAACTCAGAAAGTTCAAATCAGACATGAGCCTGAAAATCAAGGAGGAAGTTACCAAGCAGATCAAATCCAAAGTTCTCAGGGTGGTTGAATATCCAACTTGGTTAGCTACTAAAGAAAGACGGAAAGGTCAGGGTATGTGTTGATTATCGGGACTTAAATAGAGAAAGTCCCAAGGATGATTTTCCACTGCCAAATATACACATCCTGATCGATAATTGCACCAAGAATGAACTCCAATCCTTTGTAGATTACTTCGCGGGTTATCACTAGATTTGGATGGATGAAGAAGATGCAGAGAAGACAACTTTTATTACACTATGGGGTGTATATTGTTACAAGATGATGCCATTCGGTTTGAAGAACGTTGGGGCCACTTACATGAGAGCCATGACAACTATCTTCCATGACATGATCTATAAAGAAATAGAGGTTTATGTGGACGATGTCATTACCAAATCCAAAAGGGCCACAGATCATATAGCAGACCTAAAAAAGTTCTTCAACAGGCTAAGGAGGTACAATTTGAAATTGAACCCCGCAAAATGTGCATTCGAGGTTCCCGCAGGAAAGTTATTAGGATTCATCGTCAGTCATCGAGGGATCGAACTAGATCCATCTAAAGTCAAAGCTATTCAGAAGTTACCACCACCTAAGAGCAAAAAAGACATAATGAGCTTCCTAAGACAACTCAACTATATTAGCGCTTTATAGCACAGTCCACAGTCATATGTGAACCCATCTTCAAGATGCTGAGGAAAGATGCTGAAACAAGCTGGACAGAGAATTGTCAGAAAACTTTTGACAAGATCAAGGAATATCTGTCCACACCACCAGTTCTGGTCCTGCCAGAACTAGGACGACCTTCGCTACTCTATCTATTTGTATTAGATGGAGCCTTCGGATGTACTTTGGGACAACATGACGAGACAGGAAGGAAGGAGCAAGTCATATATTACTTGAGTAAGAAGTTCACACCTTACGAAGCATGGTATTCTTTGCTTGAACGCACTTGCTGTGCTTTGACCTGGACAGCCCAAAAATTGAGGCATTACTTCTGTGCCTACACTACATACCTCATATCCAGGATGGACCCCCTAAAGTACATATTCCAGAAACCCATGTCGACTGGAAAGTTGGCCAAATGGCAGATACTGCTAAGTGAGTTTGATATCATCTATGTAACTCAGAAGGCGGTCTAGGGACAAGCATTGGCAGATCACCTTGCTGAAAATCCAGTGGGAGGAGAATACGAACCCTTGAAAACGTATTTTCCTGATGAAGAAGTATCATTTGTAGAAGAAGACATTACCAAAGCATATGACAATTGGAGGATGTTCTTTAATGGAGCCGTAAATTTCAAAGGAGTGGGAATTGGAGCAGTTTTGGTATCAGAAATGGGTCAGCATCATCCGGTATCTGCTAAACTCAGATTTCCTTGCACCAACAACATGGCAAAATATGAAGCCTGCATACTAGGGTTCAACATGGCAGTCGACATGAACATTCAGGAGCTGTTGATAATCGGTGATTCAGATTTGCTTGTGCACCAGGTACAAGAAGAGTGGGCCGCCAAGAATTCCAAGATATTGCCATATCTGCATCATGTGCAGGAATTGTGAAAGAGGTTTACAAAGACAGAATTTCAGCATGTGCCCAGAATTCAGAATGAGTTTGCTGACGCATTAGCCACCTTGTCATCTTTGATACAACATCCAGATAAGAGCTACATTAATCCCATTCCTGTGAGAATCCATAATCAGCCGGCATACTGTGCTCATGTCGAAGAAGAAGCGGACAGAAAACCTTGGTTCAATGACATCAAAGAATACTTATCAAAAAGAGAATACCTGGAGCATGCAAATCACACTCAGAAATGCACACTCCGGAGATTGTCAAATCACTTCTTCCACAGCGGAGGAAATTTGTACAGGAGAACTCCCGATTTGGGTTTACTAAGATGTATTGATGCAAGGGAAGCTTCTAAGCTACTTGAAGATGTACATACGGGAACCTGTGGCCTACACATCAATGGTTTCGTCTTGGCAAAGAAGATACTCAAAGCCAGTTATTTTTGGATGACCATGGAGACAGATTGCATCCAGTATGTCTGCAAATGCTTTCAATGTCAAGTGCATGCCGATATGATAAAAGTGTCGCCGAATGAGCTCAATGCAACAAGCTCACCTTAGCCATTCGCCACTTGGGGAATGGATGTAATTGGTCCGATTGAGCTCACTGATTCAAACGGACACAGGTTTATTCTAGTAGCCATTGATTACTTTACAAAATGGGTAGAGGTTGCATCTTACAAAGCTGTGACCAAGAAAGTCGTCGCGGACTTTGTCAAGGATCGAATTGTTTGCCGATTCGGTGTTCCCGAATCCATTGTCACTGATAATGCTGCCAACCTCAATAGTGATCTGATGAAAGCCATGTGTGAAACTTTCAAAATCAAGCACAAGAATTCCACAGCCTATAGACCTCAGATGAATGGAGTCGTAGAAGCTGCCAACAAAAACATTAAGAAGATACTAAGGAAATGGTAGAGAACCACAAAGAAAGGCATGAGAAGTTACCCTTTGCTCTATTAGGGTACCGCACCACGGTTCGCACATCAACCGGGGAAACTCCCTACATGTTGGTTTATGGTACCGAGGATGTCATCCCAGTCGAGGTGGAGATTCCTTCTTTAAGAGTCATACAGGAAGCCGAACTCAGCGATGCAGAGTGGATAAGGAGTCGCTATGAACAATTGGCCCTTATCGATGGAAAGAGGATGAACGCAGTATGTCACAACCAACTTTATCATAACAGAATGTCCATAGCCTTTAATATCAAACCACGACAGTTCACACCAGGGCAGCTGGTATTGAAGAAAATCTTCCCACATCAAGATGAAGCCAAAGGGAAATTCTCTCCCAACTGGAAAGGTCCATACATGGTTCACAGGGTGCTGACAGGGGGGGTACTCATACTTGCAGAAATGGATGGAGAAGTCTGGCCAAAACCGATCAATTCAGACGCAGTCAAGAGATACTATGCTTAGATACTTTTTCCTCATTTGATGTAATTAAACTATGGTTGACCTGATTCCTGTTTAAGAGGGGATACGTAGGCAGCCTTATGGGTTCAGTCATATCATAATTAAATTTTCATTTCCTCCAAGACCAGAAACTTGGGCAGAATTTTGAGAAGGATTCTCAAAAATCCGGAAAAGGTTCAGCAAGATCCATTATCCGCAAACGGTCAAAGATCATCTACCAGACTAGGGTAGAATTTTGAGGAGGACCCTCAAAATTCCAATATGAGAGAGCCGCAATGCCTTCGAGACATGTTGCAGTCACTAGTCCATCAAAATTACTCGATATGTTTCTAATATAACTCTATTTTTATCAATAATTGCATATTTTCGAAAAATCTATTTCCATAACAGTTAGGTGTCGCCTAGGGGAACTCGAAAGGCTTTCAGAACGGAGCAAAGCAAAGCCAGCTGACCGGAGCAAGAACCAACCTCCCCCCCCCCACAAAACTTACAATTTTTCTTTGAACGCAGGCACATTTGACTTAACGACAACGCTCGCAAAAGCAAACTCACTATCCATACGGCCATCAGACACCAAATATATCTCCAGCTAAGAAATACACTACTCTTATCTGCTACTCGCTCTTTGCATAGGACTAATCCCTGTCCCCCATATTTGCATAAGGCTAATCCTTGCCTCCATACCTGCATGAGGCTAATCCCTGCCTCCATACCTACATGAGGCTAATCCCTGCCTCCCTACTTGCATGAGTCTTATCCTTGACTCCATACTTGCATGAGGCTAATCCTTGCCTCCCTACTTGCATGAGTCTAATCCTTGACTCCATACTTGTATGAGGCTAATCTTTGCCTCCCTACTTGCATGAGTCTAATCCTTGACTCCATAGTTGCATGAGGCTAATCCTTGCCTCCCATCCTGCATGAGGCTAATTCCTGCCTCCCTACTTGCATGAGTCTAATCTTTGACTCCATCCTGCATGAGGCTAATCCCTGCCTCCCTACTTGCATGAGGCTAATCCTTGCCTTCCCACCTGCATGAGTATAATCCTTGACTCCATGAGGCTATTCCATGCCTCCCCATACTTGCATGAGGCTAATCCATGCCTTCATACTTGCATGAGGCTAATACATGCCTCCATACTTGCATGAGGCTAATCCATGCCTCCATACTTGCATGAGGCTAATCTCTGCCTCCCTATTTGCATGAGGCTAATCCTTGCCTCCCTACTTGCATGAGGCTAATCCTTGCCTCCCCACCTATATGAGTCTAATCATTGACTCCATGAGGCTAATCCCTGCCTCTCTATACTTGCATGAGGCTAATCTCTGCCTCCCTACTTGCATGAGGCTGATCCTTACCTCCACATTTGCGTGAGTCTAATCCTTGACTCCATGAGGCTAATCCTTTCCTCCCCACTTGCATGAGTCTAATCCCTGCCTCCATATATGCATGAGGCCAATCCTTGCCTCCTTATTTGCATGAGGCTAATCCTTGCCTCCCCATCTGCATGGGACTAAGCATTGTCCCTCTTTGCACAAATGTTGCTCTATTTCTAATACTATCCATTTGCTTTTCAATCGGGCTAAGCTCTGCCCTCCATTTCACAAGACTAAGCCTTGTCTTGTCACCATAATATTATTGCATATCATGGGCTAAAATATCGCCAATCTATCCAAAGGCATCATAGTCTAAAGGCATCATTTTCATAGCTAGAAGACACCATGCCATGGCCTAAGGATCTCTCAAATCTGCATATCATTATTCAAAGGCGTCATGGTTCGAAGGCACCATTGCCATGGCCCGAGAACATCATTTCATGACCTGCAAGTCCCTCACTAAACAATCTATGGCCCAGGATGTCATGGTCCAAGGACGTCATCTTTAACCGTCCAAAGACAACCTTCATGGTCCAAAGGGAATCTGCATCATGTTTAAATTTTTGCAAATACGTTTGTAGCATCTTTTATCTGCAGGTAACCAGTAAGCAACTTCTATCCTAGCAGGAGAAATCTCGATCCAGTTCCTTCAACTATCCCGAGCTTTAACCGCTCACCGTAGTCGCTTCGACATCGTGTGTCGGTTCTTGCAATAATTTCATCGGCATATTCCGCAGGTGAACCCAGAACTACACATGGCCCGATTCCTATAAAACTAGGGATATGTAGGCAGATCTAGGACCAGAGTCCGACCTCTGTCTTTCAAAACATCCCACTCGATCAAAATTGGCCATCATTTCTTTACCCGGAAACTCTTTCATCCTTCCCGGGTAAAGAAGAGCAGTTGTTGATACTCAATTTTTCCCTATATATTTTAATATGCATAAATACTTTCAAAATAGCATATATATGCATATATAAGCATGCATAAAGTTTTTATAATTTTTTCATAATTTTTAAAGATTTAAATTGATTTATTTCCTTCCCTTTTACTCATAAAATCCCCAATAATTTGTTGTGGTGATTTATTTATTTAATTTCTATATTTATGACAAAATATGGTTAAAATATTTTTTATGCATTTTTATAATTGCATTTTGTATTTTTAAAGCTAAAATTGCATATAATTGCAATAATAGCCCTGTTAATGTATAATTAAATTTATATGCATACAATTGACCTTCTATATTTTTAAAATGTTAAATATATATTTTAAATCATTTTAGTATACAAAATTATTTTCCAAAATTATCTGTTATTTATTATAAATTATATAGGGGAAAATTGACTATTTAAAATATAGCCAGATTTGCATTTAAATTTTAGCCTAAATTAAACCCAATACCCATCCCAATTTTAGGCTGAATTACCCGACCCAGGGCCTAAATGAAATTACCCAATCCAAGACCCGTCAAATCCTGGCCCTTGATCTGAAAGATCAACGGCCCTTGTCTGTTCCTTCCTTTTTTATTCCAAATGACCCCCTAACCCTATCTCATTTTCTAAATCCGCCGCCTCTGTATTCTCTCATATATCCTCTCTCTCAACAACTTGACCTAACCCTATCCCCTTCAACCACTAACCTCTCCTTCTCCGGTCTTCTCCGGTGATCTCTCATCAACTCCTAAGCCTTCAATGGCTCCTCTAATGATATGCTTGCCTTCTCTAAGGCCTTCAAGGGCCCAGGGCCACGTCGACTTGCATCTAGGGTTCGTCACTTGTCTATTCTTGGCTGCTCCGGTGTGATTTCGAGCAAAATTACGCTATATTTGTTACGAATTTTGGGATTCTAGATAGGTTCTTTAATCTCCATTTGGGTTTCTTCTTAAACCTAATTTCTGCCTACATCTCTTAGATATGTACAATTTTAAAACAATTTGAGTTTGTTTCTTTAGTGTTTTACGCTGTTCTTGGAACTCTTTTACAAGAATCATCGATTTCAAAGTGTTTTCACCTTCTTCTAAAATTAGGGTTTCGGAACTCCTTTTAAAACCTTGTTTAAGCTTATTCTTATGTTTGAACTTCTATTTTTCGCATACTTTGACTGATTCTGTGAGTTTACTACCTCTTCAACTTTCCTATGTTGAAAGCCCTAATTTTTTCTTGGTTTCTGCGTTTGGTTTTATGACTAGCCTGTTCTTGTTTGAGTTTCTGTGACTACCGTGCCTCGAATGTGTTTCTACTGAGTTTCTTATGCCTAACCTATATCACCTATGTATGCGTGTGTTCATCTTGATTGTTCAGACTTGCCTCTTTTTTCGATACCATTTAACCTACATGTTTGCTATGACTGGTTATTCTTATCTTACTCTATTTATATGTTGAATACTAAGTCATGACTTCCTTTTTGGTTGATTCTGGATTCCCTATTTTATTGTTTAATTGAAAGACCTTCCTTTAAACCCTCAATTTCTACCTCTTCTATTCAAATTAACTTATTCGCCTACCTTGTCTGTTGTGGTACTTTATTCTTACTGACTATTTCCTTAATTAGTGTTTTCTGAACTTAGCCCTAATTGTTTACCCTATACTTACTAAATTTGATTTTTTCCTTATTAGTCATACACTGATTTCTTTCCTTATATGCTATTTGTTCTTACTGTTTGAATTGATTCCCTTAACCTAAGGGAGTACTTGTCCTGATTTTGCTCTAATTAGTTCTGAGTTCCATAATTACTATGTTACTATGATTCTTGCCTTATTTTACCTAATTTTCGAACTACTATATATAGACACTTTATCATTAACACAAACACGAACCTTTTAATTTAAAAACTCTCTCTTACACAAAAAAACTCTCTTCTGCTCTCTCTTTTATGCTACTTGCTATTACTCTGAGTTAGCCGGCCACAAGCCAAGGCTAACTATTGTGCTCTCATGTTCCTTCACTTTTGTTTACTGTCTTCTTTACTGGTATGTTCTAATTTCAATTCAAGTTCCAAAAAACAATATTGTTCTTTTATGGCTTCAGTTCATCATGTTTCTAGTTTGCTTTTACTTATGGTTTTGTTGTGAAACTTGCAGTTAATATGATTGTATGATTAGCATGTTATGTACTCCCCTTCCTTAGGATCAGTATGAACATGCTACCCCCTCTATGTAGTCTGTCTCCATGTGATTTTGCTCTATCTGGTTTCTAGTATGAGTCTCCTTGTGAAGTAGTCTGCACTCCTAAACTTGTATGGTTCTGGGATTGACCTGAAATCATGTGGATCCTATACAAAACCCCCTTAAGCATTGTTGGTTCTGTGACTATGTCTAATCAGTTGTGTCTGAGCATGTCTGTACCAATTCCTAAGATCTTTGCCTGTTATGTGTTTACAATCATGTGTTCTATGTATCCCCAATCCCCATCACCCCTGTGTGTAGGTTTGTTCCTTCTGTTTGGTCATGTAAGTATTGCTGATGTGGTTTTGGAATCCATGTTTGCTTTACTATTGTCTAATCATGTAACTCTCTCTTTTCAAAGTTGTTTTACTGCATGACTCCCTCTTTTACTCCACAAACTATTTCCAGCAAATCGCTTTTAATACTGTTTTCCTACTGAAACCTTTCAAACTATGTCAAGCACTCTCACTCTACTCCTACGTCAATAGGTTCTGCCCCCTCCAGTATTTGTACTGCCTTGGATCCTCTTGAGAACCCTCTAAACTCTGGCATGCTGAGGTTGGCCCTTCCACACTGCACTTATTCAATTTTGGTTACCAAATCTATGTGTAAGCACTGTCCGAGATCCTTGAGATCCTTAGGGAACTTTGATGCACCTAGACTCTGACACTGTCTATGAAATTTGGGCATTTGAGGCTTTGTATATCTAGGCCTATTTGTAGGCTCCCTATATAATAACTTCTTAGTTTTCTTATCTACTTATGTAATCCATTCATATGGTCTGTAATAACTTGTAAACGAATATTGGGATAACTAGTGAAAAGGGTGGGTAGTTACGTATCTGTGGGGTAATGCGGGTAGAAACCATGCCTATAAGACTTTACATTTTTTGCTATGTTTGCCTTACCATTTTAGAAATCATGCCTATAGGTCTCAAGTGATTCCATAATAGAAATCATGTTTATAGGTCTTAAAATCAATTTCACAAGTAGATGCCATGCCTATAGGATATAATTCAATCCAGCCTCTGTTATAACAAGTGTTTACATGTTTTTTCATTTGTCATCATGCCTGAAAAGTTTTTAAAATTAGTATTAAACAACTAGATATCATGCCTATAGGGAACAACACCAGAAATTATGCTTGTTGATCTAAACTAGTTTAGTTTAAATAACAACAATTTGTTCACTTCGAAACCAGTTTAATTAAGTGGTTTATATTTCCCTAAAACAAGTTCTTTCAAAAACTGCCCTAACCTATCATTAGACAACATGCCTATAGGGATTTAAAAGTCTGTTTCTTTTAAAATCTACCATGTTTACTATAAAATGCAGTTATCAGTATTCCACGTAGGCAAGCCTATAAGACATTTTCAAAATCTTGCAACTCTGAAACTGTTTCTGTAATTTAACGTCGTTCTGATCTTTTAAAACAGGATTAATAAATCAGTAGGCAAACTGATAGGGCCATTACTTCTGAGTTTATAAAATCAACTGCATGTCTTCTGTGTTTTGATATTCACTTAGACATCATGCCTTAGGATACTATTAAATAAAAGGCCCTTATTTGTGCTTGAGTCGTGCTGTTTATGTGTATTGTTTGAGGAGGTAAACCTGAACCTCTAATTGCTCTCCGTTATCTTATGTGCTAAAGTCCTAATTGTTCTTGCCTGTCGCCTTAGTATTTTCACCTTTAAAACCTTAGGGATCTGTCTAGAACCACCTATAGTAGAGGTCCTAAATCCCTCCAGGACCATTAAGAAGGGATGGGTAACAGCTCGCAATAGAGATCGCTGACTACCACTCGCTTTAAATGACCACTAAGGGGATGGGAAGGGTAGATATGGGATATGATGACTACGCGCTAATGTCACATGTATCCCCTCATTGAGGAGTGTTTACCGGATATTGTATGGGGTGATCCTATAGGCTAACCAACCTAGGACTCCTCTTTTTCACAATTCCTTTTGTTTAAACTTTGTTTTATAATACAACTTGTCCAAAACCTTTGTCTTATTATTTGAGTTATACAAACATGCCTTATCTGTAATTATTTGTTTGGACTAATTTGTGAATATAAGTTCGGTCAGGACCCACAGTTGTGGACCAAGAAGGGTGCCTAACACCTTCCCCTCGAGCCCTTACCCTAATCTATGATAATGCAAACCAATCCAAGAGATAATCACTCTAGGTGCCCTAATGCACCATAACCCATTAGGTGTCGACTCTTTAAATACCCAATTCCCAAAAGGAAAGGAGTTATTACCCTCATGAATGTCGAAACCCGGACTTCTCTCTATCCGCAGAGGGAAAAGGGGGGTGCGACAGCATGGCGACTCTGCTAGGGATATCTTTAGGCTCTTACCATAACAAATTTATCTTTTTACAAATTAGTCCAAGCATGTTTTATCCCGTGCTATTCTCCCTTATTTGATTTTAACTATCCATTTGTTAAGCATATAAGGTTCTTTATCTCTGAAACTAACTTACCTCTTTGTTTTCTTTTTCCTGTAACTGTCTTTCAATTATTTAAATGTTGTATTTATTTTTCCTACGTGAAAATACTTGACTACATGTTATTAATTGCTGCATAAATCATGCTCCGCATCATATTTCACTCGTGCGTAACAAATCCTATAGCAACGCTTTAATGAGTGGTTTCACTCTTTCTATTTACTACCTTTAAATTTGGAAAGGCTTATTTGCGGTAAAACCAGTCGATCAGTGGTACAGTCGACGGTGCTGTGTCTTTCCCCTCGAGTTGTCCGGTTGAGGGTACCAGTCTAAAACCCTATAGAAACCTTACTCTGGTTAAATTATGCATGCATCATGGTCAAACCTAGTCGGATCAGTTATGTTGTCCACATAATTAATCCTTTAAAATAATCCTTATCCAAAGTCCATCGGGTTTTCCATAATCCCAACGGACACAACAATGTTCTGTGCATTATTTTGGAGAAATAAATGCTGATATGTTGATCATAAATATATAAATAGTCAGCCGGGACCCATAGTTGTGGACCAAGAGGGGTGCCTAACACCTTTCCCTCGAGGTCATCTCGAGCCCTTATCCTAATCTCTAGTAATGCAAACCAATCCAAGAGTTAATCACTCTAGGTGCCCTAACGCACCATAACCCGTTAGGTGGCGACTCTTCAAATACCCAATTCCCAAAAGGAAAGGAGTTATTACCCTCATAAATGTCGAAACCCGGGTTTTCAGAGTTGAAAAGGGGGGGCGACACACTTGACTTGAAAAACAAAAATGAAGAAGTCTTCAGAGTTAATGGTCACAGGGTCAAGCACTACCTGGGCAAGATTGATGATAGCCACATGGTGGCACTGCTCCATCTAAAGTGATTTGATGGTAACCTGCATCGTACCGCGACGTTAAATCAGGCGCTTCTTGGGAGGCAACCCATGTGTCTTTCGTTTTCTTTTCTTTGATTTTCTTTTTAGTATAGGATTTGTTTTTGATCTAACTAGTTGTGAGATGTGTGTAGGACTGATTTGATGTAGTGTAGGACTAAAACTAGAAAAATGATGCACTCTCTGAAGTTTGGACTGCTACCACAATGCATTCTTCGCGGCCGTAATGGCCTTGTTGCGGGGGAAAATTTTCATTGCGGTCTGCAGTGTTGATTGGTAAAAGTGAAGGTTCTCTGAAGATTGTCACCGCAGCCGCAAAGCATTACTTGCGGTCCATGGTGCCCCACCGCGACCGCAGAGCATTTTGTGCGGTCTGCGGTGCCATCATTGTCAGTGCTTCATGTGTTCGAGTACCGCGAACCGTAGTGCATTTTTTGCGGTCCGAGGTGGGTAGGTGAAGTGGGCCCCAGGTCCTTTTTCTATAAATAGGACCTAAGGCCTTCATTTAAAACTTTTCGCTCATTTGATTTCCAAATAGTAAAAAGTACTGTTCATCCCTAACCCTAATTGCACGAATTCAATGACTGATTCTCATTCATCTTTGTTGCATTTCATTACTAGTACTTTTAATCTTTCCTTAGTCTTTAATTATATTTTATTTTCTTTTAATTGATTAGTTCTATGTCTTCTTCTTCCGTTTTCCTTTAAATTTTTAGCTTAGGGTTGCATAATATGTTTAGATTAGGATTAATTAGTTAAATACAATGATTAACTACCTAGTGGGTTCATAATATGTGCATTTAGGCTTAAAAAAAAGAGAAAAATCTGAAACCCTAGGTTGGTGTTGTTGAATGAGGTTCACCGCGGTCCACGATGGATTTTTTGCGGTCTGCGGTGTCTCTTTGCGGTCTGCGATGGCATTTTATGCGGACCGCAGTGGTAAAACTTCAGAGAGTGAAGGTTTGAGGATCGCGTCCGCGGTCGATTTTTTGCGGTCAACGGTGCCTTACCGCGACCGCAGATCATTTCTTGCGGTTCGCGGTGCCTGGAATCAGAGAGTAGGTATTCTGACCCCCACCTCAATGCGGACCACGGTGCCATTTTGTGTGGTCCGCAATGGTCCCTTTGCAGCCGCACTGCATTTTATGCGGTCTGCAGTCTGCAGGCTTTAACTATTTTCTTTTGTGTTTGCAATTATTTTCTTTTCTGATACTGTGATATTAACAAGTTTCAACTGAATTCCACTTGCAGAAAATGATTAAATTACGAGGCGGTGGTGGAAAACAAAAGGGAAAAGGAGAGTCCTTTCGGAGTAGGGGTCAAGGCATGATCAGATTGACCCTACAAGTTCGGCAAGCAATTAAGGACACCAGAAAGTCTATAAGGGCTGCGGATAGAGCTGCTTCCCATTCGCGAAATGAGTATTTGCCCTTTCGGGAGGCATCCGACTCCGTGTCAGTGCCGGAGTATGTTCCGACTGGTCGGAAAGGCGAAGATTGAGAGATACACCTCTGGGCACTCCTACTACTCAAGCTTCAGTAGCAATTTCTTCTGAGTCGTCTGAGGGCTCAGCTGATAGCGGTGATGATATTTCTTCTACCTCACCTACAACTTCAACACCCAGTGAGGATACCATAGAAGAAGAAGAAGGAGGGGTGTGCCTCAAGTAAGGGGTGGAGAGTACTAGAAATCCGGAGGCTTGGCAGGATAGATTTGTCAGCGAGCTTTCTTACCACAAATTCCGAGAATGGTGGCCCGAGAGGAAGTTGATACTTGAACGGCGATTCATTGATAAGGATCTTCTCCCTCACAACCCAAATGTGCAGAGGAAATTCAGAAAGAGGCCAGGCTGGGATTATTGCATAGGCAACGTTGAGGATGCAAATGAGCATTTGGTGAAGGAGTTTTACACGAATGTTGCCCACATCAAAAAGGGCACTACAGTGACTAAGGTGCGAAATTTGAAAGTAAAGTTTGATGGGAAAACAATCAATGACTACCTGGATTTTCCGGAGGAGGATGAAACTTTATACTTAGAAAAGGTAGCATTGGGGGAAGATGCCCGTCCGTGTTTAGCAGAGTATTTGCCAATCCCAAGTACCACCCCAGCATGGTTGACAGCAGGAGTCCAAATTTTGAGGAGAACCCTGAGCTTCGAGGCGAAAGGGTGGGAGACCTTTGTGTGCAGCAGGATAGACCCCACCACTCACGAGAACTCTCTTACTATCTCCCGGGCTATATTGGTGGTATCTATCATGGTGGGGTATCCGATCAACATTGGGAATATTATGTCCAGGGTGATACACGGGTGGTGAATGAAGGTGATAGATCCTACCCCTTCCCACATTTCCTGACCCTGTATTTTGAGGATCAAGATGTGGAGAAAAGAAAGTTTGATGTAAAGGTGAAACCAAAGGCACCCTTCTCCTGGTACAGCCTCAAGGGTGATGACAAACCTAAAGATCCGAAAGATAAAGCCACTGCTTCTACTGGCAAGTCTGAACAGCCAGTAGCAGTAGTAGCCTTTTCTCAGCCTCCCTCAGCTACACCAGACATTGCCCCAGGACCCTCTACTTCCACAATTCCAGATATTCCCTCATTCTTAGATTACCCATTGACTGTCCACCATTTGAGCCAAACCCTTGCCAGCATCAACAACTGGATGCAGACAGCTACTTCTAAGCTGTCTGTGCTTTTTAGCTCGGTAGCAGCCTAGTTTGTACCCCCTCAGCCACAGGTTTCACACTTAGTAGAGGATACTCTCAAGGAGATTCTGGACAACCAAAAGAAGCTCCTGGAGAACCAACAATTAATTTTGGAATTTGTAGGTTCTCATGGCAAAGCATTGAAATAGCTGACAAAGGAAACAAAGAAGTTGATAAAGACTCGGGCATCAAAGGAGTCAGTGAAAAAGTTGAGGGTGGAGGTAGAGAAATTGAAGGTTGATCACTTGCCCTTAGAGCAATTATTGCATGACCTAGCTCCAGCAGCCCAGCCTGAGCCGGAGCAGGAGGTGGAGAGGCCAACAAAGAGGAAGAGGGTGATTCCTCGTATTGATGATGTTGTGATAGAGTTGGAGGACCTGCAGGGAGGTTTCTATAGCCAGCCTTAGGACCCAGTGCAGGCCCAGGACACAGTACAGGCCCAGACCCCAGTGTAGACACATGTTACAGGGATCCAGTCACAGGTTCCCGAGCAGTCCGAGTACCCAGGGACCCAGACTCATGATCCTATGAAGAGGGAGGTCCAATAGTGAGTTTTCTTTACTCTCTATTTTATTTTGAGCTATTTTTGGTTAGTTAGCATTGAGGACAATGCTAGCTTTCATTTGAGGGGGTATCCTTATTTGGATGATTTGGTGTTGTAAATATGATACTATTTTCTTTTTATTATGCTTTGATTTTTACTTTTGGTATGTACATAATTTTACCATTTTATTTCACTTTTCGTATTTTGCAACTTTGGTCTGTATATAAAGTTACTTTCTGATGTATATATTTATTCCCCCTTATGTATATTCATCTAAATCCCCTCTTGTACATATTCATTCTACTTTCTGCATTTTTCTTTCATAGCTTCTTATTTCATTTTGGTAGCTTCTTATTTTGAGTTTTGTGTTAAATAAGTCTTTAGTTTTCTTAATGTCACGGTTCTTTCCAAAGGTGGAATTTGTGTGAACCAGGTGGCTTTTCCCGATGATAGATGGCATGACAACCTTCTTAAGGGTTTGAATCTGTTTTCTTTTTGTTTTGGCAAAATACATACTTTACCCATCGACCTTGTCCTCAAATCCCGCTTACACATAATTAAAGACGGGAATCATATTACATACCAAAACTTTTAAAGGTATGTCAATTACACACCACTTCGGTGTTTGACCACATCTGCTTAAAGATTGATATTACACACACCAATCAGCATCTAACACGTGTCATAAATCGAAAAAAGAAAAAAACTAGAAAAAAAAAACCTCTGCCCCCCCCCCCACTCCACCACCTCTCCTCATCTTCCCAAAGAAAAAAATACAGAAAAGAAAAAACCCACCCGCTCCTCATCTCCCCAACCCCAATCTTCTCCGCCACCACCATAGTACCACCAACCCTTCCACTGCAATCACCTTCTTCCCTAACTATAGATTCAACTCTTTGCCCGATTTTTAACAGGTTTTAACAACATCCATCACAAATCCTTTTATAAATTTCAAATTCAAGCTCAAACCCAAAGCTTCAATCTTGTTAATGGTGTTTTTTGAATTTTATCAAAATTAATCACCTAAGTACATTTTTATTCAAAATAATTACGAATTCAAACGAATTTTCCAGGTCATGGAATACCAAAATCAACAAGACCCAATTAAATTTTCAAGCTTTTTCAAAAGGTCAATAATGGTAATTTTTACAAAACCCAATAGCTCCTCTTTTCTTCTTCTTTTTCTTTTTCTTCTTATTCATGGGGGTTGGTTGGAAAGATGAAATATGAGGGGTAGGATAGAGGTTAGGGAAGAAGACGCGGGGGGGGGGGGGGGAGATACGTTGGGGTGTGGGTTGGGGAAGAAGACATGGGTTATTTTTTCTTTAATTTGGAAAGAAAATAGTTAAAAATGGAAAAAAATAATAATTTCAGATGAATTTTGTAGTTTTCACGCGCCTCTTTTATGTGTAATACACACGTGTGACACATGGCAAAAGAGGTGTTTAATTGACATACTTTTAAAAGTTTTGGTGTGTAATACTATTCCCATATTTAACATGTGTGTAAGAGGGATTTGAGTACAAGATCGATGGGTAAACTATGTATTTTGCCTTTTGTTTGTGTAAATAGTAGTTAGTGAGTAATGGTGCCTCAAGCAAAGCTTCACTTGGGCCTAGCACATTTGCCTTTGATCTTATGGTCAAAAATAAATTGTTGTGTATAAGATGGTGAAAGTTGTGACCTTGAGACTTTTGTGTTGGCCGATAATCATCAAGTAATTTTTCGGGACCATTCGTGTTGCTCAAATCTTAGCTAAGGTTTTTGTGAGCCCCCGACTCTGTCTCTTTAGCAATCCTATAGCTTGTGTGGTGAGAATTTGAATTGCAAGTCCAAGTCCCATGCCATTAGTCTAGAACTTGCCCTGAATGTTTGTTTAGGCGAAATCCTAATTGTAGTTTGACTTGAGAAGTGATTATAGGCTCTCCTTGATCCGAATGTTATCTTGAAAACTTCCATAGCCTACCAATGATACTATCCCTAGTCAACCCTTTTGAGCCATAGCCCTTTTTCTTGTAAAAACCATGATACAAGCCTCTACCCATTCTAAAAATACCCTCTCTTGGCACTCGATCTTTCCTTAGCACAAGACAAAAGCATAAGTTTGGGGGGGAGGAACGAGAAATGCAACAAAATGGTAAAAGGTACAAAATGAAGAAAAGGAAAAGCAATAAAAAATCAAAAAGTCAAAAAGAATGAACAATGTAAAAAGAAATGAAGGGATTCAATAAAAGAAAAGAGATGAAAGGTGTGGAAAGTTTTGAAAGGAGAAAAAGGTTTAAAAAGAACAAGAAAGAGTGAAAGTGTGTCTCTCTAACCCCTAAGAAAGGAGTAAATGACTCAAATAGTCAAGAGAATGCATGCCAAAATGAAGAAATTGAGTGCTTAAGGAAAGATGGAACCTACTTAGACCAAATATTTCCTATCCTGAATCAAAAGCCTTCACTACATCTCCACAAAAAGCCCTATATGATCTTGAGTTGAATGAAGCTTACATTAGTGGTGACTCACATAAGGGGCAAGCTTATGGTACTTAGAGCCGGACTTGTGACCTTTCTTTGAGAGAGATGAGTGTGTTTCCACAATCCTCGTTCTAAGTGCTACAATCTAAAAGTGAGGTTTGCTTAAAGGAGAGTGAGGAGTATGAGTTTGGGTTCCACAATGACCAAAGCAGTAGAAAGAGTTTCCTTGATGGGTTGAGTCAACTCTTGATGCTCTTGTGTCGCACTCAAACCATGGTGCTTAAAAGGTTGAATGTTGTTAATGATTCATTTGAATTGAGGGCAATTGTTAGTCCCAATTGAAGCTAGATGAGGTCACTTTAGGTCAGCTGAATTTTCTTGTAAACTCTTAAGGAGGTAGGACTTATTTTGTTTGCTTGAGGACAAGCAAAAGCTTAAGTTTGGGGGAGTTGATAACTAGGTATTCTAGTTCATTTCACACTTCGTTTTACTTGAGTTTTGTTTAAAAATGTATAAAAATAGTCCCAAAGGCTTACATGTTGTGCTTGTTTGCAGAGTTTGGTCAAAAAGGTGACAAGTAGTCAAAACTAGCTCAAAAAGGAGTGAAACATGCACAAGTACCAAGAACAAGTCAAAGTACAGTTGCAACAGACCCACCGCGGCCGCAATCCATTTAGTGCGATCCGCGGTGAGGAGATCCAGAGAGGTGCAAATTTAAAGCTTAAAGCAGTGCGGTCCGCGGAGGTTTTCTTGCGGCCGCAATCCATTTTATGCGGTCCACGAAGAGGGGGTTTCAGAGAGTTGGAAGTTGGGATAATTGAAGCCAGTACGGTCTGCGGTAAATATTCAAGCCAAAAAGCCTCACCGCGGCCGCAGTACATTTTTCGCGGTCCGCTATACCTCTACAGGGGTATTTTTGTCCAAAAAATTCAGCCTAGTATAAATACTTTCTTTTCACAATTTTAGGGCATCTTTTGTAATCTGTTAGATCCCAGAGCACGTGAAGGCCGTTTTGGACCTATTTTGAGTAATTTTGTGGCTAGTTCAACATTGAATCTTTATTTCTTAGTTTGTAATCATAATTTACGGGTTATTCTTCATCTAATCCTATGTTTTCTTCCATTATTATGAGTAGCTAGACCAATTAGTTAGGGTTGTGGCTCAACCCTAGTGTGGGTATTTGACGGGTCTTTTGTTCTAAGGCTTAAATATTTATGGGTAGTTGATATTTAGACTGATTTGTGTTTTCCATGTTGAATTAGTGGTTCCAAACACTAATTTGTGCCTATTTGACTTGGGATCTTCTTAAGAAAGAGATCTTGAGTCTAGGAAAATCAGTCCAACAAGGAATTGAGGCGTAATCAAGAGATTGATAGCCCCAATTAAAGGGTTAAACCTAGAGATAGTAATACCTGATTTGAGCCTATATTGCTTGCATAATTTTGACACCCAATTGGTCTTGAAAAAGTCAATTAGGGAAAAGTCACTCAAGCTACCGAGAGGTATAGAGTGAGTAGTATCGTGCATTGGTTATATCGCAATCCCCAACGTAACAACTTTACCTTAGGCTTTAGATCTCGTCAAGTATTTACCTAGGAGAAAGTCACTTCCCTAGTGCCTCTTTAACTATTTAGAAAACCTTATAAGCAATCACTCTTAGTTTAATTAGCATAATATTAGCATAAAAATTAAAAGTAACAAAACAAATGAATCTGATTGGAAGTGTAATTAAGAGCACTACGCACTACTAGTTTAGATAGGAATCCAATTCTCAATTCTAGCTCCCTGTGGATTCGATCCCGACCATCTCGGATAAAAATTGCTTCGACCGCTCTCACCACTTTGTAGTGGTGTAAGATTGGCACCGATCAATTCTCAAAATAATCCTTCAAAGGTGAAGGAAATGTGTATCAATATGGTATGTAAATATGGCACGTTCGGACGATTATAATCCATTTTTGAAATGATTGCGACTTGTGATAAGCATTATAAATTCAGACTCATTCCTAAAAGTGAATGTGAATGTGAATATATATATATACATATACATATATATATATATACATATATATATATATATATATATATATATATATATATATATATATATATATATATATATATATATATATATGAAGAAATTCTGCATAAGAATATGCTTCTGCATGGTTGGATAAATATTACAACTCACATCTACGAGAGGTTTGAGAGAAAAAACGATAATGAACATTACTGTGTGGTTACATGAATATGTCATTGGTCGCATACATATGGTACACCAAAAATATTTTGCCATGCCTTACAAAAAGTTATTAAAGGCAAAATTAAAGCAAGAAATAATTTTGCTTATGATAATTTTGACCATGACAATTATTAAGATATAATTTTCTCCGCGAAGGAGACATTCACCATATGGATGGTGTGACAAAAGATCTTGTAGTACAAAATCAAGAGTTCCGAAAGAATTAATTTGTTACTACCCAGATGAATGAAATTGTGCATGACATTGATATTGTAGTAAGTCTCAAAAGAAACTTTTTGAGTTTCAAATATATTAGCCAAAGTGGTTGGCATATTGAGCCTATAAATGAAAAGAAGATTGAATATCTTCATATTACTATAATCATACCAAGTAAATATAAAAAGTTATCCGATTTTTCTTCTATTTGTACCACACAAGTATAAGCATGGTGATAGAATCACATGTAATAGTAAATTAGATGTTTACTGAAATAAATATCAGTTGGCATGACCGGTTGGCCATCCCGGTTCAATTATGGTGCGAAAATTAATTGAGAATTCACATTGGCATATATTAAAGAAATAGAAGATTCTTCAAGAATTCTCTTGTGCTGCTTATTCTCATGATATACCCGTTAAGGTTGGGATTGAATCCCTTAAAATCTGGAACGAATATAGGGTGATATATATATGGGCTCAGTCACCTGTCAGGTGGACCATTTACTATTACATAATTTTAATAGATGCATATATTTTATGGTCACATGTACGTTTGTTATCAACTTGCAATTTGGATTTTGCAAGGTCGATTACTCAAATTATTAGAGCACAGTTCCAGAATAAATATTATGATAATTTATCTTGATAATACTGGTTTAAATCCAACTTGGTTTAGCAGAAATTGTATGCCTCCAGTTATAGCTAAACCATTGGTTATGAGAACAAAACTCCCAAATAGAAATTTGGTATGAAGTGTATTATCTAATATACAATAGCATTTGTATGCATCTAGCCAGCAAGTTATGATAAATTCTCCCTATCATAATTGGTTCAAGGTCAGGAACCAAATAATTTTCATCTAGAAATATGATTGTGCTATATGATTTAATTATGCTACCACAATGCACAAAGATGGTTTCCCAAAAAAGGTTGGAAAATGTGTTGGTGATTCCAATATTAGGGGGAGAAAATGGGCAGCTGAAAAAGTGATACATGAAATGAATTATTATAAGTACACTTAGATCCTCGTACAAGAAAATATGAACTTGAAGTTCAAGTGATAATTCATTTGCAAAATATTGCCATGCACATCTGCTGACCCAAAAGCTAAATGTTATATTTCAGATGCTAATGCTCCAAATAAAATAAACTTCATGATGGACATAGTCTATGGAATGCATGAAACGTAATTGACTAATCGGTTCCAAAGATAAAACTCCTTGAAGAAGGAGAGGAGCAAATGATAAAGATGGTCATAATAAGGAGGCAAGCGCTCTGTAAGAGCACCATGACATAAAGTTTTTATAAGACCTCATGGAAGAGGATCAGGTACCTGAAAATAATGAGATCTCGATAAGTTATGTCTTTATTGTGTGATGATGGAACCGATGTAAAATGATCATCGATGATATTGTTGATATAATGTAGCGCTCAATATTTTTAATATTGACAAGGATCTTGAGCTCAAATCTATCATGGAATTTGGATAGATAAATTATTGGTCAATGAAAAATACACAATTAAGATTGACTTCACTTGGAAAACATGAAGTTTTGGACTGATAGTCCCAATACCTGAAAGTATAAAGTCAGGGTGACACAAGATTTTACGTAAATGTCCTAGCATTGATTATATGGAAACATGTTCCCTTGTGGTGGGTACAATTTCTTTCAGATTTTAGTCTGGGAATACCTGATAAATTTGATATGCGTATATAAACATCATTGAAGGATTTAAACTGTTCTAAAGCATATTAAGGTTCCCAAGAAATTCATTAATTAAAGCTTCAGCAAATCTTTATGTGGATTAAAGCAATCATGGCGTACATGATTTATTGGTGCACTGTGTATCTTGCTAGAACCACAAGTATAACAATATGCTAGCGAGATATACTTTAATTCCCATATAAAGATACTGGAATACTATTAAAATTATATTGCAAAAGAAGTCCTTGATATAGATTTGTTTATTATAACAAATATTGTCAAGGTTATGTTGGTTATACAAATGCAGGGCATGGTTCGTTGTTTAGATAATCTATTTGGCTGTGAGCGTAATGCCAAATTATGATATTCAACAAGATTTCAATTACATTGAAGATGATACTGCATGCATAGCTCAATTGAAAGAAGGACTATCGAAGGAGACAAAATAAAACGTATTTCACTAAAGTTCTATTTTAGATATGATTGATGTTCAACAAATTTGTTCAAGTGATAATTTGGCAAACTTCTTCACAAGGCATTGCCAACCTCAACAATTGAGAAGTTGTTATACATGATTGGAATTTATCGTCTTTGAGATATTAAGTGATATTTTTTTCAGGGGGAGTATAGCACGTGCTGCACTCTTTTTCCCTTCACACAGATTTTGTCCCACTGGGTTTTCCTGGCAAGGTTTTTAATGAGGCATCAAGTAATGCGTATTACAAGATATGTGTACTCTTTTTCCTTCATTAAGATTTTTTCCCACAAGGTTTTTTTTAGTAAGGTTTTAACGAGGCACATTATCTTTGGACATCCAAGAGGGAGTGTTATGAAATACTTGATTATGGTGGATGTACATAACTGCTAAGGGAGTAACACCCACTACTCTTCTCCATTAACCTCCCACTACTTCTTACCATTATGGATGTAACTCCCACATCTCCATGATCTTCCCCCATATTCTCAATAGTTAATACCATGTTCATGACATCCCTTTGTATTATCTATATCATCCTATAAATATAGGGTTTGGGCATCACATTATACACACTTTGAATACATGGAAGAAATAAGAATCTCTCCTCTCTTTCTCTCTACATTCTTATCTATTTTCTTGTTTTATATTATTACTTTAAGCTAAGTTTCTTAAAAAATTTCAATTATTACCAGAGATTATTAGACAAAATAAAAAAGAGAAAATCTTAACCATTTTTTTAATAGTCAAATGATGCATTAATTGAAGATGTGCCACAGGAGGCAGGAGTTTAAATATTTATTGCGATTTGCGATACATACATGTAAGATCTGATTTTCTATAAGGAAACCAACCATCATGATTCATATGATTTTCAAAATCAACATTTGCATTATATTATATTATAGGACAGTTCATCCATCCATTTATGCAATCTCTTTGATTTATGAAATCATTTAAAAAATCAGAAAAATCAAGGAGCGGACATGAATTAAAAGGATTTGTTTCCCTCCTTGGTTTACAAATCCAAGAGACTAACGTGCAACTTGATAGATAAATAAACAAAACTGATGTACATTTTAAATACCAAATACCAAAGGTAGATTTAAATTGTTCATGTTGCATTATTGGATTCTCAATCATAGATAGATCCAGGATTCAAATTTAATGGGTTTAGCTTTGAAGATTTTTAGCCTTAAACTCATTATATAGTTACAATTATGGGTTCAAATCCAGTACTTATTGAGATTTTAATAAGGTTTAAAAATAAAATCCATATTCTGTATCAAAAATTACGAATTCAGTTGAACTCATAGCTGAAAGGCCGAATCCATCCCTATTCTCTATGCACAGCCAATTATTAGCTCATGACCCATGTGACGTAGTTCCTTCAAGATTCGATTTAAAGCTCTTTAGGACCCGTTTGACCATAGATTTTCCCAAAATAAATTTGGGTTTTATTTGGCAAACACATGTTTGGCCATAGATTTTGCCTATATTTTGGCAAAATCACAATTCCCAAATCCCAAAACCAGCTAAATAGCTGGTTTTGGGCCAAAATTCGAAAACAAGTATAATAATATACATATTTTTCCAAAATAAAGTTGGGAAATATGTTTTGAAAACATATGTCCAAACATATTTTCATCTCCAAACCAAACTTCATCCAAATCAGATTTTTCAAAACAAATTTGGGAATCTATGGCCAAACGCTAACTTAAGCTTTGAATCTCTAATGTTTAAGTTGACCAAGGGAAATGACTTTTAGCTAGGGGTGTATAATATGGTCAATACCGAATTATTATATTGAAGTCAAAAATTTTGGTATATGGTATTCGGTATTTTGGTATTTGGTTTAAGTTTTTAAAAATAATTTGATATTAGGTATGATATTTGGTATTTAAAAAAATATCGAAATACCGATACCGTACCGAACTATATACTAAATTACACATTACAGATATTTGATTAATATACTAAGTTACACAATGCTTTTCTTTGCATTCATGTTGAGATTGACAGTAAAGCCCGTGTACTTCTTTAGGAAAATGGAGGAATAAGGTAGGATGCAAATTTTAATTCTTAGTCTCTAGGTTGCCAAGCAGTTTAACGTAATATTTCAACGGTTTTGAGGGGTTTCTTACCCCGTTACTTTTGTATTGTTGTTGCATATGTTGGATTAGTCTTTGTTGTATTCTCTAATTTCAACAATTAATACTAAGCAAGTAACATTATATTTCCAATGATTAAATGTATTATTTTATTTACCCTTTTTCTCTTAGTCATGGTTTTGGACAAAAAATTTGTCAACAGTCAGGTGAGTTTAGAACATTTTCATTGAGTACTTTAATTAAGAATATTATAGTCTATGACTCTATGAACTAGTTAATATGCAAGCCAAATAAACCAAAATTACCGAACGGAATAAATTGAAACCGGAAGGAGAAAAGCCGAACTATACCGAATGTAATTAGGTATGGTATTGGTATAGCATTTTAAGAAACCGAATTCCGACAATACCGAACCGAAATAACTAAAAACCGTACCGTACCGACCTATGAACACTCCTACTTTTAGCCAAGGTTGTGTTTGGCATGACAATGGTTATTAATTTTCTTTTACGAAACGTTTTTTTTTTTTGTATGGAAGTTATTTTTGACAAAAATTAGAAAAATAACTTTCTTCACTTATTGGAGGATTTTTTTACAACATTTAACTTTGAACATATTATTAATCTCGACGGCTCAAAAGTTTCATTTCAATGTTCTCTAATTTACTATTATTATTAATATTTATTATATTTATATGTATTTTTTACTCACCAACCAAATATTTAGAATTATTTTTTATAAAATATTTTCTAGGAATACACATTTTTCATGGAAAAGACTTCCACATACTAAGCACACAATAAATAAAATTTATACTTTATATCAATTACTAACTAATCAAAAATAATGAAATTAAAATACCTCATAAATTATTAGGTTTGAATTAAGTGAAAGAAATCAAACAAAAGATATTACTAATATTTAGAGTCCGTTTGGCCAAGCCGCCAAAAACTACTTATTTTGAAAAGTGTTTTTATTCAAAAGTACTTTTGCAAAATAAGTAGTTTGTGTTTGGCCGATTCGTTTGAGTAGTGCTTTTTGCAAGCTCATCGTGCTTGGCCAATCTTTTAAAAAGCACTTTTAAATATCAAATTACGAAAAAGAACAGTAAAGGTTCAATTTGCGATTAGTATTATTTAGAAAAGAAAAATAAATTTAAACATTTATTAGAAAAGAATTCAATTAAAATATAAAATGTAAGTAAAAATATAAATTAAAATTTTTAATTAATATAAAATATAGTTATTCCAAAGCAACAATATTGAGTGCTTGGTATTACTTATTATTCATATGATAATTTAAATATGTCAAAATACATCATTCAATATAAATTTAAAATCAACTCTTAAGAATAGGAGAAAGAGAATAGAAATTTGATTAAAATAAAAAAGAGAATAAACGTATAGTAGAAAAAAAAAGAAAATAGAAAAGGAAAAAAAAGAAATATTAAATTAATCAAGGATAAGTTGAAAAATATAAATTTATTATAATATTATTTTTATCTTAAACAAATTAACTTTATCTTCTTGAAAGAAGCTAAAATTTATAGTTTTTACTGCTAACAAGTGCTTTTTCATTTTGGCTTTTACTTTCAAATCTAATTCTCAAAATTTCAATTTTTTCACATTGGTACCCAAAAATCTCAAATTATCTTTCATCCTCATCTAGAAACAGTATTTTTCACATCTCTACAGTTCGCTTCTGTCAGCTCCTACCCCCGATTGTCAGCTCCTCTTCCTGCAAAAAGAAAGATTTTATCTAAAAAGGGTGCCAATTTTTCTAATTTTTCTTACAGATCCGACAACCCAATTTCTCTGCTACAATTTCAAGATTTTCTTTGCTGTAAGTATTTCAGAATGTTGTTGATAAAATTAAGCTGTATGCTATGCGAATCACATTTATTGAAGGTATCAATCAATCAATCAATCAATCAATCAATCAATCAAATTGGGATTGGCTATATGAATCCCCCATAGCTATTTTGCTCTGTGGGGATATGTGTATTAAACGGTATTGTGAAATTGACAATCTGCTACTGAATTAAAATTGTATGTACTGAGATTTAGGATGAAATTGCATATACGGAGCTGAATTATTTGCTGCTGCCTGAAGGAAAACTGGATTTTTATCTGAAATTAAGTGGGTTTGCTTGACTATTCTTTTCAGCATTATATAGTGTGATTCTAACAGTAATTATTTGCAAGTATTGGAATGAAAAGGGCAAGAGAGCAGCAAAATGGATATAGAGGGTCATATAGTTAGTTGATCCCAACTAGTATGGGATTGAGACGTAGTTGATTATTTACTGGTTGAAGGTGCTAAACTTAAGCATGTAACCCAAAGCTGGCTAAATAATTGAGAAAAGCTGAGATATTTCGAGCTATCAATGCTAGAGGAAGTCACTTTGAATTGGGGTTATCTCCAATTTGTTTATATGAAAAATTCAAATAAGGAGGCTACAAAAGTTTTTTCCTCCCAATTGAGGACCTTTAAGTTTACTTTAAAAACCTCATTGGCTTCTGTAGCAGAACCAACTACCAGCATTGTTATCTGAACACTTTACTACTTGAAAATGAACCTTAATTGTTGAATTTTCTAATTCAACCTACAGTTATAGAGCACTGTGGTGCAAGGGTTTTTTTTTTTTTTTTTTTTTTGAGAAGGAGCAAGGTTGTGCTTTTCTTAAAATTGTGCCTGTCATATTAAGTTGTGCTTATCTGCACCTTGCATTTCTACGAGCTACTGCTATACTGAGGTAATGAAAGTTTCAATGTTAAATTTGGTTGAACAAGATTATATTCATGTCCAAATCAAAACCGAATTTAATCATCTTTAATTTGGCTTCAAAATTGAAAAAACCTGTTATTCAACATTAAGTTTGCAAACAAACAGTCAATCAAATCTATTAGGTTTTTCCACTCCTTTTAAAGCCCCATCTCTAAATGATTTTTTCTTCCTAATGGAACTTTAGGAAAAGTAGTGCACTTATTCCTCTGAAGTAGGGAAATGCACTCATCAGTCCACAAATACACTTTAGTCAGACATATTAGTCTTGTGAAAGCCACACTCTTGTTAGGCACCCGCTAATCACACTACACTTTGAAATATCACTTTAAGATAGTTATGTGTAAATAGTCCTAGTCCCATATGTAGTAGGAGTAGAGTATGTCCTAGTCCCGTATGTAGTAGGAGTAGAATATGTCCTAGTCCTATATGTAGTAGGAGTAGAATATGTATTATATGCAGGACTTATTTTATCATTGTTAATAAATAGATTTTTCTCCCGTGCATTCTCACATGATATCAGAGCTTCAGCGAGAAAATTATCGTTATGCGTCATTCCAGCGACACCTGGGAAGAAAGATCTCATCGTCGTGCAATTTTTTGGCAACTTCGTCTTGTTCCCAGGGTTCATCATTGCTAAGTGGTACTGTGCATATACCATTACCACCATCAGTTCTGAAACCCTTATGCGACCAAACCCCAGAAATTTCAGTCCCATCGGAATAGAAAAGTCAGTCACCGTGCGTCTTTCCGGTTGACGTCTGAAGATTGATTTGCGTTATCTCCTCATCGGTGACTATTGTGCGAAAACCAACACTACCATCTTGTTCGAAAAAGTCTGGCAACAAAATTCCAGTCAATCACTCCGGCAGAAAGTCCCTCACGCGCCGCCAAAACTAGGGTCCCGACGAGCTACAATAACTTTTCCGGCCCGTGTGAGTCATTTCGGCCATTTTTTAACAAAACTTCTTCAGGACAACTTACTTGTTCCGTGATTCCGATCCTACCCATATAAATAATATCAAATTTTGACAACTTTTATTTTTTATGGCGTGAACAATGCACATTTACCGGCGTGAACAGTAATTTCCAGAAAAAGTTTCTGTTTTCTCGTGGTGTTTTAAAACCTATTTTGTAATTTGGAATTCGGCTTAGTCTCACTATTTTAAGATTTTTCCGGCGACCTTTCAGCCAACTCCTGTTTATTAGCAACCAACTGGTTTTGTTGAATGATCAGCTTGCAAATATTTTCACCAAGTCCCTCACTGGTCCTCGTATTAGTTACATATGGAACAAGCTCGGTATATATGATTTGTATGCACCGGCTTGAGGGAGAGTGTTAGATAGTTATGTGTAAATAGTCCTAGTAGTAGGAGTAGAATATATCCTAGTCCTATATGTAGTAGGAGTAGAATATATCCTAGTCCTATATGTAGTAGGAGTAGAATATGTATTATATATAGGGCTTATTATATCATTGTTAATAAATAGATTTTTCTCCTGTGCATTCTCACAATCACTATAGCTGAACTAAATCGATAGATGCTTAATATGTTTTGGATTGATTCTGAATTATGAGTAGAATCAGGGGCGGCCCTTCCATAAAGCAAGTAAAGCAATCGCTTTAGCCCCATATTTATGGGGGTCCCATTTTTTTGTTACACCTAATAGACTATGTATAAGTTTTAAAAAAAAGTTATGTAAAGTGAAAAGCTTTGATTTCTTTCTTAAACAAATATAGAGAAGAAGAATTTGCAACTGCTATGATTTCTACCAAAGAAATTGCACTTGAAATGAATATCGAACCCGAATTTCGTAAGAAACGTGTGATATATAGCAAGTAACAATTTGATGCGAATGTTGATAATGAAATCTCAAAATCTTTCGAAGAGTCCTTTAGAGTTGATTACTTTTATACATAATAGACAAGACTATTTTTTCATTTCACAATAGATTTGAACAATTCGAAACATATGAAAATATTTTTGGTTTTCTATTTGGCAGTAAAAACTAAGATCACTAGATGTTGGAAATTTGAAAAATATATTGCCTTAATCTTGAATGTTCCTTAAAGCATAATAATCAATTCGATATTGATGGTCCAGATTTATTTGCTGAATTAAAAGTATTAAGAAAATAGTACAATTAGAAAATAACAGTTTAATTGATACATTTAATCAAATAAAAAGATTTAATTCTTTTCCAAATGTCTAAATTGCTTATGGAATAATGTTCATAACTCATGTTACTGTTGCTTCAACGGAAAGAAGTTTTCAAAATTAAAATTGATAAAATCTTACCTAAGAGCAACAATGTCAAAAGAAACGTTAAATGGATTTGCTATATTGTCAATTGAGAAATACTTATTAGGAGTTATTAATTATAAGAAAATTATTAATAATTTTGTATCTAAGAAAGCTAAAAAAAATAGACTTCAAATAAATAATTAAAAAAAAAATTAAAAAGTTAAGGCCCTCATAAAGTTTGGCTTTAAGCCACAAAATTTGTCGGACTGCCCCTGAGTAGAATATTGACCTTGAATATGCCTACTTTTATCCTAGTCCAACCCTTTGGTTTAACATCTCTTTTCTGGTATGAAACTAGCAGTCCTGAAATTATAGGGAAGTTATCTCTCGTTTGAAGAAACAATGGCATTGCCGTCAGATCACAAGGCTACCATCATTGATGGTAAAGCAATTGCTCAAACTATTCGTTCTGAGATTGCTTCTGAAGTCCGACTCCTTTCAGAAAAGTATGGCAAGGTTAGTTCCCTGACTGCATGCTTAAGCGAATGCATGTACACAAATTTTCCTATTAATCTGGTAATTACATCGTGGATATTATGAAGATAATTCACAGACTATGTGCATGCTTTAATGTGTATATGATGTATTTGAATTTTGAAGCTGGTGAAGCAATGTCCTTAATCAGAAATTGTATTTTTTTCATGGCTCATGCGGAATTCAAATATCCAAGTTTATTGTTATTTTCAGGTCCCTGGGTTGGCAGTAGTCATTGTAGGAAATAGGAAGGATTCTCAAAGTTATGTGAATATGAAGAGAAAATCTTGTGCTGAGCTTGGGATTCAATCTTTTGACATAGATCTCCCAGAGGACGTAGCTGAAGATGAATTGATTAGCAAGGTCCACGAGCTGAATGCTAATCCTGATGTACATGGTCAGTCATTGGCGATAGTAGGAAGTTAATCTTTCTGGCCTTTTGCTTTGTTATACTTATGTTGTTTGAATGGGTAAATTTAGCCTTGTTTGTCTGTACTTGGTTTGCACATATTGCAGATGTTAATTTGTCATCCATGCTCCTACTTTTATTTTTGTACACAACCAGGTTATTTTTAGCCAACATTGTCCATGCCTGGGTAGTTAGTCAAGAAGAAAATTTTAAGGTCCTAGCTATTGTAGGCTCAATGCAAAATATTCTGAATGAAATTGCTCTGTTGGACAAACTCAATCGTGTTAATTGTTGGCAACATAGTGGCATCTATAGACTATAGTAACCAGCCATTTATGCAACCTGCATATTGCTTTTATGATGTTGGTACTAAGTGGGTACTACATAATCAGTTAGTATATTAAGTGTATTTGACACATTGTGAAAATCCTCAGATCAGATCGCACATCTAATATACTGTGTCTGAAAGGTACCACCTATCTAATATCTCATTCCTACACTTTGACTTCTGTAGTTCTGACTTCAACTTGGCTAGAGCTTACCTGCTAGACACTCCTATACATATAGGTGTCTGCTGCTACTCTATTTACACCGCTTCTTACCATGACTTTTTTAAAGTAGGTTTCACCTTGTAGAATCTCTTATATTCTCACTCAGCAGGTGGGGTTTTTTCGAGTTTTTCCTGTCTGCCGCTGAGATGTTTCTTATCTTTTCTTTTTCTATTTTTCCTTGAGTTAGCATTTTCACTCTTGGTTTATTGGTAATGCTCCACAAGTATACTGTTGAGAAGCAAATGTGTGGGGTAGATAATCAAATGACGCATAACAAAGACAAGTGAACTAAAGGCACTCTATGCATTGCTACAGGTATACTGGTACAGCTTCCGTTACCAAAACATATTAATGAAGAGAGAGTTCTAGGTGAAATCAGTCTGGAAAAGGATGTAGATGGCTTTCATCCTCTGAATATTGGCAAGCTTGCAATGAAAGGCAGACAACCCCTGTTCCTCCCTTGCACGCCCAAGGTAATAAAGTGAGACACTTCATTAATTCTGAGAACAACTAATATTTTTGTTATGGAAGATCGAAACATCTAGTTCTCTAATTCTCCTGCCTTATTTAGGAATTAATGTTCAAATCTATACTATCTATATACAACCATCTGTTGTCTTCTAAAAGCACCCTATCTGGTCTCTGCTAAACAGGGATGCATCGAGCTTTTACATCGGAGTGGGATTAGCATAAAGGGGAAGAATGCAGTTGTGGTTGGTCGAAGTAACATTGTTGGATTACCAGTGTCTCTGCTCCTTCTGAAGGAAAATGCCACTGTTACCATAGTTCACTCGCGCACCGAGGAACCAGAAAAAATCGTTCGTGAAGCAGACATTATTATTGCTGCCGCGGGGCAAGCTATGATGGTAACAAGGAGCATTCATTTCTCCCTTCTCACCCTCCTTTTTGTAATCATTTTGCTTCTATTCATTAATTCTTTGTTTACTAATCCCTTGCAATAGAGCTTTCTCAATGAAATATAACCCTGCTAATGGCAGTAAGAAAACCATTCAGCAAGTGCTGATTTTTATTCCATAGATGACTGGCCTCTGAACCAAGTTGCTGTCTTATTTTTCAGATCAAAGGCAGCTGGATCAAACCTGGTGCTGCAGTGATTGACGTAGGGACAAATGCTGTTGATGATCCTACTAGGAAGTCAGGATATAGGCTTGTTGGAGATGTCGATTTTCAGGAAGCATGTAATGTAGCTGGATGGATAACTCCAGTTCCGGGAGGTGTAGGACCGATGACTGTTGCAATGCTCCTCAAGAATACCTTGGATGGAGCTAAACGAGTTATCGAGAAGTAAACACTTTCTTTAGCTCTTTACTCCTACAATAAGATGTCAAGGCTGCTAAGCTGCTGATTTTTCTTATATTTAAAGAAAACCATACATTTAGAGGTGGCACTTTCAATCGAGAAATAGCAATGAGACTTTTACTGTGATGTGGAATTCATGTTGGGAATTCAAAGAGCTTTGCGAAATCTAAAGTTTTCACTAGAACTGGTGAAGTTAAGACACTTTATTGCTACGCTAGCCTAAGGTCTTGAACTACAAGATTTTAGCAGTTCTTTTTGCAATGTCACTTTGAAAATGCACTACATCTAACAAAAAAGGATCCTTCTTCTATTACCAACTTCAAAGCCAAAATGTTTTTATAATAGTTCTTTTTTCTTTCGTTATTCTTTTCCACAAACTTATCGGATATGAACTCGTAATAATAATACAATTGTCCTTTGAAACCAACCATCCTCATGGCATTTAAGTGCTATTTCTTTTCTCGATAAAGCTTCATCTTCATAAGCAAACTTCTATAACCACTTGCTTAATATGGAGTTGGTCAAATATATATATATTGGGAATGTATTTAACGTTTCATTAGAGTCTAGAAAGCTATTCTTGTTTTATGTTAGGATTTTGGTGTGTGTCTCTGGCTCTCTATTAGTATTACATTTTAACTATTAGTAGGATAACGTTTCTTTTTCCAATTAGCGAAGGGAAGCTTTGCATCAATAATAAAATTATTTTCGTGTGACTTATAAGTTACGGGTTCGAGTTGTGGAATCAGTCACTTTGGATGTGACCCTTTCCTGAATCCTACGTGAACGCAGGAATTTCGATACCGAGCTGCCCTTTTCTGTTTTTTCAATTTTTAGGTTTGTATCATGTAATTCACAAGAAAATGGGAGCTAGTATTGGGGATGTGGGGTACAATAATTGTCATTAGGTAGCTGAAGTGTTAAGACAATAATTCTCAAATACACTCCCTTTTTTTTTTTTCTTCTACCTTAGTCTTCAGTTCATTTGTTAGAATTAGTCCATCAATCTGAATTTCCAAGAAGTAGAGATCATTGACCCCAGAAATAATTTCAACTCCATCTCAGAAAAATCTAATCTTTTCAAGTTTTATACTGTATATCACAATTCCACTCTCTAAAAAGAAATTCCTTCTCCTGCTCCTACCTTGTGTTTCAAGTTCATTTATCAATTAAGTCCTCCAATCTGAATTTCAAAAAGGAGAAGAAAAATCTGATTTTTTTCAACTTTTATACTCTCTATCTCCAACCCCATCTGTTAAAAAGACTCATTTTTTCAGTTCAATTGTCAATTGCTCCAAAATCTTGTAATTTAGAATATTCTTGAAGATTTAGTGAAATGAGGGAAGAAGATTCTAATTGGTTTGCGAAATGGGAAGAACTTCCTTCTCCTGAGGAGCTAATCCCTTTATCCCAAACCCTAATCACTCCTGATTTAGCATTAGCTTTTGATATTAAAAACTCCAATAGTCCACTTCCCAAAACCCACCACCAACAACACCAGCAGAGTACTCTACCAGTAGGAGTTCATACACCTTCATCTCACCCTAACTCATCAGCCGAGTTTGACTCCGCCGAGTTGGGTGGCACTGCAGGTTCAAGGGGCGTTGATGAACCTGCTCGCACCTTTAAAAGGCCTAGGCTTGTGTGGACCCCACAGCTCCACAAGAGATTTGTGGATGCAGTTGCTCATTTGGGGATCAAGAATGCTGTCCCCAAAACTATAATGCAGTTGATGAGTGTAGATGGCTTAACTCATGAGAATGTGGCTAGTCATTTGCAAAAGTATAGGCTATATTTGAAACGTATGCAGGGACTTTCTAATGGTGGCAGTGGCAATGGGAATGGCAGTATACCGGGTTTATCCGGGGGAGGGATGGTGGATACAGCAACAGATCAACTGTTTGCTAGTTCACCAGTGCCTCCACATTTTTTGCATCCGGGGAGGGGAATTCTGACTAGTATATGCCGTTCGTGCCAGTGGCAGCAATGCAGCATCATCATCAGATGGCTGCAGTTGTTGGACACCTCCACAGCTTCAGCAACATTATAGGCATTTCGGGTCGCCACCAAACGGGCAGTTTGAGGTTCCATTCTTGTCGTGGCAGTCGCAGCAACAGGTTCAGAGAATGGGACATCAGTGCGTAGTAGTAGTCCTATGGTGCCATCTTATGTTGAGGATTTGGAATCAGCTACAGCTGCTAATGGGAGAAAGGTTATTACTTTGTTTCCAACTGGGGATGATTAATATTCAGGGTAACTGTTGATTTGTCATTATGCAATTATCCTGTTAATTTGGCTTATGGATATATCTGGAAACTGTCTTCTGTATAATTCCTGAGTCTTTGATTTAGAACCTTTTATTGGATAAGTGGTGTTTCAGTTTTTAGTATCTCTTTAGTATTGGTCCTTATAAGACTATGAATCCACTTTCCAGCCTATTACTGTCTTCAGGTCAAAGTCATCTGTGTTTTTATGAATTTGGATTTGGTAAGCAACCTCCACTTCCAACCAAGAGGTTGTGAGTTCGAGTCTCCCCAAGAGCAAGGTGGGAAGTTCTTGGAGGGAAGGATGCTGGGGGTCTATTTGGAAACAGCCTCTCTACCCAGGGTAGGGGTAAGGTCTGCGTACACACTACCCTCCCCAGACCCCACTAAGTGGGATTATACTGGGTGGTGGTTGTTGTTGATTTGGTGCATAGTGTCAGTGCTGAAATTGTTCACTTAGACGAACTTCTACAGGTGTAATTATGTTGTGGTTAGCACTGTGTTTCTCTTGTCAGCCTCCATGTTGCTGTCTAATTTAACCCCTGTCGGCTACTAGTGATGAATAATGAAGGAAATATCAATTTGGGAGCATTAATGTCACAATGGGCCTCGGAGTCGGTGGTAACAACATTCTCTAAGTATATTGATCAATGTGGTTCTCTAAAAAAGCTGCTCTACTCCGTGGTTGCATAAGAGCTCGACTTTCCTCAGTTCTGTATTTCTTATTGAGGTAAGCTGTTGTCTGTGAAGACATGATGGCAGCAGTCGCATATAAAGCAAGATTGTTCGGATGAATATGAAATATTAAATAGCTGTTGGTAACAACAGGCTAACAGCATTGGACAGCATGACACAGCTATCTTTGGCTATTTTCCCTAATCTTCTGATAAGAATTTATTTCTGCTGTCTCGTGGTTTAGTGTCATGTAGAGGTGAGTCCCGCTTGTTGTAAATTGAATGATCTCATAGCGGATTAAACACTTTGTTGAAAATCTCTCTGGAGAGTAATCATTCTGGTGCTAATGTTACTCCATTGTTTATGCTCGAGACCAGAATTGATAATTCGTAGCTGCTCGTAGCTGCCTTTTCTTTTAACTTTGATTACTCCTTCCCGATGCTTATTGCTTTGTCCTATTAGTGCTTGGCGGAATAGTAGTTGCCACATAAAATAACTGGAGACATAGTATGTCTACTCCTGTTGCTTCTTCAGCTAAGTATGAGAAAAAGCACGAGGTAAATCTCTACTTCAAGATATGAAGCTTTTTATTTTTGTAAGCGTTCTGAATCTTGTCAGTTAAAATGCGATTACGTGAACTACTTAAGAGTATCTTCTGAGCTTGTATGTTGTTACAAGGTAGGTGGAAGTTGTATCCACCAAATTAAGATTGTAGATAACAAATTTTATGTACTAGAAGATCATTTCTCAAGGGTAGTTTGGCCATGTTTTATTCTGTTTGGATAGAATGGATATTCCTGTTGCAGATCCCAAAAGAAATTGAGGCCACCTGTTTTTGGAACCTGTGTCCTCAATTCTCTGGTTTGCAATAGTTGTTTAACTACTTCTAGTGCATGAGCCTTGTGAACTCTTGAACTTTAAAGGTCGAACCCGTCAAGTTACAATCTTGGATCCGCCTGTTTATCTTCCATTTTGTTTGTAAACTTACACAATGCAGCTTCTATTCTTTTTGACAAGCCTGATCAACACTGATTTATTTTTAAAATGATGTCTGGAGTTGTTCTTATCCCATGGAAATGGATTTCTATATATTTGTCGATGTTGAATTTCAGTTATGTATATTTCGCTTGGATCATGAAAGCTTGTAGTAGCAATTAGCAAAATAGTAGGATCAATTACTTCTATTTCACATTTTAAAACTTTTTCTTACTGGCCATGTTTGTACTACGTTAACCCCCCCCCCCCCCCCAGAAAAAAAAGTAAAAAGAGAATCATTTCCAATAATTTTGCTTTTATACTTCTAGACCTAAAATATACCTTATCAAAACCTAAACTATATGCCAAAAAGTTTGTGTCGGAGAAAAGAATTCAAACATAGCTGCATGAGAAAATTTAGTAAATTTCAATCATTAGTAGAGATTATTAGACAAAATAAAAAGAAGAAAAGCTTAACCATTTTTTGAAGAAAAAAAAAACAAAGAGGCAGGAGCTTAAATATTTATTGCGATTTGCGATACATACAGGTCTGGTCTAGTAAGATTTGAGCTTCGTCATCGGTGTCATTCAGGCCAGCTGTCCCTTATGGGTTGTTGAAGCCAGCCCCTTTGTAGGGAAATTTTCGTATTTATGATTTAGTCTGCTTTCTTGGAGTCTTTTGCTTTGTCCTTTGTACTGTGGTCATCGGTGTCACACGCTCTTTTGACTTTGCATATCCACATTTAGGAGATGACACTAAACACATCATACTCTACCCAGAGTTCCTTCAATTTGGTGAAATACACGGCCACTGAATCTAATCCTTGTGATAATCGCGAAATTGCTCTGTGCAATTGGAAAATGCGCACTCGATTCACCTTATCAAAAAGCTCCTCGAGGTCCTCCCAGACCGCATTAGCATCTGATGCATATATTATCCCGCTACGCAGATCCTTCGAAACTAAGTTCATAAACCAGGAGTGGACAATTGCATTGCAAGTTTCCCATTCCTCATGAAAAGAATCACTGTCGCATTGAGCTTCACAATTGAAAAAAAAAAAACTTCACTGAATCGAAGACAAGCACTTGAATTGAGTAAGAAACTAGTTGAACTAGACTAGGTATCCACATGAATCGGTCTCCATTGCTCTGATACCATGTTAGAATTAGCCATAGATGTGCAATTGGAAGCATGCCGAAGACGACTAAATGCAGAAGATGATTGTTTGGGGAATTGCTCAAATGATATTAACAATTGTAAACAGCTACATATATACAAAGTAATTACTAGAAAACACTAAAATAATAATAAGCACCACTAACTTCTAGTATTTACACGTTGACCCTAGCAACTAACTAACTAATTTTCAATAATATCCATAGCTGACATTTATTGTTTTCTCTTGCTTGTAAAACAATCACTTCCAGGACTGAAAAGAATAAAGTATGTGATGCACCAATAATATCGAGAATGCAATTAACAAATATGTATCTCAAATACAGCACACATAAGGCTTGTTAGTAGCAATTATTCTAGTGTTTTTGGGGTTAAACAATGGACATGGAAGAACTTGTGGAAAATCGTATTGACTGATATATTCATGCCCAACCTTTTTATGTATTGACTAAGAAGTTAAATTTGATTGAGATGAAGTAGATTTATATAAATTTTGACTTTAGGAGAGTGTATGCTATGTAGTAGGTGAATAGATGAGATTGATAATAGAAAATAGAAAATAGGTCATTCTAAGACTCCTTGTAGATTACATAGGCAGAGATGGCAATAACAATTTGTTCCCATGGTGATTCTATGAGATTGATAATTACACATGACTTTCTTGAGAATGCCAAGTATTTAAAGAGCTTTAGTTATTCTAATGTACAACAATTTGACACAGGAATTTGCTCATATGCAAGTTGAGGCAATGAAAGTAGCAGAATAATATTGGTTCATCTGTTCAAATTAGACTGTCACAAGCTCCAAAGGTGATTTCAAGCCCCATCTCTAAAGGGCAGCCCGGTGCGCTAAGATCCCGCTATGCGCGGGGTCCGGGGAAGGGCCGGACCACAAGGGTCTATCGTATGACCTCTTGGTCACATGGCAGCAACTTTACCAGTTACGCCAAGCCTCATCTCTATACCTCCTTATTGGGTCCTTTAAAACCAGAGCCTTAGAATTCTAATTCTAAGGTGCCGTTAAGAATAAAAGAGAAAAAAGAAAAACAAGAAGCTGTTGTATATCTCTCATGGAAATTTCTCTTTGTCATGAATCCCCAAACTATTGAAAGCAAAAACTCTCAAGGTGCAAAGTGGAACAGTGGTACCCCCAACATTGTGAATCAATAAGCTTTTGTTTCAGTCAAATGACATTCATGAAACACAGGAGATTATTCCATCTATAAAGGTCAAATAGAAAGGAAACATAAGACAGTATGTTAAAGAGTACAAAATTCAATGGTTAACTCTGTTACAGGCCAAACTCAAAGGAACTGGAGGATCTGAGAACGAGCCGTTAACAATTTGATCAAATATCCACTTATTAGCTGCTTCAGTGAAGTGAGTTCCATCCCAACTAACCCGAACTGATGGATCTTTGCAAGATGGGGCGATCACGATCTCTTTTCCATTCAACACCTTCTTACTTCCACATTTGATGAATCTGTTATAGTTGTACTTCCCACCATGACCACAACAAGCTAAAAATGGGTCCTCAAATCCTGTCATTTCATATAGAATCTATAATATGCATATCTAGTTATATATCCGTAACATATAAATCTTGGTATAAGAATAACTACTGCAAGGGATTTCTTTACATAAGACTCAAATTCTAGAAGTTTATGCCATGAAAGAAATTAAAAGGACTCAAGTTCAAGGTTCTTGGTAAGTTAGATCATAAAATTACCTAGCTTCTCTGCATGACCGATGAGTGAGTATTTCACCGAATAAACATCAATATAAGTGATTGCAGCTAAAGGAAGTTCTTTCCTGAGCTTAACAACAGTTTTCTTCAACTGAAGGTTGAAGTAGTTTGCCACTTCATTGAAAGGATCAGCACATCCATACTTATCAATTTGTGCCGCTGTGATCAAAAAGCGGTCCATAATCGTATGGTAAGCAACCTACTGGTCCAGTGTTGTGAATCCAAAATGATCTTCCACCTTGTGCATATATTTTCTGCATTTATAGCAAATGAATAAAACCAGTAAATAAAATAAGTAAACAACTAATGTAGATAGGTAAAAGCTATTGGAACTTGAGAAGTCAACTGTTATAGTTTGGTTCACTTTCACTGACCTTTATAACATTGGATAACTGAGAGAGTAAATCAGGAACATAAGCCTTTACTTGCTCAGTGGACATATTAAGTCTGTAGCCAGCAGTGAGATCATTTTGGCCGATATTGAAGGTATATAATGCTTGAGAAAAGTCTTCCTCCTTTGGCAACAATTGGCCAAAGATATTTCCTGTTCACAAAAACAAAACCTTTAGCCTATCACAAAATGAATCATACTTGTTTTGTCTACACTCTATATTGTTTTGCTTAAGAATACTACTAGTAATACCTTTTAGGCGAATTGTCTGGGATCTTGTATGAAAATCTGAGAATTGAACACCCTGTACATCCAGTGAAATTGGACTATATCCACTCTGAGCCATGGTTGTGTTTTGAGGTCTAATTGTTGATCCTGCTGTGGCAAAATTAGCTCCATGGCTGAAGTTGGAACCAATCGAATCGAGGAACGCGCTAAGATAAGGCAAATCTAAGCCTTCAGCTGACCATTCGTAAATCAAGAACCAAAAAAGGATCAGAAGCTGAACAAACAAGAAAAGAAAAACATGCCCTTTATCTCAAGAAGAGTTATGATCCCCTTCGTCCCTATATTACCTTGAGCAGATTTGATCCTTTAAGTTTAAAACTAAGTTAGACCAACGGGCTACCCTTAAGCTTAAGGGACCATTTGAGTTTAAAACAAAACCTCTGTAACATCTATGGAATTTCGTGTTCCATACACAAGTTTTTCAATAAAAAAAAAGGAAATTTTACCAATGAAATCAATGAGGAGACGGCCATCTGAGAAGCGACCAGCAGGGGCATGAAAAAAAGTTTCACCATGGGGATAAGGTGCTTGTCCAAATGCTGCTGAAAGACCACCAGTATCTGAGTTCGAGTCACCAAAGTTAAAAATGGCTGGAAAATGGCAACTCTTAACACATAGTATTTGAGTTGGCATTAAAGACAATAGTATAAAAATCTGTGTTAAGTCCATCATCTCAACTTTTCTTTCAACTACTGATATATGCCAAATATAAGGGTATTGGCTAAAGAGTTTGTGACAAATGTTACTACTACTACAATTTGTAGTCATAGTCAATACTACTTTATTCGTTAGTCTTTTTTTTAATTATTACTATTGCTCAAAGACCATAGATCTGATTCAGTTGCTAAATTTAAGGAAATGGTTAATTGCTTTTCTATTCAAGTTAGAAAATAAATCAGACTGGCATGATCTATCTGTCATATGAAAGCACAAGTACAATGGTATTCGACCTGTACTAACCTAGTAATCTACTCGAATTGTCCAAAGAGTTAATATCTAAAACCCCCTTAAATTATTAGTATGTTTTTGTCAATTTCTACTTAAATTTTTCGATGTCCAAAACCCTTTAAACTATATTTTCCTTCATATTTAAATCCACTTGTTGTTTACCTGGCATAACATGTGTAATAACTCGCTTGGGAGCGCGCGGCAACTAAAAAACCCATCAACATGGCCCACTTGACAGAATGTAATGACTAATGCCTAACCTTCTCTTGAAATTATTTTTCATTTATTTAATATTCTCCTTAATTCCTTTATATCGACATTTCTTCCTTGTTTTTTACCACTTTTTTTTTTTTTTTTACCTTTCTTCTCTATTTTTTCCACTCTTCTTCATTTTTCACCTTTTTTCTTTAGTTCTCCATGTGGGTTCCATCTGAAATAATTTAACCCTTTCTTATTTCCTCTGAAATAATTTATTCTCTTTCTTGTTTTAGTTTTCTTTCATGTCTTACACATATTGTTGAAAAAGTACTCATTTAAATCTTCTTATTAAACCCAATACCTTACAGAGAATAAAGTTGAATCTCTTGAATCTTGTTTGTGTAATCTAGAATCAGAGAATATTGTTGCAGGCGGATTGGTTTCTTATTACGAATTTTTCTTTTGTGTAATCTTGCTTATGTAATATAAGATAAATTTTCATAAATGCAACCATATATTCCTTCATTTTTTTAATTTTGCTGCAAAGTGAAGTAAACAAGGACTTATTTAATTGGAGTCTGGCATAAAGCACGACTAGAATTTAACTTAAAATTAATACATTACATTAGGTAATATTTTGGCCAAAACTCCTAGAATTTATGTTGGCCTGAGTAAGTTTGTTTTGATGAATGACAAAGAAACACATGCATGAACCAGGTCCATACGTAGTGTACACATACACAGGCAGATTCAAGCACAAGGCATGCACGTGAGGAGATAGGCTTAAGTGGTTATATATAAATATCTCCTGAACGAAAATATTGCATAATTGATAAGGAGCAGGATCCTTACTCGAAGAGAACTCTATCTTAGACAAAGGAGGAGTTAGACGTTGAAGATAACTATAACTCTTCCACCAAGGAAGAGTATAACATTAAAACTCTAGTTATTTTTTATTCTACTAACAATATATATATACACACACACACACACTCTTTTATAGGGACGCACAAACGCTAAAGTTAAGCAAGAGTTGAGAGCAAAATAGCAAGGCATTTTGCAAGCAATTCCTGTGTGTTTCAAATGTGCGAACCTGAAGCTACATGAACCAGATAGAAGAACCAGTTCCAAGTGCCTGTCTTTTATTCTAGTTCAATTGTAGTAGGACTTTTGAGTTGTACCTCTCAGTTTATCTAGAAGCATTTGTACTAGGTACTTTGAGTTGTAGTATTCAAGCTAGAGTTAACTTGAAGTTGTCACAATAGCTTGAGGCTGGTTGCCACAAAGTGTTAGAGGTTATCCTTAGGTTTACAAGAGTTTTGTAAACACTATTTTTGGCTCAGTGATTTAGTGAAGTGCTGGAAAAAATCCTACTGGGCAATAGGTCGTGATTTTTTCATCTTTTAATCCAGATGTTTTCAATGTAAAAATACTTGTGTTCTTTAATTTTTGTATTTATTATTTCGCAACTATAGTATAAGGAACACATAAAAGAACCAGATCCTTCTATAATTAGTGCATGCGAAAAATTGGACACCATACAAATCATCCCCCTCTTGTGTGGTGTTGAAGTATAAAAGATCAATTGATATTAGAGCAGGTTATCCTTGAAGAGGTTAATACCTTAGGAGAAGATCAAGATGAGTGCACCACCCAGAAATTGGGAAGGGTAATCCATTGCTAGGCCACCGCTCTTTGATGGCCAGTACTACTCTTGGTGGAAGTCAAGAATGAGATATCAAATTCAGGGAGAGGAATATGAGTTGTGAGACATTGTCATTGATGGTCCATTGGCTACCTTCAAGAAAAATGCTGAAGGAGTAGATGTGTCAAAGACAAGAGCTGATTGCAATGCTGATGACCTGAAGAAGTGGGAAAAGAATGCCAAAGCCAAGAAATGGCTTGTTTGTGGACTTGGTCCATATGAGTACATCAGAATCCAAGGTTGTTCCAATGCTAAGCAAATTTGGGACACACTACAAGTGGCCCATGAAGGAACAACTCAGGTGAAAAGATCTAGATGAACTCTACTGTACTCTCAGTCTGAGAACTTTGCTATGAGGGATGGAGAAACCATTCAGGAGATGTACACAAGGTTCACTACATTAACAAATAAACGAAAATCTCTTGGACGGATTATCCCTGAAGAAGAAAGAGTTGAGAAGATACTCACTAGGGTTTTGCCAATTACTTAGGAAATCAAGATCACTGCAATCCAGGAATAAAAAAATTGCCACTCTCCCACTAGATGAATTGATTGAAAACCTCACTACCTAGGAACTTAAGAGAAAAACTATAAAAATGGATGTACCTAAGAAGGAAATGAGTTTGGCACTCAAAATCATTAAAGGTTCTGATCTGGAAGATGATGAAATGACAATGATCACCAGAGACTCCAAGAAGTACCTAAGGAGAGGAAAGAGAACTTCAAGGAGTGGAATCTACAACAAAGCAAGAGCTCCCGAAAATCAAACCAATGGTGGCTACTATAAGTGTGGAAAGACTGATCACATGATCAAAAACTGTCCTTTATGGAAAATTGAATGGAAGAAAGAAAGAGCTGAACGAAGAAATAGAAAGAAGGAACATATTCAACCTAAGAAAGGAAACAACAAAGGATCAACCAAGGCTATGGTCGCTGCTTGGGGAGAAAGCTCAGATGATGATAATGAACGAGCACCAATGGCCATTGGAGAATCTGATGAAGAAACTGAGGTAAGTGTCCTTCATATCAAAGATAAAATCAATTTTGTCTAAAGAAAGATTATCTGATTTATTATTGGAACTAATTGATGAATATGATCATGTGAATAATGAAAAGGAATATCTGTCAAAAGAATGTGTGATTTTAAAAGCTAAGTGTAAAAATCTGAAACTTAGGGCTTGTGAAACTGAAAGTAAAAATACTGTGTTGAAGAACCAAGTTCATGCACTTGATATATAAATGTCCTAGAACTTAGATTTGAAAATCTAAAATTAAAGTTAGGAATAGGCAAAAAGAAAATTGATCACGCATAACTCACTTTAGAAGAAAATATAGGAAAAATGAAAGATGAGTTGTATTAGAGGGATGAACTGGTAAGAGTCTTAAAGGAGGATTTGAACAAGGTCAAGCATGAGCTAGACAGAAGTTGTAAATGAAACAAGTCCCCTGATGCACTTTTATGGCTACAAGAACATCATAGTAGCAACAGAAGAGGAATTGGCTTTAGGAACTCTGCACCTAAGTGGAATCCCAAAAGCAAATACCTCACACTCCCTGAGAATAAGATTTGTACACACTGTGGTGACACTGGTCACTATAAGAGTGAATGGCACTACAAAAAAGAAAGCAAGTCAAAAGAACAAAAATTTTCCTCTAGGGAAAAATAGGCTGTCAAGTTGGGCTAAAAAGAATTTGATTCATCCTTTTGCCTATAGAAAGGGGCCCAAACTAGTTTGGGTTCCTAAGACTAATCCCTGATGTCTTTTTGTAGGTCCAAGTGAAGGGGAACATCCAAATATGATACATGGATAGTGGTTGTTCAAAGCACATGACTGGAAGCAAGAACTAGTTTCTTTCACTTGAGGACCTTAAAGGAGGTAATGCCTTATTTGGAAATGGAAAGAAAGGTGAGATCATTGGGGTTGGAAAGGTGGGTAAGAATGATTATCACTCTATTGAGAATGTCTAATTGATAGATGGAGTGAAGTATAGTCTAATAAGTGTATTGCAATTGTGTGATAAAGGTAACATGGTAGCATTCACTTCTACAAAATGCTTTGTGATTAATCTTACCACTGACAAGATAGTTTTGCTGGGGAAAAGAGTGAATAACGTATATGTGGTGGATTTGTCCACACTTTCAGATAATGAACTCACTTGCTTAAGTGTGTTGGAAAATGATTCCCTCCTTTGGCACAAGAGAATTGGACATGCCAGTATAAGCCAACTCAACAAACTAGTCTCCAAGGAATTGGTAGTAGGGTTGCCTAACATTAAGTTCAAGAAAGATAAAGTTTGAGAGGCTTGTTCAAGAGAGAAGCAAGTAAGATCCTCTTTTAAAAGTAAGAAAATGGTAAGCACTACTAGGACGATGGAACTAGTCCATATGGATCTTTGTGGACCAGTGAGAACATTAAGTAGTGGTGGTAAAAGATATGTTATGGTGCTTGTTGATGATTATACTAGATTTACTTGGACATTATTTTAACATTTAAAGATGAAGCATTTGATATGTTCACTACATTTGTTAGAAAAACTCAAAAACAACAAGGTAATCAACTTGCATCAATTAGGTCTGATCATGGTACTGAATTTGAAATTGCTAAATTTGCTGAATTTTGTGATGAGCATGGCATAGACCATAATTTTTCTTCTCCTAGGACTCCACAACAAAATAGAGTAGTTGAAAGAAAGAATACGACATTGGAGGAAATGGCTAGGACTATGCTACTTGCTAGTAAATCACTCCACAAATTCTGGGTAGAATTTGTGAACACTACATGCTACATCATAAATAGGTGTATGACTAGATCTCTTGTTGAGAAGACTCCTTATGAGTTACTTAAAGGAATAAAGCCAAATATATCCTACCTTAAGGTATTTGGATGCAAATGCTTTGTGCATAATAATGGAAAGGACTCCCTAAGTACGTTTGATCCCAGAAGTGATGAGGAAGTATTATTGGGATATTCTTCACATAAAAATGCTTATAAGATTTATAACAGAAGAACTATGTGTGTAGAAGAAAGTGTACATGTGGTTTTTGATGAAACTAACATTCTTTTTGAGAGGTAGAAATATGATGATGAAGCAATTGGGCTGGTAAGAAACTCAAATGAAACCACAGCCCAGATTGAAGCTGCACCATAGGAAGGAACAAGTAACGGAACAGGTCCTTCCACCCAGGGCAACCTGGCAAGGGGAATTGAATAGATAGGAACTGATCCTTAATCCTTGAGGGAACCTGTCCATAAACCTGTTTCTCAGCAACAGAACATTGAAGGAACATCTAGGCGAAACCATATGGTTGTGAAATCTTACAAGTATCAAAGTTCTCATCCCATTGGGAACATAATCACTGATCCAACCTCTAGAATCAAAACCAGATCTTCTCTAAAGAACCTCTGTGCTGTTGATGCTTTTTTATCTCTTATTGAACCTAGAAATGTTTCTGGGGCTTTGCAGGATGCAAACTAGGTGAATACAATGCAAGATGAACTCAACCAATTTAAGAGAAGTCAAGTTTGTCATATGGTACCAAGACCCAATGACATATCAGTAATTGATACAAAATGGGTCTTAAGAAAAAACTTGTTAAAGATGGAATAGTTACAAGGAACAAGACAAGATTGGTGGTTCAAGATTATAGTCAAGAGGATGGCATAGACTATGATGAGACTTTTTCTCCAGTGGAGGCAATCAAACTTCTTATAGCCTTTGCTGCTTACATGGAATTTGCTCTCCATCAGATGGATGTCAAAAGTGCCTTCCTCAATGGCTATCTAAAAGAAGAATTGTTCATCAAGCAACCTCCTGGCCTTGAGAGCAAGGAATGTCATGATCATGTATACAAGTTTGACAAGGCACTTTATGGGCTCAAACAAGCTCCAAGAGCATGGTATGAAAGACTGTCTAAATTCTTGCTTGAGCATGGCCACAAGATAGGTAAAATTGACAATACTATGTTCTTGAAAGAAAAAGGTAAAGATCTCTTGGTAGATTAGATATATGTTGATGATATAATCTTTGGAGAAACTACAGATAAGTTATAAAGTTTTTGCTAAGCTAATGGGGAGTGAGTTTGAAATGAGTATGATGGGTGAGCTTAATTTCTTTTTAGGCTTACAAATTAAACAAAATTCAAATGGAACTATGATTCATCAGCAAAAGTCTGTGAAAGAGCTGCTTAAAAGGTTTAAAATGGAAGAGTCCAAAGAAATTGACACTCCTATAGCAATAACCACAAAACTAGATGAACTTGGTTCATCGGTTGATCAGAAAATGTATAGGGGTATGATTGGCTCTTTGTTATATCTCACTGTTAGTAGACCTGCCATTGTTTTCAATGTAGGCCTTTGTGCTAGATTTCAGGCAAATCCAAAGGAATCTCACTTGACAACTGTCAAGAGGATCTTGAGATACCTAAAATGCACCACTGATATATGTCTATGGTATCCAAAAGGTAGTAATTTCAACTTAGTAGGATATGCTGATGCTGATTATGCATGGTTTCTTGTGGATAGAAAGAGCACTTCAGGTATGACACACTTTCTTGGCTCATGTCTTGTGTCTTGGGCCACCAAAAAGCAAATTCTGTGGCCTTGTCTACTATTGAACCTGAGTATGTGGCTGTTGTCTCATATTTTGCTCAATTGTTATGCATCAAATAGCAGTTAATGGACTTTAGAATTGATGTAGGTTGTATCCCCATCTTTTGTGATTACACCAGTGAAATTAGTATGACCAATAACCCGGTTCATCACAAAATAACTAAGCACATAGATGTTAGGCATCACTTTTTAAGGGACAACTATGAGAAAGATTTGATCACTATGGAACTTTTTGCTACTAACAAGCAAATAGTTGACATCTTCATAAAATCTCTAAATAGAGATCGCTTTGAAAGGAACATATTAGAATTATGGATGATTAAGATCACCTAAAATGAACCTTCAATAATTGGTTAGATAATTTGTGAATTTTGTAAATAACTAGATTAGATGTTGCTCAGTCTCATACTTTCACTAGTATACTATTGTGCCATGTGCTAAAATGTCTCATTAATCTCTAATGATATTATCTTTATTTTCTTGGAATATTCAGACTTACACAAGAGAATTCTCAATGAAGAACCTGGTTCATCAAGATTACATGGTATGTGATCGCGGCCTACTCCACACTACTATTGAGTAGCGAGAGAGGGTCGGAATAGCTTTTACCCGATTTAGGGTTGGGATCAATTTCCACAGAGAGCTAGAATTTGGAATCGAGTATCTATCTAGTATATGATTGCGTATGTGTTCCAAATTACACTTCTAATCATTTTTGGGTTTATTGTTTTACTTCTACTATTATCAACTACAAATGGTAAATGTAACTAGATTATGCTAAGAGTTAATCTAGAAAGGGTTGTTCAAATAGTTTAAAATGTACTAGGGTAATGACTTTCACCTAGGTGGTTAATTGGCGGGTAATTGAATCTAAGACACGATTTACATAATTGGGGAGTATGACATAACCATTGCACGATATTACCCACTCTACACCTCTCGGTGGTTCGAGTGATTTTGCCCGAATTGACTTTCTCAAGACCAATTAGATATGCAAATTTGTACAACTAGGGTTCAAGTCAGGTATTACTCTCTCGAGGTTTAACCCTTTAATTGAGGCTATCAATCTATTGAGTACACCCAATTCCTTGTTGGACCAATTTCGGAAACTTAGGCTCTCTTTCTCAAGAAGAGCCCTAGTCAACTAAACACAAACTAATGTTTGCAACCACTAATTCAACATTAAAACCCTAAATTAGTCCAAATATCAAACACCCATAGACAATCAAACATTAAAACACAAGACCTATCAATTACCCACACTAGGGTTGAGCCACAACCCTAGCTAATGGGTCTAGCTACTCATGATTATAGAAGAAAACAAAGAAATAGATGAAGAAAAGCCCATAATAACTAATTACTAGATAAAACTTGAAGATTCAATGATGAAACTAAGCTAAAATTGGCCCTAATATCAAACACCCATAGTCAATTTAGCCCTAAAATACAAGACCCATCAATTACCTACACTAGGGTTGAGCCATAACCCTAGCTTATGGGTCTAGCTACTCATAATTAAAGAAGAAAAGCAAGAAATAGATGAAAAACAACTCATATTAATTAATCACTAAGGTAAATAACAAGATTCAATGATGAAAAGTAGATAAAATTGCCCAAAATGGCTAAGAAAGTAGAACCCACGAGCACAACTACGTTACAAAACTATCTGATACCCTAAAAATGGGAAAAGAAGCTATTTATACTAAGCTAAAAATTCTGGACAAAAATGCCCCTACGGGGTTAGTGCGGACCGCACAAAATGGTGTGCGGCCGCACTAAGGCTCTGAACTTGAAAATATAGCTTTCTGAACTTGGGCAATGTGGATCGCACATAATGGACTGCGGCCGCATAGGCTTCTAGTGCGGTCTGCATAAAATGGACCGCATAGGCTTCAATCCTCAAATCTGGCACCTCTCTGATCTTGGGTTTTGCGGACCGCACAAAACCTAATGTGGCCGCATCGCCTTCAGTGCGGACCGCACAAAACCTAGTGCGGCCGCATTGCATCTTTGCCTGGAAATCAACCTCTCTGTATCTCCTAGTGCGGACCGCACAGAATGGTGTGCGGCCGCACTGGGCCTGCTTTGCCTGACCTTGTCTTGTCTTTGGCACTTGTGCAAGGTTCACTCTTTCTGAGTTGATCTTTGACATCTTGTCACTTTGTTGATCAAACCTGCAATCAAGCACAACTTGTGAGCCTTTTGGGACTATTTTGTACAAATTTCTAATCAAAACTTAAGCAAGAAGGAGTATAAAATGTATTAAGATCCCTAGTTATCAGTATGTACTCTCCACTCCGCATATTTTAAAATATTTGTATTTGGATCATGATAAAAAAGAGAGTCCCATTCAATCCAAATCTCCTTCAAGTTTATCCATTACAAATGAACCAGTTTTACCAAATAGGAGTCCCACACACCATAATTGCCTATATTCTAGGAAAGAGTCCAACATCTTTTCAAACAGACTTTCCCATTGTGATTAGACTTCTGAACTTCAAAAAGCAACTGTTACTCACGCAACCTCTTCCACTTTAAATTGACTAGGCCTTAACTATTTCTTCACTTCTAATTTTTCAGCCGCCAACATTCTCTCTATCTTCTCTAGTCTCTTCTACACACACATCTCCTCTACACACATCAATGGCAAACCCATCTGAAAAACCCCTCTTCACCACCCAAAGAATCATCACCAACACTTCGACCACACCTTCAACCACACCTATCTCTACAAAAGTAAGGTTCAAGATGCTTTCTCATAAGACAGTTGCTGGCAGTGAACAAATCAAGAAAATAAATGAGCAATTGAAAGTAAGCCAAGAAGAAGAACCCCAAAAATTAGAAGAATCTTTTAAGTCTGCAACTAAGGGGGAAAAACTATTTAATCTGAAACAGAATAGGTAACCTCTGGTCTATCTGAGGTCATTTTTGAAGTGGCTAAAAGTTTGGAGAACGGGTTTGTTCTTGTTGGAACAATTGCTGGGGTAGAGACTACTGAGTCTAGGATAGTTGGTGGTAAAAATAAAAAAAGAAAAGAAAAAGAGAGTGAGGCTGTTCAAGGAGATGTAAGGGAAAATGGAAAAGAAGGAGTGGTTGACTCTTCACCTGCTCTTGTTGGGCTGACTGAGGAAACATGGGCAATGGTGGTATGAAGTGAGGAAGCTGTTGAGGAGGAAGAATGTTGGAGAGAAGAAGGAGGTAATGGATCTGGTGATGCTAGTGCAGTTGAGGGATTGGTTAGGTTGAGGAAGAGATTCCAAGAACCTATTCCATCTGTGAAGGAACCCCTCAAAGAGTTATTAAAAAAGTTGTTTGATAGTTACAATCCAAAGAGGAAGAAAAGTTGAGGAGTTAAATTCCTAGAACTACTAGGGCACACAAGAAGAGAAAGGTTGCCTCTTCTATTCCTGTAGAAACTCCTCCTACAAGAGGAAGAGCAACAAGGAGTCAGAAGAAGCAGAGTGAGGCTGAACTTGAAAGAGCCTTAGAAGAGAGTAAAGAAAAGCTGCTGCAAAGGGAAAGAAGAAAGTGAGTAAACTTGTTGAGGAGATTGAGATTGAGGAGATGGAACTGGTCCTTCACGATGAAGACGAGGCAGAGGAAATAGAGGTTGTTACTCCAAAAGCAAAGAAAAGAAAGACTTCCAAAAAGAAGTCCCCTTCAAAGCATACTGATACATAGCCTTATGTCTTGGAAAAAAGAACTAGGTCTTCCAGAAAATCTAGGAAAGTTCAAGTAGTGGAAGAAGAAGAAAGTGAAGAAGAAGAGGAAACTGATAAGGATCAGGACAAAATGGTGAAGTTTAGGAAGAGAACAATCTTGAAGAGAAGACTCCTCAGGGACTTGGAGGAGAAAGGAATAGTGATGTTGCGGGAAAAGCTATAACTTCAGAGATAGAAGGACATAGTCCTTCAAATGGAAGGAAGACTAGAACGAGCAAAAATTGTGGAGTTTATGGCTAACTGTGATATCTAGAATGGCAGGGTCCCTGGTGTAGTGAAAGGAGTGACTGTGAGTTTTGATGCTAAGAAACTGTGAGAAATTCTAGGGTTACCTACTGAAGGGTAAAATGACTACAAGAAACTAAAATGGCCAAGCCTAGAAAACCTACCCATCTCCCTTGCCATTAAAAGAAAATTTGCTGACAATGACTTAGAGTTACAGCCCAAGGCTGTGTACAAAAGTGAGACGAAGCCTGCCCACAAGCTGCTATTTGAATTTGTCAACAAGGTTGCTCTGCCCAGGCAGGAACGAAGGCATATTGCAACTTTTATGGACCTTGCCTTTATTGAATCCCTAGATAGTGGGAGTTCGATAAATTGCCCGGGGTTTATCATCCAGCTCCTTGATAAGGTACTCACTAGTACTAAAACTCATGCCATACCCTATGATTTTATTCTCACTACTGTGCTGGTTCACTTCAAGGTTCCCCTATAGAAATTGGATGTTAGCACAAGCAAAGATCACTTTGGGGCCAATACCTTGAATGCTTGTAACAATGAAGTCCATGCTGCTGCCAAAGAACCTGGTTCTTCCAAGTGGGTTCCTGTGAACAGCAAAGTGCGAGCCCTGGTGCAGGAGATTGAGGCTAAAGACGCTGAGATTGAGAGGCTGAAGAAAAGGCTGACTGAAGTAGAATGTGAGAGGGATGCTCTCATAACTAAGCTTGCAAAGGAAAAGGAGAAGAATGAAGGTATTTTTCATGACATGTTAAACCTGGTCCTTCCTAACCTTGAAACCTTCCTAGCCTAGTTAGAAAATCAGTGACCTAGATGGGACGTTTTTTTGTCTTTTTGCTTATGATGCAGTATCTTTATTTCCCTCCATGCTTTGTGGATGACTCTTATTAATGATAATTAACCGCTTTTGCTCTAATTGTTTGTTGATGCTTCTTAGATGGCTAATATCCATAGACTGATAAGTGATACTTGACTCCATGATTGCATTTGAAGTAGCCTAAATGACCATGAGTAAGATCTGCTAAAATCTGGTTATCTAATGTAATTATCAACCTTTTAATGATGCCAAAAGGGGGAAGATAGGTTGTGCTTTTACTTTGGACTGTGATGATTATAGCCTAATGAACCTGGTCCTTGATGATTTGTGACTTTAAAATAGAAAGTGTTATAACATTGTATTGATATTGAAGCTGAGTTGAAACCGATTTCATGCTTATGAAAAGCACTGAGTTTGTCATCATAAATAAAGGGGGGAATTTGTTAGCCTGAGTAAGTTTATTTTGATGATTGATAAAGAAACACACGCATGAACCAGGTCCATATACAGTATACACAGACACGGGCAGATTCAAGAACAAGGCATGTATATGATGGATATAAGCTTAAGTGGTTATATATGATATATCCTGAATGAAAAGGTTGCATAATTGATAAGGAGCATAACTCCTTACTCGAAGAGAACTCTATCGTAGATAAAAAGGAGGAGTTAGAAGTTGAAGAAGACTAGAACTCTTCCACCAAGTAAGAGTAACATTAGAACTCTAGTTATTTCTTATTCTGTTAACTCTCTATATATCAGTTCGTTTTCTTTTACAGAGATGCACAAAAGTTGAAGTTAAGCAATAGTTGAGAGCAAAATAGTAAGGCATTTTGCAAGCAATTCTTGTGTGTTTTAGGTGTGCGAACCTGAAGCTACATGAACCAGATAGAAGAACCAGTTCTAAGTGTCTGTCTTTTATTCTAGTTCAAATGTAGTAGGGCTTTTGAGTTGTACCTTTTAGATTTATCTAGAAGCATTTGTACTAGGTACTTTGAGTTGTAGTATTCAAGTTAGAGTTAACTTGAAGTTGTCGCAACATCGTGAGGCTTGTTGCCACAAAGGGTTAGAGGTAATCCTTAGGTTTACAAGAGTTTTGTAAATGTTGTTTTTGGCTCAGTGATTTTGCGAAGTGTTGGAAAAAATCCTACTGGCCAGGTCGTGATGTTTTCACCTTTTGAGCCAGGTGTTTTTCACATAAAAATACTTATATTCTTTACTTTCTGTATTTAATACTCCATAACTGTATAAGGAACACATAAAAGAATCAGATCCTTCTATAATCTGTACACACAAATCACTCCCCCTTCTTGTGTGGTATTGAAGTATAAAACATCAATTTATCGGTCATCCGAGAGTAATACATCATGGGTAAACTACACAAAGAATTTTGTACAAACCATAAGTTGATATAGTTAGACAGATGCACCTCTAATAATTCAATAAGGGATTTTAATATATAGGAGAATATAGTTCGAGGAGGGGAGGGGAGGGGAGAGGAAGGGGTTATTTTGGGGACACCAAATATGCTAAGTAGGTAACTGACAAGGAAGTGATAGTTCAGGGCGGTTTCAGGCTGAGTTAAATAGCCACATATAGTGCTACATGGCACGTATTCAGATAATTAGGAGCGTGTACTAGATGCACCTCTAAGAATGCAACGAGCGAGTTTTAATATGAAAGACAATATAGTTCAGGGGAGTTTTGGGGACACCAAATAGTTTAAATAGGAAACTGACAAAAACATGACAGTTTAAAGGGGTGGTCTTAGGATATTAATAGCCTGTTTGGCCAAGTTTATTTTTGGCCAAAAGTGCTTTTTTTTGGGCCAAAAGAATTGAGGTGTTTGGCCAAGCTTCTGGAAGGAAAAAAAAGTGCTTTTGAGGAGAAGCAGAAGCAGTTTTGGAGAAGCAGAAAAAAGTAGCTTCTCTCCAAAAGCACTTTTTTGAGAAGCACTTTTGAGAAAAATACACTAAGAAGCAGTTTTTTAAAGCTTGGCCAAATACTAATTGCTGTTTAAAAGTGTTTTCAAACTAATTAGCCAAACACAAACTGCTTCTCACCAAAAGTACTTTTGAAAAAAAGCACTTCTCAAAATAAGCTGATTTTTACAGCTTGGCCAAACGAGCTATAACTCTATTCCAAATAGTCCTTAAAGTATGCAATCCATTTAGTTTTGATCTTCGAGCCCTGCTATATTTTCAAACTTACATAGTTTAGATTTGGAGATCAATTCATCTAGTAGTAACATGGTAAATATTTACACTCGGCTTACTTAAAGTTAACTATAAAAGATAAACGAAGGCTATTAAGAGTCCCATTTTAATAAATAAGAAAATTTGGAAAAAGGAAGTAAAGTAATACTCCATAACAGAAGCTTAGGGTTGCCGTCAATGTTCCTTTTTCTTTTATGCATTCTTCTTCTTGGTTTAGCTCCATTTGACATTTTGCGTCATTCTCCTAAACTACGATTGTTGGGAGTTTAGGAATTGGCATATAACTGGTTGGCTAATTTCATACTACTGTAAACATATATATATATGCGTGTTGAATTAAAAGTAAGGAGCATATTGTTGTGTGCATTAAGGCTTTTATTGTCTTTAAGAACAACATGATAAAACTTAAGTTGAAATTTTCTCGTCGATTTTTTTTTCTTTTAAATTTTATAATGGAAAAATAATGCACCTTGAACTTTTCTCGAAAAGTCAGTTTCCAACTCAACCTTTATTGGCGTTCCTTTTTCACCATACTTATCTGAAATAAATTTAAATGGTACTAGTACCCGTCCGATGCGCAGACACAAGTCATATCAAATTGTGATGTATGTTGTGTTGAATCATGTGCAAATAACCTCAAAATAAACCTCTCAGAAAAAATTGCATAATCATTAGATATTAATTAAGAAACAGGATATGAAATTATTATTCAAATATCGTAGTCGACAACCTACTTTTATTATATTTGTAGCGACCTAACCCCTTAATTCTAGTATTTGTATTTTATTTCGATGTCAATATTAAAGAATACTAAACATGTCATGTTGTGATCTGTCTTGTTTGAGTACATTAGAACATATTATTTTAACAAAACTCTTACTATCACTTTGTTTTTATCTGAAAGTCAAATAAGTCTTATTCATCACATCATTTTTACGCAAATTCTTTTTTCTTTTTGTTCTTTTGTAGTTATTGTATTATTATTATTCAATATTATTATAATATCATATAATCTTTTATTATCTTAACAAATAACTTAATGTCTTGCTTATTAGCTTTTTAATAGTCTTTAGTAATTATAAAACTTTTATTTTGACATTTAATATATTTTATGCTTGTATCCTCTTACTCGAAATTCTTTAATCAATTAAATCTATCAGTAATATTTTTAAATATAATTTAATTATTTAATTTATTTATTTTTAAATTAATTTAAAGTATAAGTATCCTCACACTACCTCTATTTTTTTTATACATTCTCTTACCTACTATAAATGTTAATTAGTTTTTATATTAATATTTTACCCATAATAAAAATAATATTACATTTTATTTTAAATTGTAACTTTGAATAGACTAAAATATTAATACATAAGTTCTTGATTATTTTATTTTTTCTATCATTTTATTTCTTTGCGTAATATCTCCAAAAATAAAAAAATTATGAAATAAAAAAATCTCATCCCAAATTCAAATAATTTTTATCATTTAATTTTCTAAGTTGGACCCCATTTTCAAAAACATTTATGTTATGCTTTCAAAATTTGACTAACTGCACTCAATTCAAATATAAATCATAGAAAAATATTTTTTTTAATTGTTTAAACACATTATTCTAAATGTTATAGTAATATTTTCACTATCATTTTATTTCTTTGCGTAAATTTTCTTTCGTTTTTAGTTTTAAGTTAAAAATTTAATTTTTAATTTTTATTAGTAAATATACCTATATTAGTATTTTAATTTGTATTTTTAAATTTATTTTTATTAATTTTGTTTTTTTATAAATAAGATTTCAATTACGTGGTATTATTCATAATTTGAGCATTCTCATCATAGGTTTTAAGAACTTTCTCAAATTCAAATATTCTTTCCCTTTCATTTAATAGTGGATTTTTAATAATTTTCTTTAATTTTGCTATTTTCTAAAATCTAGAATATAGTCTTATTACATTTTATGTGGCTTTTCATTAACTTGTAACTTTATTTAATATCATTATCTACTATATATATATATATATATATATATATATATATATATATATATATATATATATATATATATATAATTTGTACAATTAAGTTATTAATTTTTTTTAAAATATTGCTCAAAACTCTTAAATTATTTAAATTTGTTAATAATATTTTTAATTATTGTATATTTACTTTATTTTATTTTCTAAACTTATGATTTTATTCTCACATTATCTCTAATTTATTTTTATTCTTTTGATATTTTTTTAGTTTTTGATTTTATCCATTTGACTTGAGTTACGTGGACTTATCCATATTATGACCTTTCTTATTATAATATAAAAAAATTTTCTCATCTCAAATTTAAATAAGTTTTACCCTTTTTTCTCTATAATAAATAATGCACCTTGAACTTTTCTTGAAAAGTCAGTTTCCAACTTAACCTTTACTGGTGTTCCTTTTTCATCATGCTTGTCCAAAATAAATTTAATACCTTCCTAAAAGATGACATGGCAAAGAGAAAAAAAATCTTCTTTAACGCGAGTGAAGAGCAAAACAAAAAAATTAAAAACTCATTAAATTGTACTGTGTCAAATATTTATTGGACATAATGTACCCAACACACTTAATTAACCGTGACCCTCTTTCTTCTGCCTTTTATTTTCCTTTTCCTTTTTTTTTTCTTTTTTCTTTTCTTACTCCAACTTTCTTCTCTCTCCTCATTTTCCTTTTATTTTTCCATCCGCAAAACCTCCATTGTTGCCGATCCCCCTTCCTCTTCCCTGCAGAAAATTAAGATGGAAAATTAATTAAAGGGTGCAAAAATCATTGGTTGTATTTTCACCTTTGACTATTGAAACCATGAAAATTCATTAACATGAAAAAACTCAAATTAAACTATAATATGCCACCAAATATTGGCCGAAAAAATTCCTCCGGCGAGCTTCTATGTTCTCCGATCAACCTCCAACCATATTCATATATCTCTTCTCAACCCCTTTTCTCTTGGTATTACAATGCCGAAACTCTCAATTAACTTTAAAAATAATTTATCAAAATTAAAAAAAATTAATTGGGGTGAAGAATTGTACTGTAGGAAGGGAGCTTGAGAGAAGAGATTTTCAGAACAAATGTCGCGTAGGAGATGCAAATTTGAAAAGAGAAATAAGGAAAAGGAGTAAAAATTAAGAAAAAAGTTTTTAAAAAAGAGAGAGAGGGTAAAATCAAATTGGATCTGTTGTGCTAATACGGGGTCAAGACATAGGGAGAGCGTGCAATACCTTTTACTGTACGACTGGTTGTATATATCTCAGGGATATATTAAATTCATTCGGACAAGTACAATGTGATAAAAAAACGCCCATAAAGATTGAATTGAAAACTAACTTTTGGGGACAAGTTGATAGTACAACTTATGTATTTTTCCTTTTATAATCTTTTTCATGATTAGTAAGTGTAATATGCAAAGCCACGTGGAATTTTTTGAAGATTTTTTTTATAAGTATTAATATTTAGATGTGTTACACCAGAATATATAAAGGCAATTTTTTTTTTTTTTTTTGGTTAAGGTTGAAATGTTTATTGATAACTACAGCAGAAACAAGGGGAAAAAATCTTGTTCTTAGATCGTACGGGCTGGTGATCGCTTTGGGTTGTGGTATTGGCACACACAGTATGAAGAAAGTACCATAATATTTTATTTTTTAAAAGAAATCTAAATGACGTTTCAGTTTAGAACTTAACTGAGAATAACAAGATATTAGATATTTTTTATATTTATATTATTAATTAAAAGTATGTGGAAAACTGTCACGACCCTAAATCCGGATCCGGTCGTGATGACGCCTCTCATGAAGACAAGGCCAGGCGACACTTTTCCATTTCAGTTTTAAGCAGTTAAACATTAAGAATTAAGTCTAAAACACAATAGATAATCCAAAAGTAAGTAATGAACATTACAGTTTGCGGAAATAAAATCCAACACAGCCCGATACCGGGGTGTCACCAGTCATGAACATCTATCAATGTACTACAAGTCTGAAGTGTCTACTAAACTATTACATAATCATTGACAGAGAAAGAACTGAGATAAAGGGAGGAGAAACACGGGACTGCGGATGCCAATCAGCTACATCGTGAACTTCGAAATCTGTCGGGAGCTCTCAACCCTCGCAAGCAGGATCAGCAGCTCCTGAATCTGCACACGGGGTGCAGAGAGTAAAGTGAGTACTCCAACTTAGTGAATAATAATCATAAATAAAGATTGAAAGCAAGAAATCACGTAAGACACATTATAGACTATAAGGAAGCAGTAAAGATGTGTAAAATTACTGAGTTCAGTTTAAAACTTCATAAAATGCCTTTTTAACAGTTAAGCAAGCACATGACAAGCAAATAGGAAAGATAAACACATAAAGGATCGTCCTTCGGGCAAGATCATCGAACAACACCAGCCCCTCGGGCTATCTCTCACATCACACTAGGTACCTGCGCTCACTAGGGGTGTGCAGACTCCTGGAGGGGCCCCTTACGGTCCAAGCGCAATATCAAGCCATCTCGTGGCATCATCACTAGGCTCTCGGCCTCATATCAACAAGCCACCTCGTGGTGTACAAATTTCAAGCCCTCAGCCTCATAATAATAATCAGATGTTCCTCACAACATAGGCCCTCAGCCTTACTCAGTCAGAATCTCAAAAAGCCACTCGGGCAACACACATGATGCTCAACCCAAAATATCATTTGGAATATCATTTTAAGTGTTAAAATAGAGTAAACATGGTTGAGTTTTGAAAACAGTAGAATATAGCATGACTGAGTTCAAGTACAAAATCAAAACAGTGAGAAAATATCAATAAAAATCCCCTAAGGGTTCAAATAGTTGGCACGAGGCCCAAATATGGCGTTCAACCCTAAACATGATGATAGCAAATAGTTTTCAGTCAAATACGCGGTAAAATAGTCATTCGGGATGGACTAAGTCACAATCCCCAACAATGCACGACCCCACGCTCGTCATCTAGCGTGTGCGTCACCTCAAATAGCACAACGATGCACAATCCGGGGTTTCATACCCTCAGAATATCATTTACAATCATTACTCACCTCAATCCGTTCCAAACTCTAGCCCGCGATGCCTTTGCCCCTCGAATCGGCCTCCATTCACGTCGAATCTATCCAAAATCAGAATCACGACGTCAAAATATGCTAAGGGAACGAAACCCAAGAAAAAATAATCAATTTACAACTTAAAACCCGAAATTACCAAAACCCAACCCCCAGGACCACGTCTCGGAATTCAATAAAATTCACATCAATAGATTCCTCATCTCCCCACGAGTTCGTACATATCAAAAGTACCAAAATCCGACCACAAAAGGTCCCTTAAATCCTCAAGTCTAGGTCTCCAATACCAAGCCCTAGTTTCCCCAATTTTAACCCTTTAATTCCATTAATTATAGCTCTAATCCGTGAAATAATACAACAGGAACGAGTTTTAGGTCCAAAATCCTTACCTCAATAAAGTTCCCTTGAAATCCTTCTTCAAAATCGTCCAAAAAGCTCCAAAGCCGACTTGGAAATGGTGGAATAGCTCAAAAATCGCGAAGGAAACAATTTATATGTTCTGGCTTAGGGATTTCGCATCTGCGGCCCAATTTCCCGCTTCTGCGGTACCGTATTTGCGGTCAACGAACCGCTTCTGCAGTTTTCACTTAAGTTACCAATATCGCATCTGCGATGCACCAGCCGCACCTGCGCCATCGCAGGTACGGTTCACCAACCGCTTCTGCGATCACAGCCTTTTCAGCCTATTTCCGCTTCTGCGACTAATCGTCCGCATATGTAGTGTCGCGCTTGCGGTCCCCAATCTGCAGGTGCGGAAACAACAGAAGCAGCAAATCTGCAGCTTCACCAAAATTCCAAACTTCTCCATCAACCATCCAAAATCACCCCGAGGCCCTCGGGACCTCAACCAAAAATATAAACATACCCCATAACCTTATTCAAACTTATACCAACCTTCAAAACACCTCAAATAATATCGAATCAACCAAAAAACACATCGGATTCAAGCCTAAGTTTTCAAAAATCTTCCGAATTCCGCTTTTGATAAAAAACCTAACCAAACCACGTCCGAATGACCTGAAATTTTGCACACACTTCCCAAATGACATAACGGAACTACTGCAACTCTCAGAATTCCATTCCAACCCCTGTATCAAAATCTCGCCTATCAACCGGAAATCGCCAGAATACCAACTTCGCCAATTCAATCCTAAATCTACTCCGAACCTCCAAAATACATTCCGATCACGCTCCTAAGTCCCAAATCACCTCCCAAAGCTATCCGAACCATCAGAATTCACAGCTGAGCCCTCTAACACATAAGTCAACATCCGGTTGACTTTTCTAACTTAAGCTTCCTCAAAAGAGACTAAGTGTCTCAAACCTTACCAAATCCTTTCCGAACCCTTGCCAACTAACCCGATCACATATAGAACCGATAGACAAAGTAATAAGAAGCAGAAATGGGAGAAATAGAGCAGTAACTCATGAGATGACTAGCCGGGTCGTCACATCCTCCCCAACTTAAGCAAACGTTTGTCCTTGAACGAGTCAAGAAACATACCTAAATCCTCAAACATGTGAGGATATCTGCTCCTCATCTCCCGCTCGGTCTCCCAGGTAGCCTCCTCTACGGGCCGACCTCTCCACTGCACTTTTAGCGAAGTTATATCCTTTGCTCTCAACTTTCGAACCTGACGCTCCAAAATAACTGCTGGCTCCACATCATAAGTCAAATCACCATCCAACTGAATCGTGCTGAAATCCAGAACATGAGACGGATCCCCAATATACTTACGGAGCATAGAAACATGAAATACCAGATGCACACTCGACAAACTGGGTGGCAAAGCAAGCTTATAAGCCACCTCCCCAATCCTCTGAAACACCTCAAAAGGCCCAATGAACCGATGACTCAATTTACCTTTCTTCCCAAATCTCATAACACCCTTCATGGGTGAAACCTTCAACATAACCTTCTCACCAACCATGTACGACACACCCCTAACCTTTCTATCAGCATAACTCTTTTGTCTCGACTGCGCTGTACGAAGTCTCTCCTGAATCACTTCACTTTGTCTAAAGCATCCTGTACCATGTCTGTCCCCAGTAGCCTCGCCTCACCTGGCTTAAACCAACCAACTCGATATCTACACCGCCTCCCATACAAAGCCTCATATGGAGCCATCTGAATACTCGATTGGTAGCTGTTGTTGTAAGTAAACTCTACAAGCTGTAGAAACTGATCCCATGACCCTCCAAAATCAATGACACAAGCGCGCAACATGTCCTCCAATATCTGAATAGTGCACTCGAACTGCCCGTCCGTCTGAGGGTGAAAAGTTGTGCTCAACTCCACCTGAGTACCCAACTCTCGCTGCACAAACCTCCAAAACTGCGAAGTAAACTGAGTGCCCCTATCTGAAATGATGGAAACTAGGACACCATGCAAACGAACAATCTCCTGGATATAGATCTCTGCCAACCGCTCTGAAGAATAGGTAGTGCACACAGGAATGAAGTGCACGGACTTGGTCAGCCAATCCACAATCACGCAAATAGAATCAAACTTCTTTAAAGTCCATGGAAGTCCAACTACAAAGTCCATAGTGATCCTCTCCCACTTTCACTCTGGAATATCTATCCGCTGAAGCAAGCCACCCGGTCTCTGATGCTCGTATTTCACCTGCTGACAATTGAGGCACCGAGCTACAAATCCCACAATATCCCTCTTCATTTTTCTCCATCAATAATGGTGCCTCAAATCCTGATACATCTTCACGGCACCCGAATGAATGGAATACCGCGAGCTATGGGCCTCCTCCAGAATCAACTCCCGAAGCCCATCTACATTGGGAACACATATTCGGCCCTGCATCCTCAACACCCCATCATCACTAATAGTCACATCTTTGGTATCATCATGCTGAACTCTGTCCTTAAGGACATGCAAATGCGGATCATCATACTGGCGCTCTCTGATGCGATCATTTAAGGAAGACCGAGAAACCACACAAGCCAATACCCGACTGTGCTCCGAAATATCTAACCTCATGAACTGATTGGCCAAGGCCTGAACATCAACTACAAGAGGTATCTCCCCAACTGGAATATATGCCAAACTCCCCATACTCACCGCCTTTCGGCTCAAAGCATCGGCCACCACATTGGCTTTTCCCGGATGGTACAATATAGTAATATCATAATCCTTTTAGCAACTCCAACCATCTCCGCTGCCTCAAATTAAGATCCTTCTGCTTGAACAAGTGCTGGAGGCTACAATGATCAGTAAACACCTCACAAGACACACCATACAAGTAATTCCTCCAAATCTTCAACGCATGAACTATGGAAGCCAACTCCAAATCATGAACGGGGTAGTTCTTCTCATGGGGTTTCAACTGATGAGAAGCATAAGCAATAACTCTACCCTCCTGCATCAATACACAACCAATACCAACTCTCGAAGCATCACAATACATGGTATATGAATCTGAAGCTGATGGAAAAACTAACACTAGAGCTGTGGTCAAGGTTGTCTTGAGCTTCTGAAAGCTCTCTTCACATTCATCCGACCACACAAATGAAGCACCCTTCTGAGTCAACTTGGTCAAGGGCGATGCGATAGATGAGAAACCCTGAACAAACCGGCGATAATAACCTACCAAGCCAAAAAAGCTACGAATTTCTATGTCTGAGGATGGTCTGGGCCAACTCTGAACCGCCTCTATCTTCTTCGGATCAACCTGAATACCCTCGCTGGACACCATGTGCCCCAAGAAAGCCACTGAACTGAGCCAAAACTCACACTTGGAGAATTTTGCATAAAGCTTCTCCTCCCTCAATCTCTGCAACACAACTCTCAAATGCTCCGCGTGCTCTTCGTGACTATGCGAATACACCAGAATATCATCAATGAAGACTATGACAAACGAGTCGAGATAAGGTTGGAACACGTTGTTCATCAAATGCATGAATGCTGCTGGGGCATTGGTTAGCCCAAAAGACATCACCAAGAACTCATAATGACCATATCGGGTCCTGAAAGCTGTCTTAAGAATATTCAAGTCCCTGATCTTCAACTGGTGATAACCTGAACGAAGATCAATCTTGGAGAATACTCTCGCTCCCTGAAGCTGGTCAAATAAATCATCAATGCGAGGCAAATGATACTTGTTCTTAAATGTTACTTTGTTCAATTGCCTATAATCAATGCACATCCTTATAGTGCCATCATTCTTCTTCACAAATAGAACGGGCACACCCAAAGGCGACACACTAGGCCGAATGAACCCCTTATCAATGAGTTCCTGAAGCTGCTCCTTTAACTCCGCTGGTGCCATACGATACGGAGGAATAGAGATAGGCTAGGTGACCGGCACCAGGTCAATACCAAAATCAATATCCCTATCTGGTGGCATGCCTGGCAGGTCTGCAGGAAACACATCGGGAAAATCCCTCACAACTGGAACAAAATCAATGTTGGGAGTCTCTGCACCGACATCCCTCACAAAGGCCAGATACGAGAGACAACCCTTCCTAACCATACACTGGCTTTCAAGAATGAGATAACTCTACTGGGAACATATCAGTCAAACCTTGCCACTCAATCCGTGGCACACCCGATATAGCCAATGTGACTGTCTTGGCATGACAGTCCAGAATAGCACGACACGGAGATAGACAATCCATGCTCAAAATGATAGCGAAAGCCACCATACACAATAATAAAATATCCACTCGGGTCTCCAGACCCTCAATAATCACCACACACGACCGATACACATGGTTAACAAGAACAATATCACCCACCGAGGTAGATACATGAACATGTGAAGCAAGAAACTCATGGGGCATTCCCAAATAATGAGAAAAGTAAGATGCCACATAAGAAAAGGTGGAACCAGGATCAAATAATACAAAGGCATCTTTGTGGTAGACTAAAACAATACCTGTGATAACAGCATCAGAAGCAATAACATCAGGTCTAGCTGGAAGTACATAGAAATGGGCCTGACCGCCACCTGATCGACCTCCCCCTCTAGGGCGACCCCTAGCTGACTGACCTCCTACCCTAGCTGGGTGGGTGGGTGATGATGAAGTAACTAGCGCTAAAGCCGATGATTGACCCCTCTGCTGAGATGGACCCACGAGATGACAAGGACACTGCCTCCACATATGACCCATCTCTCCACACTCATAGCAGCTCCCAGTTGCTGGAGAAGGGGATTGAAGGGAACCCCTAGCACCGAAATGACTAGCAGATGCACTTGGCATAGATGAACCTTAAACTGATGGAGCACGGGATGAACTCTGAGCTGGAAGGGCACTAATTGATGACTGGCCTTGATGAGAACTGTGAGAACCATGACCCAATGATACCCCACGATAACCTGGGTGAGCTGGCTGAGCATGCCTGAATGGACGGCCTCTACCGTGCTGAAACTGACCTCTCGAAGGAGTACCACTATAACTACCAGATCCTCGAGGCCTGTTGGCCTCCCTCTCCTCTTACTCCTGGCGACGAACAAACTCAATCTCATGAGCAATGTCTACAACATCCTCAAAGGTAGCACCAGTCACCCTCTCCCTGGTCATAAGAATATGAAGCTGATAAGTGAGGCCATCAACAAACCTCCTAATCCTCTCTCTATCTGTCCGAACCAATCAAATACCATGGCGAGCTAACTCGGAGAAGCTCATCTCATACTGCGTCATAGTCATCTCTCCCTGACGCAGCCACTCAAACTGCATGCGCAGCTCCTCTCTGCGAGACTGTGGCACATACTTCTCCAAGAAGAGAAAGGTGAACTGCTGCCAGGTAAGGGGTGCTGCACCAACAGCCCCACGCCTCTCAAAAGTCTCCCACCAAGTGAAGGAAGCTCCCGAAAACTGATAAGTAGTGAAAGCGACCCCGCTGGTCTCTGGAATACCCGCTGTACGAAGCATCCTCTGACACTTATCTAAGAAACACTAGGCATCCTCGCCCTCTACACCACTGAAGGTCGGAGGCTGAAGTCTACCAAACCTCTCCAACCTATGCTGCTCAACCTCTGGCATGGCAGGAACTACATAGTCCTGAGCAGCTGCAACTGGCTGGGCTGGATGCGCCCCTGGTGTCTGAAGTCCCTGCATGACCTTCTTAGGTGTGCGAGCGGCGGGAGTCTAAGTGCCTCCCCCGGCCTGAGAAGTAGCTGCGGCTGTATTAACTGAAACCGCTTGAGCTAGGCCAGTGCAAACTGATAGAAGTTGAGTCAGGGCCTCCTAAAGACCCGGAATCACAATGGGCACAACTGGTGCTGCTAGAACGTCCACAACTAGGACCTGATCCTAAACTGGGGTGGCTAGTAGATATGCAGGTACTGCCCTAGCTGCTGTGCGGGCCACACCTCTGCCCCTATCGTGACCACGACCATGTCCTTGGCCTCTAGTGGCCATAGTTGGTGGTACTGGTGGTCGTCCATCCTGACCGGTAGCGCGTGTCCTCACCATCTGTGAGAGAATAGAATAATAGAAGTTTAGTACTCGAATCAACAAATTCGCACGATAAGAATTTCAAGAATATGAAGTTTTCCTAAAGGTTCTGCAGCCTCTCGAGGATAAATACAGACGTCTCCGTACCGATCCGGGAGACTCTACTAAACCTGCTCATGACTTGTGAGATCTATGTAACCTAAGCTCTGATACCAACTTGTCACGACCCTAAACCCGGACCCGGTCGTGATGGCGCCTCTCATGAAGACAAGGCCAGCCGACACTTTCCCATTTCAGTTTTAAGTAGTTAAACATTAAGAATTAAGTCTAAAACAAAATAGATAATCCAAAAGTAAGCAGTGAACATTATAGTTTGCGGAAATAAAACCCAACACAACCCGATACCGGGGTGTCACTAGTCATGAGCATCTATTAATATACTACAAGTCTGAAGTGTCTACTAAACTATTGCAGAATCACTGACAGAGAAAGAAATGAGATGGGGGGGGGGGAACACGGGACTGCAGACGCCAAGCTTCTACCTCGTGAACTCCGAAATCTACCGGGAGCTCTCAACCCTCGCAAGCAGGATCAGCAGCGCCTGAATCTACACACAGGGTGCAAGGAGTAAAGTGAGTACTCCAACTCAGTAAGTAATAATCATAAATAAAGACTTAAAGCAAGAAATAATGTAAGGCACATTATAGGCTATAAGGAAGCAGTAAAGATGTGTAAAATTACTGAGTTCAGTTTAAAACTTCATAAAATGCCTTTTTAACAATTAAGCAAGCAAATGACAGGCAAATAGGAAAGATAAACACATAAAGGATCGCCCCTCGGGTAAGATCATAGAACAACACTAGCCCCTCAGGCTATCTCTCAGATCACACTGGATACCCGCGCTTACTGGGGGTGTGCAGACTCCTGGAGGGGCCCCTTACGGCCCAAGCGCAATATCAAGCCATCTCGTGGCATCGTAACTAGGCTCTTTGTCACAATCCTAACCTATGGGCCGCGACGAGCACCCGGTACCTTACCCGACCGAGTACCAACATAATGTATCTTTCTTATTATATCATTATATACACGTGACATATGAGCCTAATAGGCTAACATAATCATTTATAAACTCAAAACATAGGCCAACAAGGCCGTACAACCTTTTACGTATACGACATATGTCTACAAGTCTCTAAGAGTACATAAATATCATAAAGGTCGGGATAGAGTCTCTCCATACCAAACAATATACGTCTAAATCATACTTACCAAACAAGTAACTCCGAAGCAAATGGAGCGCACCAACATCTTCCGCTAAGCTGATAGCCTACTTAGAGGGCTCTCGACCTGTATATCGGGACCTGCAGGCATGAAACGCAGCATCCCCAAGCAAAAGAGACGTCAATACGAATAATGTACCAAGTATGTCAGTCACATAAATAGGTATATAAGAGACATGTAAGGAATATAGAGTACATGACTCAACCTGTAAGTCTGAATAACTTTGTAAATCATAAATTGCTTTTAGCATCATGCATATGCGTATGAATGTTATGTCGTGCATAGGTACATGTTTCATAACATCATCAGCCTCTGAGGGCATCCCATCATATCATATCGGCCACTGTGGGCAAAATCATCATCGTATACCAACTGATCAGGTGGTGGTGCATATATAACGCCATAACCTTTACCATATCCCATATTCATATATATACATACATATATACGTATATATAACACCGTTTGAATCATATTTCAGCCACTGTGGAAAACATCATCATCATATACCAGTTGATCAGGTAGTGGTGCATATATAACGCCATAACCTTTTCCCATATCCCATATACATATATTTACATATATACGCGTATATAACGCCATCTGGTCATGGGTTAATGCACATGTATGAAATGCATGAAAAATATGTAATAATCTCAATATTCCTTCCGGATAAATTTTTCCAACTGCGTATTATTCTGAGACCCACGAGCAGAAGATAATAATAATTTTCATCGGGAGTCAAGAATATAGACACCCCTACTATTTCTATGAATAGAGTAATTTATAGAAAACTATATATTTGCTCGTTTTTTCAGTATAATTTGGAACATGCAAAAAGAAAGAAGGGAGGGGCTTAACATACCTATTCTCGAAATTATTTGAACGAATCTGCTTTGAACATTTTTGAACTGATGAATGGATTTAAATATAAAACTTTCTCCAATGTTTCTTCGTTTGAAATATAAAGAAGGAAACGTTTCTGATTTTTGATGTCTTGGAAAGAGACCTTTTTGAATTCTTTTGGTTCTCACGTTTTGGTTCAAAAAGTCAGAATGTAATAATTGAGCTTTTGTCTTTGAAAATGAAATGTTTATCTCATTTGGTTTGATAAATCTTACAACAAAGTTTTGGTAAGACTTTGATATTTAACTCTTGACACATGTAAAACATGAATCAATGACTCAACTTATACAAAAGGAGGGTTGCCACGTTCCCCCCTTGGGGTAATTGATTAAATTTATTTACTTATTAGTTAATCGGGTAATGTTTCGTTACCCGGTAATTAATCTATTACCCGCATAATTTAAAAATTATCACAGATTACTTAAAATTTTATTTATTTTCAAATTACTTCATATATATATATATATATATATACTACCGTGGTCATATGGTACCTTGCATGGTACTAGTTCATAATTATCGGGTATTATCGCTTGACCCGCATTTTATTCCAAAATGCCAAACTTTGACAAAATTTATTTTCTTCGATTTTACTTACCCTCTTTCCTTCACGAATTTACTCATCACTTATGATCCTTATAATCCCCAAATAATCTTTTCCTTGGACTGATGTTAATTACCTTACGACAAATTCAACGTACAATACTGCAAGGTGCAACACTATCGTAACTTATTACTGCGAAGCGTAACATCACCGTAATGTAATACTACAGGGTAGAACATTGTCGTAATATAATACTGCAGGATGTAATATTGACGTAATATTGCATGGTGTAACATCATTCCCCCCTTTGAAACATTCGTCCTCGGATGTTGACTAATGCTCTTATTATTTTCTTAACTTATATCTTCCGAATACTTTAAAGCTTTCCTTGCCACCTAGGCGACTATTCTGTGAATAAGTCCAAAGTCTAGGGAATCCCCCTTTAGGCCTCCTTCTCACACCATAACTTGTAGTCGGAGTCCTTCCAATCTCGTAACTGTTGCTATCTTTCATCATGCAGCCTGTATAGTTTTGATCTTGTAAGTGTGCCCAATCCCTAGGCTTCACATGTAGAGCTTGATAAGATGTCCCTTTGGGCATTTATGGGTATATTGAAGTTCTTCGCTCGGTACTTGGTTGAATTCATGAATATTCTTATATCTCATCGCATAGGTCCGTTTAACCATCCGTATGAATTTACTGTCATAACCCTTACTTTAATTTATCATTGCTGAGGTCTGCTACCAAATCCCAGTTTAGTCTCGTTGCTCATTCCATATATATAAATTTAAGTCCTTTAATGCTTCCTCATTACTATTCATTTTTAGAATGACGGCCTAATCTTATCTCATACTTTGTAACTTTTGTCCATCCATTGTTGATTCACCTCAATGTTGATCTACAATAGACCACTAATAACTTAACCTTTTATGTAATATTGCTGCTAGGATTCACGTTTTATCGGGGAACATTTGAAATGATTAGATTGATCCACCTGGGGCGATACCCTACTTTCATAACCATACCTCACAGCATCCCAATGCGATTCACCTTGCGTGGGGTACTTTAATCCTGTCCAATTCATAAGATCCATTTCTTGTCTTTGTTGAATCATTACTCAATCGAAGGCCCAAACATCATCTTTTATCTATCACAATTACACCCTCATTCTATTACCAGGGTGGCATTCTAAATGCTATTAGTCTTAGACTCCTTTGAGTTCATTTAGGCTATAGTGAGCTTTGTATAATTTAGAGAAACCATCTGCTCTTCTTGTTTTCATGGGCTTAATCATGAGGACTTATCCATTTTCGTTACCTTCTCACTCGCCCTTTCTTATTCTTGCTCTTGTCTTCTAGAAGCTTGTCGCTTCACCATACAATGGCTTACGACCTACACAACTCTATTTATATTACTTGTAACCTTTCAACCTGCTTGCATCATAGATTTCCTTATGTTATTCTGGGACATCAAGCGAGACATTACATTGTCTCTAACTCTTCTTTACTATCTTAATTATCCTCCTCGATACCTTGAAACCATAAGCTATGAGATATGCCACCTACTATGCCGCTATCATTCCTGGATATTGAATCCCAGCACTTCTAGCCTTTTATCCAATATATGAACTATTCACATATTTTGCCTTTGAGTATCTCGTACGCTGTTCACCTTTACCTTACTTACCTTAAAATCTCGCATCGTATCTTCTATCTCTTTCATAACCTCCCTTCCACGTAGGTATAATTCACGTCCATAACTTGAAACTTTATTATAATTCTTACACCTCTGGTGCATATATAATCCGGTGGAAGCTTCGTACTGACTTCTTATGAAGCTGGTACTCTTCAGTTGGCTTCATCATAGAGCTATTATAAAATATGGTTACTGTACTATCTTTCTTATACCTCTGCTACTTAAGAGTGATCCTGAGGTCTATAATTCTCTTGGTCCCTTCTGTTTTGCTTAGTCGATGTAACTCTTTAGTCTCCTCTTCTTTTTGATCAGCCTCTATGTAGGCTTAAGATATCTTCCGACCTACAGCTCCTGGTATTAGTTATTACTTTAGCCTTTCATAGGCGCTGAGGGATATTTATGATAAAATCCTTTAACAATTCAATCCTTCATCTATGACCTGGGCTCAATTCTTTCTTTTAACGTATACCAGAATCTTCTATGGCTGTATATGATACATGTATAAAACTCCAAACTCTTAAGTGCATTCATAACATCACAAACTCAGGATCATTGATCGAATAATTTCTTTCGTTACTTTTTAGCTTTCTTCAATATAATCTATTACCTTTCCTGGTCTTTCTGCCCCCTTGTTGCATGCATACTTAGCTTATCTTAGTTCCCATGTATGCTAGAGTTTTCATGCAACTCATATGACCTTCGAATATTACTTTTAATTTTTCTTCCCGTTCATTATCCACGGTAGGAGCCACTTCCCTTTGGAGTGCTTACAATGTTGTTACACGACCCTTTCCTCTTTAGGTCGTTGTGCTTAGGTTGAAGCCTTCTTCCTTATTTCCTCAGCTAGTCTTTCATTATAGTACTTAGGGAGAACCCTTGATTCCTGTAAAGTTGTGAGCTTATTATGGACCTTTTGATGTCCTTACTTGCCTATAATTATCCGTAGTTGCTTACCTCCATGCCCTTGTGCTTGTAGGGTTGCTTCTGAACTGATATTTTAACTGTCTCCCCGGTAGTACTCTCTTTTGTTCCCGTAACATTCATATGGTACCTTTAACTACCCTGACTTCTATATGAATATATTTCAAGTATTACAATAACATTACTGCGAAGCTGAATTCACTTATTGGGTTTTACTATGTTTATCTTGCATGATCTGTTGATTCATCTGTAACCTCCTCTCTAGCCATAACTAGGCTCTTCCTTAATCAACTGCTAACTACTCGTTGGTCCATTCTCACATAAATATTCCACATAATCTTTCTTGGGTTATTTCCTTTGTCTTAACTTACGTCTCGCACTGGCTTCTTATTTGTCCATAACATTCTGGGCAGTAACGTCTCACTTCTTTTCCTTGACGTCGTGTTTGTATAATGTTCTGGGATCGTAGCCTATCTGTAGGTTTTGAATAGTGCAATCTTATCCCTTTCTTATTTTTATTGCATTCTTCCTTTACCATTTCGTAGCTACTGGAACCATTTAATTCTAACTTAATACCACATCACTCCATATTCCCCTCTTTAGGGGAGTACTAAGAGTTGAAGCCACGAGGATCTACCTATAGATGTGTTACCTCTTTATCTTTGGCATCTTTTCACATCATCGATAACCCTTACTCGCCTTGCGGTAATTCTTCTGTACTAAGGATAACAAAATTCCTCACCCACTAGGGTGATATTTAGTGTAACTGGCACATACAATCCCTTAAGCTTAACTTTGCTCACATTGCTTACTTTAGGGAAGCGTTTTCCTGAATAACCATTCTCTGTGTTTCTCATGAATCTTCCTCTGTGGTCCATTCTATTATCGCTGGAATGCAATATGAAGTTCTCATGATGCCGACCACCATCAAATCATTCAGTCCTTAATTCATGTTTAGTTTCTTTTTCCACCAGTCCATGCTGACTTCTATTACTCTGGGGTCTAACTTTTTCTTCTGAATCACGCTAGCGTCGCGAACTTATTTCTCGAAGTGAGGATATGACTTTATGGCCTATACTCTTTTGTTATCTTAAGGCCTATCACTTCTCATTTTTCCTTCACTTGACTATCGACTCTGGAATACTGTCATATTTTTGGCCTGCCATTGTCATCCATGTATCACATCTTACTCTTAATGCTTCATTAGCACTCTTCTTATTTTCTGCTAACATTTCTGTCTATCACTTTATTCTGAAAACTTCAACAAGATATTCTTTTGCTTTTAGCTCCCCTTTGTACCATCCACTGGCTCTTTGGGTTGCCTAGCATTATATCTCTACTAGGGACATGAGCCAAACTAAGATAATATTTTGTCCTTTTCAGGCTTCCAGTGCCTGTCTTTGTAGTACACATGTCTAGCTGTACTATTTTAGAGTGCACCATCTAGGTATCTCATAAGGATATCTATTATCACCTTTTTAATATCCTTCCGAAATGTAAATTAACACAAACCATCCATCATTTTGGGTTACTCTAACCCCAGCCAGATCCTGCTATCCCATCCTCCTCTTAAACCATATCCATTAGCTCCCATAGGGCATGACTGAGATAGGTGTGGCCGATTGTACGTACATTTGTTACTGTTGAAGGTAACTCAAAATGCTTATATCTCCCTTCCTGAATGGTAAATAATGATAATTTTTATTAACTAGGTACCTCATACCCTTCTTCACCTTGCTTCTTTTACTTGCTGAAACTTGTGTCTAACTTCCGATTCCGTTATTCCTTTTTACCGTAAGAGTGGATAAGTATTCTTTCCTTAAAGCTCCTTATCAAGAACCTTACACCTTTTAGTACACGCATGATCTGCAGAAGACCTCACATTTACTCATCATAAGCAAGATGAAAAATCGAGTTCCTCTAACTCAACACTTCCATAGCTATATCCCTTATCGACCATCTTTCTGAATGTAGGCATCGTCTTATTACGAATAAAATAGAATTTCGAAATTTGAATTACTATAAGTGAGCTCTACCACACGATCTAGAGTAAGAAAAAAGAGTGACAATCCTAAATGTCCTATAGCCTCCTGCTTATAAGTGTGGTGCACAACACACCCATAAACAAGACTCTACTAGACACGGCTTGTAGACTCCCTAGGATAGAACTGCTTTGATACCACTTTTGTCATAACCCAAACCGATGGGCCGCGATGGGCATCTGGCACCTTACTCGACCGAGTACCAACATAACGTATCTTTCTTATTACATCATCATATACACGTGACATACGGGCCTAATAGGCCAACATGATCATTTATAAATTCAAAACATAGGCCGACAAGGCCGTACAATCTTTCACGTATACGACATATGTCTACAAGACTCTAAGAGTACATAAATGTCATAAAGGTCGGGATAGAGTCCCGCGATACCAAACAATACACGTCTAAATCATACTAACCAAAAAAGTAACTCCGAAGCAAATGGAGCGCACCAAAATTTTCCGCGAAGCTGATAGCCTACTTGGAGGGCTCTCGACCTATCTACTGGGACCTGCGGACATGAAATGCAGTGTCCCCAAGCAAAAGGGACGTCAGTACGAATAATGTACCGAGTATGTAAGGCATATAAATAGGTACATAAGAGACATGGAAGAAATATAGAGTACATGACTCAACCTATAAGTCTGAATAACTTTGTAAATCATAAATTACTTTTAGCGTCATGCATATGCGTATGAATGTTATGTCGTGCATAGGTACATGTTTCATAACATCATCAGCTCTGAGGGCATCCCATCAAATCATATCGGCCACTATGGGCAAAATCATCATCGTATACCAGCTGATCAGGCGGTGATGCGTATATAACGCTATAACCTTTCCCATATCCCATATTCATATATATATATATATATATATATATATATATATATATACATACATATATACGCATATATAACACCGTTTGAATCATATTTCAGCCACTGTGGGCAACATCATCATCATATACCAGCTGATCAGGTGGTGGTGCGTATATAATACCATAACCTTTCCCATATCCCATATATATATATATATAGATATATATATATATATACGCGTATATAACGCCGTTTGAATCATATTTCAGCCACTGTGGGCAACATCATCATCATATACCAGCTAATCAGGTGGTGGTGCGTATATAACGCCGTAACCTTTTCCTATATCCCATAACATATATTTACATATATACGCGTATAAAACGCCATCTGGTTATAGGTCAATGTACATGTATGAAATGCATGAAAAATACGTAATAATCTCAATATTCCTCCCGGATAAATTTTTCCAACTGCGTATTATTCTGAGACCCACGAGTAGAAGATAGTAATATTTTTCATGGGGAGTCAAGAATATAGACACCCCTACTATTTTTATAAATAGAGTAATTTATAGAAAACTGTGTATTTGCTCGTTTCTTCAGTATAATTTGGAACATGCCAAAAGAAGAAGAGAGGACCTTAACATACCTGTTCTCGAAATTATTTGAACGAATTTGCTTTGAACGTTTTTTAACTGATGAATATATTTAAATATAAAACTTGATCCAATGTTTCTTGGTTTGAAATATAAAGAAGGAAACGTTTCTGATTTTTGATGTCTTGGAAAGAGACCTTTTTGAATTCTTTTGGTTCTCACGTTTTGGTTCAAAAGTCAGACTGTAACAATTGAGCTTTTGTCTTTGAAAATGAAATGTTTATCTCAGTTGGTTTGATAAATCTTACAACAAAGTCTTGGTAAGACTTTGATATTTAACTCTTGACACATGTAAAACATGAATCAATGACTCAACTTATACAAAAGGAGGTGCTGCCACATTCCCCCCTTGGGGTAATTGATTAAATTTATCTACTTATTAGTTAACCGGATAATGTTTCATTACCCGATAATTAGTCTATTACTCGCATAATTTAAAAATTATCACAAATTACTTAAAATTCTATTTATTTTTAAAATACTTCATATATATATATATATATATATATATATATATATATATATATATATATATATATATATATATATATATACACTACCATGGTCATATGGTACCTTGCATGGTACTAGTTCATAATTATGGGGTATTATCGCTCGACCCGTATTTTATTCCAAAATGCCAAACATTGACAAAATTTATATTCTTCGTTTTACTTACCCTCTTACCTTTAAAAATTTACTCATCACTTATGATCCTTATAATCCCCAAATAATCTTTTCCTTGGACTGATGTCAAATATCTTACGACAAATTCAACGTACAATACTGCAGGGTGCAACATTGTCGTAACTTACTGCGAAGCGTAACATCACCGTAATGTAATACCACAGGGTAGAACACTGTCGTAATATAATACCGCGGGACGTAATATTGACGTAATATTGCGGGGTGTAACACTCTCGGCCTCATATCAACAAGACATCTCGTGGCATACAAATCTCAGGCCCTCGGCCTCATAAAAAATAATCGGATGTTCCTTACAACACAGGCCCTTGGCCTTACTCAGTCAGAATCTCAAAAAGCTACTCGGGCAATAGTAAAATATGATGCTCAACCCAAAATATCATTTGGAATAACATTTTAAGTGTTAAATCAGAGTAAACATGGTTGAGTTTTGAAAACAGTAGAATATAGCATGACTGAGTTCAAGTACAAAATCAAAACTGTGAGGAAATAACAATAAAAATCCCCTAAGGGTTCAAATAGTTGGCACGAGGCCCAAATATGGCGTTCAACCCTAAACATGATGATAACAAATAGTTTTCAGTCAAATACGCGGTAAAATAGTCATTCGGAATGGACTAAGTCACAATCCCTAACAGTGCACGACCCCATGCTCGTCATCTAGCTTGTGCGTCACCTCAATATAGCACAACAATACGCAATCCAGGGTTTCATACCCTCAGAACATCATTTACAATCATTACTCACCTCAATCTGATCCAAACTTTAGCCCGCGACGCCTTTGCCCCTCAAATCGGCCTCCACTCGCATTGAATCTATCCAAAATCAGAATCACGACATCAAAATACGCTAAGGGAACGAAGCCCAAGTGAAAATAATCGATTTACAACTTAAATCCCAAAATTACCAAAACCCGACCCCCGGGCCCACGTCTCGTAATTCAATAAAATTCACATCAATAGATTCCTCATCTCCCCACGAGTTCGTACATATTAAAAGTACCAAAATCCAATCATAAAAGGTCCCTCAAATCCTCAAGTCTAGGTCTCCAATACCAACCCTAGTTTTTCCAATTTTAATCCTTAAATTAAATTAATTATAGCTCTAATCCGTGAAATAATACCATAGGAATGAGTTTTAGGTCCAAAATCCTTACCTCAATGAAGTTCCCTTGAAATCCTTCTTCAAAATCGTCCAAAAAGCTCCAAAGCCGACTTGGAAATGGTGGAATAGCTCAAAAATCGCGAAGGAAACAATTTATATGCTCTGGCCCAGAGATTTCGCATCTGCGGTAGCGCATTTGCGGTCAACGAACTGCTTCTGCGGTTTTCACTTAAGTTACCAATATCGCATCTGCGATGCACCAGCCACACCTCCGCCATCGCAGGTACGGTTCACCAACCGCTTCTGCGGTCACAACCTTTCTAGCATATCTCCGCTTCTATGACCAACCGTCCACATATGCGGCGTCGCACCTGCGGTCCCCAATCCGCAGGTGCGGAAACAACAGAAGCAACAAATCTGCCGCTTTACCAAAATTCCAAACTTCTCCGCCAACCATCCGAAATCACCCCGAGGCCTCCGAGACCTCAACCAAAAACACAAACATACCCCATAACCTTATTCAAACTTATACCAACATTCAAAACACCTCAAAAAACATTGAATCAACCAAAGCACATCGGATTCAAGCCTAAGTTTCCAAAAATCTTCCGAATTCCGCTTTTGATCAAAAACCCAACCAAATCACGTCTGAATGACCTGAAATTTTGCACACACATCCCAAATGACACAATGGAACTATTGCAACTCTCAGAATTCCATTCCGACCCCTGTATCAAAATTTCGCCTATCAATCGAAAATCGCCAAAATACCAACTTCACCAATTCAAGCCTAAATCTACTTCAAACCTCCAAAATACATTCCGATCACGCTCCTAAGTCCCAAATCACCTCCCAAAGCTATCCGAACCATCGAAACTCACATCCAAGCCCTCTAATACATAAGTCAACATCCGACTGACTTTTCCAACTTAAGCTTCCTCAAAAGAGACTAAGTGTCTCAAACCTTACCAAATCCTTTCCGAACCCGAGCCAACCAACCCGATCACATATACAACTAATAGAGAATAAGAAGCAGAAATGAAGGAAACAAAGCGCTAACTCATGAGATGACTGGCAGGGTCGTCACAAAAACACATCATAATTAACTGTAAGCACAACAAACTAATGATTATGGTTAGATAAAGTGACATGTCATTTTCTTATTAGTTGAATGAAGACACCCAGTGCAGATAAGGTTTTACCGTAGTTTCTTGGGTGTAACTTGTAAGCTAAATCAATTCATCTGAAATGATCATGTGAATTGGAAAGGTAAATAGGGTAAAATTGGTTTATAATAGATGGTTGAATGGTAACATGACACGTGGAACCAAAGTTAGGCAAAGGGAAAGTCAGAGAACAACCAATACTGAATACAACGAATGTAATCGATATCAGGTTAATCCAGAAGGGAGCGTAGTTAACAGTTGTCATGACCCGGATTTGCCACCCTCGGGAGTCGTGATGACGCCTATTGGTGAAAGCTAGGCAAGCCGACCATTTGAATTATTTCCTTTCTCCCATTTTAGACCTTTTACAATTAATAACCAACAATTGATAAGCAGCGAAAATCTAATAAGTGGAAGACTGAAATGTAATGACTTAAGAAAGATGCCAATACCAATCCATACAAAAACTATCCAAAACTGGTGTCACAATTCCACAGACTGCCTAGGGATACTACAAATAAAAGTCTGAAAGATTTATTACGATGCTGTCTCTGAAATATATAAAAGAAACAGACTAAAAGGATAGAAGAAGATGCCAAGGCCTGCGGATGCCTGCAGGACTACCTCGGAATCTCCGACTGGACTGAAGGCAGCCACCCAAAGCTACGGTCTGAAAGCTGTTGCTCCGGGATCTGCACATAGTGCAGAGTGTAGTATCAGCACAACCGACCCCGTATGCTAGTAAGTGCATAGCCTAACCCCGGCGAAGTAGTGACAAGGCTAGGACCAGACTACCAAATAAACTTGTGCAATTATATCACATACAGAGGAAAATAAAGCAGAAATGTACAGTTAAGAATGGGAGGGGGAACATGCTGCGGGGGAAATATCATTTACCAATAGTAACTCAGGAGAAAAGAATAAAAAACAATTTAAAATTCGTTGCAGAAAGAATAAGGAAACCGTAAAAAATCAATAACCACTTTTATCCTTTATTGTTGCGGCGCGCAACCCGATCCAAATCGTAAAAACTCTGTTGCAGCGTGCAACTCGATCCATATCATATATCACTGTTGCGGCATGCAACCCGATCCAAACATAATATTGTTGCGGCGTGCAACCTGATCCAAATATAATATTGTTGCAGCGTGCAATCCGATCCCAATATACAGTTCAACACCAATCACAAAAGAGTCCCGACAAGGGAACAATAAGGGAACAACAATATCTCGGCAAGGGAATCGATAGTATAAGTAAATACGTCCCGGCAAGGGAATTAGCTATAATCAAACTTGTTCTAACATTTAATTTCACAAAAGAAACCTCAACTAGCACCAATACTCAACCATAAGCGATTTTCACAAGAATAATCATAATATTTTCCCAACACAGAGAATCAACGACTTAGGCATTTGCAGTACTTATTAAGAACACAACGACTTCAATTTAAGACTCACGGGCATGCTTGACAATGACGTATAGATACTCATCACCATGCTTATACGTCATACTCAACAAATAACACATAGCAAATGGGACACAACCCCTAATCCCTCAAGCTAAGGTTAGAACAAACACTTACCCCGATGCCACGAACACAATTCAAGCCTCAACTATCGCTTTACCTCTTGATTCCACCACCAATTCGCTCGTATCTAGCCACAAGTTACTTAACTATATCAATAAATGCTAAATGAGTCAAATCCAATGCATGAAAATAGGTTTTCTAAAGTTTTTCCCAAAAAGTCAAAAATCGCCCCGGGCCCACATGGTCAAAACCCGAGATTTGAACCAAAGCCTGATTACCCATTCCCCCACGAACCCGAATATATAATTTGTTTTGAAATCGGACCTCAAATCAAGGTCCAAATCCCCAAAATTTGAAAAACCTAGGTTCTACCCAAAACACCCAATTTCCCCCATGAAATCATTGATTTTGAGTTGAAATCATGTGAAAAGATGTTAAGGATGAAAGAAAATGAGTTAGAAATGACTTACAATCGATTTGGAAGAGAAGTTGTCTTTGAAAAATCGCCCAAGAGTGTTTTGGTTTTGAAAGGGTTTGAAAAATGAAAGATTTTCCGCTAAGTTATGAATTTGTAGGTTGCAGATATCGCAATTGCGATGATACGTTCGCAAATGCGAACTCGCAATTGCGGCAAAGGTAATTGCGAAGTATGCCCAACTCTACCTTCTTCGCAAATGGGAACTATCGTTCGCAAATACGATACCTCCTAAGGTCGCAATTGCGACATAAGCTTTGCAATTGCGAAGGTTCCCTTCCCAGTTAGTCTTCACAAATGCGATGGGTTTATTGCAATTTCCAGCTCGCAATTGCGAGCCAGGCTTCGCAATTGCGAAGCCTGTAGGTCTGAAAAATACCAGTAGTTTTCCTAAGTTAGATTTCACCCTGCGGCCTATCCAAAACTTACCCGCTCTCTCGGGGCTCCAAACCAAACATGTACACCAACCTAAAAACATCATACGGACTTGCTCGTGCAATCAAATCCTCAAAAATAACATCAATAACCATGAATTTACCACCAAAATCAAAGGAAATCTCATTAACTTTCAAAGTTCCAAATTTTACAACTAAAGTTCCGAATCACGTCATTTCAAGTTCGTTTCTTACCAAATTTTACAGACTCAACTTAAATAATATATAAGACCTGTACCGGGCTCTGAAATCAAAATACGGGCCTGATACCAATGATATCAAACATAAATTCTTTTCTTTATTTCATAAATAATTCAGCAAAACAATTTCTTTCAAAAATTCATTTCTCAGGCTTGGGAACTCGGAATTCGATTCCGGGCATACGCCCAAGTCCCATATTTTCCTACGGACCTCCCGGGATCGTCAGAACATGGATCCGGATCCGTTTGCTCAAAATGTTGACCAAAGTCAACCATAATCAAATTTTAACTCAAGAAATTTCATTTTCTCATATTTTGACATAAAAGGCTTTCCGGATATAGGTTCGGACCACACACGCAAATCGAGGTGAGGTAAAAAGGAGGTTTTAAGGCCTCAGAACACAGGATTTGCTTTTAAAACAAGTGAGACCTTTCGGGTCATCACATCCTCCACCTCTAAAACAACCGTTCATCCTCGAACGAACATAAGAAGGAAGTACCTGAGTCGGGGAAAAGATGGGGATAACGGCTCTGCATATTGGACTCGGACTCCCAGGTCGATGCCTTAGCAGGCTGACCTCTCCACTGAATACAAACAGAAGGAAAACTCTTCGATCTCAACTAACGAACCTGCTGGTCTAGAATAGCTACCGGCTCCTCCTCATCAGACAAGTCCTTGTCCAACTAGATAGTGCTAAAATCTAATACGTGGGATAGATCGCCGTGATACTTCCAAAGCATGGACACATGAAACACTGGATGCACGACTGATAAGCTCGGCGACAATGCAAGTCTGTAAGCCACCTCTCCCACTCGATAAAGAATCTCAAACGGGCCAATGAACCTAGGGCTAAGCTTGCCCTTCTTCCCAAATCTCATCACGCCCTTCATAGGCGACACCCGAAGCAATACCCGCTCACCAATCATGAAAACCAAATCACAAACCTTACAGTTGACATAACTCTTTTGCCTGGACTGAGCTGTACGAAGCCTATCCTGAATAATCCTGACCTTGTCCAAAACATCCTGTACTTGATCCGTACCGAACAACCGAGCCTCTCCCCGCTCAAACCATCCAACCGGCGACCGACACTGCCTACCATACAAAGTCTCATAAGGAGCCATCTGGATACTCGATTGGTAGCTGTTGTTGTAGGAAAACTCTGCTAAAGGCAAAAACTGATCCCACGAGCCTTAGAAGTCAATGACACAAGCTCAGAGCATATCCTCCAAAATCTGAATAGTCTGCTCGGACTACCCGTCTGTCTGAGGATGAAACGCTGTGCTCAACTCAACCTGTATGCCCAACTCTCTCTGAATTGCTCACCAGAAATGCGAGGTAAACTACGTACCTCGGTCCGAAATGATAGACACAGGCACACCATAAAGACGAACAATCTCTCGGATATAGATCTTAGCTAACCTCTCGGAAGAATAGGAGACTGCTAGCGGAATGAAATGTGCTAACTTGGTCAGCCTGTCAGCAATAACCCACACTGCATAGAACTTCCTCTGAGTCCATGGGAGTCCAACAATGAAGTCCATAGTGATACGCTCTCACTTCCACTCAGAAATCTCAATCTTCTAGAACAAACCACTAGGCCTATGATGCTCATACTTAACCTTTTGACAGTTCAAACATCGAGCCACATATGCAACAATGTTCTTCTTCATTCTCCTCCACTAATAATGCTGCCGCAAATCCTGATACATATTAGCGGCGCCTGGATGAATAGAGTACCGGGAACTATGGGCCTCCTCTAAAATCAACTCCCAGAGCCCATCCATATTAGGCACACAAACTCGACCCTGCAGCCTCAAAACTCCATCATCTCCTAATGTAACCTGCTTGGAACCTCCGTGCTACACCGTGTCTCTAAGGACACACAAATGGGGATCATCATACTGCTGATCTCGGATACGCTCCAATAATGAAGAACAAGCGACTATGCAAGCTACACACGGCTTGGCTCAGTAACATCCAACCTCACGAACTGATTGGCCAAATCCTGAACATCCAAAGCAAGCAGTCTCTCCCCGACCGGAATATATGCAAGACTTCCCATACTGGATGACTTCCTACTCAAAGCATCGACGACCACATTGGCTTTTCCCGGATGATATAAGATGGTGATATCACAGTCCTTCAATAACTCCAACCACCTTCTCTGCCTCAAATTTAGCTCCTTCTGCTTGAACAAGTACTGCAGACTCTTGTGATCCGTGGACACCTCACATGCCACGACATATAGATAATGCCTCCAAATCTTTATCGCGTGAACAATGGTTGCTAACTCCAAATCATGAACCGGATAGTTCTTCTCATGAATCTTCAACTACCGCGAAGCATAGGCAATGAACTTTCCATCCTGCATCAATATCGCACCAAGTCCAATACGAGATACATCACAATAAACTGTATATGGCCCTGAACCTGTGGGCAAAACCAACACTGGCAACGTAGTCAAAGCTGTCTTGAGCTTCTGAAAGCTCTCCTCACACTCATCCGACCACCTGAACTGGGCACCCTTCTGGGTCAACCTGTTCATCGGGACTGCGATATATGAAAACTCCTCCACAAACCGATGATAATAGCCTGGCAAACCTAAGAAACTCCGGATCTCTGTAGCTGATGCGGGTTTAGGCTAGTTCTTGACTGCCTCTATCTTCTTCGGATCAACCTGAATACCCTCTACTGATATAACATGACCCAGGAATGCAACTGAACTTAACTAGAACTCGCACTTTGAAAACTTGGCATACAACTGACTGTGTCTCAAAGTCTGAAGAACCACTCTCAAATACTGCTCATGCTCCTCCTGACTGCAGGAATAGATCAAAATATCATCAATGAAGACTATCACGAACGAATTCAAGTAAGGCCTGAACACTCGGTTCATCAAATCCATAAAAGCTACTGGGGCATTTGTCAACCCGAATGACATCACCAGGAACTCATAATGCCCGTACCGAGTGCGGATAGCTGTCTTAGGGATATCGGATGCCCTAATCCTCAACTAATGGTAGCCAGATCTCAAGTCAATCTTTGAAAATACCTTGGCACCCTGAAGCTGATCAAACAAAATCATCAATCCCCGGCAATGGATACTTATTCTTGATTGTAACCTTGTTCAACTGCCGGTAATCTATACACATTCGCATCAATCCATCCTTCATCTTAATAAACAACACCGGCACACCCCAAGGTGAGACACTAGGTCTAATGAAGCCTTTCTCAAGCAAGTCATGCAACTGCTCCTTCAACTCTTTCAACTCAGGTGAGGCCATACGATACGGCATAATAGAAATGGGCTGAGTGCCCAGAGCTAAATCAATGCAGAAGTCAATATCCCAGTCGGGTGGCATACCCGGCAGGTCTGAAGGGAATACCACAAGAAACTTACGAAGAACATGCACAGAATCAATAGAAAGAACCTCGGCACTAGAATCACGAACATATGCCAAATAAGCCAAACACTCCTTCTCGACCATACGCCAAGCCTTCATATATGAAATAACGTTGCGGGTAAAATGACTAGGAGTCCCCCTCCACTCTAAATGAGGCAAACCCGGCAAGGCTAAGGTCACAGTCTTGGCATGACAATCCAAGATCGCGTGGTAAGGTGATAACCAATCCATCCCTAATATGACATCAAAATCAACCATGTCCAGAAGTAATAAGTCTACTCGTGTCTCAAGACCCCCAATCACAACTGTACAAGAACGATGAGCACAATCTACCACAATAGAATCACCCACCTATGTAGTCATATATATAGGAGCACTCAAAGAATCACTGTGATAACTGCATTGGAAGCCTCAGCGTCAGGTCTGATTGGAAGAGCATCACATCGGGGCTGGCCCCACCACTCTGAACTACATCTCTAGGATGGCCTGCTGCTGGCTGGCCTCCACCTCTAGCGGCCTGAGCTCCACCTCTAATACCTCTACCTCTACCTCTAGCACCTCTACCTCTACTTCTAGCTGGCTGTCTAGACGGGCGGTGGAACACTCGGTGCCTGAACCATGGCATATGAACCCTGGTGCTGAGAACAACTCGGTGCTCGAGGACAAAATCTAGCAATATGCCCCGTGTCGCTATAAGTAAAACAAGCCTTCTGCTGCTGGAACTAACGACCTTGAAAGCTTTGGAGCGGAGGTACACTGATAGGAGCTGGTGGTGCATTGTAGGAGTGCTGATCATAATACTACATATGGGAACCACGACCACCTAAAGCACCGTGAGAAGCCTGAAGTGCTGACTAAAAAGGCCTAGGAGGATGGCCTCCACCATATGAATCCCTGCCTCCTGATGAGGCACCACTGAATCTGCTTGAATGATGAGGCCTCTTGTCAGACCCCTGACCACCTCCCTACGATAGAACCATCTCAACTCTCCTAGCCACATTGACCGCCTCCTAAAAAGAAATCTCACTCCCCGTCTCCTTTAGCCATCTGAAGTCGAATAGGCTGAATGAGTCTCTCAATGAACCTCCTCACCCTCTCTCTCTCGGTGGGAAGTATTATAAGAGCATGATGGGCCAAGTCGATGAATCGGGTCTCGTACTGAGTAACAGTCATAAAACCCTACTAGAGACACTCAAACTGCCTCCGATAGATCTCTCTTCGAGTGATAGGGAGAAACTTCTCCAGAAATAGATGAGTAAACTACTCCCAAGTCAAAGATGGTGATCCGGCTGGTCTAGCAAAACAATAATCTCTCCACCAAGTCTTGGCAGATCCAAATAGGCGAAAAGTAGCAAAGTCGACCCCATTGATCTCCACTATCCCCATGTTCCTGAGAACCTCATGGCAGCTGTCTAAATAATCCTAGGGATCCTCAGAAGATGCACCGCTGAAAGTGGTAGTGAAAAGCTTGGTGAACCTGTCCAATCTCCACAAAGCATCGGGAGACATAGCTGCTCCATCACCGATCTGAGCTACCACATCCGCCTGAACTGCTCCAACTGGCTGAGATGCTGGAGTCTGAAACTGGGGAGCCATCTACTCCGGAGTGCGAGTACCAGGAGTCTGGGCTCCTCCTCCAGCCTGAGAGATGGCTGGTGCTACAGGAAGCAAACCTGCCCGGGTGACACTCTCCATAAGGCCCACTAGATAGACCAGAGCATCCTGGAGTACTGGGGTAGCAATGAACCCCTCTAGGACCTGAGCTGGGCCCACCAGAACTGCCTGGGCCGGAACCTCATCATCAAACTCAACCTGAGGCTCCGCCGCTGGTGCTGCTGCTCTGGGATGATCTTTGCCCCTGCCTCGGCCTCTAGCACGGCCTCGGCCTCGCCTTCTGCCCCTCGTGGGAGCTGCTGCTGGGGGCTCGGGCTGCTGGTCGGTAGATGAGGAAGCGTGTGTTCTCGCCATTTGCGAAAGAACAAAGTAGAAATTTAATTAGCATTAAGAAACCAAATTGCACGACAGGAAGGAATAAATGTGAAGTTTTTCCTAACTCCGTAGCCTCTAGGGATAAATACAGACGTCTCCATACCGATCCCTCAGACTTTACTAAGGTTGTCTGTGAATTGTGAGACTTATGTAACCTAGAGCTCTGATACCAACTTGTCACGACCTAGATTTCCCACCCTCGGGAGTCGTGATGGCGCCTCTTGATGAAAGCTAGGCAAGCCGACCATTTAGATTATTTCCTTTCTCCCATTTTAGTCCTTTTACAATTAATAACCAACAATTGATAAGCAACGGAAATCTAATAAGCGGAAGACTGAAATGTAATGATTTAAGAAAGATGCCAATACCGATCCATACAACAACTACCCAAGACTGGTGTCATAATTCCACAGATGGTCTAGGGATACTACAAATAAATGTCTGAAAGATTTATTACAATGTTGTCTCTGAAATATATAAAAGAAACAAACAAAAAGGATATGAGAAGGCGCCAAGGCCTGCGGATGCCTGTAGGACTACCTCGGAATCTCCGACTAGACAGAAGGTAGCCACCCAAAGCTACGGTCAGAGAGTTGCTGCTCCGATATCTGCACACAGTGCAGAGTGTAGTATCAGCACAACCGACCCCATGTGCTGGTAAGTGCCGAGCCTAATCCTGGCAAAGTAGTGACGAGGCTAGGACCAGACTACCAAATAAACCTGTGAAGTTATATCACACACAGTGGAAAATAAAGCAGAAATGTACAGTTAAGAATGGGAGGGGGGAACATGCTGCGGGGGGAATATCATTTACCATGAGTAACTCAGGAGAAAAGCATAAAGAACAATTTAAAATTCGCAGCAGAAAGAATAAGGAAACCGTATCAAATCAATAACCACTTTTATCCTTTATTATTGCGGCGCGCAACCCGATCCAAATCGTAAAAACTCTGTTGCAGTGTGCAATTCGATCCATATCATATATCACTGTTGCAGTGTGCAACCCGATCCAAGCATAATATTGTTGCGGCGTGCAACCCGATCCAAATATAATATTGTTGCGGCATGCAACTCGATCCAAATATAATATTGTTGTGGCGTGAAACCCGATCCCAATATACAGTTCAGCACCAATCACAAAAGAGTCCCGACAAGGGAACAATAAGGGAACAACAATATCCCGGCAAGGGAATCGACAATATAAGTAAATACGTCCTGGCAAGGGAATCAACTATAACTAAACTTGTTCCAATATTTAACTTCACAAAAGAAACCTCAACTAGCCCCAATGCTCAACCATGAGCGATTTCCACGAGAATAAGCATAATTCTTGCCCAACACAGAGATTCAACAACTTAGGCATTTGTAGTACTTATTAAGAACACGACGACTTCAACTTAAGACTCACGGGCATGCTTGACAATGACATATATATACTCATCACCATGCCTATACGTCGCACTCAACAATTAACACATAGCAAATATGACACAACCCTTAATCCCTCAAGCCAAGGTTAGACCAAACACTTACCTCGATGCCACGAACACAATTCAATCCTCAACTATCGCTTTACCTCTTGATTCCACCATCAATTCACTTATATCTAGCCACAAGTTACTTAACTATATCAATAAATGCTAAATGAGTCAAATCCAATGCATGAAAATAGGTTTTCTAAAGTTTTTCCCAAAAAGTCAAAAATCGCCCCCAGGCCCACATGGTCAAAACCGGAGGTTCGAACCAAAACCCGATTACCCATTCCACCACGAACCCAAAATATATAATCTGTTTTGAAATCGGACCTCAAATCAAGGTCCAAATCCCCAAAATTTGAAAAACCTAGGTTCTACCCAAAACACCCAATTTCCCCGATGAAAATCATTGATTTTAAGTTGAAATCATGTGAAAATATGTTAATGATTGAAGAAAATGAGTTAGAAATGACTTACAATCGATTTAGAAGAGAAGTTATCTTTGAAAAATCGCCCAAGAGTGTTTTGGTTTTGAAAGGGTTTGTAAAATGAAAGATTTTCGGCTAAGTTATGAATTTGCAGGTCGCAGATATCGCAATTACGATGATACGTTCGCAAATGCGAACTCGCAATTGCGAAGTATTTCAAGTATGCCCTTTGCTCTGAAGGAACTCGCGCCCTTCTCTCGTGACTTCAGGCGCTCAATTTTGCGTCATTCATCCGGTGCCTTCTTCACAAATGGGAACTATCGTTCGCAAGTACGATACCTACTAAGATCGCAATTGCGAAGGTTCCCTTCCCAGCCAGTCTTCACAAATGCAATGGGTTTATCGCAATTGCCAGCTCGCAATTGCGAAACCTGCAGGTCTGAAAAATACCAGCTGTTTTCCTAAGTTAGATTTCACTCCGCGACCTATCCAAAACTCACCCGAGCCCTCGGGGCTCCAAACCAAACGTGTACACTAACCTAAAAACATTATACGGGCTTACTTGTGCAATCAAATCCTCAAAATAACATCAATAACCATGAATTTACCACCAAAATCTAAGGAAATCACATGAACTTTCAAAGTTCCAAATTTTACAACTAAAGTTCCGAATCACGTCATTTCAAGTCCGTTTCTTACCAAATTTTACCGGCTCAACTTAAATCATATATAAGACCTGTACTGGGCTCCGGAACCAAAATACGGGCCCGATAACAATGATTTCAAATATAAATTCTTTTCTTTATTTCATAAATAATTCAGCAAAATAATTTCTTTCAAAAATTTATTTCTCGGGCTTGGGAGCTCAGAATTCGATTCCGGGCATACGCCCAAGTCCCATATTTTCCTACGGACCTCCCGGGATCGTCAGAACATGGATCCGGGTCCGTTTGCTCAAAATGTTGACTAAAGTCAACTATAATCAAATTTTAACTCTAGAAATTTTATTTTCTCATATTTTCACATAAAAGGCTTTCCGGATATAGGTTCGCACCATGTACGCAAATCGAGGTGAGGTAAAAAGGAGGTTTTAAGGCCTCGGAATACAGGATTTGCTTCTAAAATAAGTGATGACCTTTCGGGTCATCACAACAGTTCAGATCAAGGGTTGCCATCGGATAACATTCAATGAAATAATATTCACTAACTTTAAATGAACGACTATTACAGAGAATATTTGCATTTATGGCCTGCCGTTACGCATTCATCAATGACTCTTTTATTATCATTTAGGAGGAGCTTGATCCGAGGATCTTATTTCCCTAGGTAAAGCTATAAATAGCAGGTTCATCAGCCATTGTAAAGACATTAAATTTTCTGCATACAATGGCTTTATTTTCCTATGTTTTCTCTCAAATTTAACAATTTCATTTGCACTTTATCGCTACTCTCACTTTTGTTCTCGGAGGCATTGTATTCGGGGCAAGGCTTCTTGTCTTCTTTAATTTCAATCACTAATCTCAATTTTAATCTTATTTCCTTATCATTTTTGGATAAAATTAATTCGCTTGTCTATAAATCACGTAATAAATTTAACTCTACTATTTTACGGGTAAACAGTTTGGCGCCCACCGTAGGCATAGATAGTTGCGTAATTGGTTTGATCCTTACATTTATTACTAACTTATTTTGATTTTTGTCTTAGTAAAAATGATATGGCAGCTAATGATGTCAACATCATACATATTGAGGGGCACGAAGAATTGTCCCAAAATGATACTCAATCAGTGAGACTCGCAATGAAGGGGATGACATGACCCCGGTTTGAGATTACCAGTATCCTTAACATGTTCAGGAACCGACTCCCGATGATGCGGAGGAGGAATATGTCATGGAAACGGTTAAAATCCCAAGAGAACAGCAGAAATCAATCATGAAACACCTCTCAAGGTAGGATCAAGTGATGACGTAGTTAAAACAAGCATTGTCAGGCGCCTCCAACAATGTGAATAGAAGGGGCCCAGTTTCTCCCAGTGTTCCTACAAACCAAACGGCTTAGAGGGTCGATAACAACACCCCAAGAGGTAAAGTTAGTTTCTACAAAGTTGGAGGGACCGATAGCGGATCTAGAAATAACAACGGGAATGGTCCCTTCAAAACCGAGCTCACGAGGTTTATAAGGGAAATGAACGAATGAATGGATCAAAATGTGAAGGAGGTTCACGCTTGGATGCAACACCGAGTTAATTCCAAAGAGTTTCAAGATGCCGGACATACAAAAATACGATGGGACTTCGGATCTGCAGGAGCACAACACGATCTATGCCATGACTGTGAAAGGGAATGATTTAGCTCAACATGAGATCAAATCAGTCTTGCTAAAGAAGTTTGGCGAAACCCTCACAAAGGGGCCCCTGACGTGGTATTCTCTCTTATCCGAGCGTTCAATTGACTCTTTTGAAATGCTAGCAGAGTCGTTCATTAAGGTCCATGCTGGATCAAGGAAGGTTCAAGCTAGAAACGCGAACATATTTAGGATTGGACAGGGCGAGTCCAAAATACTATGAGAATTCGTGATCCGGTTACAGAAAGAGAGCATGCTGCTATCGGCTGTACTAGATGAGTGGGCAGTGGAGGCATTCACAAAGGGTTTAAATCCGTGAAACTCCAATGCCTCCCAAAAGTTGAAGGAAAGCTTGCTCGAGTTTCAAGCAATCACATGGGTGGATGACCATAAGCATTATGAGTCACAAATAAGGATAGAAGACGATCATCTCGGGTTTCCTGTATCAAGCAAGGGACGGGATCGACACAAGAACTAGGACAAGTTTAAAAGTGACTTTGACGTGGATCAACGGTCCTCTAGAGGTTATTTTTTGCCATATGAAAGAACTGAAGGTCGTAGCTGCAAAGGATTTCGGTCATTGGATAAGTTTCCTCCCGATAGAAGAATCGATCATGGCTGGAGCAGTAGGTCATTATAGGAGAAGGAGGTACCAGGGGCCTGATACTCCACATATCCTAAGTTATCAGATTAGAACTTTAACATCAGCTTAGTAGAGTTGGTATCGGAAATGAGGAATATCAAAGAAGCATGCTTTCCAAGCCAATCGATCAAATCCTAGCCAGAGGGACCCCAACTTATGGTATGAATATCATGGGACTCACGACCATAGAACTGGGGACTATCGACATCTTCGTGAAGAGGTGGCGACATTGTTAAATAATGGCCATCTTAGGGGATTTTTGAGTTACCGATCCAAGAACAACTACGACCGAAGCCGAGACAATACATAGTCTTCGAAGGTGGTGGAAGACTCTTCTCGGCTAACTATTAACATGATTTTTGAAGGAAACGAAGTCAATAGTATAATTTTTGTAGCAACAAAGAAAACAATGATATCAATGACTCACAATAAGAGACTTCGGAAAGTCGCAGCAGATGACATCACTTTCAGAGAGGAAGATGTCGACAGACTCCTGCCATACAACAACGCTTTGGTAATCTCTCTCAATATATTAGATTTCAAAACTAAAAATGTTTTGATTGACCCAGGAAACTCAGTCGATATAATACAATGGAGAATTTTGGAACAAACAAAATTAACCAGAAACATAGTTCTAGCAAAAATTCTTAACTGGCTTCAACTTGATGTGCGTGACAACCCGATGAGAGATTTTGCTACCCATACACGCTGAAGAAGCTCTATTGAAAGTGGTAGATGTCAATATGGGTTATAATGTAATCATCGAAAGGCCGTGGATACATGATATAAAGTTCGTAACCTCAACATATCATCAACTATTAAAATTTCCAATGCCAGAAGTAGTCAAGCAAATAAGGGTAGACCAACCGGTGGCAAGGGAAATAAATGTGGTAACTATTTCCAGCAGTAAAGGGATAGAGTCCAACAATTAACAATTATAGGAACCAATGCCTTCTCCCTTTCTAAATGAAGAAGATAAAAGCGAGGAGTCATCGGAATCCTACCAGGTTCCAAGATACTTTCAGGCACCAGAGGATACAGATGCGACCAAGTCAACCGCAGAGGAACTTGAGCAAATAGCCTTATTCGAAGAGTTTTTGGAGAGGAAGTTTCATCTGGGGACAAGGTTAAATCCCGAGCTCAGGTCAGAATTTATAAATTTTCTTAAATCTAACATTGACTGCTATGTGTGGTTGCACTCGGGTATGACAAGGATCCCATTGGAGGTGGTCATTCACAAACTGAGTCTGGACCCAAACTTCCCATCGATAAGGTAGAAGAAGTATCCAATAGCCGAGGTCAGGAACATGTTTGTCAAAGAAGAGGTAACCCGACTACTCAATATCGGTTTCATCCGGGAGGTAAAATATCCAGAATGGTTATCCAATGTAGTTGTAGTTCCAAAAAAGAAGAACAAGTTTAGGATGTGCGTGGAAATTATAAGGATTAAAATAAGGTGTGTCCTAAGTACCCGTTTCCGTTGCCAAACATTGATCAAATGATTGATGCTACAACTAGACACGAATTAATGAGTTTTCTTGATGCTTACTCCGGGTACAATCAAATCAAGATAAACCTAGAGGATCAGGAAAACAACTTCTTTTATAACAAACTCTGGCACATATTGCTACAATGTGATGCCTTTTGGGCTTAAGAATATCGGAGCCACTTATTAGAGGCTCGTTAATAAAATGTTTGAAAATCAGATAGGAAAAACAATAGAGATATACATTGATGACATGTTAATCAAGTCTTTAAATGCAGAAGATCATTTGAAACACATCCAAGAGATGTTCGATATCCTGAGGAAACATAACATGAAACTTAACCCGAAAAAATGTGCGTTTGGGGTTAGATCCGGTAAGTTCTTGGGGTTCCTGGTCTCGCAAAGAGGGATCAAGGTAAATCCCAAAAAAATAAAAGATATCGAGGACATACCAGACCAATTGTCAAATATGAAGGGAGTATTGAGGCTGACCGAGAGGTTGGCGTCTCCTAGCAGATTCATTTCAAGATCCTCAGAAAAGTGTCACCACATCTTTTTGCTGCTAAAAAAGAAGAATGACTTCGAATGGACACCAGAATGCTAACAGGCATTGAAAAACCTAAAAAGGTACCTATCGAGCCCCCCGTTACAATCAAAATCGGGGGAAGGCGAGCAATTATTAATATATCTAGCGGTCTTAGAAGTAGCAGTAAGTGTCGTTCTGGTTCGAGAAGAAGAAGACACACTATTTCCCATTTATTACGTTAGTAAGATATTGTTGGGAGCGGAAACCCTTTACCCACACCTCGAAAAGCTAGCCTTAGTTCTTGTAATTGCCTCTCAAAAGATTAGGTCTTATTTTCAGTGCCACCCGGTAGCCGTTGTGACAGCCTTTCCCTTAAGGAATGTCCTTCATAAGCCTGAGTTGTCAGGCCGTTTGGCTAAATGGGTCATCAAAATTAGAGAGTTTGACATTGAATACAAACCCAGGACTGCAATCAAGTTACAAGTTTTGGCCGACTTCGTGGCCGATTTCAGTCCTGGATTAATGCCCTTGATGCTTAGGAAGCAGTGATGGTGGCGAGAACTACATCGGGAGTTTGGACCTTGTTTACGGATGGAGCTTCCAATGTAAAATGGTCTAGTCTTGGGATAGTTCTAGTCACGCCCCCGGGGGAAACCCTGAGGTAGGCCATTAAAATTATCCCGTTAACTAACAATGAGGCCCAGAATGAGGCTTTGGTTGCAGGACTTGAACTGGCTCGGGGACTAGGCTCCGAGGTCATCGAGATAAAGTGTGATTCCCAGCTGGTAGTAAACCAAGTATATGGGATTTTTGACACAAAGGAAGAGCGCATGAAACAGTATTGGAACAAAGTTCAGGCATTTCTTGCACGATTCAAAGAATGTTCGATCATACACATTCAGGTCATCTACGGAGATGAAAGGATCTGACTCTGGTACTGTCTTTCAACTTCTACATTCGGTATTGGATGTGAATGGTTACTGCAAATTCAATGAAATCAACTTAGTCTGGGTCTTGAGGAATGAGTTTTTCAAGTACCTCCGGAATGACAAATTACCCAAAGATCCGAAGGCTTCCGGGGCACTACGAACCAAAGCAGCTCTTACTGCCTTGTAGATGGAAAGTTAAACCGAAGATCATACCAGGACCATTGGCTCGGTGTATGGGGGCCTCAGAGATAGATTACGTGATGAGGGAAGTCCACGAAGGAGTTTGCGAGAATCATTCTGGTGCAAATTCGTTAGTTCTAAGGTTGATCAAGGCAGGTTACTATTGGCCTCGCATGGAAAAGGATGCAAAGATGTTTGTTCAGAAGTATGACAAATGTCAACGCCATGCACAGTTGGTGCACCAACCAGCCGAACTCTTGCATTCAGCGTTGTCCCCATGGCCATTCATGAAATGACAGATGGACATAGTTGGTCCTTTGCCACCGGGCCCAGAAAGGTAAGATTTCTTTTAGCTTTAACTGACTTCTTCACTAAATAGGTTGAAGTAGGTCCTTACCACAAGATCAGAGAGCGTGAAGTGGTTGACTTCATATGGGACCATATAATTTATCGATTCTAAATACCGAAGGAATTACTTGTGATAATGGGTCGCAATCCATAGGCCCAAAAGTCACCAAATATTTGGAAGGATTGAAAATTAAGAGAATTACATCCTTACCATACCATCAAAGTTCTAGCGGATAGGCGGAATAAACCAACAAGGTAAATATTCAGAACCTAAAATAGAAGCTAGAAGATGCTAAGGGCAAATGGATCGATGAGCTACCAAGAGTACTATAGGAATATCGGATAAAGGCGAAGAGCACGGGAGAAACACCTTTCTCTATCGTGTATGGCGTGGAAGCTTTGATACCGGTGGAAGTGGGGAAGCCGACCATAAGGTTTTACCGAACAAACAAAGAAGCAAACAATGAAGTGTTGCTGGTAAGGCTAGACTTGCTAGATGAACACAGGGACTTGATGTACGTGAGGATGGCGGCTCAAAAGCAAAGGATGGAAATGTACTACAGTCACATGGACAATATCCTCTATTTCAAAGTAGGGGATTTGGTTTTGAGGAAGGTGACTCAGATCACTCGGGAAGTCAATACCGGGAAGCTAGGATCAAAATGGGAAGGCCCTTCCCAGGTTTCAACTATCACCGGTAAAGGGTCATACGAGTTGGAAAATCAAGATGGACTCAAATTACCTAGCAATTGGAATGTGACTCACCTCAAAAGGTATTATTGCCGATGAAGCCTGCCAATACTGAAAGTATGTGATGCACTCTTTTTTTCCTTCGGCCAGTTTTTGTTCCAATTGAGTTTTTTTGGCAAGGTTTTTAACGAGCTCGTCATCAGCAAAGGAAAAACCTTTAGATATCAAGGGATTACAATTTTCACATCGGTGGCAAACAACTGTACAGATGGTTAAATAATCATTGGTTCGATGACAAGCTTTGTCTTCCATCACTAAAAAGTATTATTTAACCATTCACAAGTTGTTTCCACCGGCGAAGTAAGACTTCAAGTGTTTGAATTAGCATGCTTTGCATTCGAACACTAGGGGAAGGGGAGGAATATTATCTGATACGGCACCAGGAATGCCATAAAAATTGGGGACTGCGTGAATCGGGATCAATATTTCATCAGGACCGGGGACGGACATGATCAGTCTTATATAAATAATTTGTACAAGTTAGCCACATGTAATGACCGTTTTATTTACTTTAACAAATGAATGCTTATGTACTTTTAAAGATAGAAAAAATAAAATAAAGTCCTTTTATTTTTATCTTATTTCTTGTCCAAATGATGAGTTAATTTTATCATTTGAAAGTTAACTAAAACGTCAAATGCTTGTGCCGGAATGAACAAGAGACATCCTGTTCAAGAGCACCGTAAACATAAGGGTCTCTCTTGTGAAACCCTTATAGTAAGGGGTGGATTGCAGAAGAGTTTATGTCCGGAATCAAAAGTTATCGGATGAAAATATACCTGAAGCTTTAATCGACTAAGCACAAAAGGAATATTTTTGTAAAACACTTAAGCAAAATATTCTTTATTTATTTGTCAAGTGCCAAACTCGATGAAAGGTTTGGCACAATTACAAAGTAAATAAAAGGGAAAAGAAAAGAAAAGAAAAGAAAAGAAAAGAAAAAGAAGTTAGGCATTATCTCTTCCAGAACCCGAAGAGAGAGAGGGATCTACATTTCCCCCGGTAGAGGAAGGAGGATCTACTACCGGTTCAGGACCTTCATCTTTTTTAGCTTCCCTTTCAGTTCCCGATACTCGGATCTAGTACTCGAGGATTCAGTCACAACATGCCGAGTAAGAAGGTTTTGAGGAGTGGACAACTCAAGTTCTCGGGCCTGGGCAATACAATCGTGTATGTTGGAGATGCCCACTTTGGCCTCCTCCAAACTCTTCCTCTTAATATGATATATAACATAAGTTTTCTTGAGGACAAGGGAGTCTTCTTGATACTGGAGTTGAGCTTGGACTTTATCCATTTCGTCCTGATGGCCGTCCCTTTCAAACCTCATGGTGCTGAGGCGAGAGTCAAGCTCAATGGTTGTAGATAAATGGATTTAGCTTTGCTCCATGATTCCCTTAAACGTCTCCTCCATTTTGGCCCTCTTCTCCTTGACAGCATTGGCCTCTTCGGTTTTTGAGTGTAAGTCTACCTTCAAATTGTTGATTTGCTTTTCGAAGGCAGACTCGTGCTCTGCAACAACGAGTACAGTGTCATGAAGCTTGGCCCACTTAGCCTTAGCCTCTTGAGGATTTTCGTGTAACAGAGCATCTTCTTGGCTGTGGGCTATTTTGTCTTGTTTGCTCTGCTGCAACAGAGCCTCAAGCTCCTCCAGCTGAGCAGCTTTTTCCTCCAACACCGGGAGACGCGCAACAAGTTGGTTCCTTTCGGACAAAAGTTGATCCCACTCAGAAACAAGTCCTTGATTATCATGGATCAAACTTTGCAGGCCTTCAGAAGCAAGAAACTTGGCCTGAAAAAAAGAATATTAAAGTTGGGACTTCCATTATAGCATGTAAGAAGAAAAAAAGATACGAGGGAACTAGTACGGTACCTGCACCGCGCTATGCATGGCATTGTTCATTAGAAACTCCCCATAAAGAGAGCACATTTTCTTCCGGTCTTTCTCCGAAGCTAGCGGCTTCAGATAGTTTGCAAGCTATACCGACTTGGATAAAAGATGGCACTCTTTCGAAATCGTAAGAGTGGCACTTTTCCTCCCTCGAGGATCTAGGGTATTTGGATGAATAATCATGACCCAAGTTCCTGTGGACAGGAGAATGAGGAGGATAGGTGTCCCTTTCTTGTTCAGATGGTACCAGTAGAGGAGATTACTGATGGCGAATGAACAGTTGGTGTTGATGGGCGTGAACGCATAGGTGTGGAAGGCAAAGAAGTAGCAGTGGCAGAAGAAGTGTTCATGGTTATTTGCTCAGTGGTCGGAGGCAAAAGAGGCCCAGGGTCCGAACTCCTTGGACCGGTGTCATGCCCCAAGCTTGGAGAGCGTGATCGGCCCCAACCGAGTGAACCCGACTGAGTAAGCCTATTAGATTCCTTCTACCCAAACTCACTCATGAATAAAGAGAGGACATATTTTCATTAATTAGATAATAGGGAGATCATGCATACAATGCTACATCATTTCATTAGTTACTTTATCTTACAATCTCAAAATATACATATTTTTCATAGTTGGAAGTGGAATAAATGATTCAAACACAATAATGTTCTGTTTGGCTTTCGCAGCACCCATATACAACCCACACTATGTCTACAGAGCCTCTAATAGATATAAAAGAGTACAACAAAAGTGCCAGCAACAAGGCCCGGGTATACCTCAAGTACAATACATAAGGAACAAAAGATGCATAACCCCGAAATGAAATGGGGCTCACCAAGATGTTGGGAGGAGGATGTACCCTATCAATGATCAACGCTACCTGCTGGGGAACCGCCTACATCCATTTAAAGATGCAACTCCCCAGTCAAAAGGGACGTTAGTACCATTGAATAGTACTAGTATATATAACTAAACACCACCTCAATAAAATGAACAATAATGCAAGTAAGAACAACCATAATATCAGTTAAAACATTGAACATTTACCAAACATCAAACAAAGGATAAGATAAGTTTCCAATTAAATTTCCATATTTTAAGTCGGGGAAGTCTTTAGTTCCAACATGCCACTATTCACCATTTCTATTTCAATTCCCAATATAGTCACCACCACGTGTACGACATGGCATCCGATCATGACCCGATCGGCTAGGCCATCTCATATGAGACATCAACCACATTCACGATTTCAAATATAGTTTTCTAATAAAGTTACCACCATGTATACGACTTGGCGTCCGATCACGACCCGATCGGCTAGGCCATCTCATAAGAGACATCAACCATAATTATATTATTTCACTTGGCATGTTGGTCGTATTTCATATTTCACATTTCATATTTCACTTTTAGTATTTCTCGTTTTTTATCTCATATTTCGTATTTTGCTTTCAACAATCATCACAGATTTCCAACAACAAGGCATTTCTTTTCATAAAATTTAAGCACACATATGAGCAACTGAGAGTTTTAGGTACATTGAGATTTCTTAAAGAATTGTCATTAGCTTTCATTTGAAACATAACTTCATATCATGGCATTTAAACATGCAACCCATACTTTGAACACATTCTTCAAATAAGAGTATAACATAACAACAACATTTGAATTGCATATTGAATATGGATATTTTTTGGCACAAGCTTATTCGGAATGTTCAACTCATAGTGAGCAACTTGGGACTTACATGGATATTATGGGGTTCAATTCTAATAGAATAGGTTAGCCATACATACCTCAAATGAGCTCCCTTACACTCTAAAATGTTCCGGGAATTTTAACAACACCAATCTATCTTAGAAATATAACAAATTGAACTAAAATTAGGGAAATGATCATGGTTCTAGCTCATTTGAGCATTCTATCAACCACCAAGTGTGCATTAAGGTTTTAAGGCCCTCTTATGAAAGACTTTACCATCCCACACTGCATTCTTTACCATTTTTAGCTCACCATCCTCCCTACACTCTTTTATGACACATGCATGCGAGATAAACAACTCCCCTACCCAATAATTGTCTTGCTAATTACCCATTTTTGTTAATTTACGAAATTAAGGGCTAGGGTATGGATTCTTACCTCTAGGATGAAGACTTATTGAATTTCTCCTTGTTAATCTTCAATAATTTGAGCAAGAATTGATGGATGATTGATTGAAGATCACTCCCCCACTCTAAGCACTCTCTCTTACTCTAAAAGTGTCACGACCCAAACCAATGGGGCCGCGACGGGCACCCGGTACCTTACTCAATCGAGTACCAACATAACGTATCTTTTCATGTCATACTATCATAAATAACTAAGTCGAAGAGGCTGCCGTGAAATAGGTAGAATACAACAAGTAATGCCATTTATACATAAGACATGTGGGGCTCTAAGACCAAAATAACTACTTGAACACTAAACATAGGCCGACAAGACCATACAATCTTTTACGTACATGGCATCTGTCTACAAGCCTCTAAAAATACATAATTTCCATAAAGGTAGGGACAGAGTCCCGCCATACCAAACAATACACATCTAATTCATACTAACCAAACAAGCAACTCCGAAGCAAATGGAGCGCAACAACATCTTCCGTTGAGCTAATAGCCTACTTGGAGGGCTCTCGACCTATCTATCGAGACCTATGGGCATGAAACACAGCATCCCCAGGCAAAAAGGGATGTTAGTACGAATACTGTACTGAGTATGTAAGGCACATAAATAAGTACATAACAGACATGTAGGAAATATAGAGTAAATGACTCCACCTGTAAGTCTGAATAACTTTGTAAATCATGAAATAATTATAGTATCATGCATATACGTATAAATGTAATGTCGTGCATAGGTATATGTTTCATAACATCATCAGCCTCTGAGGGCATCCCATCATATCACCTTGGCCACTGTGGGAAAAATCATCAACGTATACTAGCTGATCAGGTGATGGTACGTATATAACACCATAACCTTTCCCATATATATATATATACATACATACATATATATACATATATAATGTCATCTGGTCATGGGTCAATGTACATGAATGCAATGCATGGAAAGTACGTTAATAAAATCTTCTGGAATGTCATAAGACCATTTTGCCTTTGAGTAATATCATAAAGTAAACTCTTTTCAACTTTCGTATTTTTCTGAGACCCATGAACAGATAATAGAATAATATGACACATAGAGAATCAAGAATATAGGCACCCTAGTATTTTTATGAATAGAGTCATTTATGAAAGTTGCGTATTTTGCTCGTTTCATTTGTATCGTATGGATCAAGCCAAAAGAAAGAAGGGATAGCCTTAACATACCTGCACCGGTTCTCTTGACAATCCCTCTAGCACACGTTGATTGCAACAACACGTAACGATGGACTGAAGTAGGGGAAAATTCATATGATATTCTTGAGAAAGATTGCACCGTACTCCCTTATAATTGCAAGACCTCACGTTGCTTTGAATTGTTGAAGATCTTATCTTTGATATGTGATTTATGTTTGTAACATACAAACAGACGTTGGAATTTATATTACATGCATGTAGGAATGAGTTTTGGACTTACTGTTCTTAGTAAAGAATATGTAACTTTCTTTATTAAAAGGATGTGAATCATGTTCTTTAAGAGTAAATATGTGTCTTTTCCTTATTTAATGAGTATGACTCATGCTATTTAAGACATGCCACATAATCATAGTGACTTATGAGTTATAATATCATAATTCTTTTGCTGCCTCATTTTGATTTAATATTTATCTAAATATTTGGATTAATTAGGTAATGTCCCGGTACCTGGTAATTAATCAATTACCAGCATAATTAAGAATTATCTCAACTTACTTAAAATACTACTCTCTTTTAACATAACTTGTACACCTTACTAGCATGGTCATATAGTACCTTGTATGACACTAGTCCATAAATATCGGGTATTTTAGCTCAGACCGTATTTTACCCCAAAATGCCAAACTTTGACGAAAGTTCATTTTCTTTGACTTGCTTCCCCTTTCACCTTCACGAATTTACTCATCACTTGTGAAATAGCATAATCCTTATAATCTCCAAATAATCTTTTACTTGGACTGATGTCAATTACCTTATGATAAATTCAACGTATAATACTTCAGGGTGCAACATCGTCGTAACTTAATACTGCGAAGCGTAACATCACCGCAATGTAATACTGTAGGGTGCAACATTATCGTAACTTAATACTGTGAAGCATAACATCATCGAAATGTAATACCGCAAAGCGTAACATCATCGTAATATAATATTACAGGACGTAACATCATCGTAATATTGCAGGATGTAACCAAAAGTATCAGGTTTTGCAAGAAAAATGGTCCACAATGCTTATATAACGAGATTAGGTCAGGTTATAAAAATTAGAAAAATAGGAGCCCGACACAGATCTGCGGTTTCATATGCGATCGCATAATGCTTCTGTGGTACGCAAAGTGGGCCACATAATTGGCCCTTCGGAGCTAACATTTTCTGCTTCAGTCTGCGGTCCGCAAACCTGTTATGCGGTCGCATAATGCACCGCAGAACCACCATCTGGAAATTCTCAAGGTTGGATTTGCGATCAGAGTGTGGCCCGCAAAATTATTCTGCGGTCGCATAATGAGCCGCAAAAATGATATCGAAAATGGCCCAAAAGACTGCCTCACTTCGTGGCCATTTTGCGGCCCGAAGAGTGCTTATGCGGCTGCATAATGAGCTGCAAAAACGCCCACTTCTACAAAATATTTTCCTTTAACTCTTTAGCGTACTGTTCAATCCAAAAGGTCAACCGCGACGAGCTTAATTTTACTATTTTTAACACAAAAGCCTATCTTGGCACCACAAAATTTTGGGTTTTTAGGTAAAATTTTACAGGGACTTACAACCAGAAATAACAATAGGGGACGGGAAGAGAGAATCAAAATTCTCTACCAGGTGCATCTCACCCCAAGGTGCTTGGGTTTCTTCTACGGTCGGGTTTTGAAGCTCCCCGGACTGAGCGTCCGGTTGAGCCAACAAAGATCTTTTTCTCCTTAAAAGGGACGCCTCTTCATCACTAGCTTCCCCTTCATCTATGAGGACCACTGTGGTCGGCTCACATGGCATTTTCCCTACTTTCTTCTCTTAATCCCCAACCGAGAAGGAGTGCCTTCTCTTTGGTTTCTTGGGCTGGTGACTCCGAGAAGGGGCACCCTTACCGGAATCAGATCCGCAAGCTCCGCTTCGGGAAAGGGCATTTTGCAACACCCTCCTAGCCTCATCGGGGTCAACTAAAATGTCGGGCCAAAAAATAGAGTTAGCAGTTTATTCATGGAGATTTCTTGTGCTTGCAAGGGTAAAAGAAAGGGTGTTTTGACTTACCTTGGTTTTTGGCCTTCCACCCATATTTGGGAGATATTTTCTTCCACCATCAGGATTGTGGAGTCGTGATTTCTAGAATTTACTGAACCCACTGGTACAGACCTTGGACCCGTAGTGGTAGCTGAACCAAAAGAAACAAGAAAATCAGTAACAACGGGAAACAATCTTTTCACCAACAAAGGAAGTGAATGACCGAAAACATACGAAAGCGATTCCATGACTAAAAAAAAGTTAGAGTTGTGCCCGAGATGATGTCCCTGGTAGCAATAATGAAGAATCATTCTATCTGCCCGCGATCGTTGTCATCATCTACACTGGTGAGAAGAGCATGGTGACCGCTTGGTAAAGTTTATTACTCCCTCATGGAATGTTTTGGGAGAGTAAAGGTTCATCATGTGTACAAGAGTTAGGGTCTCCCCGATCTTCATGCATAGTTGGCGAAAGCAGGCCACCATCCATCATATAGATCGGCCTACTTGTGCTAGGCAGACCTGATACCAGTGGCAAAACTCTAAAATTATCGGGTCAATCCCTTCACTTGACCCCCGGGTAAATGGACCCAAGGTAAAGGGATACATATAGATATACGTAAACCCATTCTTGGAGAAGGTAACATGATATTATCATATCCGGAGCAAGAATTTTAAGATTTGGGCAGTTGTAATCCTCCTTCACAGTTGGGATACTGGAAGGGCGAATGGATGAGGGATACCTACTAACTGGCCAACTCCGCGAAGATGCAGAAGAAGACTTTTCTCGAAATCATTCACAATGTTGAGATGATGTGGTATGATGGTGCTAACAGTGGGAGGTTCAGAATCGGCATCGACCTCTTTGTCCTTGTTTTTCTTTGGGCCTCCACCGAAGAGAAGACCAGTGTTTCCGAAGAAAGCAGTGAAATAAGCCATGGTAACAAAAGGTCAGTAAGACTTTTGCTAAGAAAGTTGAAAAGGATGAAAAAATTTCTAAGCAGATGCAAAGAGAAAGAAAAGCTTTTGAAAGTTGTAAAAGTGAAGAAGTAAAAATGTTGAGTAGCAAGGAAGTTATAGAAGACAAAATTCGTGGTCATGATTACCTCAAAAATCGGTGAAAATATTTGATGAATCGTGGGGTAACACGTGTTCGGGGTATTAAATGCGAGAAGACATGCATCCTTTCAAGTGTTAGAGACTGTTCATGAACTTTCCTGCCAAGAAAGGAATCTTCACCAACTTCCCCTTAACACTAAGATATGTCACCGAAAAGTAGGAGGACTATCTGTATAGGGTAAAATTTATTTATAATGGATGGTCGAATTGTAACATGACACGTGGAACCAAAGATAGTCAAAGGGCAAGTCAAGGAACAACCAATACCGGATTAGCGAATGTAATCGACATCAGGTAAATCTCGAAGGGAGCATAGTTAACGGGAGAAAATCAAGGGCTCGCCATCGATATCATTCAATGAGGGAATATTCACTAATATTAAATGAGCGACCGTTGCAGAAAATATTTGCATTCATGTCCTGTCATTACTCGTTCATCAATGACTCTTTTATCATCATTTAAGGGAGCTTAGTCCTAGGATCTTGTTTCCCTAGTTTAAGCTATAAATACCAGGCTGAACAGCCATTGTAAAGACATGAAATTTTCTGCATACAAAGGCTTTATTTTCTGACTTTTGCTCTCAGTTTAACAATTTCATTTGCACTTTATTGTTACTCTCACTTTTGTTCTCGGAAGCATTGCGTTCCGGATCAGGCTTGTTGTCTTCTTTAATTTCAATTGCTAATCTCAATTTTAATCTTATTTCCTTATCATTCTTGGATTAAATCAATTCGCTTATTTATAAACCACATAACAAATTTAGCTGTACCATTTTCCGAGTAAACAAAAGGCAACCAATCTAAATCAATCCATCATAGAGCTTCATTATAGACAAAGACTAAAAAAACATTGGAAGATATAAAACAAACTAGTTAAGAGCTAGTCGGTGCTGAGCCTGGGCTCGAGCTCAAAGTGGATAAGTAATACTTTTTGAGTTTTGATTAAAATAGAATAATATATGGTACATTCTTAAATTTCTGCTAAATCTCCACTTAGTTCTCCTCGTAAAAAACAATTCGAGCAAACTGAAACTACACAGCGAACTTAAAATACAATCATGGATATGTATTCCTAGGGACCTGTTTCTTCTTGCTAGTCCATTTCCAAATTCTTCGGCACATGCTTTCCAATCTTGTATTCATCTCTTTGACTCCCGAATTGGCGAAGCGTGTGACATATTTCAAGAGAACTGCTTAAAAGCCACGCTAGTGCATACACATTACATTTAGACAATACATGGGGAAAAATAAGCAAATCTTATATGTCTTCAGTTGTCTTTGAATGATAGTGTGTAGTGCCAACTAATGTAAGCCTTTCTCAAGACTATCGGTTGTAGACTTTGCAACAAAAAGACTAAGAAATCCCTATAAGCTATAGACCAGTTTAACAAATATATATGTCTTTGCTGGAAAACAAGTGAAGCCAAAAGGTGCTCACCATACTGCTTGAATGTACTATATACAAATCTATGTAACAAAAAAGGAGATTTCCTTGCACATTCGTGTTTCTGAGCCTAAAATTATGTTCATTTATGAGATTTTTTTTTTTTAAAATCTCAATACCTATTATCAAAAGGTTATATATTATTTTAAGTGAATATCTAATCTTTAATTTGTATACAACCCGATAAACGGAGAGCAAGAAAGTTTTGGTGTATAGCGCAACTGTCAAGTTGGATCACTCATTTGTCATCTTTTATCATTTTGAATAATGCAGAATTCAAGAGGAACCATTTAACTCATATAAGGCCACACAAGCTACCAACCAAATGATTTTACAGCATGAAAATTAAACATCACCAAACAATAAATTCCTATATATCATCTGCAATTAATTGGTAATATTACCAGAATTTGTATCTCTTCTCAGACAATTCAGTTGGTAAAAAAGCTTCCCGGTGTCTTGATGAAGTATGGTTGTTATTCCCTTCAAATTTACATGGTGAAATGCATTTTGCATTCAGATCCGTTAATACACTCTCAAATTACATAATGATGTTATATGCTTATATTAGAAGGCTCTATATTTACGCTGTACATTTTGGTGAAAGCAATAGTTCCAAGATCAAACATCCATAACATAAACCATTTGGTCCCACTCTAACACGTCACCATTGCTGCTACAAAGTAGACCATAACATAAACCATAGGTAATGTATCAATTTCACAGGTGCCGAAAGCTGCTACAAAGTAGACCATAAAAACATTCCTCAATCTCTAATTAAACACTCAGTTTTACAAAGGACATAATGACCACAAACTGTTTTATCAGGGTCGAGGCAAACTATAATTTATCCTGCACTTGAGAGAAAAAACGAAAAGAAGGTAAGCACTTGCATCAAATTCATAAGCTGAATATTACTGTCCATATAAAAATAACTGACATCTAGTCTACCAGGAACCTTGACCTTGATAATGACTCTGGCTCACCCAGAAATTGAGTTGATAAAAAATAAAGCCAAACAAATAGTTAAAATATATGGAAGGATGCATAATCTATAAATAGAACATACATAGTCATGGGAATAAACAGAATCAAGCTGCACTTTGTAATAAAATTTACTAAGCTTAAAAAAAGAGTAGAGGAACACGGAATGCATGAGTAACCATTACAACACATGCAGTCCCAACTCTAGAGTACATAGTCCAATTAGATAATACAGATACAGCACCCTCTAGTGACTTTCGTTTATATGAGTTTAGTACAACATATGTCTTTCCTCACCAGCCTCCAGAGTAATGGCCTGTGTTCAAGTTCAGGGTGAGAATCTGCTAGCATTAACGGAATCGTATACCAAGCTCGTAAGCTTGAAGCAACAGAATCATCTCAAAGACATAGGAGAAACCATATGTGAGAAGGACTGCCATCTTTGAACTTCATAACAACATGTCTTGGTATTACTCTATCAAGCTAATGATATCCTCTCATAAATGAAGCGCTCAATATCTGATCAAAGAGTGAATTTTGCATGTTATTCAGAATACATACAGTAGCAGCAAGAGTAGCAATGTGGATTTTAACGAGAATGTCAAAGGAGGAAAGACTGTTACCTTCAGTTTGAATCACCAAGGTGTTTCGAAACAGTCAAAGTTAAATTAATTTAGAGAAATAAGTCTAATTTAAGAAACTTAAAGTAATTAAACAATGATCAACCTGACATTGCATGTTTATCAACTATATTTGGCCAAATGTCGTCTAATTAATAAAATAAATTTACCGGACAGTAGTAAGATCATATTATTATCATAGTGTTCTAATTTCTTAAATATTATTAAGAGACTCTCTGTGATTGCATTTAGATACAACTCATTCTCCATCATGTCATTAAGTAGCTCCTTTGTCGTTCCAATCTAAAGCTTACAGTTGGATTATAACAAGATCACATTCTACAACAACAACAACAACAACAACCCAGTATAATCCCACAGGTGGGGTCTGGGGAGGGTAATATGTACGCAGACCTTACCCCTACCCCGAGGGGCAGGGAGGCTGTTTCCCGGAGACCCTCGGCTCAAGACAACAAAAAGAGATGAAACATTAGTACAATTAATAAACTCATACTTAAATAACACAAAATAACATAAAATACATAAAATAACAAAATAACAGCAATGTAAGAATTATAGGAAATACGGGAAAGATGGAAGGTATGCTAATATCCAATAGATAAATCCTTGCATCAGTAGCTGATCAGTAGCATCCTAAGATTAACTCCTAACTGGCTAGTCTTACTCTAGTGCGCTATAGGAATATCCACAACTTCCCCTTATCCTACAACTTTAATGGTCGACCTCCACAATTCCCTGTTAAGGGCCATGTCCTCAGTAATCCTAAGACGCGCCATATCCTGCCTGATCACCTCTCCCCAATACTTCTTAGGTCTCCCTCTGCCTCTCCTCGTGCCCACCACAGCCAGTCGCTCACACCTTCTCACTGGTGCATTAGTGCTCCTCCTCTGAATGTGCCCGAACCATCTGAGTCTTGCTTCCCGCATCTTGTCCTCCATGGGGGCCACGCCCACCTTCTCTCGAATATCTCCATTCCTAATCTTATCCATCCTTGTATGCCCGCACATCCACTTCAACATCCTGATCTCTGCTACTTTCATCTTCTGGATGTGTGAGTTCTTAACTGGCCAACACTCGGTCCCATACAACATGGCAGGCCTAACCACTGCTCTATAAAACTTACCTTTTAGTAACGGTGACACTTTCTTGTCACACAGGACTCCCGTCGCTAACCTCCACTTCATCCACCCCACACTTATACGGTGTGTGACATCCTCGTCGATCTCCCCGGTCCCCTGAATAACTGACCCAAGGTACTTGAAACTACCACTCTTAGGGATGACTTGAGAGTCAAGCCTCACTTCCACTCCCGCTTCCGCCGGCTCAGCCCCAAATTTACACTCGAGGTATTCCGTTTTCGTCCTGCTCAACCTGAAACCTTTGGACTCAAGGGCATGTCTCCAAACCTCTAGCCTCTCGTTGACGCCGCGTCTTGTCTCGTCAATTAGGACTATGTCATCAGCAAATAGCATGCACCATGGCACCTCCCCTTGAATATGATGCGTTATGACATCCATCACCAGGGCAAATAGGAAAGGGCTGAACGCAGACCCTTGGTGCAACCCCGTAACAACCGGAAAATGGTTGGAGTCGCCTCCTACTGTCCTAACCCGAGTCTTAGCTCCATCATACATGTCTTTAATCACCCTAATGTAGGCTACCGGGACCCCTTTAACCTCTAAGCAGCTCCATAAGACCTCCCTAGGAACCCTGTCATACGCTTTCTCTAGATCGATAAACACCATGTGAAGGTCCTTCTTCTTATCCCTGTATTGTTCCACCACCCTCCTAATAAGGTGGATAGCTTCTGTGGTAGATCGCCCCGGCATGAACCCAAACTGGTTGTCTGAAATAGACACCGTCCTTCGCACTCTCATCTCTACCACTCTCTCCCAGACTTTCATGGTATGACTCAGTAATTTGATACCCCTATAGTTGTTACAACTCTGGATATCGCCTTTGTTCTTATACAACGGAACCATTGTACTCCACCTCCACTTTTCAGGCATCCTATTAGTCTTGAGTATAACATTCAACAACCGAGTAAGCCATTCCAACCCTGTTCTACCCACACACCTTCAAAGTTCAACCGAAATTTCGTCTGGCCCGGTAGCTCTGCCGCTCCTCATCTATTACCAAAAAAAATTCCAAGAAAAGAGCCTAATTATAGTTTGAGTATGACATTAATATAATTCTTTTACTATGATTTACCGGCCTACTTAGTATTCTTTTAGTGGCGGAGTAAAAATTGAAAATGCACATGTTTTCAAGTGAATAAATTGAATCTAAAATTCATGTGCTGGTGATAATATATAATGTTCAGGTGAGAGCATTAATAGATAGTGTTACAGAACGTGCTAGATCTAAACATCGAGAGAAAAGGAATCGTATTTATGAAATGAAGCTATGCTGCAGATATCTATCTAATCAACAAATGCAGTCATTAGATTTTCCTATTCGACTTAATTTTCTCAAATTTATGCTTCTATTTTCAGTGCATCAACGAAAAACTCAACGTAAAAGGAAATTACTAATGCAAAAGATGCTTTTGCGGGCTTTCAGAAAAAAATTATTAGCAGCGTTCTAAAAGATACATTTACCTTCCACCGGGTCATATACGCATGCCCCATTGTTTTTTTAATAGTGTAGAAGGAAAAGGTTTTATGTCGCCTAAGCCTTTAAATTGTCATGTATAATCAACTTTGACATTTCTTCTTGCAAGAACAACTCACAAGTTAACTTATAGAAACTAATAGGATGGACCATTAAATCACACGGAGAAAGGAAAAATAGTGCTATTCTACTTCAGGACTAAATAATTAACAAGAAATTAGCCAAATTCACATGTGTAATAAGTGTTCCCAAATCATGACTACTGCCTTACTAATAGTGATAAAATTTCATTGGTTTCATTTTAAAGAATCCATTGGTAGATTTCCACCGAATCCTGTAAGTAAACTCATTTTTTCAAGTATTAGAAAATTGATCATGTCACACAATTCCCCTTAGTTGGGACGGGAGGTTCAACAGATTCATGTTAGTTAACAAATAAGAAGAGGTCAATTATGAGCGTATAAGTTATGTACACTGAACATACAAAGAATGATTATGCTACCAATATAATTAGTTGGAAATGGGGCAATTAACTTTTTTTTTTTTTTTTTTTTTACAGAAGAGATTGATGAACCCTAAACATCTTTTAACTAAAACCCAACAAAATTGAGCAAATAGAATCCTCGGAGTTAAGTTTCCATTGACACTATATAGCAACAATAAAATTTAGAAAATGGCCTCACATGAAAAAGTGAAAAAGTGATTTATAAGTAGAGCACATATCCAAAAGAAAAACGCAAAGTTGATAAAAGAAAACATGTGGGGCAGGAGTAGAAAAGAGGAAAAAGCACATCAGAACATTTTCACCGCACAGAGTAGATACAATATCAAACTTAACTGGGAAAGAAAACCAAGAGAGAATAGGGGTGTGTTTGGTATAAGGGAAAATGTTTTCGTGGAAAATATTTTCTTGGAAAACAAATAGTAATCTTATTTATTTTTCGGTGTTTGATACGCAAATTAAGGAAAATAACTTTTCAAGAGTATTCATAAATAATTTAGATATAATAAACATGAAACCATAAACTTTCTAACCAACAACCTTCCGAACCCACAAATTTCATAAACTTTCGAACTATTAAACTTTCAAAACCGCGGAATTTCGAACCCGTAAACTTTATAATTTCTAAACCCGTAAACTTCAAAACACATAAACCTCCGAACTCATAATTTTGAAACTTGTAAAATTTTAAACTTTAAACCGATAAATAAAAAAATTAAAACTGAAAAATATATTTAAAAAATATATTTTTTCGGGGGGGGGGGGGGGAGGGGGCAATAAAACCAAAAAAATAGAAATTTAAATTACAGAAAAAAAGTAAATTTTTTTTTGTGCGGGGGGGGGGGGCGGTGATAGGGGTGGGTGGCGCAGAAAAACGAAAAAACAGAAATTTAAAATTTCAAAAAAAAAAATAATTTTTTTTTGCGGTGGGGTGGGTTGGTGAGGGTGGGAAAGGTTGAGAAGGAATTTTGGAAAATGTTTTTCCTATTGGAGGAAAATGAGTTCATAAGGAAAATATTTTTCAAAATATTTAAGCCAACCAAACATGGGAAAATTGGAAAATATTTTTCGAAAAATATTTTCCTCCGTACCAAACACACCCTAGGTCTTTCAATAAATCAGTAGTTAGAAAATACTCTGCCAAAAATGAAAAAACCAGGTAATACGGACGAATAGGAATACAGACGATGCCAATCAGACTATTATGAAATTAAAGTTCTAAGTGACGTAAAAACTTAACTGCTCGCACATGAATATCCATCCTTATTCTTCTTCTTCTTCTTTTGTTTCACGACACATTAATCGGAGAAATTTAAATAGTCGTCTTCTCCAGTTTTGTTTCGATTTGAAGAGTTATACTGGAAAAAAATTCAAGCCATGCAAATTGAATCCTAAGTATACTCATGTGTGACCACTGCTGAGATTTGAAGAGAATAGTTCAATTCTATGAGGATGAACTAACCAAAAAATCAACAACACAAACAAATGAACAATGCAGCTTTAATTCCAAACCTAACGCCAAAGGAAGAAAAGACAGACAGAGAGGAGAGAGAGGGAGAAAAATAGGGTAAGATAGGAAATTAAAGAGGGTGACCGGTGTTTTGACACGTGTCCAACAAAGCCAAAGTACACCCAGAACAACTTTAAAACACACAAATTATAAAATTTTGAAATGCCAAAAATAACCCTAAAGCAGGACTTCGTCGTCCTACTTATAGTAGTAATAAATAGTAGTAACATAGAAACTTTGGGTTTTTAGTTTAAATCATGATTAGTTCCTTAAGTGCTCAAGTTGGTTTTATCCATTTAACAAAATAACGTAACGTGCTCCTCCTTAGTGTCATGAAAAGATGCCCGTATTGCAAAGTTGACGTGCCCCAAAAATGAAAGAATTTTGACTGCTGGTAAATTTGGGAATCAAATTAAAAACAAAGTGAAATTTATGATGACTATATAAAAATTAATGCGGTGGAGGTTGAGAACTATAACGAAATAGATATCGTACTTGGACAATTTTCTGCTATCTTTGATGAATAAGCTTATTGCTTATGACATGCCATGTTCAGTGGAAGTGGAGGATCTGAATATGAACCATTGACAATTTTTTCAAACACCCATCTATTAGCAGCCTCAGTGTAATGTACACCATCCCAATTGATTCTTACTGTTGGATCTTTGCATGATTTTCCCAACATTATTTCTTTGCCTTTAACCTTGATCTTGCTTCCACATCCATGTTTCATGTTATAATTGTACTTTCCTCCATGCCCACAGCAAGCTCGTAGTGGATGCTCAAACCCTAAATTTCACCAACCATCAACAGCAATACTTTAAGACGTAAGATAAAATAAAGAAGTGACATCTCATGTCTTATTTTGTGTCCATTTGTTGACGACATTAACTTTTTGTTTTATACTATCTTATAATACATGTACCAAGTAGCCAGTTTCAAATTAAATGAGAAATTAAAGACGAATTGTTTACGTACCATGCTTGTTAGCGTGACTAATGAGTTCGTACTTAGCAGAATATACATCAACATAGGTAAGAGCAGCCAATGGAAGATCCTTTCGGAGCTGGACCACAGTCTCCTTCAATTTAGCATTGAAATATTGAGCCACCTTATTGAAGGGAGAGGCACATCCTGCCTTATCAACTTGTGCTGCCGTAATTAGCAGACGATCCAAGATATAAGGTAGACAACCAACAGGCCCAGTATTATGAATCCAAAAATATCTACCACCTTGATCATATATGTCCTGCCATTTTCACCACAACATAAATAGCAACCTCTGATCATGTATAGTGATTCATCTTTCAGTTTATTGCGACAAAGTAATAAAATCGAGTTTTGTTATGAAGATAACTCAATTATGCCTATATAGCACACAAAAAAAGCCGAAAATCATTAAATCCGATCTCGTAACACACCAAGTAGGCTGCCAAATGTATAAATTTGGCATGTACCTATAGACATGTTAGCACAATATACACGTGGCACCACTTAAAAGAAAATAAAAAACACATTTTTTGACGCAATCTAATACCATATGTCTTCCATCCATATTGCAAATCATGGGATTTTAAAATTTTTAGTGGGCGGAAAAATGGGGTTTTAATCCTTTTAAAGTGGTGTCACGTGAAGAATATTATGTATGGTGAGTTATTGAAGTGATAATCTACTTGTGTTTGTTGGACCCGATTTAATTTTTCGGTTTTTAAAATTCTGTTTTATGTGTTATATAAGCCAGTTGAGTTGTTTTGCCGTAAAAAAGAAGTTGTTTTACGACTTTGATGCAATAAACCGAAATTGAAACTTTCTCTTGGTACTATGCTAAATCTTGCTCTATATCAAGATCAGACAAAGGACATACCTTCATTACAGTCTTGAATTGATCCATTAAATCAGGCACATAAGCTCTAACTTGATCAGTGGTCATGTTAAGGAAGTAACCAGCAGTTAAATCATTTTGTCCAATGTCAAATGTGTATAAACCGTGGGAAAAATGTTTCTCCTTAGGCATCAACTGACTAAAGACATTCCCTGTGGATTAAAATTTTTCCAGAAATAATAAGAAGCTGATGAACTCCAGAAAGTTAGGCCAGAAACTATATGGTAATTATATATTGGAACACCACAAAAGAAAGAAGTATGAATGTCATATGCCATTACCTTTGCAACGTATAATCTGAGACCTGCGATGGAAATCGTTGAATTCGTAAATCTGAACGTTTAATGAAATAGGGCTGAAACCACTTTGGTGTAGAGTTGTGTTTTGGGGTCTGATTGTAGAACCAGCTGTGGCAAAGTTGGCTCCATAACTGAAGTTTGAACCAAGTGCATCTAAGAATGCACTTAGATGTGGTAATCCTAAGCTTTCAGCTGAAAAAATCCACCTCAAACGTAAATTATTGTAGTATTAGTTTTTAACTTCTATATACGGATAGACTAGTAGGAAAAAAATTACACCACTAGGTCATCGAAAAATTAATTAGAGGTAACCGTGTACGATGAGTGATATTAGTAACCTAAAAATAGAGTAAAAACTTCCTAGAACAGATCAATGTATATAAGTTAACTTTATACTCATTTTTCTTTGAGTTAATGAGAAGGGAGCCCAAAAACAGAAAAAAGACAAAGTTTAGGCAAGAATCTCTTCAATAATAACCTGATGAAACTCTCTGATAAAAATTACTTTAAACAGGGTTAAAACATACATGCACTTCGTATTGTTCACATCAGATTATACTATACATGATACATGTTTTCACATACATATTAAGAAATATTTTTATCTCATTTTATTACTTAACCATGGTAAACTAGTATAAACATCATATGGGGATAAATTTTATTTACCGTTCAAACATCATCTATACCGATTAAAATAGTGTAACGAAAGTATCGATGTGGCTTTACATATAAACATCTGATAAAATAGAAAAACCAAAACAACTGTTATCCTTCAGAAGAAACGTGTTTTGTTGTTAAAAAAGAAACAGATTTGTTTTCAAAAACAAAAAAATAAAAGTGAAAAATTATTGTTTTGAAGAACAGCTTAATTAGTTATTTTCAAGAAAAAGAATAACTCAGATAACAGTTAAGACTCACTCAATTGCAGAAAAAGACATAAGAAGCAAATTAGCGTCGGTGGATTCCTTTTTCAAAAATAAACGCGCCTTGCTAATAGAACCAAAATAGTCACAGTCCCCATATATCCCACCAGTCCTTAACTGATAAGGTTATTCAGAATACAATAAGGACAAACTATTTGTATAAATGATCGATCGCAATATTGCAAAAATATTGAGATGAACTTCGTAGTAAAATAGTAATAAGATGGACTTTTTTGTAAGGCAAAAATAATGAGAAATTAAGTGACAAATAATATATATATTATTACCAATAAAATCAATAACAAGACGACCATCAGAGTAGCGTCCGGCAGGGGCACCAAAATATGTCTCTCCGGCGGGCGGACCAGCCTGACCAAATGCCGCCGATAATCCACCCGTGTCGGAATTTGAGTCACCAAAGTTGAATATCGCCGGAAAATCACACTTGCTCTTAGCACCACTTGAAATTGGATATACAATTACTAGTAACACTAATACTAGAGGAAAATTAACTAGTTTTGAGACACTAACCTCCATACTAGGATTTTATATTCTACTACAAAGCAAAGATGATGAAGAAGAAGAAGAAGTCGGGGAAGAGTAGGATAAATAGATATGACAAGATTATTATGGAAGGGAAGTCTAGGAATACAGGAAGTCACGTTTAATATATATATATATATATATATATATATATATATATATATATATATATATTAGTCTTAGGTTACACAAACTCTCAATACTATATTGTAATTAATGTTGCTCTATTTTTTATTTCTTTCACATTCAATACTGTTCTTGAGGAAAAATATTTATGTACATTAAAAGTTCTGCAATTGCTTATATGATGAATTTGTAAAAGAATTGAATTTAATTCTTTAAAAAATTAGTTGATTCAAAGAATTATTTTGTTAAATTGATTAAAATATTAGTTACTTTTTTCTCAAAATTAGAGGATTTTTTTTTCTTGATTAAAATTCTTAATATTTAGCTCATTCTTAAACGAGTATATATGGAAGGACAATTTGGTCAGGATCTAAATTCTTGTACTTATCTTTTAAACACTTTAGAAGTAAGGAATCGACCCAAAATGCAAGACTAAGTAGTTTTGATAACAGATACCTCGTAGATTTTGAGTTGGTAATAACACTGCACTCATCTTTATGTTATAGCCAACTTTATCAAAAGTTATCTTATTTATACTTGACTTTATCCAATTTGATCATACTACAAATTCGGAAAAACTTCTAGGAAGTTGATCAGTTGACAATTTGGGCCATATGTTGTTAACGTTTGTGATATATATATATATATATATATATATATATTCCCAGATAAAAGAGTAAAAATATTTTGACTAGTGCTTGCGTAAGTCGTGATTGGGTGACAAGTGATAAGGGTAGCGTGAGATAAGCTTGGTTTTTGTTATTTCCTATTTTTAGAATTCTGAACCTAACAAACCATACCCATTTCGAGTTATTGGCAACTTGTAGTGCTTCAGCCTTTGTGGAAACTCTTTTTGCTCGAGCAGATAAAGGCATGCTTCACAATAATGATCAGCTAAAATTAGTTTTCCACTATTATTGGTATATAACGCTAATTCATCGATACTATCAATTGGGAAATGGCAAGTGAAAAGGTTCGTAGCAGAGTCACCATATTCAAAGTGAATAAACTTTATTCTATTAATATATTTTTTTCAATTTTTTTCATGCACGTATAATTCGTGCCTAAAGCCATGAATAAAAGAAAAAGATAACTTCTTCACTCTATTTTAACTAGCCTTAGGATACGCGCGTTGCACGTGCGCCTCGTCTCGATATTAAAACATGTGTTTAAGTTATAAAATAAAATTTAAAAGAAAAGAAAATTATGTTCTAAATGATTAATTACTAGTCTTGTTTAGTTATTCAATAAAGAAAGAAACTTTATCCCATAAAAGTACTAAATCATCTCAATCAATATGTAACTTAAAATTGATTCCAATCTTATACTTTAATTTCTTAAGTTTCACAAGTTGTCATATTTCTTTTAAGTTCCGGCAAGAACATATAACGTTTGAAGATTTAACGTTTTCAAAGTAAATCTCTTTTTAAAGAGCTTTGATTCCGTAAAAGATTTAATATCCCAACAAAAAACTACGCTTTATCCTCTCTTTTTGATATTTCTTCGGTAATAGTCTTGAATCATGCATGAACTCGAAGTAGCAAAATCATTGGTCACATAGCTATCCGAAATAACCGAAGGATTTTATTCACATTCTGTACAAAATCAGAGTACATGGAGAATTCATATTCCATTATCTTATTAAATTTGAATGATGAAAATTTTGAAAATAAATTATAGGTATTTTATATAGTTCAAACAAAGAAAGAATTTATATAAAGTAAAGTCTTAATTGATTTTAGAGTATTAAATATTATTACTTCTTACTTCGTTCAAATAATAAAAAAGTTATAACTAAAATTTTAGTTAATTACAAAATCTTATAATTTTAAGAAAAATAATTTAATACAGTTTTGTCCAATATAAGATTTATTAAAAGTTGTTAAAAACGAAGAAAAAGATCTAATGAGAGCACAAAAAAATTGTAGAAGAAATAACTTGACAAAATATTAAAGCATACACTCTAATGCAAAAAGGCGATTATGCAATCAAAATTCACAATCAAGAACATCAAAATAAAGATGCATTGGTTGAATATGTGTATGCAAAATTCAACCACTAATATGTGAAAGCAAAATTTTACTACTAGTACAAAACTACAAATACATGAATACAAAATTCAACTACTAATATAAAAAAATATACTCAAAGAAAGAGAACTTGAAATCCTTAATTTTGTAGTTGTTGGTTCAACGAGGCAAAGTTTTATAATGATGAAAATGTATAATTATAATTTTTTTTAGAAGTACCTGTGCATATAATTGTTTAAAAATTTATTCAAAAAACTCTAATAAAAAAGAAGTTCACAAACAGCTCGTTTTCACCTAATATATTTTAAAAAAATAGTGTCAAACATTTATACCAAAACTTTCCTAGTATGTGTATGTGAACTAGTTAACATTTTGTTTACTAAAAAAACTTTCCAACCCCATATATTGGGATCAAACTGGGTTTGTTATTGCTATTGTTGTTGTTGTTGTTAAAAAAAACTTACCAAGTGTGAAAATTTTAATACTTCTAAATTTGAATATAGTTGAAAGTATCGAAAATTTCATAGTGTATATGAATAAGTGAAAAATTTATTAACTAAAAAAAACAGAAACCTTCATATTTTGTGCGAATTAGATAAAATTTTATTAACTAAAAAAAGATCCTCCTAAATTTAAAAGGAAAAATTTAATAATACTCCTAAATATTAATGGAGTTGGACGGAAACTTTCCTATTATGTAGTGAACGATAATCTTTCTTACTATGTGTGCTTGAAGTTCCAGAACAAAAAAGAATTGAAGATCAATATTATAAATATTAAAGGAGTAATTAAATGATAATTCCTATATAGTAGGGAATTAATTAAATGACTATTCCTAAATAGTAATAAGTTATTTAAACGAGTATTCTTAAATATTAAGAAAATAGTAAATGACTATTCTGTCAAGTGTGCACTCTATTTTAAAAAAATAAAAAAAGGCGAACGATATTTCGCCTTCTTATATAAATTAAAGGACACATAACTTTTGCTCAAAGAATTATAAGGGGACAAGCAGTGAGGTCGCATACTCGCACTTAAACTTTCGAGTTTCTAGTACAACATTAGATCCGCGCCTAAGAAATTTTTATTTATGGAAGGAAGAATTGAAAACGTCAAATAATATTCATTCTACCATATAGCAAAGAACCATCAATAATAACACCTTAGCTAACACGCACATAAACTAGTTATAGGAAGTATGTAGCTAACTGTGTAGAATTATATCAAGTCATATCATTTGTAGATTCCAATAGCAAATGAACAAAATTGGTGGGGGTGGAAAGTAATGGTACAAACCATTTGCACGCGCAGAAAGTGAAAAAGAAAACAAAAACGACGAATATGAGAAAGGGAGAAGAAGGGGACCTTTGGCCTGTGGGCATGTGAATTCTGAACAATTGTCTTGCACTCCTCCCTTGCTTATTCCTTTTTCCTTAATAGCGGTAATACTTCGGCCAGCTTGTGAGAAATAACTATATCCAGGGGTGTACATGAATCGGGTTGGTTCGATTTTTATCAAAACCAAACTAAACCAAATATATCGATTTGTATTGGTTTGGTTTTGTCGGATTTTTCGGGTTTTTTTGTTACTTAAATATAATTTTGTCACGACCCAAAATCCACTAGCCGTGATGACACCTAACCCAACCCGCTAGGTAAGCCAACTAATAACTATTCAATTCCAATAATAATAATAATAAGACAATTAAACAAAAGTAATTTTCTGAATCTCATACATTTCCCAAGGGCTGGTAATACAAATCATAAGCTTCTAGGAATAGAGTTTGCAAAGCTGAAAAAAAGTAAATACATCATCTGTTTGAAAATTACATAAACAGAGGTTTGTAAATCAAAGGCTACCCTGAATAATAGGCAGCTACAACGAGAACGCAAGTACATCTTCAATCCCAGCTCCCGTCGATCACAGCAACATCATTAACCAAAATCTGCATACGAGGTGCAGAAGTGTAGTATGAGTACAACCGACCCCATGTATTCCATAAGTAGCAAACCTACCTTAGGTTGAAAGTAGTGACGAGCTGGAACATAGGTCGGGGTCTAACACCAATAACCAATAACAATTCATAACAAAGTAAAACAAGTAATAAAAGAAGTAACTCAGAATTTAAAATGCTCAACTTTTTCATAATTCCTGAAAATAGTTTCGCTTTTTAAGTATATCAGTAAAAACTCAAATCCTTTACCGAAATCATCGAAAATATGAGTAAGTTCGAAAACTGTAATTTTTCCTAAAAGCTTTCAATAGGTAAACGTTTCATTTTCAGATAGCATGAGGAAAGTACATCTCTATGCCTACATGTCAATATACAGGTAAAATCATGAATGTCACCAAAACCTGGCAGCAGAAGGAAATGCAACTCTATGCATGAATCTCAAGTACGCATGTCAAATACAATGCCTCTCAGTGATAAGCTCATATACTCACACTCTCAAAGTACTCAATCTTGCTGTCTTGCATTTTTCTCTTACCATGCTCAATACTCAGCACACTCAATCACTCAGCACTGTACAATACTTGTTGCGGCGTACAACCCGATCCACATATATATAGCCATAAGGCTCGTTGCGGCGTGCAACCCGATCCATATATTATACACATAAGCAACTGCGCTCACTAGGGGTGTATGCAGACTTCGGAAGGGATCCTTCAGCCCAAGCGCTATATCGCTGCGGCATGCAGCCCGATCCCATGAAATGTAATCAATATAACATGCTACAACGTGCATCTCGATCCCATAAGTATCACTCATAATCAGGCTCTTAGCCTCACTCAGTCATCAATCTCTCCAGTCTCACTCACGGGCTCACAAGGTCATGAAACTAGCCCGGCAACAATGATATAATGTGTCAATAAATAACAACTGAGACTGAGGTATGATATGAATGCATGAATATGATCGAGTACGAAAATATCAGTAAAATCAGTGAGATGGCAGCAAGAAATGACCATTATGGGTCCCAACAGTATCGACATAAATATTAACATGATATTTAGCATGATAGACAGTTCAATTACTTTATCACATGATGAAAACACAAATATCAACAAGATAGGGCCATTATACAGTGCCATGAAAACAACGGAGTCCCAATTCACAGGGTGCACGCCCACACGCCCGTCACCTAGCATGTGCGTCACCTCAATACCAATCACATAACACGTAATTCAGGGTTTCATACCCTCAACACTAAGTTTAAAAGAGTTACTTACCTCGAACAAGCCAATTCCAATACCGAGCAAGCGAAGTGATGCTCAAAAAATGCCATCACATGCGTAGCAACCTCCAAACGACTCAAAACTAGCCAAAAGCAACTCAAATACATCAAATAAAGCCCAAGGAAATAACTCCAAATGATAAAGATCGAATCCTTAATCAAAATCCAACATCGGCCAAAAATCATACCCGGAACCACACCTCAAAACCCAATAAAACTCACAAAATCCGATAACCTATTCAATTACTAGTCCAACCATACTAGTTTCACTCAAATCCGACTCCGACTCATTGTTCAAAACTTAAAAATTCACGTTATGAAACTTTAGGCCAAAACCCCCAATTTTCCTCTTTAAAATTCATCAACAAAATGCTAAAATCGAAGATAGATTCATGAAATATAACCAAAATCGAGTAGAGAACACTTACACCAATCCTTGTAATGAAAATTGCCTTAAAAATTGCTCCATTCCGAAGTCCATAACTCAATATGTGATAAAAATAACCAACCCTCGAACTTATAACATTCTGACCAGTGATTCCGCATTCGGGACAATTCTTCGCATTTGCGACCACCGCTTTTGCGATAAAACTTCGCTTCTGCGAAAACAGCCTGACCCAGAAATTCTTCGCACCTGCGGTCTTAAAGTCGCTTCTGCGATCACACTTCTGCGCACTTGTACTGCATCTGCGATTGCGCAGGTGTGTCCAAGCACCCGCACCTACGATCCTGACGCGCATCTTCCCTTCACGTTCTGCGATGAGACTGCCGCTTTTGCAACTCCACACCTACGCCCAATACTCCACAGGTGCGGTCACACCAGAAGCAGAAATCTTCAACAATGCAATATGAAATGAAAAATGATCTGAACCTCGTCCGAAACTCACCCGAGCCACTCGGGACCCCGTCAAAATATACCGGCAAGTCCCATAACATAACACGGACCTACTCGTGGTCTCAAAACCCATATAACAACTTCGCAATGATAAATCACACCTCAATTCAAAATCAATCCTCGTCAAGCTTTCCAAAATTTTAACTTTCACCATCTGAAGCCAAATTCTACTATGAACTTCCAAATCACAATCCGGACGCGCTCCTAAGTCCAAAATCATCCACTGGAGCTAGCTGAATCATCAAAAATCTAATCCGAGGTCAAATACTAAAGAAATCAAAATTTGGTCGGCTCTTCCAATTTTTAAGCTTCCTAGCTGAGAAACATTCTTCCAAATCAATTTCAAATAACCTGAAAACCCAAACCGACGATTCACATAAGTCATAATACATCATACGGAGCCACTCATTCCGTCAAACAACCGACTAGAGTGTAAATGCTCAAAATGTCTGGTTGGGTCGTTATATATTTCAATCTTACTTTGTTAAATGTTTGATAAGTAAATACTTCCTCCGTTCGAATTTATGTAAACCTATTTGACTGGGCACGAAATTTAAGAAAAAATGAAGACTTTTGGAATTTGTGGTCCTAAACAAGTTAAAAAGGAACCCAGAATATTTGTGTGGTTATAAAAGCTTCTCATTAAGGGTAGAATTGTTAATTTAAGCTAAATTATTTCCAAATTTAAAAAGGGATCATTATTTTTGGAACGGACCAAAAAGAAAATAGGTTCACACAAACTAGAATGGAGGGAGTATATGTTTAGTTAAAATATAAAAAAAATTGATAGACATATTATCTATTAAAATATTCGTATGATAGAATTTCTTAGTAACACATAATAGTTATTTTTTTAGTCGCCTGACAATAATATTTCATTGATGTATACTTTCAGGATTAACCGAATTTAGTAATTAAACATAAAATCAAAGTCGGATGGAACGAAAGCGCATACAGGAAATGAAACTCAGACCTATGGTGCCATATTAGAATTGAGTGAGGGCAGCGGTTCCTCTCTCCGTTGTACTGAATAGTCTTTCTATATCCCCATTCCCTGGGGTTTTAGAAATTGTATGATACCTAAATAATAATAACCACTTCACATTCGAAAAAGATATAACAATTTAGTAGATCTTAACATATGATACGAATATGGAAGAACAAAGAGATTGACGCATTTCAGTAACACTTGATGAGAAAGTGATCATATAACCCATTATTTGTGGTTAATAAATATGGAGACTTCATACACTATTAAATATTATATCCCGCAAGATAATCCCAAATATTTTTGTCACGACCCAAAATCAACCGTCGTGATGGCGCCTATCGTGGAACTAGGCCAGCCTCAACTTAACAACCCAACACAGCAAGATAACTTGAAAATAACGACGAAAGCAGTTAATATTTAAAGAAAAGCCTTTTAGAAAATAGGAAAATAAACCAAAATACGATACAATTCATCCCAAAACTGGGGTGTCACTGAGTACATGAGCGTCTAGATCAGAATACAGTCCACTACAGTGTCTAGAGAAAACAAACTGAAATGCAACTAGAGATAAAGAAGGAGAGTCAAGCCGTGCGAACGCCGTGCACCTACCTTGATAGTGTCCAAAGTCTGAAGCCTCAATCAGCAACCGCCGCTAGGACCAAAAGTGCTTGAATCTGTAAACGAGGTACATGGAGTAACGTGAGTACACCAACTCAGTAAGTAACGAGTCCAAACTTTGGACTGAAAGGTAGTGACGAACTCAACCGGTATAGATAAATATAGAAATAACTGTGCAGAAATGTAGGCATGCTTTCAATTTAATAGGCAGTTGGAAAACAGTAAAATAAGCAGATACGAACAATGTAAAGAATATAACTCTGCTACCTCTACATTTCAATGCACATGCTGTATATGATGCACCATGATACATGCCTCATGTGCTCACACTCTCAAATACACATCCACTCAGTACTGTATATGGCTCATACTGTCCAAGAAAGATCTATCCCGAAATATATACATCTCTGACAATAGTCACCCAGTACCGAGGAAGGCCAATCCAGCCCCATGGAGAAGTCCATCTCCAGGTATCAAACTCACAACCACTCGGTATTATATATGGCACATACGGCCCAGGGAAGATCCATCCCAGAATATATACATCACTGACAATCAGTCACCAGTACCGAGAAAGGCCAATCCATCCCCATGGAGAAGGTCCATCTCCAAATATTAAGTACTTCGGACAAGATCCATGTACAAAGAAGATCCATCCCTCAATAATATCAACCACGCTTACGGGGGGTGTGTACAGACTCCGGAGGGGCTCCTGCAGCCCAAGCGCTATCACAAATTAATATAACCGTTGCGGCGTGCAGACCGATCCCGTAACTGTCACTCATAATCAGGCTCTCGGCCTCACTCAGTCATCAATCTCTCCAGTCTCACCCACGGGCTCACAATGTCATGAAAATTAACCTGGAACAATGATATGATGTATCAATAAATAACAACTGAGACTGAGATATGATATAAAAAATACATGAATATGACTGAGTACAAAATATCAATGAAAATCAGTGAGGTGACAACAAGAAACAACCACTAGGGGTCCCAACAGTACCGTCATAAATCCTAAACATGATATCTAGCATGATTGACAACTCAATTACTTTATCACATGATGAAAAACACGAATATCAACAAGATAAAGTCACTATACGGTGCCATGGAATCCGTCAGGTCATAATTCTCATAGTGCATGCCCGCACGCCCGTCACTTGGCATGTGCGTCACCTCAATACCAATCACATATCACATAATCCGGGGTTTCGAACCCTCAGAACCAAGTTCGAAAGCGTTACATACCTCAAACCGAGCAAATCTCTACTCCGAAATGCCTTTGCCTCTCAAATCGGTCTCCAAACCTTATGAATCTTTCCACAAGTAGTACAACACAATCAATAAAGGCTAAAGGATCAATTCCACAAGAAAACTACTGAATTAGAGCCAAAAATCCGAAATCTGCCCGAACCTCGACTCTTGGGCCCATGTCTCGAAATCCAACAGAAGTCACAAAACCTGAAAGCCCATTCACTCATAAGTCTAACCATACCAAATTTACACAAATCCAATAACAAAATCCAATTCAAAACCTCAAAAATCCATCTCAATAACACGTCCCCGTTTTCCCCATATTTTCACCCAAAATCACAAATTAGGTGATGAAATTGTAGACGTAATCATGGGATTTAGCCAAACTAGGTAAGAATCACTTACCCCAATGTTTTTCCTTGAAAAATCTCTCAAGAATCGCCTCTCCCCAAGCTCCAATTCGTCAAAAATGGAAAATAGGATGAAATCCCCTAATTTTATAACTTAAAGTTTCTGTCCAGGCTGCCCTCGGTCGCTACCCTCGATTTTTCCATCGATCATGGCCTCGATCCTGACCTCGATTTTTCACCACTTTGATTTATTATAGATGAAGAAAAAAAAATCACAAGCAGATATCAGCCATCAACCAAAGTCCAAAAATGATCCGTTAACCGCCCGATACTCACCCGAGGCCCCCGGGACCTCAACCAAACATACCATCAAGTCCCAAAACATCATACGAACTTAGTCGAATCCTCAAATAGTCTCAAACAACATCAAAACATAAATTACACACGGATTCAAGCTTAATGAAACTAAGAACTTCCAACTTCTATATTCGATGCCGAAACCTATCAATTCAAGTCCGATTGACCTCAAATTTGGCACACAAGTCATAAATGACATAACGAGGCTATGAAATTTTTCATATCTGGATTCCGACCCATATATCAAAAAGTCAACTCCCCGGTCAAACTTTTTAAAATTTTAACTTTCGCCAATTCAAGCCTAATTTTACTACGAACCTCCAAAATACAATCCATACGGGTTCTTAAGTCCAAAATCACCTAACGGAGCTAATAGAACCATCAAAATTCGAGTCTGAGGCTGTTTACACATAAGTCAACATCTGATCAACTTTTCCAACTTAAGCTCTCAAATAAGAGACTAAGTGTCTTAATTCATTTCAAAACCTCACCAGACCCGAACCAATCAACCCGATAAGTCATAATACAGTTGTAGAACACAAAAGAAGCAGAAAATAGGGGAACAGATCTACAACTCTCGAAATGACCGACCGGGTCGTTACAATTTCTAGACATATTTTAAAGAAAATTCTATATGAAATCTTAAAAGTATATATAAAAATTATATATTTATATGTTAGTTTGGTTCGATTTTTTTTTATTCAATACAAAACCTATTCGGATTTTTAATTGGTTTGGTTTGACATTTCGGTTTGGTACGGTTTTCCGGTTCAGTTTGTACACCCCGAACAATACCAATCAAATCTTTTGTTTGCATTTATTGGGATTTACTTTTTTAATTCTTTTTTATTTTAATTATTGTGTCTAAAAGATTTGGATTTACTTGAAAATTAATTTGTCGCGAGGAGGATGTTTGTACCATATACCTACATGTAGGGGTGTACAAAGGAAATTAAGAAACTGCACCAAACCTATAATCCGAGTAAAAACAAATCTGACTATTGTTCAGTTTGAGTTGGTTTGGTATTGAAGAAAAGACGACCATGGTTTGTTTTGTTTGGTTTGGTTTAGTTTTAACTAAAAAAAAGTCAAATCAAACAAAACCAATATGACATTACATGTATAGAAATTTTAAATATATTTAATACAAAAAGATACTTATTGTAATATAATTTATAAATATTTCTTAAACTTTCTCATATTTTTATTATTTGGAGAAATTTATGCAAAACAACCATTGAGCTTAAATAATTAGTATCTCTACCCATTTGAAAACTAGTTGTAATGTTGTTAGAAACTATGCGTCCACCAGACTGTATAGAGAATCGGTTTCTCAATGAGTTTCCACCAAAAATACTGTGGAACCAAACTGTATAGCGATCTGGTCCTATATCAGTTTGGTACAATGCTAACTGCGAAGCTAATATGTAAATGAGACACTGGATAAGTTCCCACTGTATAGAGAACCGGATTCTCTAGCAGTTCCTACTATAAGTAATAGATTGTGCAACCAATCAGTACAAGGAATCAGGTTCTCTAATTGTTACCACAGTAGCTCGGCAGAAAGTAATGAACACAGAGGATTTTTACGTGGAAAAATCCCAACAGGGACAAAAATTACGACCTACACTTGTAGGCTTTCAACTTCACTAACTTGTAAACCCCTATTATAAGCCACTTTGTAATTGCTCTATTACAAAGAATTCAACTAACTTGTAGTACTATTACCACAAGCCACTTTGTGACTCCCTAGTTACAAAGGATTTTACTAACTTGTGATGCTCTCACCACAAGCCACTTTGTCACTCTACAGTTACAAAGGCTTGTGACACTCTAACTTGTAATAAACTTATTACAAGCCACTTTGTAATAACTCTATTATGAAGGCTTTACAACTTGACTAACTCTAGCCAAGACATAAACTTGGAGGGTTTGTGATTTTGTGTTTCCTAAAATAGCTTCTAAGAAAACAAGATAGGAGTTACAATGAAGAACAAAACAAAGACTTAACAAACCTAAGGACTTAAGATATCTTTGATCTTGGATCAGGTCCTTGAGGTTGCAACAGCTTTGTTCTTGAGAGAGAGTTTGTTCTTGCACTTGAGAGAGGATTTTCATTTTCTGTATTTGCAAGTGTTGGAGAGGGAGGCCTTGTGTCTTGTACCAGGTTTATATTACAAAAGACATCACCTTAGTGATGTCAATTCACAATGGTGATGTCCAATCTTGGTTAGTACATGCCCCTTCTCAATGGGAAGTGTCACGCCCCAAACCGATGGGTCGCGACGGGCACCCGGTACCTTACTCAACCGAATACCAACGTAATGCATATTTCTTATTATATCATCATATACACGTGACATACGGGCCTAATAGGCCAACATAATCATTTATAAACTCAAAACATAGGCCGACAAGGCCGTACAATCTTTCACGTACACGACATATGTCTACAAGCCTCTAAGAATACATAAATATCATAAAGGTCGAGACAGAGTCCCGCCATACCAAACAATATACGTCTAACTCATACTAACCAAACAAGCAACTCCGAAGCAAATGGAGTGCACCAACATCTTTCGCTGAGCTGATAGCCTACATGGAGGGCTCTCGACCTGTCTATCGGGACCTGCGGGTATGAAACACAGCGTCCCAGGCAAAAGGGACGTTTGTACGAATAATGTACTGAGTATGTAAGGCACATAAATAAATACATAAGAGACATGGAAGCCATATATAGTACGTGACTCAACCTGTAAGTCTGAATAACTTTGTAAATCATAAATTACTTTTAGCGTCATGCGTATGCATATGTATTCCATGTCGTGCATAGGTACATGTTTTATAACATCATCAGCCTCTGAGGGCATCCCATCATATCATATCGGTCACTGTGGGCAAAATCATCATCGTATACCAGCTGATCAGGTGGTGGTGTGTATATAACGCTATAACCTTTCCATATCCTATATACATATATACATACATATATACGCGTATATAATGCCGTTTGAATCATATTTACATATATATGCGTATATAACGCCGTTTGAATCATATTTCGGCCACTGTGGGCAACATCATCATCATATCCCAGCTGATCAGGTGGTGGTGCGTATATAATGCCGTAACCTTTTCCCATATCCCATATACATATATTTACATATATACGCGTATATAATGCCATCTGGTTATGGGTCAATGCACATAAATACAATGCATGAAAAGTACATCAATAAGATCATTCGGAAGGTCAGAAGACCACTTTGCCTCTTGAGCAATATCATAAAGTAACATCTTTTCAACTTTCGTATTTTTCTGAGACCCATGAACAGATGATAAAATATTATTACACATGGGAATTAAAGAACATAGATATTTCTATTACTTCTATGAATAGAGTCGTTCATGAAATTTGTGCATTTGCACATTTCGTCGTATCGTATGGATCATGCCAAAAGAAAGAAGGGATAGCCATAACATACCTGAAGTGGGGGAAAATCCGTATGATATTCTTGGGTTGCACCGTATTCCTTTAGAGTCGCAAATCTCACGTTGCTACGATGTTAAGAAATATCGTTGGAATCTGAAGATGGCTCTACACTATTTATACGAATCAAACACCAAACAAAGAGATTTTAACCAATCCATGTGATCCTTTGTGTTAAAATAAGTCTCTTCAGATTGCCATGTGCCTTTCTTGTGGTGTTGTTGCGACCAAATGACTATTGCACGTCATCTTGAAGACTTGTGTTTCTGGGCTAAATTATGAGTTCTTACGATATGCTTTATTCAGTTATTGCATTTATTTGAATTGGTGTTGTAATAAAAATTTGTATAAACATATAGTGAAGTCTCTGACCACTAAGAAGGAATGAAAGAATAATTTTCATTCTTATGGATTAGGTTTAGTCTTTATTGGATATGGAAAATAATAAAGTGAAGGTGCATCATTTTTCCACCTAACAAAGAAATGACTTAGTCATTTCTTTACAATGTGGCTAGTTGCCACGTTTTAAGGGATGAAAAAATATTAAACTTTATCCACTTATTAGTTAACTGGGTAATGTCCTGTTACCCGGTAATTAATCAATTACCCGTAAAATTAAAAATTATTCCCACTTACTTGAAATATTACTCCCTTTTCACATACCTTATACGCCTTACTATTATGGTCATGTAGTACCTTGTATGACACTAGTCCATAAATACCGGGTATTTTAGCTCGGGCCGTATTTTATCCCAAAATGCCAAACTTTGACAAAATTCATTTTCTTAGACTTGCTCCCCCTTTCACCTTCACGAATTTACTAATCATTTGTGAAATAGCATAATCCTTATAATCCCCAAATAATCTTTTCCTTGGATTGGTGTCAATTACCTTACGACAAATTCAACGTAAAATACTGCAGGGTGCAACATCATCGTAACTTATTACTGCAAAGCGTAATATCACTGTAATGTAATTCTGTCGGGTACAACACTGACGTAGCTTAATACTGGAGAGCATAACATTGACGTAATACTGCGGGGCATAACATTATACCCCCCTTTGGACCATTCGTCCTCGAATGTTGACTGATGCACTTATCATTTTTATAACTTATATCTTCCGAATACTTTAGAACTTCCCTTTCCACCTAGGCGATTGTTCTGTGAATAAGTCCAAAGTCCAGGGCATTCCCCCCTTAGGCCTCCTTCTCACACCACAACTTGTAGTCAGAATCCTTCCAATATCATAACTGTTACTATCTTTCATCATGCAGTCTGCACAATTTTGGCCTTGTAAGTGTACCCAATCTCTGGGATTCAACGTAGAGCTTGATAAGATGTCCCTTTAGGCATATATGAGTATACTGAAATTCTTCGCTTAGTACTTTATTGAATTCACGAATATTGCTATATCTCATCGCATAGGTCTGTTTAGCCATCCGTATGAATTTATTGCCATAACTCTTACTTTAATTTATCGTTGCTGAGGTCTACCACAAAATCCCAGCTTACTCTCGTTGCTTATTCCATATGTATAAATTTAAGTCCTTTAATGCTTCTTCATTACTGCTCATCTTTATAATGATGGCCTAATCTCATCTCATACTTTGTAACTTTTGTCCATCCATTGTCGATTCACCTCAATATTGATCTACAATATACCACTGATAATTTGAGACTTCTTATGCAATACTTTGCCACTAGGGCTTACGTTATATCACGGAATATTCGAAGTAATTTTCCTGATCCACTTAGCAGCGATACTGTACTGCAATAACCATATACTATAGCATTCCAATGTGATTCTCTTACGTGGGTATTTTAATCCCGTACAATTTATGAATCCTTTTTCTTTTACTTTTTTTTTCTCCAATTCATTACTCAATCAAAGGCCCAAACGTCATCCTTTATCTATCACAATTACACCCTTATTCTACTATTAGGGCAACATTCCATCTCTTCTAAATGTTATTTATGAAGAGTAACTCCTTTGAGTCCATTCAGGCTATACTGAGCTTTCTATAACATAGAGAAGCCATTAGCTCCCTTATTTTCATGGCCTAATCCTGAGGACTAATCCATTCTCTTCACCTTCTCATAGCTCTTTCTTATCCTCATTCCTGTCTTCCTAAAACCTTATCTCTTTACCATACTTAGCTTGCGACATATACATATCTATTTATACTAGTCGTAATCTTCCTTCAACTTGCTTAAATTTCCTTGTGTTATTTTAGAACACCAAGTGAGACATCACATCGTCTCTAACTCTTCTTTACTTTATTAACTAGTCCTTTCGATACCTAGAAATCATTGACTAGAAGATATGCCACTGACGATGCCGCTATCATTCTTCGATATTGAATCCTCGTGCTTCTGCCCCTTTTATCCGAAGTATGGACTATTTACAATCTTCTATCTTTGTGTATCTCGTACGTTGTTCACCTTTATCTTACTTACCTTAAAATCTCGCATCGTATCTTCTATCTCTCACATGACCTCCCTTCCACCTAGGTGTAATTCACGTGCATAACTTGAAGCTCTATTATAATACTTGCACCTCTGGTACATATATAATCCAATGAGAGTTTCATACTGACTTCTTATGAGACTAGTATCCTTCTAACATGCTTTATCGTAGAGCCGTTATAGAACATGGTTGTTGTGCTATCTCTCTTGAACATCTGATACTAAGAGCGATTCTGTCATGTTCTCAAGCACAACTTCTATAATTTTTCTAGGTCCAAAAATTAGACTCCTGATTTACTTGGGTGATGTAATTCTTTAGTCTCATCTTTCTTCTGATCAACCTTTACGTAGGCTTAAGCTATCTTCCGATCTGGGGCTCATGGTATCAGTTATTACCTTAGCCTTTCATGGGCGTTATGGAATATCCATGGTGCAATCTTCTAATAATTCAATCCTTTGTTTATGCCCTGGGCTCAATTCTTTCTTTTAACTTATATCAGAGTCTTCTATGGCTGTATGATTATCAACAAATATGCTTCCTGGATAATGCTCCAAATTCTTGAGTGTATCTATAATGTAGTAACTCAGGATCATTGATCGAATAGTTCTTTTCGTTGCATCTTGGCTCTCTTTAAACGTGTGCAATTATTTTTTTTCCCGGGTCTTTCTGCCCTTTGTTGCGTCCATACTTAGTTTATCTTAGTTCTCACACTTGCCAGAGTTTTCATACAACTCATATGATCTCAAATATTACTTTTAATTCTTACTTCCCGTTCATTAGCCACGGTAGGTGCCACTTTCCTTTGGAATGCTTACAATGTTGTTGCAAGATTGTTGTTATACGACCATTTCCTCTTTAGGTTGTTGTGCTTAGGTTGAAGCCTTCCTTCTTATTTCCTCATCTAGTCTTTCTTTGTAGTACTTAGGGAGAACCCTTGACTCTCGTAAAGTTGTGAGCTTATTACGGATCTTTTTGATGTCCTTAGTTGCTTATAATTATCTGTAGTTGCTTACTTCCATGCCCTTGTGCTTGTATGGTTGCTTCTGAACTGATATTTTGACTGCCTTCCTAGTGGCACTTTCTTTTATCCCCGTAACACTCATACGGTACCTTTAACTACCCCAACTCTTGTTTGAATATATCTCAAGTATTATAATGATATTCTTTGAGGCTGAATTCTTCAAGTTGGGTTCTACGATGTTTATCTTACACGATCTGATGACTCGTCTGTAACCTCCTTGTTATCCATAACCGGGATCTTCCTAACCTATTACTAACTACTCGTTGGCCCATTCTCATATCAATATTCATCGTAATCTTTCTTGGGTTATTTCCTTGGTCTTTACTTACGTCTCGCACTGGATCTAGAATTATCAATAATATCTTGGGTAGGAACCCTTAGTTCTTCTCCTTGACATTGCGTTTGCGTAACATTTTGGAATCGTAGCATATATGTAGCATTTGGATAAGTGCAATCCCATCACTTTCTCATTTTTATCGCATTCTTCCTTTTATCATTCCATATTCCCCCTTTAGGGGAGTACTAAGAGCTGGAGCTACGACGACCTGCCTATAGATGTTTCACCTTTTCATCTTTGGCATCCTTTCACATCATGGATGACCCTTACTCGCCTTATGGTAATCCTTCCTTACCAAGGATAGCAAAATTCCTTACTTATGAGGGTGAAACTTAGTATAACTGGCACATATAGTCTCTTAAGCTGAACTTTGCTCACATTGCTTGCTATAGGGAAGCGTCTTTCTAAATGACCATTCTCTAAATTTCTCATGAATCTTCTTTTGTCGTCTATTCTATCATTGGCGGAACAAAATTAGAAATTCTTATGATGGCGACTATCATCAGTCACTCAGACCTTAATTTATGTTTAGTTTATCTTGTTCACCAATACATACTAGTTCTATTACTCTGGGGTCTAACTTCTCCTCTTGGTAACCATGCTAGAGTTGCGAACTTATTTCTCGAAATGAGGACATGATTGTATGGCCTATACTCTTTTGTTGTCCTAAGGCCTGTCACTTCTCGTTTCTTCCTTCACTTGACTATAGATTTTGTAATATTGTCATCTTTTGATCCATGCATCACATCTTACTCATAATACTTCATTAACTCTTTTCTTATTTCCCGCTAACATTTATGCCTATCACTTTATTCTAAAAACTTAAACAAGACATTCTTTTGCTTTTTGTTTCCCTTTACTCCATCCAATGGCTCTTCAAGTTGCTTAATGTTCTCGCATTACTAGGGACGCGAGCCACACTAAGGTAATATTTATCCCTTCAAGGCTTATAGTGCATGTCTTTGCAGTACTCATATCTAGTTGCAATATTTCAGAGTGCACCATCTGGATGTCTCATAAAGAGATCTATTAGCATATTTGCAATATCCTTCGGAAATGTCAACTGATGCAAATAATTCATCCATCATATCTTCTTATACTACTTATGTTAATCCCCATAGGGCATATCCGGAGTGGGTGCGACCAATTGTATATACCTCTGTTACTATTGAATATAACTCAAATATCTTATGTTCCTCTGCCTCAATTATAAACCCTGTTAACCTTCATTAACTGGGAGCCCCGTACCCTTCTTCATTTTGCTTCTTCTGCTTGTTGAAACTTGTATTTATCTTCTTAATCTCTCATTGTCTTTAACCATAAAGATGGATAGACATTCTTTCCCTACGACTTCTTATCAGGAAACTTACACCTTTCAGTACACCCATAGTCTGCTAAAGACCTCACATTTACTTATCGTAAGCATCATACAAAAATCCAATTCCTCTCACTCAGCTCTTCCACAAATATCTCTCTTTCCAACCCCTTTTCCGGATATAGGTATCATCTTATTACGAATAATAAAAAAAAGAATCTCGAAATATGAATTCTTATAAGTGAGCTCTACCACACGATCTAGAGTAAGAAGAAAGAGTGACAATTCTAAATGCCCTGTAGCCTCCTGCTTATAAGTGTGGTTCACAACACACCCATAACCAAGACTCTACTAGACACGGCTTGTAGACTCCCTAGGACAGAATGGCTCTGATACCACTTTTGTCACGCCCCAAACCGATGGGCCGCGATGGGCATCCGGTACCTTACTCAACCGAATACCAACGTAATGCATCTATCTTATTATATCATCATATACATGTGACATACGGGCCTAATAGGCCAACATAATCATTTATAAACTCAAAACATAGGCCGACAAGGTTGTACAATCTTTTACGTACACGACATATGTCTATAAGCCTCTAAGAATACATAAATATCATAAAGGTCGAAACAGAGTCCCGCCATACCAAACAATATACGTCTAACTCATACTAACCAAACAAGCAACTTCGAAGCAAATGGAGCACACCAACATCTTCCGCTGAGCTGATAGCCTATATGGAGGGCTCTCGACCTGTCTATCGGGACCTGCGGGCATGAAACACAGCATCCCAGGAAAAATGGACGTCAGTCGAATAATGTACTGAGTATGCAAGGCACATAAATAAATACATAAAAGACATGGAAGACATATAGAGTACATGACTCAACCTGTAAGTCTGAATAACTTTGTAAATCATAAATTACTTTTAGCGTCATGCCTATGCGTATGAATGCCATGTCATGCATAGGTACATGTTTCATAACATCATTAGCCTCTGATGGCATCCCATCATATCATATCGGTCACTGCGGGCAAAATCATCATCGTATACCAACTGATCAGGTGGTGGTGCGTATATAATGCCATAACCTTTCCCATATCCCATATACATATATACATACATACATATATACGCATATATAACGCCGTTTGAATCATATTTACATATATATGCATATATAATGCCGTTTGAATCATATTTCGGCCACTGTGGGCAACATCATCATCATATCCCAACTGATCAGGTGGTGGTGCGTATATAACGCCGTAACTTTTTCCCATATACTATATACATATATTTACATATATACGCATATATAATGCCATCTGGTCATGGTTCAATGCACATGAATAGAATGCATGAAAAGTACGTCAATAAAATCATTCGGAAGGTCATAAGACCACTTTTCCTCTTGAGCAATATCATAAAGTAACATCTTTTCAACTTTCGTATTTTTCTGAGACCCATGAACAGATGACAAAATATTATGACACATGGGAATTAAAGAACATAGATATTTCTATTACTTCTATAAATAGGGTCGTTCATGGAATTTGTGCATTTGCACGTTTCGTTCGTATCGTATGGATCATGCCAAAAGAAAGAAGGGATAGCCTTAACATACCTGAGGTGGGGAAAAAATCCGTATGATATTCTTGAAAAGGTTGCAACGTATTCCTTTAGAGTCGCAAATCTCACGTTGCTACGGTGTTAAGAAATATCGTTGGAATCTGAAGTTGGATGTACACTATTTATACGAATCAAACACCAAACAAATAGATTTTAATCAATCCATGTGATCATTTGTGTTAAAATAAGTCTATTCAGATTGCCATGTGCCTTTCTTGTGGTGTTGTTGCGACCAAATGACTATTGCACGTCATCTTGAAGACTTGTGTTTCTAGGCTAAATTATGAGTTCTTACGATATGCTTTATTCAGTTATTGCATTTATTTGAATTGGTGTTGTAATAAAAATTTGTATAAACATGTAGTGAAGTCTCTGACCTCTAAGAAGGAATGAAAGAAGAATTATCATTCTTATGGATTAGGTTTAGTCTTTATTGGATATGGAAAATAATAAAGTGAAGGTGTATCATTTTGCCACCTAACAAAGAAATGACTTAGTCATTTCTTTACAATGTGGCTAGTTACCACGTTTTAAGGGATGAAAAAATATTAAACTTCATCCACTTATTAGTTAACTGGGTAATGTCCTGTTACCCGGTAATTAATTAATTACCCGTAAAATTAAAAATTATTCCCACTTACTTGAAATATTACTCCTTTTTTACATACCTTATACATCTTACTATTATGGTCATGTAGTACCTTGTATGGCACTAGTCCATAAATACCGGGTATTTTAGCTCGGGCCGTATTTTATCCCAAAATGCCAAACTTTGACAAAATTCATTTTCTTAGACTTGCTCCTCCTTTCACCTTCACGAATTTACTAATCATTTGTGAAATAGCATAATCCTTATAATCCCCAAATAATCTTTTCCTTGGATTGATGTCAATTACCTTACGACAAATTCAACGTAAAATACTGCAGGGTGCAACATCATCGTAACTTATTACTGCGAAGCGTAATATCACCGTAATTTAATACTGTCGGGTACAACACTGACGTAGCTTAATACTATAGAGCATAACATTGACATAATACTGCGGGGGCATAACAGGAAGTGACTGCTGCACTGTCTGCAAAACTGTTGCGTGTACAGTTGCAGGCAGTCACTTTCTGCAGTTGCTTTCCAGCTGTACTGTTGACTTATTCTTATGTCAGGGGAACCCCAAGGTATCATGCCCCTAATCTGGTTCCTGTGAATCTAAAGACATACTGCCCAAATTATCTTAAGTCGATTAACTTGAATGATTGTACCAGGCATGCTTCAGGTCCTTTATCTGGTTCTCTCATGAAGTAAGTTATTTTACCTTCTTTGATTGTATTTATACTTGTGTGACATCACTTACAATGATGTAAGCAAGGTAGGTAAAAAGCCTTCCACGGAAAGTTGACTGCTGCACTGTTCCTATACAATAGCATGTGCGGGCAACAACTTTCCTGCTGGAGAGTTGAGTTCATACAGTATCCTCGGGAACTGGTAGGGACCTGCTCTCTCAGCTGTTCCTTCTGCTCTTCCTCACTTGAGTCATTGCTATCAGCTTTAAGTACCATATTCTTTTCTTTCTTTTGTTCTCTTCTTTCACTGTCTATCTTCCTCTTCATCTCGTAGGTCTTCAGATTTCTAACCAGCTCTTCTGTGGTCAGCTCCTGCAAGTCTCCTTGCTTTCCTAAGGGCTGGATCCCGACCTGGAAATTTATGATCTCAAGGTCTTGTAGCAGGTTCCTTATCTGGTTCTGGATGGTAAGTTTGTTAGATCATCAAAACACAAAGTAAAGTACTTGTGCCCAAGGTACTTGTAACCTATCATTTCCCCCCCTTTTTGATGACGATAAACTTAGAATTGATATTCCCCCTGAGAACCAGATCTCCATATGGTTCCCCCTACGAATCAGCCATATTCTCCATGAAAATCGAACCTAAAGAGCCGATCACAACTGGCTCCTCAAGACTGTTTGGCAAATCATCAAAACTCAAAGTTCCATAACTTATCAATTTCCCCCTTTTTGATGATGACAAACCCAGAATTAATATTCCTCTAGAAAACAAAATTCCTCACATGTTTTCTGCGGATCAGACCTATAATCAACATTTTATCAGCAACGTTCCCCCTGCGAAGCACATCTATCTCTTGAGAACCAGAAAACCAGACTCCTCATAAGTTTCCCTGCATTATCATCAACGTTCCCCCTGCGAAGCAGATCCATCTTTCATGCATGATGACACCTATATAACTTCCCCCTTTGGAATCATCGAAAAGAATAATAGAATAAGTACTACCAAAAGGAAGTTCAGCAACATTAACTTAGGCCACTTGGGCAACACAGCATAAACAATAACAAGAACAACAAGTGAATGTCAGTGCACAACATAGAGTGATCGCCCATAGTGAAGTAATGATAATAAAATCACAGTAGCTTCAATCAATACATAATATGACAATTTAAACAACTGAATTACCAATGTCATCAAATATAGGGATCAAAAGAGGATAAGAATTCAAGGGAATTTCGAAGGAGTGAAAGACATGGATCACTAGGTAGGAGGAAAGGTAAGGGGTTAAGGCCTTGATAAGCTTGTCCATTCGTTCATTTACTCTCCTTTGATCAATGATCATTTGCTCACTCAGTTCCTCTACCTATTTCCTCAATCTTTCAATTTTTCTCACCTCCAACTTATTCTTCCAAGGATCCTAGAGGACCAGGTTCCCAACCTACTGAGTAGGTTGAACCATCAATCAGATCACCAAGACTCTCCCCAAGCTTTGTCTCATCAATAACAAATGCAGTCCCATGCATATATAGCATCATAGTATCACATAAAACATAGAAGTCTGTTACTTCTTCTTCAGAAACATTAGGACTTGGAGGAACAACGAGATGATTCTAGTTTTGAAACTCATCACTCTGCCTGACAGCACTCTTTGAGACTTCAAAGTCTTCTCCTTCCAAACCTAATGGCTCAACCTTTTGGTTCTGTAAGGAACTAGGTTCCTTACTTACACTACCCTTTCTATCCCTGAGCAGCCATGTCTCCCTTTTCTTCTTCTCAATCTGTTTACCCTTATCATCTGCTGCATCTTTCTCAGCCAACCCCCCCTTTTTTGAATTCTTTCTCACAGGAAAAGATTTCATTTCATTCTCTCTTCCGCAATCACATCAGCAGTTCACACCACTTCACCGTCAATCATCCTACTTTTCATCAATCCTTTTTACTGATTGAAAGTTCATTTATACACAAAACTCAAGGAGAAAAATATTAAAATTAACTTTATGAGAAGGATTTGAGGGATTAGGTCCCTCATTCAGTCCTCACATTCACCAATTTCTCCATTCTTCAACATTTCTACGAATCCAACCACAATTTTAGCCTCACACTCTATAGAATGTTAGATCTGCCCTGTTCCCTTTTTGTTAAACTTCCATTAAAATCTACCAAAGAATTCTTGGGATTTTGATTGTGATGGAGTTAGGTTTTTGGAAAGTGAAAGAGTTGGGCTTACATCAGTTCTAGCATATTTGGAAAGAAGGATTATTTTGAGACAAAGTTGATTTTTGTCTTTGAAGAAAAGAATCGGTTTTATTTGGGAGTAAGATAGAGAAGTGCCTTTTTGGGGAAACGAGTCAGTTTAGAAAAGGTTTAACATTTTGGACTTCAAAAGTTAGGAAGAGAGGCAGGAGAAAGGAAGAAACAAACTGATGACATGACACTTCAGCAGCTTAAAAAATCATATAAGTATTGAAGAGACTACTAACCTAAGTCATAGGAACCAGGTTCCGTGACTATTTTTATAAAATTTTGAGCAAAGACTCCTAGAAGTGCAATGTCACTTTTACTTGTTTTGGTCCTAAGACTGCCATATGTGTATACCTGTAACAGTATAGATTTGAGTTAGATGTCCCCGAAAAATACTTTTTAGCATTGTATCTTTCCTTCTTAACATAGCCAATCATCGAGGGACCAGGTCCTTAGTTGAGCTTGATCAACCCTAACTCCATAAGATTTTTTTCAAGATGTTCCCTACTCAGCAACTTGGTGAAGATGTCTGCTACCTGATCCTTCATCTTCCAGAACTTCATACAAATCAGAACCTTTTCAACATTGTCCCTGGGAAATTGGTGTCTGACATCAATGTGCTTTGTCTCTTGTGTTGTACCGGGTTCAAGCTGTAAATACACCAATGTCTTCAAGATGTTGCCTGATCAATACTATTTGAGCACAACAAGAAGTAGCAACCACGTATTCAGATTTAGTAGTAGAAGGAGCCGCACAATTTATGTCTTTGTACCCCATGAGATCAAGTATGATCCTGGAACTTGTACCGTTCCAGAAGTGCCTTTTTTATCACCAAGATATTCAGCATAATCAGCATCAACACATCCAACCAAATCAAGAGAATCTCCTAAACACTAGATGGGGACCAGGTCTTTCGTTCCATTAGGATACCTCAAACTTTTCTTGGCACCCTTCAAGTCAGAGTGTTTAGGGCCAGGTTCCAATCACTATTCTGTATGAAGGCGTATGGACCAAGGGCCACATTTGATTCCTCTCAACTGATGGAGTTATTCTTGCATAGCAACTATCTAGTTAGCGTTTTCAATACTTCTTTGATGTTCTTAGGCTTGATCTAAGGCAAGAACACTGAGAGGGAAAACATGTTCCTTACCTTAGAACTAGGTTGAATACCAGAGTCTAAGGATGTGATTGCATTTTGAAGGGATGTGAATTCTTTTGCTTCTAGTTGGATACTTGAACTTCAAAATTGAAGGACCAGGTTCTTCCATATGTGAATCATCATTGACATCAACAAAATCATGACTTCCACTATTTTGTTCTGCATCAGGAGTTCCTAATGCTGCATCTCCAACTCTTTCTTTAGCTTTAGTTGTAGCAATTGGAGTACCAGGTTCCTCTTGAGAAGTGGAAGATGATGTGACATTGTCTTCACTTGCCTCCTTCATCTGACTCTTCATATCAGCCTTGCTATTTGAAGCATCAAATATTTCCCTTAGCACATACAGCACACACTCTGTGCTCCTTGAAATTTTAATTTGGTAGACCAGAAACCAGGTCCTTCTTCAAGTAGCTTATATTACCAGCTTGTAGAGACTCAAAATCAGCAACGTAGATATTATTGTATCTTTTGGTTATTAAGACCACTTCGCCAGTTACTAGATTAGTAACTGTGCACACTTTAGATAAGAACTCTACTTTGTTCCCTTCATCACAGATTTGAGAGACTTTCCAACTTTTCCGACATCGAGAATGTGCCCCTTCTTTTATTTCCAGAGGATACATTCCCTCCCTGTAGGGCTTTCAGTGAAAGGAAATCATTTGTTCTTCTAGTCATGAGCTTTGAGCAGTCGCTATCCATGTACCATTGTTGACTGCTCCCTTCCACTGTTCGCTGCACACTAAATCAATGATTAGACTTAGGAACCCAAGCCAGCTTGGGTCCTTTATAATGATAGAATGGGTGGATCAGACTTCTTTTAACCAATGCAGGCAGCAAATATTTTCTTTTCCTGGAACCAGGTTCCTCATCAATACGCCTCTTTTCAATAAAAACTTTATTTTTCTGCAACGACTGAATTTTAGCCTTACAGGAGTTCTAGTAATGAGAAAAGGGGTGAATGAGGGCTCTTTTGGTCCAATCAAGCATTATACGGTTTTTATGTGAAGGACCAAGTTCTATAGCAGCAGTTACCTTTTCAGCAAAAACTTTGTTTTTCTATTGGGACTGAATTCTGACCTTACAATTTTCTTTGAAGTGCCCAGTGTTGCCACAATGAGTGCAAAACTAATAGTCAGGTACAGTAATGTACTTGCTATGAGGATTGTAGGGAGTCTTTTCCCTTTGGGACCCGATTCGCTGCCTGTTTCCCCCATTGTTTGTGTACAAGGGAGTGATAGCATCACAGGACCAGGTCTACTTGGGTGATTTTTCAAGATCACTCTTCACTCTACCTAGTTCTTCTTGAAGTTGTTTGTTTTTCTCAAGCTCAGCACACAAACTGGACTTCACTGAAAGCTTAATGTATGCCTCACTTGCAACTTTCTTTCCCTTTTGAGTGTTCCCAAGCCTACTTTCCTTTTTTAGTTCCTCGATTGTTTTCTTTAGGTCTACACCCACAACTGATAGGTCATCTCTCTCATGCTCAATGTTAACAACTTTCTTAGTTAAAACCTCTTTCTCCTTTCTAACACACTCAATGGTCTCCTTTAGATTGACCACAACAACCACTAGATTATCTCTCTCATATCCTATGGTTGCAAATTTTTTAGTTAAGGCATCCTTTTCTTTTATAAGACTATGATATGCATTAATTAAAATATTTGCCAAAGCCATAAGTTTTTTCGAAGAATAATACTTTAGATTTCTTTGAACATCAAAGAAGTTTACCTCATCATCATCATCTTCTTCATCCTCATCAGATTTTGCCATCAATGCAAATAAGGAATCATATTTTGCAGCTTTTCTTTCAGCGGCCATCATGAATGTGTCTTCCTTTTCATTATCACCCTCAGATTCTCTAGAGGAATCACCCACGGCAACCAGAGCTTGCTTTATAATATTGTCAGCGACATCTCTTTTCTTGAACTTTCTGTCGGGGACCAGGTTCCTCTTACCCACCTTGTCAGCATTGTGTTTGTAATGGACTTGATTGTGGAGAGGACAGTCTTTGATAAAATGTCCTGGTTTTCTGCACTTGTGACAACAATCGTATCCTTTAGTGTTTCTACTAGAGCTACCCTTCTTGGGAATGCCTCTATTTCTACTAACCATTTTCTGAAATCTTGGTGGCCTGTAGGTTGAACGACCTTCCTCAAAGTCTGGTAGAGCATCCATGTAGATCCTTTCTAGGTGTTAACCTTTTAGAAAGAACCCACTCTGATACCAATTGTTAGAAACTATGCGTCCACCAGACTATATAGAGAATCAGGTTCTCTATGACTTGTGTTGGAGAGGGAGGCCTTGTGTCTTGCACCAGGTTTATATTACAAAAGACATCACCTTAGTGATGTCAATTCACAATGGTGATGTCCAATCTTGGTTAGTATATGGCCCTTCTCAATGGGAAGTGACTGCTGCACTGTCTACAGAACTGTTATGTGTACAGTTGCAGGCAGTCACTTTCTACAGTTGCTTTCCAACTGTACTATTGACTTATTCTTCTGTCAGGGGAACACCAAGGTATCAGGTCCCTAATTTGGCTCCTGTGAATCTAAGGACACACTGCCCAGATTATCTTGAGTCGATTAACTTGAATGATTGTACCAGACATACTTCAGGTCCTTTATCTGGTTCTCTCATGAAGTAAGTTATTTTACCTTCTTTGATTGTATTTATACTTGTGTGACATCACTTACAATGATATAAGCAAGGTAGGTAAAAAGCCTTCCACAAAAAGTTGACTGCTGCACCGTTCCAGTATAATAGCGTGTGCGGGCAGCAACTTTCCTGCTGGAGAGTTGACTTCATACAGTCTCCCCGGGAACTGATAGGGACTTGTTCTCTCAGCTGTTCCTTCTGCTCTTCCTCACTTGATTCATTGCTATCAACTTTGAGTACCAGATTCTTTTCTTTCTTTGGTTCTCTTTTTTCACTGTCTATCTTCCTCTTCATCTCGTAGGTCTTCAGATTTCCAACCAGCTCTTCTATGGCCAGCTCCTGCAAGTCTCCTTGCTTACCCAATGGCTGGATCCTAACCTGAAACTTTGTGATTTCAACTTCTTGTAACAGGTTCCTTATTTGGTTCTGGATGATAAGTTTGTTAGATCATCAAAACACAAAGTAAAGTACTTGTGCCCAAGGTACTTGTAACCTATCAAATATATACTTACCCAATTAAAACTAATCACCCAACCTACCTACCCATTCCACTTTTCTTACCCATTTGGCTTAACGTAGCTTGGTTTGACTTGAATTGGTTTGGATTGACTTGACTTGATTTGGTTTGGCTTGGCTTGAATTAGAATTAGTAGCTTAGTTTGACATCATTTGGTTGGCTTTGGCTGGGCATTAAAAAAATGGATACAGAAAAACTTGATGGGCAGCGGCAGGTAAATAATATATGGTGGATGGGTATTTGCCAAAGATCCTCTATTTTTTTAGGTGTTATTTCAAGGTTGGACTTAGAACTTTTAAATGCTCCGATAAGTTTTATATCCCATAAAGTAACTCAAATAATGCTAACAAAAGCCCAACCCAAAATTATATCAATACTGATACTAAAAAAAATATTTAATTCAATACTAGGAATGACAATGTGTTGGATATCTATTTTTTTAGTTTCGTAATGATTTAGATAAAAATGAGTAACCTATTTTTATTTTTTCTTAGTTTTTAATCATGTAATTTATATTACTTATTAGAATTACTTATTGTAGCATGACTTAGTACTTTTAGATTATATTTTTTTATTATGGCTTATTAATTAACAATATTTATTTTATGTGATTTTATTATATTTATTGTTGAATATTTTAGGATAACAGCATGACACATATGATATTTTATATTATTTTCTTGGAAAATACCGTATATAGTTGTATATTACTAGGATTACAGACATATTTAGAGCACAAGTAACATATTTTGTACTATGAAGATTTTTGCCAGGGAAAAAACCCAATTTTTTTTTTTGAAAAAATCGAAAATCCGAGAAAAATAAAAATTGAAAAATTTGACTTTTGTTGGATTGGTTTGATATTTAGATTTAATAACCTGACACAGTTGGTTTGATTTGGTAATTGTAAAACCGGAACCAATCCGACCTATGTACACCCCTACCTACATAGAGTTAGAAGGAGGCTTGTAAAATAGAGCCCCGTCTCATTCTTCTCATAGAATTCGTGGGGTATGGTTTGACCCCATCTTTGTATGATTTTTTCGCAACTAATAGAATAATTCATATATAGTTTTAAAGCTTTAAGATAAATGGTTAAGAATAAAAAAAAATACACGGAAGAGATTGATAACATCTTATTGCAAGATCTCATTTTTTTCCTATTACACAGAGTGATTAGCGAAGCAAACAGTGAGAATTGAACCTACATGTATAATGTGGGAGAGTCCAACTGGTACTATAGTCTACAAGTGTTGACCCTCATTTTAAAAATTACAATTAAGACCGAAAATTTACAATCAGGTTTAGGAATAAAGGGAGATGATTAAACAAAGAATTTCGAATTAGAGAAAGGACATGTTAAAATGGAATTCGTTTATGCATCATGAAAAAAGCTAACAACAAGAAACTGGACACTAGTTAGCAACGTTACATTTTCTTTTGCTTAATCTGTATCACGATCCTCATATAATGTCGAGTTCCTTTAATATAATGAGAGAAAAAAAGAAATGATTATTGGTGTTTTGTGTTTTCAAAGAATAAGAAAAGACTCGATCCTTAGGTTGTTGCCTTGGTGCTTGCTGGTAGTTTTAGTCCCTCGTTACCGACGGAGTTAAGCTGTATTGAGAGAATCATTTTATCTCAATCAATCAAGGATGTTATATATTTCAGGAGCTAGATTAGCTGGCGATGAACAAGTAAGAATTGCCTCAACCAAAATTGATGGAATTGGACCTAAAAAAGCCATTCAGGTTCGTTATCGTTTAGGTATCAGTGGAACCATAAAGATAAAAGGATTAACTAAGTATCAAATTGACCAAATTGAACAAATGATTGGTCAAGATCATGTTGTTCATTGGGAACTGAAGATGGGAGAATGAGCAGACATCGAACGATTAATTTCGATTTCTTGTTATCTTGAATTCGTCATCAAGATGGATCGGCCTTACGCGATCAACGAACTCATACTAATGCTAGGACTTGTCATAAGCTAATTCGAAAATGAAGGAAGTCTACCGAGAGCCCTTGGTGCTTGTCTGATAAATCACACTGATAGCTTCAATAATTCACTGAAAGTTTTGTGAATGATCGTGACAACTCTTCAGATCCTATTCAGTATGATTAGATATGTCACTGAAACAAAGTGATTTTGTGATGTCTCTATTTTCTTTACAGATTCTGAGGATGATCTGGCCGATCCTAACATCATTTATGAGGAGCCGGATGACGAAGCCTCCCCCGAAAATAAAGATGTCTCCGATGCTACTCTCCTGGCAAGAACAACTTTTTTTATTGTGATTTTTTTGGCGAGTTCGGTCAGGAGGGACAAAAGAGAGATGCTTTCTATCAGTCAAAAGCAGATATCGCCCCATGCTCCCACGGTCTGCTTATCGAGGAATAGAAAGGAAGGACCCGGAGCTAGAGCAAGTTGGGTTGGGGTATAGAGCCATAAGCGTGGTGGGGGTGACAGAGGACATGCTCGTACGGTTCATAGAAGTATATGAAAAAGTACTTATTTATTGGGAACTTTCACTCCTCTATATTCGAAATATGGCTCTCTAGGAGCATTATGATCCACAACTCAAATGGTCCCTTATGAAGTCTCTATTGGTCTTATTCTTATTATGCGCCTTGTGAGCGCATTTGGATCCGTGACAACAATCACTTGGATCTTCTCCTAACCCAACCTAGGAACGGACCGGAGGGAACGACAACATGAATGTCCGCGTCTTGTTACAAGGCTCATTTTGAGTTGTGGGTCATAAGGCGGGCAACTTTATCTGATCAAGGGCCGGGGTACAAGGGTCCTGGTACTATCCAGGTGCGAAGAACCCTGGAGGTTATTGCGATGAGCAGAAATCTCACTCATGGTCCTAAACGACGAGTAAACACTCAAAGGTGAGAGAAAGGGATCATCCAACGAATGGATGAGCTCAAAGGGGAGAGGGAGGAAAGAACCATGCTTTCAGAGACCTAAACCAACCCGGTCTGAATCTTCTTCGAACTGCGAGAATAACTGACTAAGTCGTGCCATAAGTGGTCATTCTCCAAACGGGATGGGGTCAAGCCTTTAGGTTGTTTAGGTAGGTTGGGTGACAGATCATCCATATGGGTACTCTGGGATATAAACTAGGACAACAAAGTGGAGCATACAACGATGCCGCCCGTTTTCATTTCGTGGAAGTCCCAGTAGAGGAAAAGGTTGTAGGTGATGGAGCGTTTTGCTTCTTATGACGAGAGGGGCATCAAAATCCTTTCTATTAGTTCTTTCGTGGCAGCTGGTATAAATGATTAAAGGCGGGCCGCTTTTCGGGACCTATTCTCTTAAAAGGAGGCAAAGCAAAATAGGAAAAGGGCCGAGCTGATTGATGAATGACTTTTTAGTCTTTATATAAAAGGCTCTCATGTGGAGCTAACATGGCTGGCTACATACAAGTATAGCAAAATCAAGATGAGATGGGACAGCCGTTCAGAGGCCGCAGCGGGATTACCATAGGAAAGCCCTCCCCCGCTAGCTAACATAGAAAGAGATTCCCGGATAGCAGTAGTCACTATTTGAATCTCTTCCCGACTGGCAGGCCGAATCAGGGCACCATTTGGGATGGGAATGGCTTAGCCCACATGCATCATTTGATGAAAGCACTTCAGTCGCCTCCAATGATTGGTTTGTCTACCACGCTTTATCTTCCTTAAAACAGTGCTCTGAACACGAAAGTGTGCAATTCCGCCCCTTCTCCCATGCTAAGTCACAGGTAGCGCCTCAAAAAGAACGAACGAGCCACATGCAGGTAAAATTGCATGCTTGGTTACGGTGGGGGACCCAGTATACTGTACTAATATGTGTAGTTTCCCGTAATTTGCTCGACCTCACGATGAACTTGTTTTAAGTTAACTGCATGTCGAGCAATTAAGCGGAGCTTATGGTCACTCGTTCCTCGCTTGTTCGAAAGAGCTTCAGATTGGATTCAACACTACATACGATTTTGCATTCCGACTCCCCTTATGACTTTTGCTACTCTACAATGCTCTCTCCAAAACAACACTCAAGTGAGTGAAAGAAGCCTGCATTCCCTCTTTTCTTTCCCCTATCGCTAGGGGCTTTACCTTTTTAAATAAAAGGCTACATTCGATTTTGACAATGGGTGAAGCTACTGCCCAGCCCTACCTTTATGTAGGAATTGACCAAATAAGGAAGATTGTGACTATAACGACCCGATTTTTTTGTTCTAAGAATTAGCATTCTCGTTCAGCGGCTTAAGACCTCGAGAAGCTTCGTAATATGCATCATGACCCGCATGTATGGTCGAGTTTGGTTTTTGTAAGATTCGGAGTTAAATTTAAATAAAAACAAAATCTTATTTTTGAAGCTCAAATAGAAAAAGTTGACTGGAGAGTTGACTTTTGAGCAAACGACCCCAAAATGGAATTTTAATGATGTCAATATCTTCGTATGGTGACTTCAGACTTAGACGTATGTCCGAATTTGGATTTGAAAGTCCATAGGACAATTCGGCGCATTTTGGCAAAATAAGAAAGTTGACGTGTTCTAATTATATTATTTTATATGTGGAAGAGGTCTATTACCATGATGGATACCAATTGGATATGATAGCAAGTGTACGAGGCGTACTATAAGATATATGGGGTCTAAGGAAAGTCCTAAGTCTAAGCCAAGTTGGAAAATTTCATAATGGACTAAAGTTGTAAATGAGTACACACAATACCTTACTTTGGATGAGAATATCTACATATATATAAGTATTTGTGTGAAGCACAACCTATAAATTAAAGCTCTGTGAGTTTAGTTTTCAACGCATCAAACCGTTTGTCATTTAGAGGTGTATATAGAAAGTTATGACCATTGTACTGGACATGTATCATATACGCGGTCAGGTGCGCGGCCACGCATATTCAGAAGTTTCTGCCTCGTGAGCGCGGACTTAGCACGGGCCGCTAGTAGAAGACCCTTAAATACACCTAAGGACGGGAAAGGAGAGGATTTAAGTCATTTTTCAAGACTAGGGCATCCTCTCCATCACCCATTTCATCAAGGCTCCAATTACACACCTAAGGTGAGTTTTTAATTGTGTTTTATGGTGATTTCACTTCTCAATCACTAGTTACAACATGTTTTAGATTGGATTTCATAGGATTTCTTCAAAATTTCAAGAACACCCCAAAGTTGTCTTTCAAGATTTGGTCTACAAGATGTAATCTTTCACCCTTAGACTTACATATATGGAGTTATTATGGAATTATGATTATGAATCAAATATTGGAACTTATGATATGGTGATTGGAAGCCATAAATTCCCAATTTAAATACATGATCATGGTAGGGATTTAAAGGTGATTATTTGATGGAATTTTGTTGGTTGGGTGTGAATGGTTGATCACACATGTGATGTTAGGAGAATAAATAGTTAAAGAATAATGGTGGGATGAATTGTTGGTAAATTGTAGTAGTTGGATGAACTAATTCTATGGTTAAGAGATGTAGTCAAAATGTGCACACATAGTGTTTGATGAAATGCCTAAATGAGGTAAACCAAAGAATATCCTCCTAATTGTGGTTCACTTTTGTATGATTCTAAATAGATTGAAGTTGCTAGAATTTCCGGAACATTGTAATAAGGTAAGAAAAGCTCAAGAAAGATTGGAGTCTTGCCTAACCTTGTGTGGGGTACTACCCCTTAGGATTTGATTCTTTGTGTTGATTGTAGTTCGTGTACGCGAGGTGACGAGTGCGTACTCAGACTTATTTGTGGAGAATTGGAATATTAGGATTTTTAGGTTCTTATATTCACTAGGGATGGAGTTATTCTTGATATGACTGAGTTCCTACTTATTAGTTTCGTCTCTACATGCTTAATTGAAATTAATTATTTCACAATTCATTCTTATTACCTAATTGACTCCTATTTGACTTAACTGAAGAGTTTTGCCTCTCCTATTGTCATGTTATATTTTCATAACTACTTGACTTGTGTTGATTTCCTTATTATTGACTTGTATATTGTGGGATCGTTGCTACATGTTAGTTTTCTCGTTGTTGAACTGTTCCCGTTATGCCAGTATTCTTTTCTATGGTTATTCCTTTGAGCTGGTTCTACCATTTTCTCGTGATTTATAGCCCCTGAGTTGATTTACTTGTCTTACCTTGTATTATTGTCATTTGTTGTTAGTATATGTATTGCGGTGATGTTCGATCCTTTTGTTGTGATGTAACTGTTGATTCTATTGGTTGCGTTGTCTGTTTATTTGGGACTACGGATGTGAGATTCCGGTAGATCCCCCTTGTCTATTTATTTGAGACTACGGATGTGAGATTCCGGTATATCCCTCTTGTCTATTTATTTGCGACTACGGATCTGAGATTCCGGTAGATCCCCCTGCACTGTTATATGGAACTATGGGAATGCACCCGGTAGATTCCCCCAATACTGGGTATTTAGATTTGGGACTATGGATCGGAATTTTGGTAGATCCTCGCACATTTATGAGTTGGACTACAGGACTGCACCCGGGAGATCCACTGGATATTTATATTTGGGGACTACAGGACGGTATCCTGGGAGATCCCCGGTTATTATCTATGTGCAGAGCTGTACTCCTTCCGTGATTATTTTGTCTCCGTTGTAATTGTTGTTATCAATTCAAGTATTTTAACGGTTTAGATTCATTTACGACTGTGATCCCTTGTGTTGGAATTCATAGTGTTTACAATTCCTCGCCTTATTTATATATATATATATTTCAATACTTCAATTTCAACAATTGTTACATTTTTAACTCAATTGATTTTTCTACTAAATTTTCTTTAAACCGTTTGCAGTCGTACTTTACTTAAGAAGGAATTTCTACTAAGTTAATTTATCAAATCCCTTGGTAAAAGTAATAATTCATGCGATGTTGTATTCTAATTGAAACATGGTATTTTCTTTATTCAAATAATTTCTAAAAATATAACTTTATCTTTCTTGATGAGTTTCAAATGGGTTTAGAAGTTGTACTCTACTTCATGTTAAGCAAATGAGGCTCCGTGAACATTCTTAATTGTATTGAGTTATGGACCCTATGTATTGTGTAACCTGAGAACATTGTTGCGCAATGTGAGACAGAAATATGTGGGTACAAGGTGCCGGGGTAAATATTATGATTTTTATTTAATGGCATGTGAGTTTCCGTGCGCCTATGATAGAAATATGGGCAGGAGATGCCGTAAAAATATGAAAGTGGGTTGAGAGCTATATTATTTATGATTATGAAATGAGGCATCACAAGGTGACCTTTACTCGAAAGATTTATATTTGAAAGACTTGATTAATTGATTGCACTTGTATTTATTATTTGTTGAGAAATATTTATGGTGTTCTTGTTGCTTGCTATTTATATCACTGGTTGATCATTGTTGCCATCATTTTTATCTGCTTCCTATTATTTTTGTATGCTATATTGCACAGGTTGTTAGACTGGTAAGTGTCTTGACTGTACCTCGTTACTACTCCACTGAGGTTAGTCTTGATACTTACTGGGCACTACCGTGGTGTGCTCATACTACTCTTCTGTACATTTTTTGTACAGATCCAGGTAATTGATCATTAGTGGCTATATGGATCGTTGCGGTGGAGACTCAAGGTAACCCTGTTGTAGCGTTCGCAAGCCTCGGAGTCACCTTCAATTGTTCTTATTTCCATATGTTCCCTTGTTTTAGAACAATGATGTATTTATTTTGTATAACTACTCTTAGAAAGGCGTATGACTTGTACTACCAGTTTTGGGAATTGTAATTTAATTTAAAGTTAGTAAATATCCATGTTATTGCAGAAAATGTTAGGCTTACCTAGTTTAGAGACTAGGTGCCATCACGACTCCTTTGGAGGGATTTTGGGTCGTTACAATGACCCCCAACAAAAAAGTAATGGCCTTTTCGGGGAATAGCCCGCTTAAATAAACAAGATTGAAGGAAGGGATGATATCCGAAAGGTTCAGAGAATGGGGATAAACTACTCAGGATATCCTGATAACTAACCTACCTCGAGCTGATTATGAGAAACCCATTTACGCCTTTGAATGAGAGTTTAGGGATATGGGGACAAACCTGCTTCTCTCTTTCGCCCATCTACCTCGGCTACGTTTTCTTCAGTTGGAACATAACCCAGCCTATAAGTTGCCTTGTGATTCACAAAGTGTGGTGACTGTTGATACCCAATTTTTTCCTCATATATTTCAAATATGCATATAAACTTTCAAAATAGTGCATGAGGATCATCAAGTATTTTTCCTAATTTTTCAATAATTTTTAAAGAACTTTTAATTAATTTATTCCCATATTTTATTGTATAAATAATCATTAATTTCATCACAAATTATTTTTATGATAATTTAATCATCTAAAATCATCATTTATGCCAACATAGTGTGTACATATTTTTAATGCATTTTTATAATTATATTTGTATTTTTAGGCTAAATTACACATCTTTGCAATAATAACCCGTATTAATGTATAATTACATTATTTATGCAGAAAATGATCTTTTATATTTCTTTAAAATTTTAAATAACTACTTTAAATAATTTTAGTGCACAAAGGATATTTTTGGTATTTATTTATTATTTTTATATATTATTTATTTGTTAAAATTGGGTATTTAAAATATGGCCCCATTTTTATTTAAATTTGGACCTAGAATTACCGAAACCAACCTAATTTACCTAGCCCAATTTCCCTAAGCCCCAACCAAACAACCCTTTACTAAACCCGGTCGATACCTGCCTAGCCAACCCGACCCAGTCTCTTCTAAAAATCCCGGCCGTTGGTCTTTAAGATCAACAACCCACATTTAAACCCACCCTTTTAATTACCCAAAATCCTTAACCCTAACCCATTTCTCACCACCCGCCACCCCTAAATGCTCTCCACTCCTTTCCTCTCCATTGAAACCCTAAGCGCTGTCACCCATAATCTTTCTTCGATTCCAATCGGATATGGAGTCCCTTGACAATTTTCTTACCTTATTGGTCGTATCTCACTACTGGCTACTCAATTATGGTATTGTTTAGTAGCTTGCCTAACATGACAAGCTAATCTCTCCATTTTCTGACCAAATCTGGTTCGAATCCTCCCTTTTTCTCATATGTGTTCGTCTTCTCTCTCTCTCTATGTACGAATCTCTGAAGATTTTCTCTGTTCTCATTTAACCTAGATATTAGGGTTTAGATCTTTTACTTATCTGTTTATATTTTTTTATCACTTTTGTTTAAAAAACCTTTTTATGTTCTTGTATGTTCGTTTTGCGATTTTTCGTTAAAAAACTTTGCCTCATTTATTTTGCCCTAAAATTAGGGCTTAGATCTGGCTAAAATATATTTTGATTGATTATTTGGACCTTCCATATATTTTCCTTCTAGTTTTCATGATGCTGTTTATCTAAATTACTGGCCCTAAATTAGGGTTCAAAGCTGTTAAAGGTTCTTGTATTTCTTATTTCTTTCTCAGTATCTGTCTAGGTGCATTCCAACTTCTATTTTTATTTTATTGATCCTGTGGTTACTTGTTTTAGTTAAACCTGTTTAATTATCGACTTACCTTAATGTTATTTCGAACTTTCCCTTGAACAATATGATTGATTGTTTCCATATTTGCATACCCTAGTTTAAGGCTATTTAAACCCCTTCCCCTTTTACCTTTAGGACAGATTGTAATCAAGATACTCTCACTGAAAACTTCGGGTTTGGTTCTGATTCTCTTTGATCTCTCGTTTGCTTCTGGTCTTGGCCGGCTAAAAGCCAATGCCAAGTAATTCTGGGCTCTCGACTATTGTGGTGTATTTATTATTTTCTTGCCTAACTGGCGAGTGACTATCCTTTTGTCATTTCATTTCTATGTATCCATGAACTGTGTTTATGATCCAGTATGTTTAAAGTTCATCCTAAGCATGATTCTATCACTTTTATGTTCATATGATTTCTTTTAATCCTATAACCGATACTTTTAGTAATGAGATTAGTTATATTTGAATAATATGAATCCTCCTAGAGGTTAACTTAATGTCTTTTAACTTGTTTCATGTATGTTGTTTTGCTAGTTCTGAAATTGTCTTGAGCTTAGCATTTTTAGGATAATACTTTTATGTTCATCAGTTAATCAGTCCTGAGTCTTTACAAACTTGTATTGTTATTAAACCTTTCTCTGTCATTCATGTGCCCTGATAACTTGCCTTCTAATGTGCTTTGCATCCGTTTGGATTCATGTGATTATCTGACTGTTTGCCTTAATGCATTGTCTAAATGTTTTCTATGATTGACCAACTTGTCCTTAATACTAGCATTTACACTTAGCCTTATTAGACCTTTCGGGCTTTAACTTATCAAGTACTATGCATCTGTGCATAAACAACTTTGCAAATCTTGCCAATTTGTCTTCTTAAAGTAATTTTGCCTATATATTTTGTGTTTTAAACTCTGTTATGATGGCTTTTTCCTAAATCAAATCTATTTTAAAATCTGTCCTTTACCATTGTCCCCTTTTATATGCTGCTACTTTTAAACTCATATTCTTAGGTCCTTTAGGTTCTATCCTTCACCTCCCCAGTGTGAGCGCTGCTCGGGGTCCATGTAAGACTCTTGTGAACTCTGACACACTGGGGTTTGGTTCCTAACCTCCTTTGAATTATTTCTGAGCATTTGGTCCTCTAGTGTGAGCATTGCTCTGGATCATTGAAGCCCTTGGGAACTTTGACACACTAGAGATCTGGATTCTATGTGTGCTTGTTCTGTACCTGTGAAAGTGAGTCTTGGATCTGCTATGGTTTGAAGGCCTGGGTTGCCCAGGTGTATTTAGGCCTGTTGTAGGCTATCTATAGCTTATTTCATTATTATGTAATTCATTAATCTGGTCTGTAATAATTTTGTGACAAACAACTCTGGGGTATTTAGTAAAATCGGGAAGGGTTTCTTATTTTCATTTGCTACATCGGGTAGAAATCTTGCCTATAGGATCTCATTTGTGCTATTTCATATCATGCTTATGAGTGCTATGTTATGTTTACATACTAGAGACCCTGCCTATAGGATTGATGTTATGAGTGATTGAAAATCCCGTTTTTAGGTGTATCAATCTATCCAATAAACTTGTGTTAGCAATTATACTTATAGGATCAATATTTGGCTTAATTGTTTTCTGGCTCAATGTGTATAAATTCCTGCTCATATACTGCTCAATACTAGAAATCATGCCTATAGGATTAAAATCAATTCAATGATAAAAATTATGTCTATAGGATTAAAACCAGTTCAAATCTAGAAATCATGCCTATAGGGAAATAATCATCACATCGTAGAAGTTATGCCTACATGATTCTATTAACTGATTCGGAATTCGATTATCACTGCCAATCACTTAGACAACATGCCTATAGGGTTGAATAATAATTCCGGACTTATGATTGTGATTTACTGTTATTCATAACACATGAAATGCCTAGATGTTGTATTGAATTAAAATTAGTAGGTAAATATATGTAGACCCTTACACTCGCATTAAGAAATGACTCTGCATACTACTACTCACCTGTTCATCACATAGATATCCTGCCCATAGGACTCCAAGATTAATAAAGTCTGCTAAGTCAGTTGCGTGCATTTGCTGTTTACATGCGGAGGTTAACGTGAGCCCATATCTGTCTTTATGTGAAAAGTCCTAATTGTTTTGCTTGTCGCCTAGTATTTTACAATTTTGAGAACCTTAGGCCTAGTCTAGGACCTTCCTAAATAGAGGTCCCAATGCTCCAGGACCATAAGTAAGGGATGGGTAGTGCATGCATAGAAACGAGTTAGAATCAACTAGAGCGCTTTAGGTAAAAACTCAAAGATAGTAATCGGGTAGCATGCGATGCTAGTCTGTGCCCGCTGGATAATATGAGTAACACCCCCGTCTTGGGGGAGTAACGAAGTATTATTTATGTTGCACAGGGTGATCCTATAGGCTAAAAAATTTAGGACCCCCCATCCTTATTAAATAGTTTATTCGCTTCCTTAGACTAATTCACATAATTTAAGTTTGGCTGGGACCCACCGTTGTGGACCTCGAGGGGTGGCTAACATCTTCCCCTCAAGGTAATTTGAGCCCTTACCCGATCTCTGGTGATGCAAAGTGGTATAATCTGAGTTATTTGCTATAGTGCCCTAACACACCTTAATTCGTTAGGTGGTGACTCTAACAACCAATTCCTTTCTCTACTCTCTCAAAAGGGGTTGTCAAAATATCGAAACCTGATTTCGCGAGAAAAAGGGGACGCGACAACATGGTGACTCTGCCGGGGATATCCTTAGGCTCTTACCGTAACGAACTTGTTTTGTGAATTAGTCTTTCCCAATAAGCATGTCTTTATTATTCTGTTAATACTTGCGCACCCCTCTCCCTTTCCACTCTATATGAGCTTGTTTGCCTTCCTTCATTCAGTTGTGCTCACTAAATTTCTTCTTTTGTTTTATTGCTTTTTTACTATCGAAACTAACTTTTCTCCTTGTTTTCTTTCATAAATGCCTTTACAATTATTAAATACCACATTTTATCATTTTCATCGTGCAAATACTTGACAACGTATTATTTTCTTTTTGCATAAACACATGCTCAACATCATATTCCACTCGTGCATAATTAATACCATAGCAACACTTGATGAGTGTCTGCGCTCTTCCTGTATCAATCTGTTGAATTTGGAAAGGCTTATTTGCGGTAAAACTAGTCGATCAGCGGTGCAATTGACGATTCCGTGCCTTTCCCCCTCAAGTTATCCGCTTGGGGGCACCAGACTATACTTCTATAGAAACCTTACTCTGATAATAACTGTACATGCATCATGATCAAACCTAGCATGGGTTAATATGTTGTCCGCATAATAACCGTCTAAGAAAAACCTTGTTTAGAGTCCACTGGGGTTTCCATAATACCAATGGGCGCAACCACGATATGTGCATTATTTGGAGAGATAAATTCTGAAATGCTAATCGTTAATATATAAGTAGTCGAATCCAGAGGGGGAAAGGGTCTAACTTTGTTTATTTTGTAGAAAATGAGGCAGGAAGTCCCCAGGTTCGACATGGTCTGAAATATACCACCTTTATTGCTAGATTAGTGGGAAAATCTTTCACCAAGCGACACAAATCATGTGAAAAGGGTTCTCAAAAATTTACCCTCCTATTAGACATCCAGCCAAATAACATGCTGATCGAGGCTGCTACTATGTTCTAGGATAGAGAAAGGGTTGTATTCCGTTTTGGTAATATAGAAATGACTCCTCTCTTGGAAGAAATAGGAGGATTCGTTGGGTTGCCCTGGGATAGTCCTGGTTTGTGGGTGCCAGAAAATCACACCCCTAGGGGATTTCTGAAAATGATGGGTTTAAGAAAGAATGACGACTTGGCATGCCTGAAGAAGTCCTACATATAGTTTGACTTCCTCTATAAACGATACAGACACATCAAATCTTATCGTATCTTTCATGACGAATTCTCCATCACTTCCCTGGGTTGGACTCATCGTAGGGTTTTCGTATTCATCGTCTGCTTTCTGGGTATGATAGTGTTTCCAAGCCAAGAGGACATGATTCACACCAGGTTGGCCATGGTAACCAAAGCTTTAATGGAGGGAATCGAGGGACAAACATATACTATTGTTCCAATGATTGTAGCAGAAATATACCGGCTCTGGATCGTTGCAAGAAAGGGTTCAAACATTTTGAAGGTTGTAACTTGCTGCTGCAAATTTGGTTGTTAGAACATCTTCAGAAAGGCCAATACCGCTAAGATTTTCCATGGAGTCCATGAAATGATCACATAACTTTCCACCATCCAGAAAGAATGACCTTTATCCCAGATAGGTTTGCACAACCAGAGAATGCTACAGAATGGGTACAGTTTTTCTGCAATTTGACCGAGGACAAGGTTCATTGGATGTTCGAATGGTTCCCTACCAATGAATTCATCATCAGATCCAGTGATGTTCCGCATTTGGTATTGATTGGGTTAAGGGGCATATATCCCTATGTTCCTATTAAGGTCATGAGACAAGCTGGTAGAAAACAAGTCATACCGCAAGTGTCAAAAATGAATCATTACAAAGCAGATTTTCAGGATGATGCCATTCCATACAAATGTGAGGCCCATCACATGTGGAATTTGAAGATTATCGTGGAAAGGGTTACCATCGAGCCAAATCGATATCACGCAGGTCATGTGTACTTCTACCCATCATAGTTGGAAGATAGTATAACAGGAATAGTCGAGCCAGGGGTTGGTCAAGGAAACATGGTCATAGATGAAGCTACTGAAGCATAGGTGAAGTATAAGAGGTTACACAAAAGAGTCCTTTAATCCGAGGCCAGGAACTTGGAACAACACAAGATAGATATGGAGTCAACTAATGAGTGGAGGCGAATGGCTACAAGGTCGACAAAAAGGTTGGAATATTTGGAGCAGGGTCTAATGGAACTGGAAGGGAAGATGAGGAAAAGGGTCGTAGACTGTCAGAATGTAGAGAGCAACAAAGGAGGACACCTAGCAAGGACGTATCTGATGCTGGACATGTGCGACCTTGGAAATCTGATCGATAGAGCCAAGAGGGTCAAGTATGGAGAAGGTCCCTCTAGGACTAAGTAGATTAGGATTATCTATTTTTAGAATCATTTTGGAGTTCGAATGCCATTAGTGACTCATTTATTTATTGTCGTTTTAGGTTCGTCTTATTTATTACATTAATGAAATGAGGCATTTATCGGCATTAAATTTCTCCAAATCTACTTGTCTCTAGGCCTAACTCGGGCACAACATAGTTCCCAAATTAGGACGTGAATTTACATTTCTGCAATACGTGTTAAAATACTGCAAATACTTTTTAGGATCCTTACTGACTTGTTTACCTTTTGTTTTTTTTTGTTTTATTTCTCTCTATATTTTGATTATTCCCATCTCCTAAGGTTGGTTCGCACATATTGGCATCGTCAGCATATCACACCAGATCTAGAGTCCCTCCACCTCCTCCTTCTCCAAGTAATCCGAAAAGCAAGGGAAAAGCTAAGATGAATGATATGAGTGGTGTTAGGAAAGACAATGCTACAAATGCTGAGAATGTGGAAACTTCAGATAGTTGGAGTACTCCGGTACAAAATGATTTAGTCCTACGGTTGGAACAGAAGATACTTGAATTGCAAGGGGAGCTTGAGCAGGTCCGCAACCTGGCAAACCTCTCCCTCACCATAAACGTCCCAAAAAGGTTGGGCAAAGGTTTATATGAAATACGAGTAGAAACTATGAACGTGAAGGCGTTCAATGGGTCGTAAAGAGCCACGATTGGGGAAACCAATTTATGTTTGCAGATGGGTCCTACTTGGTTCGATGTCGAATTTCAGGTGCTAGACATATCCGCCTCATATAATATGCTGTTGGGACGACCTAGGATACATGACGTTGGGGATGTCGCATCCACTTTGCACCAGGCTGGGAAATTTTAATGGAATCATCAGGAATTAATCATTCATGGAGATGGAAGCAATCCCATTTATACCAACCAAACTGTTCCGGTCATGGAGAATAGAAGGAAGCTGGGCAGAGAAACTTATCACCGCATCGAGCGCGTCAATGCAATTGAGAAAGATAAATGGTAGAGCGGAAAAATAGAAAGCATGCTGGCATGGTCAGGGTATGAACCTAGCAAAGGTCTTGGGAAGAAACTCCAGGGCATTACCAAATCAATATAGCTGAAACGTCATGGTACAACTTTTGGGCTTGGATATCCATATAGATGGCAAGAATATGATGATTGGTTGCCACCATGGCGTGGTACCTATTACCCTCTAGAGAAGCCAGTGCCGCATCTGAGTTAGACCTTTTATCAGGCCGATACCATATGAGGATCCGAAGAAGAAGAAGCTTTGGTTGGGTTAAGGAATCTATTCTTAGAAGACGAAGATATGGGTTACAATGTAATAGTTGAGGAGGAGGAGGAGGAATAAGGCCTTATCATTTAGACGGTGGAGAGGGGAGCATTTCTCAGGAACTGGACCTCTACACCATCCAGGGCCAGACAAGTCCCGGGGTAGTATGGCTACTAATGTTATTTGAAAAACAAGTCTTTTGAGCATTTTTGTTTTAAAAACATCTTTCTTTCAGTATTTTGTTTTGGAAAACATTGTTTTGAAGTCATCTAGACGATATTTTGTTTAACATTTCAACATTTATCAAATAATTTGATGTTTTATTATCGTTATCTTTCATATTTTTATTCTATAGCATTACTATTTCTTACCTTGATGAACCAATGACTGTGACATGTAATGAGACAACACAACATAAGGATAGTGACTCAGAAGAAGAAGATGAGATACTTGAGGAAGTTATAAGAGAAGTTGAGAATTTTGAGAATAAGCCTGAGTCCAACCTAGACGAAACCGAGATAGTCAATTTGGGAGATTCTGAAATCATCAAAGAAACTCGCATAAGTATTCACCTGTCACCATTAGAGAAGAAAGAATACACTCGTTTACTGAAAGAATATGAGGATATTTTACATGGTCATATGATGACATGACCAGTCTGAGCACATCCATAGTGGCTCATAAATTGCCTACCAATCCAATGTGTCCGCCAATGAAGCAGAAACTCAGAAAGTTCAAACCAGACATGAGCTTAAAAATCAAGGAGGAAGTCACTAAGCAGATCAAAGGTAAAGTCCTTAGGGTAGTTGAGTACCCAACCTGGTTAGCCAACATTGTACCGGTTCCAAAGAAAGATGACAAAGTCAGGGTATGCATTGACTATCAGGATTTAAACAGAGCAAGTCCCAAGGACGATTTCCCACTACCAAATATACACTTTTTGATCAACAATTACGCCAAGCATGAACTCCAATCCTTTGTAGATTGCTTTGCGGGTTATCATCATATTTGGATGGACAAAGAAGACACAGAGAAAATAGCTTTCATTACACCATGGGGAGTGTATTTCTACAAAATGATGCCATTCATTCTGAAGAATGTTGGGGCAACCTACATGAGGGACATGACAACCATATTCCATGATATGATACACAAGGAAATAGAGGTATATGTTGACGACGTCATCATCAAATCCAAGAAAGCCGCAGATCACGTGGAAGACTTGAGGAAGTTCTTTGATTGGCTACGGAAGTACAATTTAAAATTGAACCCTACAAAATGTGCATCCGAGGTTCCTGCCAAAAAATTGTTGGGATTCATCGTCAGCCACCGAGGAATCGAGTTGGACCCGTCAAAGGTTAAAGCTATACAAGAATTACCACCACCGAAGAACAAGAAGGACGTGATGAGTTTTTTGGGATGCCTCAATTACATCAGCCACTTCATAGCGCAGTCCACAGTAATATGTGAACCAATTTTCAAAATGCTGAAGAAGGATGCTATGTCACGATCCAAACCGATGGGCCGCGATGGGCACCCGGTACCTTACTCAACCGAGTACCAACGTAATGTATCTTTCATATTACATCATGATATACATATGACATATGATCCTAATAGACCAACATAATCATTTAAAAACTCAAAACGTAGGCCGACAAGGCCGAACAATCTTTCACGTACACGACATATGTCTACAAGCCTCTAAGAGTACAAAAATATCATAAAGGTAGGGACAGAGTCCCGCCATACCAAACAATACATGTCTAAATCATACTAACCAAACGAGTAACTCCGAAGCAAATGGAGCGCACCAACATCTTCCGCTGAGATGATAGCCTACTTAGAGGGCTCTCGACCTGTCTATCGGGACCTACGGGCATGAAACGTAGCATCCCCAAGCAAAAGGGACGTCAGTACGAATAATGTACCGAGTATGTAAGGAACATAAATAAATACGTAAGAGACATGGAAGAAATATAGAGTACATGACTCAACCTATAAGTCTGAATAACTTTGTAAATCACAAAATAATTATAGCATCTTGCATATGCGTATGAATGTTATGTCATGCATAGGTACATGTTTCATAACATCATCAGCCTCTGAGGGCATCCCATTATATCATCTTGGCCATTGTGGGCAAAATCATCAACGTATACCAGCTGATCAGGCGGTGGTGCGTATATAACGTCATAACCTTTCCCATGTCCCATATACATATATATATATATATATATATATATACAAATACATACACATATACGCGTATATAACTCCATCTGGTCACGGGTCAATGTACATGAATGCCATGCATGAAAAGTACGTAAATAAAATCTTTCGGAATTGTCATAAGACCATTTTGCCTTTGAGTAATATCATAAAATAACCTCTTTTCAACTTTCGTATTTTTCTAAGACCCATGAACAGATGATAAAATATTATAACACATGGAAATTCATGAATATAAATATTTCTAATACTTCTATGAATAGAGTCATTCATGGAATTTGTGCATTTGCACGTTTTGCTCGTATCGTATGGATCATGCCAAAAGAATAGAAGAGATCGCCTTAACATAACTGTAGTAGAAAAAACTCCGTATAATATTCCATTGGAAACTTTCGTGGATTGAACTTAGAACCTAAAAATCGGATTAAGCTTCTGCTCTTTGAAATTGAGGAACGGAATCTTGCTTGATTTGTTGAAATTTGGACGAATTGCTTCAAATGAAGCTTTCGTTGAAATGGAATGTTTCTGCTCACATTCTTGGCTTTAGGAAGCATTTCATTAGCTTCAGATTCCTTTTATGAAAAGCCTTTCTAATCTCTTATGTGTTGAAGATATAAATCTTCTAATTTGTAAGATAAGTGTGTAGCCTTTTTGAAATTCAAGGCTTGTTTCTTTGTTTGTTGGCACCTAATCCCAACATTGACTAATGCGTCATTTATTTTGGGTGGTGGTTGCTGCCGTATTTTGGGAAGAGGGGGGGGGGGGTTAATCGTATCCCAATTTTAATAGTTAATTGGGTAATGTCCTGTTAACCGGTAATTAATAAATTACCCGCATAATTTAAAATTATCTCAAATTACTTGAAATTTTACTTATTTTTAATATACTTTATACACCTTACTATTATGGCTATGGGGTACCTTGTATGGTACTAGTGTATAAATACCGGATATTTTAACTCGGGCCGTATTTTATCTCAAAATGCCAAACTTCGACAAAAATTCATTTTCTTCGATATTACTTACCCTCTTACTTCACGAATTTACTCATCACTTATAATCCTTATAATCCCCAAATAATCTTTTCCTTGGGCTGATGACAATTACTTTACGACAAATTCAACGTACAATACTACAGGGTGCAATATTATCGTAGTTTATTACTGCGAAGCGTAACATCACCGTAATATAATACTGCAAGGCATAACATCGCCGTAATACTGCGGGGCATAACATTATCCCCCCCTTGGAACATTCGTCCTCGAATGTTGACTGATGCACTTATCATTTTCATAACTTATGTCTTTCGAATACTGTCATGACTCTAGTTCGCCCTCCGTGGACTGTCATGACGGCACCTAGTCTCTACGACTAGGTAAGTCTAACAAATGCGGAAAATGAACTAACTTGCAGAATAAATAATCCAAAGCTGAAAACAACAGAAGGAAACAATATTTAAATGCCGCTCGGCATATATACATAACTTCTCGAAATCTGATACACTATCCCAAAAACCCGAAAACCCACGGATCCACAAGCTGAGAAAAATAGTACATAGCTCTAATCTCCGGAATGTCTAACAAAACAGAAGAACAAAAGGTCTAAATACTAAAATTCAGGAATAGAAAGAAATTCCTTGGTCTGCGGACGCGGCAGATATACCCCGAAGTCCCGTAGAATCGCCTCGCCTCAAGAATGGTAATTCTAAGTAGAGGTACCTGGATCTGCACATGAAAAACATGCACATAAAGGGTATGAGTACACCACAACGGTACTCAGTAAGTGCCAAGCCTAACCTCGGTCGGGTAGTGACGAGGAAGGTCAGGGCCCTACTGAGGTTAATAAATAATAAAATGACAGGATAAAATAAGCAGTAAAACTGAGAATCTATATTAAGAATCTATACAGTATAATAGGAGTACAATAACAGAAACAGAGGTAAAGGCAAACTACAAGGAAATACCACTCACAACAAGGATAATAACCGGGGATCTCTTAGTATCCCGAGAATCTCTTGGTATCCTCAATATATGTCAGGGATCTCTTGGTATCCCGAGGATCTCTCGGTATCCTTACTATATGCCAGGGATATCTTAGTATCTCGAGGATCTCTCGGTATCCTCAATATATGTGCCAGGGATCTCTTAATATCCCAAGGATCTCTCTGTATCCTCAATATACGTGTCAGGGATCTCCTGGTATCCCGCACCTCAGTCCAGATCATAAATATGTGCAGGGGGTCTCCCGGAATGCCGCCTCGTAGTCCCATATTAAAACACACAGCAGCAACACAAGAATACTAAATTAAATTCTAATTTCGTAATAAGTAAACAGTCAATTCTAGCCTAACATGCTTCACGTAATGCAATTAAGGCAATTTAAGCAAATAGACAATTAAGTCAACTAAACATGCTTTTCTAAACTAACAACAGGCTAAATTCGCAAGTAGAATAAAGCAGGAAAAAGGAACTCGGTTGAAATACTTAAAGTAAACCAGATTTTTCAACAATTAGCTCAGGTACGCGCTCGCCACCTCACGTACAAGGCATTTCAATTATCATGTATATCATATCCTAAGGGGGTGGTCTCTCCCACAAGGTTAGATAAGCCACTTACCTCGAACCGGTTCAAAATCAACCCGACACCACGTCTTTGTCACGAGTACTCGACTCCAAATGGCCCAAATCTATTCAATTCAATTGCATAATGTAAATAACACTTCAAGTAACTGATTCTACAATTAAAGTCTAAGCTAATACGCGAAATTATGTAAAATGACCAAAATGCCCCTCGGGCCCACGTCTCGGAATCGGGCGAAATTTATATTTTTAGAAACTTCGTACTCTCACGAGTCTATACATAACAAGAATACTGAAATATGAGTCCAAATGACCCCTCAAATCCTCATCTAAAGGTCTCTTAAACTCAAGCCCTAATTACTCATTTTTTCCCAAATTTTTCACCACTAATTAGGCCCTTAATCACATAAAAACGAGTTATGAAGTCAAAAATGTTACCTCCAAGTTATTCCCCTTGAATCCCTCTTCAACCCTCTTCAAAGAGCTTCAAAATCGCCAAACAATGGAAGAACCTAGACTAAAATTCGCGAAATAAACCTTTTAAAACATTTTGCCCAGGCATTTAATTCCTTCTTCGCGAACGCGAGACGTTCAAAAAAGACGTTGACCAAAAGTCCTGTTACACGAACGCGACAAGGCCCTCGCGAATGCGATGATTTACCCAGACAAGCCTTCGCGAACGCGTTCCTCTCATTGCGAACGCGATGGGTAAATTCTACTAGGCCAATGTTCCTTCTACGCGAACGCGAAGCCCAATCGCGAACGCGGTTCACAAGTATCCAGCCCTTCGCGAACGCGTAGGCTAAAGTTTCACTAACCTCCATTGACTCTTCGCGAACGCGAAGAGTAAATATCTGCAACAGCTAAACCTGCAATTCTGCAACTTTTTAACAACTAAAAATGATCCGCTGAGCAGCCGAAACACACCCGAGGCCCCCGGGACCTCAACCAAAGGCATAAACATCTCCTAAAACCTTATTCAAACTTGTAACAATCTTCAAAACACCTCAAACGACATCAAATCAACCAAAACACATCGGATTCAAGCCTAAGTTTTCCAAAATCTTCCGAATTACGCTTTTGATCAAAAACCCAACCAAACCACCTCCGAATGACGTGAAATTTTGCACACACATCCCAAATGACATAACAGAACTACTGCAACTCTCGGAATTCCATTCCGAGCCTCAGATCAAAATCTCACTATCGAATTGGAATCTTCAAGAATTCAACTTTCGGGGTTTCAAGACTAAATTAGCTAAGGACTTCCAAAACATAATCCGAACACGCTCTTAAGCCCGAAATCACCTAACGGAGCTAACTGAACCATTAGATTTCAATTCCGAGGCCGTCTTCACACTGTTCTGACTACGATCAACTTTCCCACACTTAAACTCTCATTTAGGGACTAAGTGTCCCAAAACTCTATGAAAGTTAAAACCGAACATCCCGACAAATCAAAATAGCACAAATAGACTCAAGGGAAGCAGTTAATAGGGGATCGGGGCATTAATTCTTAAGACGACCGGCCGGGTCGTCACATCCTCCTACACTTAAACATTTGTTCGTCCTTGAACGAGCGTAAAGACATACCTGAAGTAGTGAAAAGATGAGGGTAACGGCTCCGCATATCCTGCTAGGTCTCCCAGGTCGCCTCCTCGACCGGCTGGCCCCGCCACTGAACCTTTACTACAGCAGTATTCTTTGACCTCAGCTTCCTAACCTGCATGTCTAATATTGCCACTAGCTCCTCAACATAGGATAGATCCTTGTCCAACTGGACTGTACTGAAATCTAACAGGTGCGTCGGATCATCGTGATACCTCCGGAGCATCGAAACATGAAATACCGGATGAACTCCTGCTAAGTTGGGAGGTAAGGAAAGCTCATAAGCAACTTCCTTAACACGCCTCAATATCTCTAAAGGGCCAATAAACCTCGGACTCAACTTTCCTTTCTTCCCGAATCTTATAACGCCCTTCATAGGAGAAACCCGAAGCAGAACCCGCTCTCCAACCATATAGGAAACATCACGAATCTTCCGGTTCACGTAACTCTTCTATTTGGACTGGGCTATACGGAGTCTATCCTGAATCACCTTAACTTTCTCCAAAGCATCCTGAACTAAGTCCGCACCCAATAATCTGGCCTCACCCGGTTCAAACCAACCCACCGGGGACTTACACCATCTCCCATATAAAGCCTCATACGGTGCCATCTGAATGCTGGACTGATAGCTGTTGTTGTAAGCAAACTCCGCCAATGGTAAGAACTGATCCCAAGACCCTCCAAACTCAATCACACATGCATGGAGCATATCCTCAAGAATCTCGATAGTGCACTTGGACTGTCCGTCCATTTGAGGGTGGAATGTTGTACTCAACTCCACCCGAGTACCTAACTCATGCTGAACGGCACTCCAAAATTGTGATGTGAACTGAGTACCTCTATCTGAAATGATGGACATTGGAATACCATGCAGTCGAACAATCTCCCGAATATAAATCTCCGCCAACCGCTCCGAAGAATAGGTTGTACACATAGGAATGTAATGAGCGAACTTGGTCAGCCGATCCACAATCACCCAAATAGCATCAAACTTCTTCAAAGTTCGTGGGAGTCCAACTACAAAGTCCATGGTGATCCGCTCCCACTTCCATTCCGGAACCTCTATCTGTTGAAGCAACCCCCCCTCATCCCCTGCCCCGGTATCTGGTGCTCATACTTCACCTGCTGACAGTTGCGGCACCGAGCTACAAATCCAATTATATCCTTCTTCATCCGCCTCCACCAATAGTGTTGCCTCAAATCCTGATACATCTTCGCGGCACCCGGATGGATGGAATACCGCGAACTATGGGCCTCCTCTAGAATCAACTCCCGAAGCCCATCAACATTGGGTACACAAATCCGACCCTGCATCCTCAATACCCCATCCTCACCAATAGTCACATCTCTGGCATCACCGTGGTGAACCTTGTCCTTGAGGACAAGCAAATGAGGGTCATCATATTGCCGCTCCTTGATACGATCAAATAAGGAAGACCGAGAAACCACGCAAGTTAGAACCCGACTGGGCTCCAAAAGATCCAATCTTACAAACTGGGTGGCTAAGGCCTGAACATCCATCGCCCTAGGCCTCTCTGATGTTGGTAAATAAGCCAAACTCCCCAAACTCTCCGCCTGGTAACTCAAAGCATCGGCCACCACGTTGGCCTTGCCTGGGTGATACAAGATGGTGATGTCATAATCCTTCAGCAACTCTAACCACCTCCTTTGGCACAAATTTAGATCCTTTTGCTTGAACAAGTGTTGCAAGCTCCGATAGTCAGTATTTCTCACAGGGAACCCCATATAAATAATGGCGCCAAATCTTTAGGGCGTGAACAATGGCAGCTAACTCAAGATTGTGAACAGGGTAATTCTTCTCATGTATCTTCAACTATCTAGATACGTAGGCAATCACCCTACCGTAATGCATCAACACCGCTCCGAGGCCAACCCTCGAGGCATCACAATAGACCGTATAAGATATTGAACCTGTAGGCAGTATCAAAATTAGGGCTATGGTCAAAGCTGTCTTGAGCTTCTGAAAGCTCGCCTAACATTCCTCCGTCTACTGAAACGGAGCACCCTTCTGAGTCATCCTGGTCATAGGGGTTGCAATCGATGAAAACCCCTCCACAAAATGAGGGTAGTAGCCCGCCAAACCAAGGAAACTATGGATCTCGGTAGCTGAGGATGGTCTGGGCCAGCTCTGCACGGCGTCTATCTTCTTCGGATCCACCTGAATACCCTCACTCGATACCACATGGACTAAGAATGCCACTGAATCCAACCAAAACTCACCTTTCACGAATTTAGCATATAACTCCTTCTCTCTCAAAGTCTGAAGCACAGTCCTCAGGTGCTGCTCATGATCTTCCCGACTCCGGGAATTCACCAGAATATCATCAATAAAGACAATGCCGAACGAGTCAAGATACGGCCGGAACACACTGTGCATCAAATGCATAAACGCTGCTGGGGCATTGGTAAGCCCAAATGACATAACAAGGAACTCGTAATGACCATACCGAGTCTTAAAAGTAGTCTTCGGGATATCTGGCTCCCGAATCTTCAACTGATGGTAACCTGAGCGTAAATCAATCTTAGAAAACACCCGTGCTCCTTGAAGTTGGTCAAATAGATCATCAATATGAGGGAAAGGATAATAGTTCTTCACCGTAACCTTGTTTAACTTGCGATAATCAATACACATACACATAGAACCATCCTTTTTCTCCGAGAACAAGATAGGAGCACCCCAAGGTGATACGCTGGGCCTAACAAAACCCTTATCAAGCAATCCCTGTAACTGATCCTTCAACTCAGGAGGAGCCATACGATACGGAGAAATAGAAATGGGATGAGTGCCCGACAACAGATCAATGCCAAAATCAATATCTCTATCAGGTGGCATGCCTAGGAGATCAGCTGGAAACACATCGGGAAAGTGCCGTACTACTAGAACTAAATCAACTGAATGGGTATCAATATTGACATCTCTTACATAAGCTAAATATGCATCACACCCCTTCTTAACCATATGTTGAGCTTTAAGAAAAGAAATAACTCTACTAGGAGTATAATCTAAAGTACCCCTCCACTCAATACGCGGTACACCTGGAATAGCCAGCGTCACGGTTTTGGCGTGACAATCAAGAATAACATAATGTGGTGACAACCAGTCCATGCCCAAGATAATGTGAAAATCTACTATGTTGAGCAACAATAGATCAGTTCTGGTCTCAAAACCACCAAGAGCAACCAAACACGACCGATAAATACGGTCCAATAATTGAATCTCCCAGAAGAGTAAAAATATAAACAGGGGAACTCAAAGAATCCCGAGATACACCCAAATGCAAAGCAAAATAAGAAGACACATAAGAGTAAGTAGAGCCTGGATCAAATAGAACCGATGCATCTATGTGGCAAACCAATATAATACCTATGATGACAGAATCGAAGGCAACATCCTTGGTACGGGCAGGAAAGGCATAATATCTGGCCTGGCCTCCCCCTCTAGGGCGACCTATACCTCCCCGACCTCCACTCTAGCTGGCTGAGCAGATAGGATAGCAACTAGAGCTGTAATCATAGCTTGAGAACCCTGTGGGGCATGCTGTGGATGAGAAGTCTGTAGAGGTGCACTCCTCCCAAGTCTAGGGCAATCCCTCACCACGTGGCGTGTGTCACCACACTCAAAACAAGCTCTGGGAGGACGTGGTGGCTATGACTGGCTAGGTCCAGGTCTGCTGGACTGACCTCTGAAAGCACCCCGCGTAGGAGGCGCGCTAGAAACCTGAGGTGCATAATAAGGCTCCTGAGGCCTAGGAGGAGCTGGAGCACTGCTGGCTGCTGGAAGAGCTGAATGAACAGGGCGAATCATATAACCCCTACCATGACGACCTGTAGCTGGGGTACGGGCACCAGAATAATGGCCTGACTCTCGAGATCTATTAGCCTCCCTCTCCTCTATCTCCCTAGCATGCATACCCTCAATCCTCCTAGCAATGCTCACCACCTGCTGATAAGAAATATCCATCTTCAACTCACGAGCCATGCTAGATCTGATGCTGGGAATGAGCCCTTCAATAACCCGACGAACCCTCTCGCAAACAGTAGAAACCAAGGCTGGTGCATGCCTAGCCAAACTGGTGTAACGGACAGCATATTCTGAAACAGTCATAGCACCCTAGCGCAAATGCTCAAACTCTGCGCGCCATGCGTCCCTGAGGCTCTGAGGAACATATTCCCTCAGGAACAGATCTGAAAACTAAGCCCAAGTTAGTGAAGCAGCCTCATCTGGACTGTCTAACTCGTAGGTGCGCCACCATTCATAGGCGGCTCCTCGAAGCTTGAAGGTAGTGAAAGAAACCCCACTCGATCCTGAGATACCCATGGTACGGAGAATGCGGTAACACTCATCAAGAAATCCCAGAGCATCATCCGATGCTAGACCACTAAATATAGGAGGCTTGTACTTCTTGAACCTCTCAAGCCTCAGCTGCTCATCCTCGGAAGTCGTTGCCCTGTCCTCGGGCTGAATTGGCACTGCAGGTAGTACATGAATAATCTCAGGGACCTGCTCAACATGCACTTGCTGCTCAGGAGTGCGGGCGGTGGGAGTCTGTGCTCCTCCCCCAGCCTGGGATGTGGCTGTAACAAGGGGAAGCAACCCTGCCTGAGCCAAAGTGGTGTACATGCTCATGAATTATACCAATGTCTCCTGAAGAGCTGGATCCGCTAGTGGTACCTTGGCGGCAACTCGCACAGGTGCTTTGGCTACTCTACGTACGCGTCCTCGGCCTTTACCCCGGCCCCGACCTCTGATAGCTGTAGTAGTGGGCGTGGGTGCCTGATCATCTCGAGTAGTACGTGTCCTCACCATCTGTGAGAGAATAGAAAACAGAAGTTTAGAATTGTGATATTAAAATATCGCACAACAAGGAAATCAAATGATGTGGAAGTTTTCCTAACAGTTACATAGCCTCTCGTAGATAAGTACAGACTTCTTCGTACCGATCGGCGAGACTGTAATAAACCGGCTTGTGATCCGTGACTCCTATAAACCTAGAGCTCTGATACCAACTTGTCACGACCCCAGTTCGCCCTCCGTGAACTGTCGTGACGACACCTAGTCTCTACGACTAGGTAAGCCTAACAAATGCAGAAATGAACTAACTTGCATAATAAATAATCCAAAGGTGAAAACAATAGAAGGAAAAAATATTTAGATGCCGCTCAGCATATATACATAACTTCTCGATATCTGATACACTATCCCAAAACCCAGAAACCCACGGATCCACAAGCTGAGAAAAACACTACACAGCTCTAATCTCCAAAATGTCTAACAAAACAGAAGTACAGAAGGGCTAAATACTAAAATGCAGGAATAGAAAGAGACTCCTCGGTCTACGAACATGGCAGATATATCTCGAAGTCCCGTAGAATCGCCTCACCTCAAGAATGGCAAGCTTGAGTAGAGGTACCTGGATCTGCACATGAAAAACATGTGCATAAAGGGCATGAGTACACTATAGCGGTACTCAGTAAGTGCCAAGCCTAACCTCGGTCGGGTAGTGACGAGAATGGTCAGTGCCCTACTGAGGTTAATAAATAATAAAATGACTGGATAAAATGAGCTGTAAAACTGAGAATCTATATTAAGAATCTATACAGTATAATAAGAGTACAATAACAGAAACAGAGATAAAGGCAAACTACAAGGAAATACCACTCACAACAAGGATAATAATTGGGGATCTCATAGTATCCCGAGGATCTCTTGGTATCCTCAATATATGCTAGGGATCTCATGGTATCCCGAGGATCTCTTGGTATCCTCAATATATGTCAGGGATCTCTTGGTATCCCGAGGATCTCTCGGTATCCTCAATATATGCCAGGGATCTCTTAGTATCCCGTGGATCTCTCGGTATCCTCAATATATGTGCCAGGGATCTCTTGGTATCCCGCACCTCATTCCAGATAATAAATACGTGTAGGGGATTTTCTGGGATGCCGCTCCGTAGTCACAAATTAAAACACACAACAGCAACACAAGAATACTAAATTAAATGCTAATTTCGTACTAAGTAAACAGTCAATTCTAGCCTAACATGCTTCACGTAATGCAATTAAGGAAATTTAAGCAAATAGGCAATTAAGTCAAGTAAACATGCTTTTCTAAACTAACAATATGCTAAATTCGCAAGTAGAATAAAGCAGGAAAAAGGAACGCAGTTGAAATACTTAAAGTAAATCGAATTTTTCAACAATTAGCTCAGGTACGCGCTCGTCACCTCACGTACAAGGCATTTCAATTATCATGTATATCATATCCGAAAGGGGAGGTCCTCCACACAAGGTTAGACAAGCCACTTACCTCGAACCGGCTCAAAATCAACCCGACACCACGTCTTTGCCACGAGTACTCTACTCCAAATGGCCTAACTCTATTCAATTCAATTGCATAATGTAAATAACACTTCAAGTAACTGATTCTACAATTAAAGTCTAAGCTTATATGCGAAATTATATAAAATGACCAAAACGCCCCTCGGGCCCACATCTCGGAATCGGGCGAAATTTACATTTTTAGAAACCTCGTACTCTCACAACATTACTAAAATCGGAGTCCAAATGACCCCTCAAATCCTCATCTAAAGGTCTTTTAAACTCAAGCCCTAATTACTCATTTTTTCCCAAATTTTTCACCACTAATTAGGTCCTTAATCACATAAAAATGAGTTATGAAGTCAAAAATGTTACCTCCAAGTGATTCCCCTTGAATGCCTCTTCAACCCTCTTCAAAAAGCTTCAAAATCGCAAATGCCCAGGCATTTAATTCCTTCTTCGCGAACGCGGTCGTGGCCTCGCATTCGTGAAGCACAAAAATGATGTTGACCAAAAGTCCTCTTACGCGAATATGACAAGGCCCTCGCGAACGAGATGATTTACCCAGACAAGCCTTCGCGAACACGTTGCTCTCATTACGAACGCGATGGGTAAATTCTACTGGGCCAATGTTCCTCCTACGCGAATGCGAAGCCCAATCGCGAACGCGGTGCACAAGTATCCAGCCCTTAGCGAATGTGGAGCCTTCCTCGCAAAGGAGAAGGATAAATTTTACTAACCTCCACTGACTCTACGCGAACGTGAGGGTCCACTCGCGAACGCGAAGAGTAAATATCTGAACAGCTGAACCTACAATTCTGCAACTTTTTAACAATTAAAAATGATCCGTTGAGCATCCGAAACACACCCGAGGAAACCGGGACCTCAACCAAAGGCATAAACATCTCCTAAAACCTTAAACTTGTACCAATCTTCAAAACACCTCAAACGACATCAAATCAACCAAAACACATCGGATTCAAGCCTAGTTTTCCAAAATCTTCCGAATTACGCTTTTGATCAAAAACTCAACCAAACCACCTCCGAATGACCTGAAATTTTGCACACACATCCCAAATGACATAATGGAACTACTACAACTCTCGGAATTTCATTCTGACCCTCAGATCAAAATCTCACAATCGAACCGAAAACTTCAAAAATTCAACTTTCGGTGTTTCAAGCCTAAATTAGCTACAGACATCCAAAACACAATCCGAATATGCCCCTAAGCCCGAAATCACCTAACGGAGCTAACAGAACCATCAGATTTCTAATCCGAGGCCGTCTTCACACTGTTCCAACTACGATCAACTTTCCAACACTTAAGCTCTCATTTAGGGACCAAGTGTCCCAAAACTCTCCAAAACTTAAAACCAAACATTTCGGCAAATCAAAATAGCACAAATAGACTCGGGGGAAGCAGTTAATAGGGGATCGGGGCATTAATTCATAAACGACCGGTCGGGTCGTCACAAATACTTTTGAACTTCCCTTGCTATCTAGGCGATTATTCTGTGAATGAGTTCAAAGTCTAGGGCATTCCCCCCTTAAGCCTCCTCTCACATCACAACTTGTAGTCGGAATCCTTCCAATCTTGTAACTATCGCTACCTTTCATCATGCAGCCTATATAATTTGACCTTGTAAATGTGCCCAATCTCTAAGCTTCATATGTAGAGCTTGATAAGATGTCCCTTTGGGCATCTATAAGTATACTGAAGTTCTTTGCTTGGTACTTTGTTGAATTCATGAATATTTACCTCATCGCATAAGTCTGTTTTGCCCTCCGTATGAATTTACTACCATAACTCTTACTTTAATTTATCGTTGCTGAGGTCTGCTACCAAATCCCAGCTAACTCTAGTTGCTTATTCCATATGTATAAATTTAAGTCCTTTAATGCTTCCTCATTACTGCTCATCTTTAGAATGACGGCCTAATCTCATCTCGTACTTTGTGACTTTTGTCCATCTATTATTGATTCACCTCCATATTGATCTACAATATACCACTAATAACTTGAAACTTCTTACGTAATACTTTACCCCTAGGACTTACGTTATATCAAGGAATATTCAAAGTGATTCCCATAATCGTATTTCATAGTGTCTCGATGTGATTCACCTAATGGGGGTACCCTAATTTCGTGCTGCTAGTGAAATCTTTTCTCCTTCTCTTCTTTTCTTTCCTCTTATTTTCCAAATCATTATTCAAATGAAGGCCCAAACGTCATCCTTTATCTGTCACAATTATACCCTCATTTTATTACCAGGTCATCATTTCATTCCTTCTAAATGCTATTAATCTAATACTCCTTTGAGTTCATTAAGGCTATAGTGAGCTTTGTATAACATACAAAAACTGTCTGCTCTTCTTGTTTTCATAGGCTTAATCCTAAAGATATATCCATTCTCGTCACCTTTTCACTTGCCTTTCCTCATCCTTACTCATGTTTCCTTAAAACTTTGTCGCTATATCATACTTTAGCTTGCGACCTATACATATCCATTTATACTATTCGCAACTTTCCTTCAACTTGCTTGCACCATAGATTTCCTTATGTTATTCTGGAATGTCAAGCAAGACATCACATCGTTTCTAACTTTTCTCTATTCTCTTAACTAGATCTCTCAGTACTTAGAAACCATAGGCTAGAAGACATGTCGTCGACGATGCCGCTATCATTCCCGGTTATTGGATCCCCGTGCTTATAGCCTTCTATCCGAAGTATGGACTATTCATGATCTTCTGCCTTTGAGTATCTCATACGTTGTTCACTTTTACCTTACTTACCTTAAAATCTTGCATCATATATTCTATCTCTCTCATGACCTCCCTTCCACCTAGGTGTAATCCACATCCAAACTTGAAGTTTTATTATAATACTTGCACCTCTGGTATATACACAATCCCGTGAGAGTTTCATACTGACTTCTTATGAGACTGGTACCCTTCTAACTGGCTTTATCATTGAGCCGTTATAGAACATAGTTGTTGTGCTATCTCTCTTGCACCTCTAATATTAAGAGTGATTCTTCTATGTTCTTAATCATGATTCCTATAACTTCTGGGTCCAAAAATCAGATTCCTATTTTACTTTGTTGATGTCACTCTTTTAGTTTCCTTCTACTTCTGATCGGCCTTTATGCTGGCTTAAGTTATTTTCCAATCTACGGCTCGTGATATTAGTTATTACTTTAGCCCTCCATGGACGCTATGGAATATCTATGATACAATCTTTTAACAATTCATTCCTTTGTCTATAACCTAGGCTCAATTCTTTCTTTAACTTATACCAGAATCTTTTATGACTGTATGATTGTCAACATATATGCTGCATGTATAAAAATCCAAACTCTTAGGTGCGTTCATAACATCACCAACTCGGTATCATTGATCAAATAATTCCTTTCGTTCTTTCTCAGCTTTCTTTAAACGTAAGATGTTACCTTTCCTGATATTTTTTCTCCCTTGTTGCGTGCATACTTAGCTTATGTTAGCTCCCACGCTTGCCGGAATTTTCGTATAACTCATATGATCTTCGAATATTTCTTTTGATTTTTACTTCCCGTTCACTAACCATGGTAGATTCCTCTTTCTTATGGAGGACGTACAATGTTGTTGTGAAACAGTTGCTACAAGACCATTTCCTCTTTATGTCACTATGCTTAGGTTGAAGCTTTATTCCTCATTTCCTCAGCTAGTCCTTCACTGTAGTACTTAGGGAGGATCCTATGACTCTTTTAAAGATGCGAGCTTATTATATCGTATTCTCGATAGAATGTTTGATGTTCGAGCTCACTTGTAAGTATCCTTAGTTACTTACCTCCACACTCATCTTCTCGTATAGATGCTTCTAAACTAAAGTTTTGAGTGTCTTTCCAGTGTAACTATCTTTTATTTCCGTAACACTCATATGGTACCTTTAACTACCCCAACTCCTATTTGAATATTTCTCAAATATTACAATGTCATAACTGCGGGGCTAAATTCACCATATTGTGTTTTACTATCTTTATCTTGCATGACCTGTTGTCTTGTCTGTATCCTCTTGATTAGCCATAACTAAGCTTTTCCTGAATCAACTACTAACTACTCGTTGGCCCATTCTCATATCAATATTCCACGAAATCTTTCTTCGGTTATTTCCTTGGTCTTGACTTACGTCTCTCACTGGCTCCTTAATTATCAATAACATCTCGAGCAGGAACCCTTACTTTTTTTCCTTGACGTCGCGTTTGCATAATGTTCTAGAATCGTAGCATATCTGTAGCATTTGGATAAGTTCAATCTCATCCCTTTCTCATTTTTATCACATTCTTCCTTTATCATCCTATATTCCCCTATTTAGGGGAGTACTAAGAGTTGGAGCTATGACGACCTGCGTATAGATATTTCACTTTTTCATCTTTGGCGTCCTTTTACATCATCGATGGCCCTTACTCGCCTTGTGGTAATCCTTATGTACCAAGGATAACAAAATTCCTTACTCACAATGGTGACACTTAGTGTAAGTGACACATGCATTCCCTTAAGCTTAACTTTGCTCCCCTTGATTGCTTTAGGGAAACGTCTTTCTGAATGATCATTCTCTAAATTTCCCATGAATCTTACTTGTTGTCCATTCTATTATTGTCGGAACACGATCTGAAATTCTCATGATACCGACCATTATCAAATCACTCAGTCCCTAATTCATGTTTAGTTTATCTTGTTCACCTGCCCATACTGGTTTCTATTATTCTAGGTTTAATTCTCCCTTCTAGTAATCACGTTAGAGTCACGAACTTATTCCCCAAAATGAGGATGTGACTGTATGGTATATACTATTTTGTTGTCCCGAGGCCCGTCACCCCTCGTCTCTTCCTTCACTTGACTATAGATTCTGTAATACTATCATCTTTTGATCTACCGTTGTCATCTTTGTATCATATCTTACTCATAATGCTTTATTAACTCTTTTTTTATTTCTCGCTAACATTTATACCTATTACTTTATTTTGAAAACCTCAACAAGACATCCTTTTGATTTTATCTCCCCTTTGCTCATCCATTGACTCTTCGGGTTGCCAAGCATTCTTGTTCTACTAGGGATGGGAGCCATACTAAGGTAATGTTTATCCTTTCAAGACTTCTAGTTCCTATCTTTATAGTACTCATATCTAGCTGTACTATTTTAGAGTGCACCATCTGGGTGTCTCATAAAGAGATCTATTAGCACATCTGTAATATCCTTTAGAAATGTTAACTGATGCAAATCATCCATTTACCAATTTGGATTACCCTAACCCCAGCCGGATCTTGATATCCATCCTTCTCTAAACTATACATGTAAGCCCCCACAAGGCATAACTAGAATGGGTATGACCAATTGTACATACCTCTGTTATTGCTGAATATAACTCAAAAGGTTTAGGTTCCCCTGCCTGAATTATAAACACTATTAACCTTCATTAACTGGGCGCCTCATACCCTTCTTCATCTTGCCTCTTTTGCTTGTTGAAACTTTTATTTATATTCTTAATCTCTCATTGTCTTTCACCATTAAGATGGATAGGCATTCTTGCCTTAAGGCTTCTTATCAGGAAGCTTACACCGTTCAGTACACCCATGATCTGCTAGACACCTCACATTCACTTATCGTAGGCATCATAAAAAAATCCAATTCTTCTGACTCAGCTCTTCCGCAACCATCTCTCTTTTCAACCTTCTTTCCGAATGTAGATATCGTCTTATTACAAATAAAATAAAATTTTGGAATTTGAATTCTTATAAATGAGCTCTACCACACAATCTAGAGTAAGAAGAAAGAGTGGCAATCCTAAATGTCCTATAGCCTCCTACTTATAAGTGTGGTGCACGACAAACCCATAAACAAGACTCTACTAGACACGACTTGTAGACTTCCTAGGACAGAACTGCTCAGATACCACTTTTTTCACACCCCAAACTGATGGGACGCGACGGACACCTTGTACCTTACTCAACCGAGTACCAACTTAACGTACCTTTCTTATTACATCATCATATACACGTGACATACAGGCCTAATAGACCAATATAATCATTTATAAACTCAAAACATAGGCCGACAAGTCCGTACAATCTTTCACGTACACGACATATGTCTACAAGCCTCTAAGAGTACATAAATGTCATAAAGGTCGGGACAGAGTCCCGCTATACCAAACAATACACGTCTAAATCATACTAACCAAACAAGTAACTCCGAAGTAAATGGAGAGCACCAACATCTTTCGCTAAGTTGATAGCCTACTTGGAGGTCTCTCAACCTATCTATCGTGACCTGCGGGCATGAAACACAGCGTCCCCAGGCAAAAGGGACGTCAGTACAAATAATGTACTGAGTATGTAAGACACATAAATAAATACATAAGAGACATGGAAGTAATATATAGTACATGACTCGACCTGTAAGTCCGAATATCTTTGTAAATCACAAAATAATTATAGTATCAAGCATATGCATATTAATGTCATGTCGTGTATAGGTACATGTTTCATAACATCATCAGCCTTTGAAGGCATCCCATCATATCATCTTGGCCAATGTGGCAACATCATCAACGTATACCAGCTGATCAGGTGGTGGTGCATATATAATGCCATAAACTTTCCCATGTCCCATATACATATATATACATACATATATACGCGTATATAATGCCATCAGATCACAGTCAATGTACATGAATGATATGCATGAAAAGTACGTAAATAAAATCTTTCGGAATTGTCATAAGACCATTTTGCCTTTGAGTTATATCATAAAGTAACCTCTTTTCAACTTTCATATTTTTCTGACACCCATGAACATATGATAAAATATTATGACACATGGAAATGAAGAACATAGATATTTCTAATACTTTTACGAATAGAGTCATTCATGGAATTTGTGCATTTGCACGTTTCGCTCGTATCGTATGGATCATGCCAAAAGAATAGAAGGGATCGCCTTAACATTCCTGGAGTAGGAAAAACTCCATATAATATTCCGTTGTAAACCTTCGTGGATTGAACTTAGAACCTATAAATCGCATTAAGCTTCTTCGCTTTGAAATTGAGGAACAAAATCTTGCTTGATTTGTTGAAATTTGGACGAACTGCTTCAAATGAAGCTTTCGTTGAAATGCAATTTTTCTGCTCATGTTCTTGGCTTTAGGAAGCATTTCATTAGCTTCGGATTCCTTTTATGAAAAGCCTTTCTAATCTCTTAAGTGTTGAAGATATAAATCTTTTAATTTGTACGATATGTATGTAGCCTTTTTGAAATTTAAGGCTTGTTTCTTAGTTTGTTGCCACCTAATCACAACATTGACTAATGAGTCATTTATTTTGGGTGGTGGTTGCTGCCACGTTGTCACAACCCCGGTTCGCCCTCCGTGAACCATCGTGACGGCACCTAGTCTCTACGACTAAGTAAGCCTAAAACGCGGAAGATAAATCAATTTGCGGAAGAATACAATTTAAAACAGAAATAATGTAATAAAACAACATTTTAAAAGTGCCTCTCGGTATACAAAGTATAACTCTCAAATCCAATATATATATATATATATATATATATCCCAAAACCAGGAAACCCATAAATCACAAGCTAAGGATATTACATAGTGCTCTAACTCCAGAATAGTCTAAAATAAGTAAACACAGAAGGGCTGTAACTATAAGAGAGAATAGGGAGAGAGACTCCTCGGTCTGCGGACGCGATAGATATACCCCGAAGTCTCCGAAGGGTCGCCTCACCTCAAGGATGGTAAGTCTGAGTTAAGGTACCTCGATCTACACATGAGAAACATGCGCAAAAAGGGCATGAGTACACCACAGTGGTACTCAGTAAGTGCCAAGCCTAAGATCGGTCGGGTAGTGACGAGGAAGGTCAGGGCCCTACTGAGGTTAAATAAAATATAAAGTTCAATAGTGTAGAACAAAATAGTATAAATAAGTACAACAATAAAAGTAACACAAGATAGAAAGGGAAATAACAACTATTACAAAGACAAGGTAAACACAGAAAGAAATACGGTTCAGCGCCAAAATAATAATCGGAGATCTCCCAGGATACCGTCCTGTAGTCCCAAATCTACATATCCAATGGATCTCCCGGGATCCCGTCCCGTAGTCCCAAATATACATATCCAATGGATCTCCCGGGATCTCGTCCCGTAGTCCAACTCATAGTGTGCGGGGATCTACCAGAATCCCGTTTCGTAGTTCCAAATGTAAATACCCAGTACTAGAGAAATCTACCGGGTGCATTCCCGTAGTTCCATATAACTGTGCAGGGGATCTACCGGAATCCTACATCCGTAGTCCCAAAATAAACAAGCAAGGGGGGAGCTACTAGAATCCCACATCCGTAGTCCCAATAAATACACAGCAGCAACAATGAGATATTCAGAAATGGAAAATTTCATATTAAGGCAAACAAGTAATTCTATCCTAGCATGCTGCAAAAAATTCAGGTAAGGCAGTTTGAACAAGTAAAGCAATTAAGTCACTTAGACATGCTTTCCTAAGCTAACAACAAGATTAATAGTATTGAGTCCTTTATGTTTAACAAACTTAATATATATATATATATATATAATTTAAACATAAAGGACTCAATATTTTATAGTTTTTGACATTAAACAGGAAACATACAAGTAATTACTTAATGAAAACCGGATTTCCAAAAAGTAGCACAAGTACGCACTCGTCACCTCACGTACAAGGCATTTCAATTACCAAATATACCAAATCCTAAGGGGAAGGTCCTCCACACAAGGTTAGGCAAGCTACTTACCTCAAACCGGCTCAAAATTACTCTGAAACCATGCTCTTGCCACGAGTACTTGACTCCAAATGACCCGAATCTATTCAATTCAATTTCATAATGTAAATAACTCTTCAAGTAACTGATTCTACAAAGAAATTCTAAGCTAATACGCGAAACTAGATAAATGACCAAAATGCCCCTCGGGCCCACATCTCGGAATTGGGTAAAATTTATATTTTCAGAATCCTCACACTCTCACGAGTTCATGCATACCAAATTTATCCAAATCTAAGGTCAAATTCCCAATCAAAAGTTGAATTCTAGGTCTAAGAACTTTCTTCCAAATTTTCCCCAATTTTCATCTCCAATCCGAAATTAAATGATGAAACAAACTATAAATTAATGGAATATAACTAGAAACGGTTAAAGAATTATTACCCAATGATCTCCTCTTCAATTTCCTCCCAAACTCGCCCTCTCCCGAGCTCCAAATCGAATTTCCAACTTTTGAAACCAAACCCTCGAAATTTCATATTTCTGCCCAGCTATTACCGCATTTGCGGTCAAGGGAGCGCACTTGCGGTCCCGCATCTGCGGCACCGCATTTGTGAAAACCCAGCAGCACCTGCAAAATCCTGGAGCTTGGCCCAAACTCGCTTCTGTGGCCACTTAGCCGCTTCTGCGGCGCCGCACCTGCGGTCCCACACTCTCAGGTGCGTTTATGATAGAGAACCAGTAGCTGAAGCTACAACTCTAAACTCCAAAATCCTTCCGTCAACCATCCGAAATTATCCCAAGGCCCCCAGGACCTCAACCAAAAATACCAACAAGTCTAATACCACTGTCCAAACTTATACCAATCCTTAAAACACCTAAAACAACATTGAAATGACGAATCAACCACGGATTCAAGCCTAAGAACTCCAAGACTCTAGAAATACGCTTTCGATCAAAAAGTCTAACAAACCTTGTCCGAATAACCTGAAATTTTACACACACGTCATATTTAACACTACAGAGCTACTCCAACTTCCAGAATTCCATTCTGACCCTCGGATCAAAATCTCACTATCGAACCGGAAACTTCAAAATTCGACTTTTTGGTATTTCAAGCTTAAATTAGCTATGGACCTCCAAAACACAATCCGGACACGCCCCTAAGCCCAAAATCACCCAACGGAGCTAACAAAACCATCAGATTTCCGTTCCGAGGCCGTCTTCAAACTGTTCTGACTACGGTTAACTTTCCAATACTTAAACTCTCATTTAGGGACTAAGTGTCCCAAAACTCTCCGAAACTCAAAATCGAACATCCCGACAAATCAAAATAGCAGAAATAAAGTCGGGGAAAGCAGGTAATAGGGGATCGGGCATAAATTCTTAAGATGACCGGCCGGGTCATCACATCCTCTTACACTTAAACATTCGTTCGTCCTCGAACGAGCATAAAGACATATCTGAAGTAGTGAAAAGATGAGGGTAACAACTGTGCATATCCTGCTCGGTCTCCCAGGTTGCCTCATCGACTGGCTGACCCCGCCACTGAACCTTTACTGATGCAATGTTCTTTGACCTCACTTTTCTAACCTGCCTGTCCAATATTTTCATTGGCTCCTCAACATAGGATACATCCTTATCCAACTGGACTGAACTGAAATCCAACACGTGCGACGGATTACCGTGATACCTCTGGAGCATCGAAACATGAAATACCAGATGAACTTCTGCCATGATAGGAGGTAAGGCAAGCTCATAAGCAACCTCCCCAACACGCCTCAATATCTCAAAAGGGCCAATAAACCTCGGGCTCAACTTTCCCTTCTTTCTAAATCTCATAACGCCCTTCATAGGCGAAACCCAAAGCAGAACCCGCTCTTCAACCATATAGGAAACATCACGAACCTTTCGGTCCGCGTAACTCTTCCATCTGCACTGGACTGTACGGAGTCTATCTTGAATCACCTTAACCTTCTCCAATGCATCCTGAACCAAGTCTGTGCCCAATAATCTATCCTCACCCAGTTCAAACCAACCCACCGGGGATCTACACCGCCTACCATATAAAGCCTTATACAGTTCCATCAGACTGGACTGATAGATGTTGTTGTAAGCAAACTCCGCCAATGGCAAGAACTGATCCCAAGACCCTCCAAACTCAATCACACATGCATAGAGCATATCCTCAAGAATATGAATAGTGCGCTCGGACTATCCGTCCGTCTGAGGGTGAAATGATGTACTCAACTCTACCCGAGTACCCAACTCATGCTGAACGACTTTAGAACCGTGATGTGAAATGAGTACCCCTATTTGAAATGATGGACACTGGAATACCATGCATGCGAACAATCTCCTAGATATAAATCTCTGCCAACCGCTCCGAAGAATAAGTAGTACACATAGGAATGAAATGAGCGGACTTGGTCAGCTGATCCACAATCGCCCAAATAGCATCGAACTTTTTCAAAGTCCGTGGGAGCCCAACTACAAAGTCCATGGTGATCCGCTCCCACTTCCACTCTAGAATCTCTATCTGCTGAAGCAACCCACCCGGCCTTTGGTGCTCATACTTCACCTGCTGATAGTTAAGGCATGGGGCTACAAATCCAACTATATTTTTCTTGATCCACCTCCACCAATAGTGCTGCCTCAAATCCTGATACATTTCCCGGCACCCGGATGAATGGAGCTATGGGCCTCCTCCAAAATCAACTCCCGAAGCCCATCAACATTGGATACACAAATTCGACCCTGCATCCTCAATACCCCATCATCACCAATAGTCACATCTCTGGCATCACCGTACTGAACCTTGTCCTTGAGGACAAGAAAATGAGGGTCATCATACTGCCGCTCCCTGATACAATCAAATAAGGAAGACCGAGAAACGACACAAGCTAGAACCCGACTGGGCTCCGAAAGATCCAATCTCACAAACTGGCTAGATAGGGCCTGAACATCCATCGCCGTAGTTCTCTCCGATGCTGGTAAATAAGCCAAACTCCCCAAACTCTCTACCCGGCGACTCAAGGCATCGACCACCACATTGGCCTTGCCCGGGTGATATAAGATAGTGATATTATAATCCTTCAGCAACTCTAACTATCTCCTCTGGCGCAAAGTTAGATCCTTTTGCTTGAACAGGTGATGCAAGCTCCGATGGTCAGTATAAATTTCATAGGGAACCCCGTACAAATAATGGCGTCATATCTTTAGGTAGGGAACAATGGAAGCTATCTCAAGGTCGTGGACAGGTAATTCTTCTCATGTATCTTCAACTGTCTGGACGTGTAGGCAATCACCCTACCATCCTACAACAACACCGCTCTGAGGCCAATCCTCGAGGCATCACAATACACCATATAAGACCCTGAACCTGTATGCAGTATCAAAATTGGGGGTTGGAGTCAAAGCTGTCTTGAGCTTCTGAAAGCTCGCCTTACACTCCTTCATCCACTAGAATGGAGCACCCTTTTGGGTCAACCTGGTCAAAGGGGCTGCAATCAATGAGAAACCCTTTACAAAACGACGGTAGTAACCCACCAAGCCAAGAAAAATGCGGATCTCTGTAGCTGAGGATGATCTGGGACAACTCTGCACGACCTCTATTTTCTTCGGATCCACGTGAATACCCTCACTCAATACCACGTGGCCTAATAATGCCACGGAGTCCAACCAAAACTCATATTTCGAGAACTTAGCATATAACTTCTTCTCTCTCAGAGTCTGAAGTACAGTCCTCAGGTGCTGCTTATGATCTTCCCAACTCTGGGAATACACCAGAATATCATCAATAAAGATAATAACGAACGAGTCAAGATACGGCCGGAACACACTATGCATCAAATGCATAAAGGCTACTGGGGCATTGGTCAACCCAAATGCCATAACAAGGAACACGTAATGACCATACTGAGTCTTGAAAGTAGACTTCACGATATATGGCTCCTGAATCTTCAACTAATGGTAACCTGAGTGCAAGTCAATCTTAGAAAACACCTGTGCACCCTGAATCTGGTCAAACAGATCATCAATACGAGGCAAAGGATAACGGTTCTTAACTGTAACTTTGTTCAACTGGCGATAATTAATAAACATACGCATAGAACCATATTTTTTCTTCACAAAGAAGATAGGAGAACCCCAAGGTGATACACTGGGCTGAATAAAACCCTTATCAAGAAATTCCTGTAACTGATCCTTCAACTCTTTCAACTCAGGAGGAGCCATAAGATATGGAGGAATAGAAATGGGATGAGTGCCCGACAATAGATCAATGCCAAAATCAATATCTCTATCAGGAGGCATGCCCAGAAGATCAGCTAGAAATACATCGGGAAAATCCCGTACTACTCAAACTGAATCAACTTAAGGGGTATCAATACTGAGATCTCTCACGTAAGCTAAATATGCGTCACACCCCTTTTCAACCATATGCTAAGCTTTAAGAAAAAAATAACTTTATTGGGAGAGTGATCTAAAGTACCCCTCCACTCAACACGTGGCACACCTGGCATAGCCATTGTCATGGTTTTGGCGTGACAATCAAGAATAGCATAATGGGGCGACAAGCAGTCCATGCCCAAGATAATATCAAAATCTGCCATGCTGAGCAACAATAAATCGGCTCTGGTCTCAAAACCACGAGAGCAACCAAACAAGACCGATAAATGCGGTCCACAATAAGAGAATCTCCCATAGGAGTAGAAACATAAATGGGGGACTCAAAAAATCCCAAGGTACACCCAAATACGGGGCAAAAAAAGAAGACACATAAGAGTAAGTGGAGCCTGGATTGAATAGAACCGATGCATCTCTGTGACAAACCAATATAATACCTGTAATGACAGAATCAGAGGCAACAACCTCGGTACGGGCAGGAAGGGCATAGTATCTGGTCTAGCCTCCCCCTATAGGGAGAAATCTACCTCCCCGACCTCCACCTCTAGCTGGCTGAGCAGGTGGGGTAGCAGCTAGAGCTGTAACCATAGCCTGAGAACTCTGCGGGGCACGCTGTGGCTGAGAAGTCTGTGGAGGTGCACCCCTCCTAAGTCTAGGGCAATCCCTCACCATATTGCGTGTGTCACCACACTCAAAATAAGCTCTGGGAGGACGTGGTGGTTGTGACTGGCTCAGGCCACGTATGCTAGACTGACCTCTGAAAGCACCCCGCGCAGGAGGCACTCTAGATACCAGAGGTGCATAATAAGGCTCCTGAGGTCTAGAACAAGCTGGAATACCACTGGCTGCTGGAAGAACTGAATGAATAGGGAAACCTATATAACCCCTACCATGACGACCTGCTGCTGGAGCACGGGCACCAGAGAAATGGCCCGATTCTCGAGACCTCTTGGTCTTTCTCTCCTCTCTCTACCTAGCATGCATACCCTCAATCCTCCTAGCAATGCTCACCACCTGCTGATAGGAAATATCCATCTCCAACTCACGATCCATGCTAGACCTGATGCTGGGAATAATCCCCTCAATAAACTGGCGAACTCTCTCACGAACAGTAGAAACCAAGGTTGGGGCATGTCTTGCCAAACTAGTGTAACAGATTGCATACTCTGAGACAGTCATAGTACCCTGGCACAAATGCTCAAACTCTACGCGCCACACATCCCTGAGGCTCTGAGGAACATACTCTCTCAGGAACAGATATGAAAACTGAGCCCAAGTCAGTGAAGCAGCCTCATCTGGACTGCCTAACTCATAGGTGCGCCACCACTCATAGGCGGCTCCTCGAAGCTAGAAAGTAGTGAAGTAAACCCCGCTCGATCATGATATACCCATGGTACGAAGAATGCGATAACACTCATCTAGAAATCCCAGAGCACCATCCGATGCTAGACCACTGAAAACAGGAGGCTTGTACTTCTTGAACCTCTCAAGACTTAGCTGCTCATCCTCGGAAGCCGCTACCCTGTCCTCGGGCTGAACTGTCACTGTAGGCGGTACATGAATAATCTTAGCGACCTGCTCAACATGCACTCGCTGCTCAGGAGTGCAGGCAGTGGGAGTCTGTGCTCCTCCCCCGGCCTAAGATGTAGTTGCAGCAAGGGGAAGCAACCCTGCCTGAGCCAGTGTGGTGTACATGCTCATGAACTGTGCCAGAGTCTCCTGAAGAGCTGGAGTAGTAGTAGTAGTAGTAGGCGTGTCAGGTGCCTGGAATCTGGCTAGAACAACTGGTGGTACCTCGGCGACAGCTCGCGCAGGTGTTCTGGCTGCACCACGTGCGCATCCTCGGCCTCTACCCCGGCCTCAGCCTCTAACAGCTGTAGTAGGGGGTGCGGGTGCCTGATCATCTCGGGTAGCATGTGTCCTCACCATCTGTGAGAGAATAGAAGAGAGAAGTTTAGAATTGTGATGTCAAAATATCGCACGACAAGGAAATCAAATGAAGTGAAATTTTCTAACAGTTACATAGCCTCTCGTAGATAAGTATAGACGTCTCCGTACCGATCAGTAAGACTCTAATAAACTAGCTTGTGTTCCATGACTCCTATGAACCTAGAGCTCTGATACTAACTTTTCACGACCCCGGTTCGCCCTCCATGAACCATCATGACGGCACCTATTCTCTACGACTAGGTAAGCCTAAAACGCGGAAGATAAACCAATTTGCGGAAGAATACAATTTAAAACAGAAATAATGTAATAAAACAACATTTTAAAAGTGCCGCTCGGCATACAAAGTATAACTCTCAGATCCAATATATATATATATATATATATGTAATAAAATAGCATTTTAAAAGTGTCGCTCGGCATACAAAGTATAACTCTCAGATCCAATATATATATATATATATATATATATATATATATATATATATATATATATATCCCAAAACCAGGAAACCCATGAATCACAAGCTAAGGATATTACATAGTGCTCTAACTCCAGAATAGTCTAAAACAAGTAAATACAGAAGGGTTGTAACAACAAGAGAGAATAGAGAGAGAGAGAGAGAGAGAGACTGCTCAATCTGCGGATGCGATAGATATACCTTGAAGTCTCCGAAGGGTCGCCTCGCCTCAAGAATGGTACGTCTGAGTCAAGGTACCTGGATCTGCACATAAGAAATATGCGCAGAAAGGGCATGAGTACACCATAGCGGTACTCAGTATGTACAAAGCCTAACCTCGGTCGGGTAGTAACGAGGAAGGTTAGGGCCCTACTGAGGTTAAATAAAATATAAAATTCAACAGTGTAGAATAGAACAGTATAAATAAGTACAGGAATAAAAGTAACACAAGATATAAATGGCAACAACAACTATTACAAAGAGAAGGTAAACACAGAAAGAAATATGGTTCAGTGCCAAAATAACAATCGGGGATCTCCCAAGATACCTTCCTGCAGTCTCAAATATACATATCCAATGGATCTCCCGGGATCCTATCCCGTAGTCCAACTCATAGTGCGTGGGGATCTACTGGAATCCCATTCCGTAGTCCCAAATGTAAATAGAAATGACAAATTTCTTATTAAGGCAAACAAGTAATTCTAACCTAGCATGCTGCACAAAATTCAGGTAAGGACGTTTGAACAAGTAAAGCAATTAAGTCACTTAGACATGCTTTCCTAAGCTAACAACAGGCTTAATAGTACAAGTAATAAAAACAGGATAGGAAACATACTAGTAATTACTTAATGAAAACCAGATTTCCAACAATTAGCACAAGTACGCACTCCTCACCTCACGTACAATGCATTTCAATTACCAAATATACCAAATCCTAAGGGGAAGCTCCCCCACACAAGGTTAGGCAAGCCACTTACCTCGAACCGGCTCAAAATCACTCTGAAACCACGCTCTTGCCATGAGTACTCGACTCCAAATTGCCCGAATCTGTTGTATTCAATTTCATAATGTAAATAACTCTTCAAGTAACTGATTATACAAAGGAATTCTAAGCTAATACGCAAAACTAGGTAAATGACCAAAATGCCCCTTGGACTCACATCTCGGAATCAGGTAAAATTTATATTTTTAGAATCCTCACACTCTCACAAGTTCATGAAATGACGAAACTAACTATAGATTGATGGAACATAACTAGAAAGGGAGTAAAGAATTGTTACTCAATGATCTCCTTTTCAATTTCCTCCCTAAATCGCCTTCTCCCGAGATCCAAATCGAATTTCCAACTTTTGAAACCAAACCCTCGAAATTTCATATTTCTGCCTAGCTATTACCGCATCTATGGTCAAGGGAGCACGCTTGCGGATGAATGCATCGCAGGTGCGAAAAGTCACTTAACGGGCTGGGTCTGCATCTGCGGTCACTGGGCCGCATTTGCGAAAACCTAGCCACACCTGTGAAATCCTGAAGCTTGTCCCAAACTCACTTCTACGGCCACTTAGCCACTTCTGCGGCGCCGCACCTGTGGTCCCACACTCGCAGGTGTGGTTATGACAGAAAACCAGCAGCTGAAGCTGCAACTCTAAACTCCAAAATCCTTTCGTCAACCATCTGAAATCATCCCGAGGCCCCTAGGACCTCAACCGAAAACGCCAACAAGTCTAATACCACTTTCCAAACTTATAAAAATCGTTAAAACACCTAAAACATCATCGAGATGACGAATCAACCACGAATTCAAGCCTAAGTACTCCAAAACTCAGAAATACACTTTCGATCTAAAAGTCTAACAAACCTCGTCTGAATGACCTAAAATTTTGCACACACATCACATTTAACACTACGGAGCTATTCCAACTTCCAGAATTCCATTCTGACCCTCGGATCAAAATCTTACTATCGAACCGGAAACTTCAAAATTCGACTTTTCGGTATTTCTAGCCTAAATTAGCTATGGACATCCAAAACACAATCCAGACACGCCCGTAATCCCGGAATCACCCAACGAAGCTAATGAAACCATCATATTTCCCTTCTGAGGACGTCTTTATAATGTTCCGACTACGGTCAACTTTCCAACACTTAAGCTCTCATTTAGGGACTAAGTGTCCCAAAACTCTCCGAAACACAAAGCCGAACATCCCGGCAAATCAAAATAGAAAAAATAAACTCGGGGAAAGCAGTTAATAGGGGATCGGAGCATAAATTCTTAAGACGACCGACCGGGTCGTCACACACATTTGGGGGGTGGGGTTCTAATCTTATCCCAATTTTAATAGTTAACTGGGTAATGTCCTGTTACCCGGTAATTAATCAATTCCCCGCATAATTTAAAAATTATCTCAAATTACTTAAAATTCTACTTATTTTTAATATACTTTATACACCTTACTATTATGGCTATAGGGTACCTTGTATGGTACTAGTCCATAAATACCGGACATTTTAACTTGGACCGTATTTTATCTCAAAATGCCAAACTTTGACAAAAATTCGTTTTTTTATATTACTTACCCTCTTACCTTCACGAATTTACTCATCACTTATAATCCATATAATCCCCAAATAATTTTTTCCTTGGGCCGATGCCAATTACCTTACGACAAATTCAACGTACAATACTGCAGGATGCAACATTATCGTAGCTTATTACTGCGAAGTGTAACATCACCATAATGTAATACTGCAAGGCATAACAACATCGTAATACTACGGTATGTAACATGGTGCAACCAATTGGACCGAGGATTGTCAGAAGGCTTTTGACAAAATCAAGGAATACATGTCCACACCGCCAGTCCTAGTCCCGCTAGAGCCTGGTAGACCACTACTCTACCTCTCTGTATTAGATGGGGCTTTTGGTTGTGTTTTGGGACAACATGATGAGACGGGAAGAAAGGAGCAAGCCATATATTACTTGAGTAAGAAGTTCACACCTTATGAAGCATGGCACTCTCTGCTGGAACGCACTTGTTGTGCTCTGACATGGACTGCTTAGAAATTGAGGCACTACTTCTATGCCTATACCACATACCTCATATCAAGGATGGATCCTCTGAAGTATATTTTTCAGAAGCCTATGCCTATCAGGAAGCTGTCCAAGTGGCAAATATTGCTGAGTGAGTCTGATATCATCCATGTAACTCAGAAGGCAGTCAAAGGATAAGCGTTAGAAGATCATCTTGCCAAAAATCCTATAGGAGGAGAATAGGAACCACTAAAAACGTATTTTCCTGATGAAGAAGTATCATTCGTAGGAGAGGACATTGCTGAAGCCTACGATGGTTGGAGAATGTTTTTGACGAAGTTGAAAATTTAAAGTGAGTCGGTATCGAAGCCGTCTTGGTATTAGAAATTGGTAAGCACTACCCGGTGTTTGCAAAACTCATGTTTCCATGCACCAATAATATGGCTGAGTATGAAGCCTACATATTAGGGCTTAATTTGGCCGTCGACATGAATGTTCAGGAACTGTTGGTACTCGATGACTTAGACTTGCTAGTGTATTAGATACAAGGAGAGTGGGCTACAAAAAACACCAAGATACTGCCATATCTACATCACGTACAAGAGATGATGAAAAGGTTACAAAAATTAAGTTCCGGCATGTTCCTAGAATCCAGAATGAATTTGTAGATGCATTGGCCACCCTGTCCTCAATGATACAACATCCAAACAAGAATTTCATCGATCTCATTCCAGTAAAAATCCACAATTAGTCATCATACTGTGCTCATGTCGAAGAAGAAATAGATGGAAATTCATGGTTCCATGACATCAAGGAATTGGCAAAAGGAGAATATATAGAGCAAGCGAACCATACTCAGAAACGCACACTGGGGAGGCTGTCCAATCATTTCTTCCAAAGCGAAGGAATTCTGCATAGAAGAACTTCTGCTCTAGGACTATTAAGGTGTGTTGACACCAAAGAAGCTTCCAAATTGCTCAAGGAAATACATGCTGGAACCTGCCACCCACATATGAGCAGTTTTGTTCTAGCCAAGAAGATACCCAGGGCCGGATACTTTTGGATGACTATGGAAACAGATTGCATCTGGAATGTCCAGAAATGCCACCAATGCCAGGTACATACAGATACGATACGGGTACTGCCAAACGAACTCAATGCAACAAGTGCACCTTGGCCTTTTATTGCCCGGGGAATGGAAGACATCGGTCCAATCGAATTCACTGCTTCAAATGGGCACAAGTTCATTTTAGTGGCCATCAATTACTTCACTAATAGGGTTGAAGCTGCATCCTACAAAGCAGTAACCAAGAAAATCGTCGCATATTTTGTCAGGGATCGTATTGTTTGTTGATTTGGAGTTCCCGAGTCCATCATCACTCATAATGCCGCCAATTTCAATAGTGATCTGATGAAAACCATGTGTGAAACTTTCAAAATCAAGCACAAACTCCACATCATACATGCCTCAAATGAACGGAGCCGTGGAGGCTGCCAACAAGAACATTAAGAAGATACTAAGGAAAATGGTAGAGAATTACAACCAATGGCACAAGAAGTTACCATTTTCCTTATTGGGATACCATACCACAATCCACACATCAACCGGTGCATTTCCCTATTTGCTGGTTTATGGTACCGAAGCTGTCATTCCTGTCGAGGTAGAAATTCCTTCTTTAAGGATCATATAAGAAGCCGAACTTAGCGATGCAGAATGGATAAGGAGCCTCTATGAGCAATTAGCCCCCATAGATGGAAAAAGGATGAATGCAATGTGTCATGGTCAGCTTTATCATAATAGAATATCCAAAGCTTTCAACAAAAGGGTCAAACCAACACAGTTCACACCGGGGTAGCTGGTGTTGAAGAGGATCTTTCCACATCAAGATGAAACCAAAGGGAAATTTTCACCTAAATGGCAAGGTGCTTAGATGATTCACATAGTATTAATAGGAGGAGTACTCATACTCACATAAATGGATGGAGAAATCAGGCCAAAGCCTATCAATTCAGATGTAGCCAAAAGATACAATGTGTAAACTATTTGTGTTTCTTCATATGATGTAATTGAACTACGCTTGACCTGATTCCCGTTTAAGAGGGGATACGTAGGCGGCCCTATGGGTTCAGTCACAATTCATAAAATTCCCATTTTCCCCACAATCAAAACTGGGCAGAATTTTGAGGTGGACCCTCAAATTCCGAAGCATGTTCAGCCAATGATACTGTACGCGGAATAGCCAAAAATTCATCCAGATAACTAGGGCAGCGTTTTGAGGAGGGCCCTCAAAATTCTATGTCAAGAAGGTCCCAATGTCTCAAATAGTGTCACATTTACTGGTTCATCTGATCAATATTTAAATCGCATATTACTATGTTCCAAATAACTATGCATACATATTTTTAAAAACTTTATTTTTTTGCCAAATGCTACCCATGGTGACTCGAACAGGACTATAGGCGGAGCAGAGCAAAGCAAGCAGACAAAGGCATGAATCAACCTCCCCTACAAAACTCACAATTTTTCTTTCGATGCAGGAACAAGGAATAACCACAAGTACGTGCACCTTAAAATCATCACCTTCATAATAACTGGAATATCAAGCACAAATATATCTCTAGCTAAGAAACATCCTGGTCCTACTTGCTATTTGTCCACTACATGAGACTAAGCATTGTCTCAAATCTTGCATGAGGCTAAGCCCTGCCTCCTCACCTGCATAAGGCTGAGCATTGCCTTCCACTTGCATGAGACTAAGCACTGTCTCAAATCTTGCATGAGGCTAAGCCCTGCCTCTTCATTTGCATAAGGCTAAGCATTGCCTTCCACTTGCATGAGACTAAGCACTGTCTCAAATCTTGTATGAGGCTAAGCCCTGCCTCCTCACGTACATAAGGCTAAGCATTACCTTCTCCTTGCATGAGACTAAGTGTGAGCACGTGATTTTTGCCTCATACGAATTACTCCAAAATAACTCCCGAAATTTTTCTTTAATTATGTGTTATTTTTAGGAAATATTGTACGGTTTTCCTGTTTGTTTGCATGTGTAATTTTATTAATGCATTTTAAAAATACAAAAAAAAAATAATATAATGTAATATGTGTTGCATGTGCATTTAGGATTTAGTTTTTCAATTTAGGAATTAACAGGTTTTACAAAAATAAAAATCACAAAATATGTAATTATTGTAATTTTGTCATTTAAATGTGCCCTTATATGATTTCATTTTTTTTTCTTTGATTTGCATGTTAATTATTGTAAGTGTTAATTAAATATTTGTAGTTAGATTTTACAATTAATTAGGAATTGTATTTAAATTAGAAAATTTAAAAAGGAAAAGGAAAAGAGTTCAAAAATGTGAAGAAATGCGGATTGGGCCAGTTTTTAAAGAAAATCAGGCCCAAAATCACAGCCCATACCCGCCCCAATCCAGTCCAACTCAGGGGTAAACCAAACGACGTCGTTTGGTCACTTTTCATCAAGGTCGTTGGATTAAATCAATCTAACGGTTGAGATTCAATATCCCTACCCGTAACCCTCTACCCGACCCATTGCCCGGGCCAACCCATCCCCAGCTTGAACAAAACGGCGTCGTCCCCTTTAAGTGAATTGATCCTGGCCATAGATCGTGATGGATCTAACGGCCAAGATCAATTCCCCCCTCTACTATAAAAGCCTAATTCCTACCCCCAGCCCCCTAACCAAACACCCCCTCCCTCTCCTGTTCATTATCGTCCCTAAGACGATACCCCAAACCCTAGCCGCCTTAGCTCCCCTTCGCCTGAAACCCGGCGGCAACCACGCCGCCGGCCACCACCTTAACACCATAGCTTCCCCACAACATCCTCTTTCCAGATCTGATGATAGTTTCCTTCGAATAATCACCGATTTCCTCAAATCTGCAATCGAAAAGTTCGTCTGAAACTTCATCTACTCAGATGATTACCAAATTAACACCACAGCTTATCCTGACCACCCTCATCATGAATCTGGTAGTAGTTCAGCTCGAACCTTCCTGGAACTTCTCGAATCTTCATTTGAAGGTTCGAGTCAAGCATGAACTCACCCAGATCCGTCCCAAATTCACACCAAATGACCCCTAGGCCTCCCTCACCCCTTAGTCATCTTTGGTTCCCTTCGAATCTGACCAGAAATGGTTGAGCCCTACCTTTAAGAACCGTAAAATCCCAAATTTTGGAATCTGCCCAAATTGAATAGAAGGTTGGGGTCTAATCGACCTTAATCGAAGTATTTCAGTTGAGAATACTTCGACTAAGGTCTATTTGATTTCAAAGAATCGAATCAGAGTTTCGAAGACTGGGTCCGTATTGATTCTGTTATTATAAGGTATTTTCTTTCTTTCCTTCGTGTTTGTTTTCATTATTTACGTATCTGTTTATTTACTATGTTGATTTTGGTTGTTGTTAAGTCACACTGACTCTTTTTATTTTCAAAGGACCTTTTATTTGGTCCAATTTTGTCTGTTATTTATAGTCGCCTTAACTGTATGTGTTATAAATTGTGAAATCGAGTCCTAAATTTCGTCGCTTACTTAATTCCCTGTTAGTCTATAAATTCGTCAATAACACTGTTTGATAGTTGCTTTGTTACTAATTTGTTTAAGTGTCAATTGTAATGTGCAGTCGATTAATAAGTGGTGTCGATTAATTAGTTTCCGTTAAATCCTTGATTTTGGCAATAATCCTGAAACTATTTGAATTGCTTGTTTTCATTGTTTGCTGATCAATGTCAGCTATAATACGCAATCGTTTGATTAAGCTTCATTGATTAGTCTGTTTGTATAGACTGAATCATTCAACATTCTGTTGGTTTTAATTCTGATTGTTAATTGTCCGATTAGTTAAAATTCTGTAAATATTGTTCTGAATTGGAAATCTAATGTTTTTTTGCATTAAAACCTTAGGGTTTGGTTATAGCTGTTCAAACAGAAACTAGTGTTGATAAATAAGTTTGAACAGATTGTAAAATCTATTTTGTGTTGGATTCTGATTTTTGTATTAGGGTTAGTATTATTGAGAGTTTTAAAGAGTTGATTAAAGGTTAGTTTGGGGAAAATAAACTACAGGAATACTTGTTTAAAGGCTGCTGAATATTTTAAACCTGTTAGTGGACTGATTTGAGACATTCCTAAGTGGGTTTGTGTAAAGATAATAGACAACTAATGGTAGGGTTCAATAATGTGTTTGTTTAAAGAATACTGGGGAACAAAAGAAGATGGGGGGCTGAAATTATGGGAAAAGGTGTCCTTAGTGGCTTGATTAATTGAAAATTCAGACTTAGTGCTATTTGGGTGGAAAAAACTGATTTGAAAAGATTAAGGAGGGTCCGGGCAGTAGGCCGGAAGAGGAGGAAACAAGTTATATAAAAGGGTGTGTTGGGACTGATTTAAGGGGGGATACACACAGAGAGATATACAGACGGAAAAGAGAGATAGAAAAAAAGAAAGAGAACAAAAACACTGATTAACACACACAGAAAGGCAGAACACAGAAAAATAGAAAAGAAAGAGAGAAAAAAATCAGAAATATCATTTCCTCGTATCTGTTGGGATTGTGTTTGGTGATATTGTTTGGACTGAATCTGTTATTTCTTGAGGATACTACTTTGTTTAATTTTTCACAAATTTTTGGGGCTGTCCAATCTGCTGAACTGCTGTACGCGTGCTGCTGTAAATTTTGCTGACCTTCATATTTCTCTGCTGCTGGTTTTCTTTTTGTTGTTGCTGCTATTGCTGAACTTTACCTCTTTCACCCTCATTTTCAGGTATATATATTTAGACTCATGTTATCGCAAAGTGGCAATGTCACAAAGAAATAAAATCTGGAATTCTAAATATGTCCGCTATCCATTTAAATTCGTTAGTTGAGTTTCAATTTTTAGTCAACTAATATACCTTATGCTCGGTGTGGGAGCTATTAGTCCATCAAGACCTCTTTTGAAGTTAGTATAAGGTTTGCAATAGTTCTATTTATTTCAGAATATCTTTAAGTATAGCTATATTTGAAATATCGAGACAGGGAACTTGGTAGAAAGTTGACTATTCTTTAAATTTTGTATTTAGACCATGATTAATTAAGCGCTTGGTAACATGAAAATATCGAGGGACCACGCAAGTAAACTTCCTCAAGCCTGATATTGTTTAATTCTAGTTGACATAAGTATTCTCGTTTATACAAAATAGGGCCTAATAATGGGGATAACTATACGTGAGAGGTGAATCGATATAATTCGTTACGATTAAGACATTGGAATATTTCCGGATGGTTTAGATGTGTATTTGCGGTATATAATGTCAATTTATTTAATCAAATTTGTAAATTAGTTTTCTTTCTTAATAACAAATGGCCATTTATTTTAGGAATGCGATTAACCCATTTCCTTATAAATAGTATATAAAAAATAATGTTAATGATTTGTACAAAGCATAGATTTAGTATTTGTAAATAGCTTGCATAAGCCGAGATAAAATTGGTTTGATTTTATTTTTTCCAAACTCAATCATCGTAAGCAAATTAACCAAATAATTTGACCTTTGGATTAAAAACTAGTTGTGTAGAAGAAGGTCGGATTTATAAATACGAATTGCAACATTCTAAGTCAAAGATATACAAAGTAGAGTTCACTCCGAATAGAATAATGGAAATTCTTCGAAAACTATTAGTTTGCTTATCAATTAAACTTTTCCTAGTTTTTACACATAATTCGCTTTGGTAAGTCTTCAAACATATACACTTAGTCTTAAGCTTAGGAAAATAATAAATAACTTGTGCATATAATTATCAAGTACTAAAAATACATATAATGTATTCACGATAAAAATGGTAGTTTCAGTTGCACGTTATTTATTTATTTTTCATCTCATTAATCCTTTTAATTTAAATAGTTTTGAGGTATATAATTCACACGCTCAAAATATAACATGTGGTCAACACCTAATAAATTTTGAATTTTTTTAAGAAATCTCGAGACATTCCATCCGGTGATTTCCCATGGCTTTCATATTTAAAAACAAATGGACATAATAAACATTTGTAGAAAATTTATATTTCCATCAATAATATTTTGTGTAATTAGGGACACGTTCGCGTGACATGATTACATTTCTAAAGACAATTCGGAGTATGCGTTCGCGCAACTTCGAGCAAACTTTCTTAATAAAAGGGGTTTTTCGGAGGATATTAAATTAATTTATTTCATATAACCCGAGAGGTGCAGTTCACTATTTAATAATACAAGAGTGACGAATGTTCGTAATTTTATTTTAAGCACGCGCAATTTCGGCCATAAATTCTTTTTATAATAAAAATATAAATAATACTATCGATCTCATTGTGTACACGTATGCGTGACACGATTCTTTACGTTTATATAAAAAACATATAATGCGAATATACGTACGCGTGATTCGTTTCAAGGAATGTCTATAATTGTGAACAATCTAACCAAAAGCGGTAATAAAATCATGCAACAAGAAGTAATGTATTTAGTAAATCAAGATAATTAGGCCAAGTATAAAAAATGGTTAAGCGACCGTGCTAGAACCACGGAATACGGGAATGCCTAACACCTTTTACCGGATTAACAAAATTCCTTACTCGGATTTCTGGTTCGCAGAATGATAAACAGAGTCCTATTTTCCTCGATTCGGGATTAAAACCGGTGACTTGGGACGCCATAAAATTCCCAGGTGGCGACTCTGAAATTAATAAGGAATCCCGTTTCGATTGTCCTTTAATTGGAAAAACTCCCTTTACACTACGCCCTCCTCGGTAATGTTGCGTAAAGAAAGAGGTGTGACAGCTCTGGCGACTCTGCTGGGGATAATACCACTGATTCAGGGTTAGAAATTCGAGCTTAGATAAATTGTTATATTTGGTTTTATCTGATTCTGTTACATGATATATGCCTAATGTGCTAAATGTTGCTTTTTACCGCTTTAATATTATTTGAATTGTGTATATAAAACTGCTACGAAACCCTCCTTCCTTCTGAGTCTTCTGAATTTATGGTGCACACGTGCGCGTGGCCCACCTTTCTGTTAGAAGTCATACCAAATAAGACGAAGTTGGGACAAGTAACTAGGCCGGGTAGACTTTCGTGCTCCCGGTACGTTGCCCCCATTTCGGCTCAAGCTGTCCGTTTGGGTAAGCCAGGTCTAGAACAATCTGCCTCAGGTTTTTCACTGAGAATAACTCAGCCTCGTACCGGATCCTTAGTAGGAACGTCTATTTGCATCATGTACATTTGACCTTGGAGACTCAACACAGGGGTTGGGTCTGTCTAGGACAGGTGAACCCGAAATGAAAAGACCATCCTGATGCATCTTACTTGCTACCTGTGCATTCATTTGCCTCGGATTTGCTTGTTGACCAGCTTAATTGAAAAAAAAATCATTGTGAGAGCCGAGAAATAAAGTGGGTTGTTTTAGAAAATTCCCAAAATAGTTTTAAATTTTGAAGAAAAAAAAAGAAGAAGTGTTAAATAAAAAAAATGATTTTTCTTTTTATGAGTGTCTGTTTTCAAAATGAGTCTTGATTTTGTTAAAACTAATCGCAGATACAAAATGAGCACCACCCAAAACCCACCATTCGCAAATGTAGATGAGTTTCTATTTCGGCTTCAGATGTGGTGGCATTAGTTAGGAGAAGATGGTCAGAAATGGGTCATTAAGCATTTGGGAACTCTCACAGATATTATGAAAGTTAAACCACGTGATGATTTGATTACGGCGTTAGTAACTTTTTGGGACCTTGTTCACAATGTCTTTCGCTTCTCTGATTTCGAGCTTACTCGTACATTAGAAGAGATAGTTGGATATGCCGGTTTTGATGGAGATTTAAGAAACCAAAGTCTTATATTCCCAAAAGCTCCCTCAGTGTATCGATTCTTTGGGCTCCTGAACATCAGTAATCAAATCAGAAAAAGCAACATTGTCAGAGGATGTTGTTCTTTCAACTTCCTATATTCAAGGTTCGGAAAGCCGGATGGATTTGAAATTCATGAAAAGGGCCTTACTAACAAACAGAACAAAGACACCTGGCAGATTCACCGTCGCTTCGCTTTCATGGTGGCTTTTCTGGGAATCATTGTCTTCCCAAACAAAGAACGAACAATTGATATTCGCACAGCGAAAGTCGTGCAGGTCCTCACTACCAAGGAAAATCACACCCTTGCCCCGATCATTCTCTCAGACATTTATCGGGCGTTGTCTTTATGTAAATCAGGGGCAAAATTCTTCGAAGGGTGCAAAATTTTGTTGCAAATGTGGATGATTGAGCATCTACAACATCACCCCAAGTTCATGCAGTATGGTCCAAGCAATGACAATTTCATCGAGAGTTATGAAGAAAGAATAAAAGATTATAAATCTCCAGAAGGGGTGGAGGCCTGGGTATCTCATCTAAGATCCTTAGCGGCAAGTCAAATTGAGTGGACTTTGGGATGGCTCCCGATAAGAGAAGTGATACACATGTCAACCTTGAATAGTTATTTGCTGCTATTGGGATTGAGAAGCGTCCAGCCAGATGCGGCACAGAGAGTTCTAAGACAACTAGGGAGATACCAAGTGGTGCCTGATGATGAGGATTTGAGTATGCAAGTGATCGAGTTACACCCTGAAGCCACTCTTCCCGAGGCTTTAATTCAGCAGATGTGGAATGGATGTCGATACTTGAAAGATGATACTCAAGTTCCAGACACTACAAAGGGCGAGATAAATCCAGGATATGCAAGGTGGTTTGAGAAACAATCCCGCGTGGATGATGTACCAGAACCCGATCTGAGAAGGCCTATAAAAAGATCCCATGTTCAAACCTTTAATGATAAAATCCAAGAACGATTGATTTGGGGAAAAAAGGAAAAGAGATACAAAGCAACTATTCATGCCTTAAAGGAAAATCTGAGGAACCTCAATTTGGAGAAAGACTTACAAGCACAAGAAGCAGAAGGTGAAAAGAAGAGTCTGGCTTGTGAAAATAAAAATCTTCACGCTCAATTTCAAAAAATGAAGAAAGCTTCTGAAACACCAATGAGAAGTTGGAAAGATCAAAAAATCATCGTCAATCTTTTAGAAAAAATGCAAGATTATGACTCCATTTTGGCAAAAACCGAAAAGGCGTTAGGCAAAGCTAAAGAAAGAATCATACAATTAAACGAGAAGGCCAAGTCTAAAAAGGAACGCCAAGTAAAGCAATCCGAAGAAGACAGGGCACAATTCAAGAAAGAGAAAGACCGTTGGATACATTCAGAAGCTAAACTCCATGCACAATTGGAAGAAGCGAGAAGGTACAATAGAGAACATCAGCACGCGGATATCAACAGAGAAAGAGCACAGGCAAGACTCGATCAGGCCAGACTCCGAGCTCAATTAGAGTCAGCTTTAGATCGCGAAGACCGTATAAGAGATATAGCCACCACTCGCCAACAGCAACTGCAAAACCAAGACCAACGTCTCCAAGATTTCAGGGCACAAATCCATGATTTGGCGGTTTACACCTCTCAAAGTTATGTGAACTGCCAAGGGATGGATTATGAAAGGTTTATAGAGCATGCATCTATTTTTGCCCGTCATCTGGCAAGGGAGTTAGAAAGAATGTATCGTACGCTAGGAGGTCATCCGGGTCAAGCCCCATCGTGAGCAGATGATCCAATAATTGAAAACAAAAGTGGGGAGTGGAGCATGTTCACAACTGTTAAGAGTTATGTCTTTTGTTTGATTTGGGTTTGTGCCGAGTTTTTAAACCATTTTCTTATAAAGTTTTCCAAATGTTATGTCTGTTCCATCTTTGTATTATTTCAAGAATAAATAAAAGTGTTGACAATTGCTTTACGCCGGAACTATGCACGGTCTGATTCATGCGGGGACATGATACGTAGGCAATCTTTATAAGATTCGACCACAATCAAAAGAAGGAATAAAATAAAGAGTGAGTGACAATAAAGAGAAAGATCAAGAAAAGCTAGGATGACACAAGCAGCCGAGCAAATGCATGATAGAAAAGGGTTATTTGTCTAGGAACATTGCATCTCAATGTGTAATTATATATGTGTCAAACTCTCAAAACTAACAAGTTTGTTCATTTCTAGAATTCAAGCAGTTAGTTTTTCTAAGAGTATACTGGCATATAATCATTATCACACCAGATCAAAAGGACCGATACCCGAAAGCATGTCTATCCCGGATGTCGACACAGGTATTGAGATAGAGGAGATGGACGTCGGTAAAATGAAAGAAGAGATGCTTAAACTTAAGCAACAAATGGCCGAGATGTATCGGGCCTGGTCTACAGGGCAATCACCCCCATCTTACCCAGCTAACCCTACCTCCACCCCATTACTAGCCCAAACTCAGGATAATCCTGCCACTGAACTATCCCCGAGTTTCCCCATCTACCAGCACTACCGGGGCACCACCTCCTATACACCGCAGTCTCCACCCCCTAAACCAGTTCCATACCCTCCTCCACCAGTAATTCCTGTCTTCGTGGCACCTCCCCCAGCTACATTCCACAAATCTCCTAGTGAGCCTATATTCCAGGCCCAGGACAACCAATACTACCCCCCAGAGCCCACTTTCAAAGATTCCGGAATCCATTCATTTACTCCCCGGTTTGACCTCCCAACAGAAATTGACAAGCCAGTCAAAAATACCGAACAAGAAGAGATGTTCAGGAAGGTCAAAAGCTTAGAACAATCGTTCCAAGACATGCGAGGGTTAGGAGGGCAGGTCAGTGTGGCCTACAAGGTCTTATGTTTTTTCCCAAATGTGCAATTACCAGTTGGTTTCAAGATGCCCAATTTTGACCTATACAACAGGCACGGCGATTCGGTAGCCCACTTGAGGGGTTTCTGCAGCAAGATGCGAGGAGCTGGGGGAAGAGACGAATTATTAATGGCTTGCTTCAGTCAAAGTTTGAGCGGATCAGCTTTGGAGTGGTATACCCGCCAGGACCATGGGAGATGGTACACCTGGGATGACCTGGCACAGGCATTTGCTTGTCACTTCCAATACAATCTGGAAATCATCCCAGATCGACTATCCTTGACAAAATTTGAGAAAAAGCACAATGAAAGCTTTAGAGAGTATGGTTTCCGGTGGAGGGAACAGGCAAGCAAGGGTGGATCCTCCAATGAAGGAAAGTGAGATGGTAGATTACTTCCTACAAGCCTTGGAGCCAACTTACTATGCCCATTTGGTTTCAGCGATAGGAAAATCATTCAACGAAGTAGTGAAGATGGGAGGTATGGTGGAAGAAGGCCTCAAGATGAATAAAATCATGAGTTATTCGGCTATTAAGGCAACTACTCAAGCTATTCAAGGCGGAGTAGGAGGGATTGGAAAGAAGAAAAGAGAGGAAGCGGCAATGGTTGATTCAGGAACTTGGTCGGGGTCCAGAGGTTTACCTCATTACTACAATCAACATCAATCCCACCAACCAACTTATCACCACAATTCACCCCAACACTACTATCACCCGTCGGAACCTCATTTTTCCGTCAACCATGCGCAAGCATACAATCAGCCACCTACCCATGCTCATTGGCGTGCTCCTGTCATACCAAGTACCTACCCTTATCCGTGAACCTATCCCGGACCAGGTTTCAGGCCTAATCAAGCACTCAGGGGTGAAAGGGTGCAGAAAAAGAAAACCTTCACTCCACTGGGAGAATCCTACACTAGTCTGTTCCACAGGCTAAGACAGTTGGATATGCTAAGGCCAATACAATCAAAGCTGCCCAATCCTCCTCCAAAGAATCTGGACTACACCGTTAGCTGTGAGTATTGTTCTGGTACACCAGGCCATGATACAGAAAAGTGTTGGCATTTAAAAAATGCAATACAAGAGCTGATTGATACTAATAAAATTGAAGCTCAAACCCCCGAAGCTCCCAATATCAACAGAAATCCAATGCCAGCCCATCAGGAGGCCAATATGATAGAAATAGTATGGGCTGATGGGGAAACAAAGAAGCCATCACAAACCGTCATGATGATTCGGTCTCATGAAGCCAAGCCAGATGAACAGTTAGCAGAGGAGAATTCGGTACCTAAGCAGAACAAAAATGGTGATGAGCCATCTGTGGTAGTTGAGAAGGGATCTTCAAGCAAAGTTACCACGAAGCAGGAAGGGTCAAAGGTGATTGTACCAGGGGTGGCCAGCAAACCCATAATAGTCGTGGAAGGAGCCCGTATAGATCGGGTTATTAGCAAGCCAGTAACCCAGTTACCAGTGATCAACAACAAAGCTATTCCATGGAACTACGAACGGGTGATGGTAATGTACAAAGGAAAAGAAGTCAAGGAAGAAGTCTGTGAGGTGCAAGGCTTGACTCGTTCGGGAAGATGTTTTACTCCCGAAGAGTTAAGAAAAACTAAAAATAATCCAACACCAATAAAGAAAGTCGTGACTGAAGAAGAAGAGGAAGAATTCTTGAGAAAGATGAAGCTCCATGACTATTCTATCATGGAACAATTGAAAAGAACGCCCGCTCAAATTTCATTATTGTCATTGCTGATCCATTCGGACGAGCACCGTCAAGCTTTAATGAAGATCTTGAATGAGGAACACGTTCCTGATAAGATCTCCGTGAATCACTTGGAAAAAATAGCCAACAAAATCTTTGAGGCAAACAGAATCACATTTTCTGATGATGAGTTGCATGTGGAAGGTACTGAGCACAACAGAGCTCTTTACCTCATCTTGAAATGTGAAAACTCCGTAGTGACCCAGGTGTTGGTTGACAAGGGGTCAAGCGCAAACATCTGCTCTCTCTCCACTCTGAGCAAGTTGAAAATAAAAGAGGAGAGAATCCACAAGAATAGTATTTGTGTACGGGGATTTGACGGTGGAAGCAGAGATTCATTTGGCGACATAGTGCTGGAGCTGACAATAGGGCCAGTTGAATTCACAATAGAGTTTCAGGTGTTGGATATAGCTGTTTCTTATAATTTACTGTTGGGTCGACCATGGATCCATGCTGCTAAAGCAGTCCCATCAACACTACACCAGGTGGTCAAGTTTGAATGGGATAAACAAGAAATAGTTGTGCATGGGGAAGACAGTTTAAATACTCACAGCAGTGCCGTTGTACCGGTAGAGGGAATAGAAGATGACCAGGGACCATGGGTTTACCAGGTTTCCGACACAATGTTGGTAGAGAAAATTCCAGAGGGGAAATACATTCCGAATCCAAAGATAACCGCTGCATCAGTCATGGTAGCCTATGAAATGTTGAAAAATGGTTTTGTACCCGGCAAAGGTTTGGGCTCATCCTTGCAAGGCATTATACAACCAGTATCTCTTCCCGAGAACTGGGGAACATTTGGATTGGGATTCATACCCACTGTCACAGACGTGAGAAAGGCCAGAAAGCCAAAACAGAAGGCATGGGTCCTTCCAAAGCCAGTCCCACATCTATCAAAGTCTTTTGTCAAGTCCGGTACCAGAAATCACCCGATAACAACAATTCCTAAATCCATGATTAATCCTGAGGACGAATTAATTGAAAGATTTGAAAAGCTATTTGACGATGTGAACATGGTGGAAAACGGTGAAGGTTCTAGCAACGCAGAAGTTCAATTCGTTGGGCCAGAGACAAAGCTTAATAACTGGAAAGCCACTCCTCTCCCCATTCGAAAGGAGTCTTGGTAGTTTATTTTGATTTTACTTCAGTTTGTTTGAAGTGTGCAAACCTTGTTATCTTTCATCATCCAATGAAATACAGTTTCCTTTTCATTATCATTCCTGATAGTTTTCTTTTCTTTTTCTTCTTTTTCTGTACAGTCCCTTTTACGCTGGCTCTAGTGATATAGCCTGCATAAGGAATCCTCAGCCCAGTCTTAAAAATCAATTTGATTCCGAAATAATAATCCAAGAAGTATATTGTGATTATGAATCAGAATATGATGAGGATGAAGCTTTCGAAGAGATTAATAAAGAGTTAATTCATTTTGAAGAAAAAACCAAACCTAACCTGAGTGATACTGAAGACATCAATCTAGGATATACAAATAATATCCGAGAAACTAAAATAAGTGTCCACCTTGAACCAAAGATCCGGGAAGATTTAATTAAAACACTCATCGAATTCAAAGATGTTTTTGCATAGTCATATGACGACATGCCAGGCTTGAGCACTGATTTAGTGGTTCACAAATTGCCCACTGATCCAATGGTGCCTCCTGTCAAGCAAAAGCTGAGGAAGTTCAAGACTGATATGAGTGTGAAAATTAAAGAAGAAATCACCAAACAGTTGGATGCAAAGGTCATTCGGGTCATTCGATATCCTGTTTGGTTGGCTAATGTCGTTCCTGTGCCAAAGAAAGACGGCAAGATTAGAGTATGCGTCGATTACCGCAATCTCAACAAAGAAAGTCCAAAGGATAACTTCCCATTACCCAATATCCATATTTTGATCGATAATTGTGCCAAGCATGAGATAGGATCTTTTGTGGATTGTTATGTCGGGTATCATCAAATTCTGATGGATGAAGAAGATGCAGAAAAGACGGCATTCATCACCCCATGGGGAACTTATTGCTACCGGGTAATGCCATTTGGTTTGAAGAACGCCGGGGCAACTTACATGAGAGCAATGACCACGGTGTTTCATGATATGATACATAAGGAGATTGAGGTATACGTGGACGATGTGATCATAAAATCAAAGCATCAGGCCAACCACGTTGGGGATTTGAGGAAATTCTTCCTGAGACTTCGCAGGTACAACCTCAAGCTTAACCCTACCAAGTGTGCATTTGGCGTTCCATCTGGAAAGCTGCTGGGATTCATAGTCAGTTGGCGAGGCATCGAGCTAGACCCATCAAAGATCAAAGCCATCCAAGAATTGCCACCTCCAAGGAACAAGACTGAAGTAATGAGTTTGTTAGGGAGGTTAAATTACATCAGCAGGTTTATTGCTCAGCTCATGACAACCTGTGAGCCTATTTTCAAATTGTTGAAGAAGGATGTTGCGGTCAAGTGGACTCATGAGTGTCAAGAAGCGTTTGATAAGATAAAAGGATACTTGTCAAACCCACCCGTGCTGGTTCCGCCAGAACCAGGAAGACCTTTGATTCTTTACTTGACAGTTTTGGAAAATTCATTTGGTTGTGTACTGGGGCAACATGACATCACCGGCAGAAAAGAACAGGCCATTTACTACCTTAGCAAAAAGTTCACAGCTTATGAGGTTAAGTACACTTATCTTAAAAGGACATGTTGCGCCCTAACTTGGGTAGCTCAGAAATTGAAACACTACTTGTCATCCTACACTACTTACCTCATTTCGCGTCTGGATCTGTTGAAATATATTTTTCAAAAGCCTATGCCAACAGGGAGACTTGCAAAGTGGCAGATATTGCTCACAGAATTTGACATCATCTATGTGACTCGGACTGCCATAAAAGCCCAAGCATTGGCCGATCATTTAGCCAAAAACCCGGTCGACGAAGAGTACGAGCCATTGAGAACTTATTTTCCCTATGAAGAAGTAATGCATATCGGTGAGATGGAGCAAATTGAGAAACCTGGCTGGAAACTTTTCTTTGATGGAGCTGCTAACATGAAAGGAGTCGGGATAGGAGCTGTGATTATTTCTGAAACCAGGCATCACTATCCGGTTACAGCTCAACTTCGGTTTTATTTCACCAATAATATGGCTGAGTATGAAGCTTGTATTTTGGGTTTAAGGCTAGCTACAGACATGGGTATCCAGGAAATCTTGGTTTTGGGAGATTCGGATCTTCTGGTACATCAAATTCAAGAAGAATGGGAAACACGAGACTTGAAGCTCATACCATACCGGCAATGTTTACATGATCTTTGTCAACAGTTTCGATCAGTGGAGTTCAGGCATATTCCAAGAATCCATAACGAGGTTGCCGATGCATTGGCTACCCTGGCATCAATGTTGCACCATCCGGACAAAGCTTATGTGGATCCACTGCATATTCAAGTCCACGATCAGCACGCTTACTGCAACATGGTTGAAGAAGAATTTGATGGTGAACCATGGTTCCACGACATCAAGGAGTATATCAGAATGGGGATATATCCAGCGCAAGCCACAGGGGATCAAAAGAGAACCATTAGGTGGTTGGCAAATGGATTTTTCTTAAGTGGAGGAGTTTTGTATAAAAGAACACCAGACCTTGGATTATTAAGATGCATAGATGCTAGACAAGCTATGGCTGTCATGTCTGAAGTACATTCGGGAGTTTGCGGACCCCACATAAGCGGATATGTGTTGGCAAAGAAAATTCTCCGAGCTGGTTACTATTGTCTTACCATGGAGTGAGATTGTATCAGTTTTGTGCGCAAATGTCATCAATGCCAGATACACGGAGATTTGATTCATTCTCCACCATCCGAGTTGCACACAATGTCGGCACCTTGGCCCTTCGTCGCTTGGGGCATGGATATTATTGGACCAATTGAGCCAGCAGCATCCAATGGGCACAGGTTCATTTTGGTAGCCATTGATTATTTCATCAAATGGGTTGAGGCCAAAACATTCAAATCAGTGACCAAGAAAGTTGTGGTCGATTTTGTTCACCCAAATATCATATGTCGATTCGGAATCCCAAAGGTGATCATCACAGATAACGGTGCTAATCTTAACAGTAACTTAATGAGAGAGATATGTCAACAGTTTAAGATTATACATCGCAATTCTACCCCATATCGGCCCAAGGCGAATGGAGCAGTCGAAGCAGCCAACAAAAACATAAAGAAGATACTTCGGAAAATGGTAGAAGGTTCAAGACAATGGCACGAAAAATTACCATTTGCGTTGTTGGGATATCGCACTACTGTTCGCACTTCGGTAGGAGCAACTCCTTATTTGTTGGTATATGGCACTGAGGCGGTAATTCCTGCAGAAGTTGAGATTCCTTCCCTTCGGATCGTCACCGAAGCTAAGATTGATGATGATGAATGGGTCAAAACCCGTTTGGAACAGTTAAACTTGATTGATAAAAAATGATTGGCAGCAGTATGTCATGGTCAATTGTATCAAAGAAGAATAGCAAGAGCATACAACAAAAAGGTGCGTCCCCAAAAGTTTGAAGTGGGTCAACAGGTGCTGAAACGTATTCTTCCACATCAGGTTGAAGCAAAGGGCAAGTTTGCCCCAAATTGGCAAGGACCATTCATTGTGACCAGAGTATTGTCCAATGGTGCATTATGTTTAACAGATATTGAAGGAAAATGCATAGACATGGCTATCAACTCTGATGCAGTAAAGAGATATTATGCATGATTTTTCCTTGGTATAGTTATTGAATGTTTGTATTCGGCATTATTTCGAAGATTGGAACGACGAAAGCAATTTATTCTGCTATCCAAACACTGTACCCTTTGTTCCCCCTTTTGAGACATATTTGTTTCTTTCCTACCCTCTTTTGGAATCAAAAAAAATTATTATTATTATTATTGGAGTGAACTACGTTTGACCTGATTCCTAAAAGAGGATACGTAGGTGCCTCACGGCTCGGTCATAGGGTGCGTAATATGCATAATGTGCATAAAATAAAACATCCAAAGACCCCCAAGCAAGAAGCTGGGGCAGGAATTGTATTGGCAATAAGAAAAATGATTCCAAGAGTTGTAATTTTAAACCCATATCAAAATTGTTTAATTTTGGATACCCTTTCATTACAACCACATACCAAAAGACCTTTCGATCAATCTTAGAAAAATGCCGAGTCGAGCAAATGGAGGTGATTCATAACACTCTTGTCCAAACAAGAAAAAGTGATGAGAATGAGAGAGTCTTATAGGTGAAAACCCTCACGGGCACCATGAGACGACGAAAGCTGAGAGAAAGTAAAATGAGAGAGTCTTATTGGTGAAAACCTTCGCAGGCACCATAAGGCGAAAAGGAATTAAGAAATAAACAAATGAGGGAGGTTTGTCGGTGAAAACTCTTTGAGGCACTACAAGTCGAACAAGGTCCGTAAGTTGGCAAAAAGTAAAATTGGGTTGTGGAAATTTTGGAAAACAAAGTGAAACAATTGAAAAGGAGATTGGTTAAATAGACTGGGCTGATTAATCCAAAGTGCATACCCTGATCATTGGTGCCAGTGACTCCAATCAGATAAGTTCCTTATTCCTATCTCCAACAGTCATCCAAATTTGGATTCTTCTTTTCATTCTTAATTGTCAAAATCGTCATGTTCCGTCACTAATACTCTGACTCTTCTAAAGTTTTTTGAGGTGAGTCTCATTCCAAACAAATAAAAAGGAATGTCAAGGTGTACTACCAAGATTCAAAATTGCACAATGCAAAATACGGCCATGATAGGCGGGAGGTAATAGGATGAAAATAAGATATGGGTTGAGAAAAGTTGAATCAGAAAAGTGGTTCAGTAATGTCATGAGAGACATATGATTACAATTGAAAGGGTTTGAAGTGAAAACAACAGTTGAGGATCCTACGGTTAAGGATCAATTATGAGGACAAAACAGTCTTTTCAACCGCTTCAAGGCAGTAAAACAGGACAAAGAGAAACCCCACCCCCAGCAAGAATGCCACAACTAACCACCACACCTTAAAATAACAAGATTTTCTTTGATTTGAAACAGGGGCAAAAACAATATTTGTTTCAGGAAACACCCGGTGATGGAAGTATCAGCAAGCAGGCGTCCACCTGGAGAACAAGGAAGAACATTTGAAATAGCAAGCAGGCGTCCACCTGGAGAACAAGGAAGAACAATTGAAATAGCAAGCATGCGTTTACCTGGAGAACAAGGAAGAACAGTTGAAATATCATCAAGCAGGCATCCACCTGGAGAACAAGGAAGAGCAATTGAAGTATCAGCAAGCAGGCGTCCACCTGGAGAACAAGGAAGAACAGTTGAAATAGCAAGCAGGCGTCCACCTGGAGAACAAGGAAGAACAGTTGAAATAGCAAGCAGGCGTCCACCTGGAGAACAAGGAAGAACAGTTGAAATAGCAAGCAGGCGTCCACCTGGAGAACAAGGAATAACAGTCGAAATAGCAAGCAGGCGTCCACCTGGAGAACAAGGAAGAACAGTTGAAATAGCAAGCAGGCGTCCACCTGGAGAACAAGGAAGAACAATTGAAATAGCAAGCAGGCGTCCACCTGGAGAACAAGGAAGAACAATTGAAATATCAGCAAGAAAGCGTCCACCTGGAGAACAAGGAAGAACAGTTGAAATATCAGCAAGCAGGCGTCCACCTAAAGAACAAGGAAGAACAGTTGAAGTATCAGCAATCAGACGTACACCTGGAGAACAAGGGAATATAATTCAAAAGAGATCAGGAGCCCCCCTGAAGAACAGAATGGCAATTTATTTTTGACATTGTTTGTTGAAGTCAGGAGCCCACCCATATAATGGAGGAATACACTTGGAATCAATAAGGCAGAGGAATCCGATCGGAATCCCCAGTGGGAAACAACAAAGAATCCCAAGCAGAGGAAGGAAGTACAAGACTCGATGAAAAACAATACAAAAGGAAACAAGCAGTTCAAGACTGGTAGTCCGAAGAGAATACGAGACAAATCGGAAGCAAAAGAGATAAAAGGGGTCACCAAGACATCAAAGCAACAAGAGACACAAAGGGCATGATCTAAATAAGATTTTGTAATTCATATACCATGGTCTAGTCTAGCCTTTTGTTTTTCTTTAAGCAGGGTGTAATAAGGAGGTCAGCAAGCAGTAAAAGCAGCATGCAGCAGCAGTAACATCACAGTCCCATGGTATTCCCATCTACCAAAACTTTCCGAACTACATTGACCTGATTCCTTTATAGCCAAGGATATGTAGGAAACCTTTGAAGCAGAGGTTCGGTCAAATCTTTCAAAAATGCTTCCAACGGAGTATTCAAACAGGCAAAAATCGCTCGTATCCGCTCACTTTATCTTTGCACGGAAACTCTTCGTGTTCCCGGACAAAGAAGGGCAGCTGTGAGCACATGATTTTTGCCTCATACAAATTACTCCAAAATAACTCCCGTAATTTTTCTTTAATTATGTATTATTTTTAGGAAATATTGTATGGTTTTCATGTTTGTTTGCATGTGTAATTTTATTAATGCATTTTAAAAATACAAAAAAAAATAATATAATGTAATATGTGTTGCATGTGCATTTAGGATTTAGTTTTTCAATTTAGGAATTAACAGGTTTTACAAAAAGAAAAATCAAAAAATATGTAATTATTGTAATTTTGTCATTTAAATGTGCCCTTATATGATTTCATTTTTTTTTCTTTGATTTGCATGTTAATTATTGTAAGTGTTAATTAAATATTTGTATTTAGATTTTACAATTAATTAGGAATTGTATTTAAATTAGAAAATTTAAAAAGGAAAAGGAAAAGAGTTCAAAAATGTGAAGAAATGCGGATTGGGCCAGTTTTAAAAGAAAATCAGGCCCAAAATTACAGCCCATACCCGCCCCAATCCAGTCCAACTCAGGGGTAAACCAAACGACGTCGTTTGGTCACTTTTCATCAAGGCCGTTGAATTAAATCAATCTAACGGTTAAGATTCAATATCCCTACCCGTAACCCCTTACCCGACCCATTGCCCGGGCCAACCCATCCCCAGCTTGAACAAAACTGCGTCGTCCTCTTTAAGTGAATTGATCCTGGCCATAGATCGTGATGGATCCAACTGCCAAGAGCAATTCCCCCCTCTACTATAAAAGCCTAATTCCTACCCCCAGCCCCTAACCAAACACCCCCTCCCTCTCTTGTTCATCATCGTCCCTAAGACGATACCCCAAACCCTAGCCGCCTTAGCTCCCCTTCGCCTGAAGCCCGGCGGCAACCACGCCGCCGGCCACCACCTTAACACCATAGCTTCCCCACAACATCCTCTTTCCAGATCTGATGATAGTATCCTTCGAATAATCACCGATTTCCTCGAATCTGCAATCGAAAAGTTCATCTGAAACTTCATCTGCTCAGATGATTACCAAATTAACACCACAGCTTATCCTGACCACCCTCATCATGAATCTGGTAGTAGTTCAGCTCGAACCTTCCTGGAACTTCTCGAATCTTCATTTGAAGGTTCGAGTCAAGCATGAACTCACCCAGATACGTCCCAAATTCACACCAAATGACCCTTAGGCCTCCCTCACCCCTAAGTCGTCTTTGGTTCCCTTCGAATCTGACCAGAAATGGTTGAGCCCTAAATCGGACCTTTAAGAACCCTAAAATCCCAAATTTTGGAATCTGCCCAAATTGAATATAAGGTTGGGGTCTAATCGACCTTAATCGAAGTATTTTCAGTTGAGAATACTTCGACTAAGGTCTGTTTGATTTCAAAGAATCGAATCAGAGTTTCGAAGACTGGGTCCGTATTGATTCTATTATTATGAGGTATTTTCTTTCTTTCCTTCGTGTTTGTTTTCATTATTTACGTATCTGTTTATTTACTATGTTGATTTTGGTTGTTGTTAAGTCACACTGACTCTATTTATTTTCAAAGGACCTTTTATTTGGTCCAATTTTGTCTGTTATTTATAGTCGCCTTAACTGTATGTGTTATAAATTGTGAAATCGAGTCCTAAATTGCGTCGCTTACTTAATTCCCTGTTAGTCTATAAATTCGTCAATAACACTGTTTGATAGTTGTTTTGTTACTAATTTGTTTAAGTGTCAATTGTAATGTGCAGTCGATTAATAAGTGGTGTCGATTAATTAGTTTCCGTTAAATCCTTGATTCTAGCAATAATCCTGAAACTATTTGAATTGCTTGTTTTCATTGTTTGCTGATCAATGTCAGCTATAATACACAATCGTTTGATTAAGCTTCATTGATTAGTCTGTTTGTATAGACTGAATCATTCAACATTCTGTTGGTTTTAATTCTGATTGTTAATTGCCCGATTAGTTAAAATTCTGTAAATATTGTTCTGAATTGGAAATCTAATGTTTTTTTTTGCATTAAAACCTTAGGGTTTGGTTATAGCTGTTCAAACAGAAACTAGTGTTGATAATTAAGTTTGAACAGATTGTAAAATCTGTTTTGTGTTGGATTCTGATTTTTGTATTAGGGTTAGTATTATTGAGAGTTTTCAGGAGTTGATTAAAGGTTAGTTTGGGGAAAAAAAACTACAGGAATACTTGTTTAAAGGCTGCTGAATATTTTAAACCTGTTAGTGGACTGATTTGAGACATTCCTAAGTGGGTTTGTGTAAAGATAATAGACAACTAATGGTAGGGTTCAATAATGTGTTTGTTTAAAGAATACTGGGGAACAAAAGAAGATGGGGGGCTGAAATTAAGGGAAAAGGTGTCCTTAGTGGCTTGATTAATTGAAAATTCAGACTTAGTGCTATTTGGGTGGAAAAAACTGATTTGAAAAGAATAAGGAGGGTCCGGGCAGTAGGCTGGAAGAGGAGGAAACAAGTTATATAAAAGGGTGTGTTGGGACTGATTTAAGGGGGGATACACACAGAGAGATATACAGACAGAAAAGAGAGATAGAAAAAAGAAAGAGAATAAAAACACTAATTAACACATACAGAAAGGCAGAACACAAAAAAATAGAAAAGAAAGAGAGAAAAAAATCAGAAATATCATTTCCTCGTATCTGTCCGGATTGTGTTTGGTGATATTGTTTGGACTGAATCTGTTGTTTCTTGAGGATACTCATTTGTTTGATTTTTCACGAATTTTTGGGGCTGTCCAATCTGCTGAACTGCTGTACGCGTGCTGCTGTAAATTTTGCTGATCTTCATATTTCTCTGCTACTGGTTTTTTTTTGTTGTTGCTGCTATTGCTGAACTTTACCTCTTTCACCCTCATTTCCAGGTATATATATTTAGACTCATGTTATCGCAAAGTGGCAATGTCACAAAGAAATGAAATCTGGAATTCTAAATATGTCCGCTATCCATTTAAATTCGTTAGTTGAGTTTCATTTTTTAGTCAACTAATATACCTTATGCTCGGTGTGGGAGCTATTAGTCCATCAAGACCTCTTTTGAAGTTAGTATAAGCTTTGCAATAGTTCTATTTATTTCAGAATATCTTTAAGTATAGCTATATTTGAAATGTCGAGACAGGGAACTTGGTAGAAAGTTGACTATTCTTTAAATTTTGTATTTAGACCATGATTAATTAAGCGCTTGGTAACATGAAAATATCGAGGGACCACGCTAGTAAACTTCCTCAAGCCTGATATTGTTTAATTCTAGTTGACATAAGTATTCTCGTTTATACAAAATAGGGCCTAATAATGGGGATAACTATAAGTGAGAGGTGAATCGATATAATTCGTTACGATTAAGACATTGGAATATTTCAGGATGGTTTAGATGTGTATTTGCGGTATATAATGTCAATTTATTTAATCAAATTTGTAAATTAGTTTTCTTTCTTAATAACAAATGGCCATTTATTTTAGGAATGCGATTAACTCATTTCCTTATAAATAGTATATAAAAAATAATGTTAATGATTTGTACAAAGCATAGATTTAGTATTTGTAAATAGCTTGCATAAGCCGAGATAAAATTGGTTTGATTTTATTTTTTCCAAACTCAATCATCGTAAGCAAATTAACCAAATAATTTGACCTTTGGATTAAAAACTAGTTGTGTAGAAGAAGGTCGGATTTATAAATACGAATTGCAACATTCTAAGTCAAAGATATACAAAGTAGAGTTCGCTCCGAATAGAATAATGGAAATTCTTCGAAAACTATTAGTTTGCTTATCAATTAAATTTTTCCTAGTTTTTACACATAATTCGCTTTGGTAAGTCTTCAAACATATACACTTAGTCTTAAGCTTAGGAAAATAATAAATAACTTGTGCATATAATTATCAAGTACTAAAAATAGATATACTGTATTCACGATAAAAATGGTAGTTTCAGTTGCATGTTATTTATTTATTTTTCATCTCATTAATCCTTTTAATTTAAATAGTTTTGAGGTATATAATTCACACGCTCAAAATATAACCTGTGGTCAACACCTAATAAATTTTGAATTTTTTTAAGAAATCTCGAGACATTCCATCCGGTGATTTCCCATGGCTTTCATATTTAAAAACAAATGGACATAATAAACATTTGTAGAAAATTTATATTTCCATCAATAATATTTTGTGTAATTAGGGACACGTTCGCGTGACATGATTACATTTCTAAAGACAATTCGGAGTATGCGTTCGCGCAACTTCGAGCAAACTTTCTTAATAAAAGGGGTTTTTCGGAGGATATTAAATTAATTTATTTCATATAACCCGAGAGGTGTAGTTCACTATTTAATCATACAAGAGTGACGAATGTTCGTAATTTTATTTTAAGCACGCGCAATTTCGGCCATAAATTCTTTTTATAATAAAAATATAAATAATACTATCGATCTCATTGTGTACACGTATGCGTGACACGATTCTTTACGTTTATATAAAAAAAATATAATGCGAATATACGTACGCGTGATTCGTTTCAAGGAAGGTCTATAATTGTGAACAATCTAACCAAAAGCGGTAACAAAATTATGCAACAAGAAGTAATGTATTTAGTAAATCAAGATAATTACGCCAAGTATAAAAAATGGTTAAGCGACCGTGCTAGAACCACGGAATTCGGGAATGCCTAACACCTTCTCCCGGATTAACAGAATTCCTTACTCGGATTTCTGGTTCGCAGAATGATAAACAGAGTCATATTTTCCTCGATTCGGGATTACAACCGGTGACTTGGGACGCCATAAAATTCCCAGGTGGCGACTCTGAAATTAATAAGGACTCCCGTTTCGATTTTCCTTTAATTGGAAAAACTCCCTTTACACTACGCCCTCCTTGGGAATGTTGCGTAAATAAAGAGGTGTGACACTAAGCTCTGTCTCAAATCTTACATGAGGCTAAGCCTTGTCTCCTCATTTGCATAAGGCTGAGCATTACCTTCCACTTGCATGAGACTAAGCTCTATCTCAATTCTTGCATGAGGCTAATCTCTGCCTCCCTATTTGCATAAGGCTAAGCATTTCCTTCTTTTTGCATGAGACTAAGCTCTGTCTCAATTCTTGCATGAGGCTAAGCCCTGCCTCCCTATTTGCATAAGGCTAAACATTGCCTTCTCTTTGCATGAAACTAAGCTCTGTCTCAATTCTTCTATGAGGCTAAGCCCTGCCTCCCTATTTGCATAAGGCTAAGCATTGCCTTCTCTTTGCATGAGACTAAGCTCTGTCTTAATTCTTGCATGGGGCTAAGCCCTGCCTCCTTATTTTCATAAGGCTAAGCATTGCCTTCTCATTGCATGAGACTAAGCTCTGTCTCAATTCTTGCATGAGGCTAAGCCTTGCCTCCCTATTTGCATAAGGCTAAGCATTGCCTTTTCCTTGCATGAGACTAAGCTTTGTCTCAAATCTTTCATGAGGCTAAGCCTTGCCTCCTCATTTTCATAAGGCTAAGCATTGCCTTCCACTTGCATGAGACTAAGATCTATCTCAATTCTTGCATAAGGCTAAGCCCTGCCTCTCTATTTGCATAAAGGCTAAGAATTGCCTTCTCTTTGCATGAGACTAAGCTCTGTCTCAATTATTGCATAAGGCTAAGCACTACCTCCCTATTTGCATAAGGCTAAGCATTGTCTTCTCATTGCATAAGACTAATCTTTGTCTCAATTCTTGCATGAGGCTAAGCCCTGCCTCCATATTTTCATAATGCTAAGCATTGCCTTCTTTTTGCATGAGACTAAGCTATGTCTCAATTCTTGCATGATGCTAATCCCTGCCTCCCTATTTGCATTAGGCTAAGCATTGACTTCTTGTTGCATGAGACTAAGTTCTATCTCAATTCTTTCATGAGGCTAAGCCCCGCCTCCCTATTTGCATAAGGCTAATCATTGCCTTCTCTTTGCATGAGACTAAGCTCTATCTCAATTCTTGCATGGGGCTAAGCCATGCCTCCCTATTTGCATAAGGCTAAGCATTGGCTTCTCATTGCATGAGACTAAGCTCTGTCTTAATTCTTGCATGAGGCTAAGCCATGCCTCCCTATTTGCATAATGCTAAGCATTGCCTTCTTTTTGCATTAGACTAAGCTTTGTCTCAAATCTTGCATGAGTCTAAGCCTTGCCTCCTCATTTGCATAAGGTTGAGCATTGCCTTCCACGTGCATGAGACTAAGATCTATCTCAATTCTTGCATGAGGCTATGCACTGCCTCCCTATTTGCATAAGGCTAAGCATTGCCTTCTCTTTGCATGAGACTAAGCTTTGTCTCAATTCATGCATGAGGCTAAGCACTGCCTCCCTATTTGCATAAGGCTAAGCATTGCCTTCTCTTTATATGAGACTAAGCTGTGTCTCAATTCTTGCATGAGGCTAAGCCCTGCCTCCCTATTTGCATAAGGCTACGCATTACCTTCTCGTTGCATGAGACTAAGATCTGTCTCAATTCTTGGATGAGGCTAAGCCCTACCTCCCTATTTGCATAGGGCTAAGCATTGCCTTTTCTCTGCATGAAACTAAGCCCTGCCTCAATTCATGCATGAGGCTAAGGCCTGCCTCCTCATTTGCATAAGGCTAAGCACTGCCTTCTTATGAGACTAAGCATTGTCTCCTTTTGCATATGTGTTCCTCTATTCTAAACCTTGCATTATCCTCTTCTCTTGGGGCTAAGCTCTTCCCCCGACCCTGCACAAGACTAAACACTGTCTTGTTTTATCTCTAACATCATGTCTCTACATCTCATGGGCTGATATATATCCAATTTGTCCAAAGACATCAAAGTCCGAAGGCGTCATCCTCATAGCCTGAAGTTACCATATCATGGCCTAAGAATCTCCCAATATTATTGCACATCATTATTCAAAGGCGTCATGCTTCAAAGGCACCATTCTCATAGCCCGAGAACATCATTTCATGTCCTGCAAATCCTTATCTCATGATTCATGGCCCGGGACGTCATGGTCTAAGGACATCATCATCACAATCCAAAGACAACCATCATGGTCCAAATGGAATTTGCATCATGTTTAAATTCTTGCAATAATCCATATATATTTGCACGCATCATATTTAAAGTTTTGCAGGTAAACCAGGAAGTAATTGTTCTTCAAACAGGAGCAATCTTCGCTCCGGTTTTCGTTTGCAACGTTCACATTCCGCAATTGTTTTAAACATAACCAACCACCATCAATTCCCGCTTCTTACTCTATGTCTATTCATATACTTGCTCTATAACACATCCGTTACATTTTAGATTCATATTCATAACTCCGCATAAATCCATCTGATACTATCCTTCCCAAAAGAACCCTTTCCGAAACACACGACTATTGCCATAACAATTCCATTAGTTTCATTCATCGTTGGGTCCAGAACTATACATTGCCTGATTCCTGTAAAACCAGGGATATGTAGGCAGCTCAGAAACCAGGGTGCGTCCTATATTTTACAAATCACTCCATTCGGTCAAAATCGGTCAACATTTCTTTACCCGACAACTCTTTCATCCTTCCCATGTAAAGAGGGGCAGTTGTTGATACCTAATTTTTCCCTCATATATTTAAAATATGCATTTATACTTTTAAAATAGTGCATGAGCATCATTAAGTATTTTTCCATAATTTTTAAAGATTTTTTAATCAATTTATTACCATATTTTATTGTATAAATAATCATTAATTGCATCACAAATCATTTTTATGATTATTTAATCATCTTAATTCATCGTTTATGCCAAACATAGAGTGTAAATATTTTTAGTGTATTTTTATAATTACATTTGCATTTTTAGGCTAAATTGCAAATCGTTGTAATAATAGCCCATATTAATGTATAATTACATTATTTATGCAGAAAATGTTCTTTTATATATTTTTTAAAATGTTAAATAACTAATTCAAATTATTTTAGTGCACAAAGGATATTTTTGGTATTCATTTATTATTTTTATAAATTATTTATTTGTTAAAACTGGGTATTTAAAATCTGGCCCCATTTTTATTTAAATTCGGACCTAGAATTACCCAAACCAACTCAATTTACCTAGCCCAATTACCCTAAACCCAAACCAAACAACCCCTTACTAAACCCGTTCGGTACCCGCCTAGCCAACCCAACCCAATATCTTCTAAAAATCCAGGCTGTTGATCTTTAAGATCAACGGCCCACATTTAACCCCACCCTTTTAATTACCCAAAGGCAGCAAGGCAGCAGAGAAGTTCCAGCGGTAGGTGATATCTGTTGATGTATACTTTTTTAATCCCAAACATTTTTCCTCGTTTTTCTGAATCTTCTGTTTCGTTGTAGTCTAAGGAGATGTATGATCATGCCTTCTCTAGGCTTCAAGATGAGCTTTCATGCCGTGGAAAGGAGCTCGAGAAGCTCATTTTAGGACTGTAGGAGTTGGAGGCATCCTCTGCCCGAAAGGAGAAGGAGTTAAGCGAGCTTTGGGCGACTTTGGAGGGAGTGCTCCGAGAAAAGGTTGATCTTGCTGAGCAGTTAACTTGTTATTCGTAAATCTATTCATCGTTCTCATAATTCGATGTTTACTGACATATCTTTTCCTTTGCAGATCGAGCAGAAGAATGTGGAGATCCTCGAGCTAAGGAAGCAAAATGAGGTAGTGACCTCGGAATTGGCATCGACCCAGGGTCTTCGCCATAATGCTCGAAAAGAGATTGTTGCGCTACCTGCGGCCAAGTCCGAGGTCAAAGAAAAAGTCACTACTTATCTGAAAGACGCATCCACTGCGAATCAAATAGCCTGAAATATATTGGTGGAGGCCGAGCAAAAACTGATTCGGAATGTCCCTCATGCTAGTGCAAAGGCGAGGAGTCAAGCCTTAGAGGAAGCCAGTGCTAAAGGTGTCGATCTCTCTGCTGAGATCGAGAAGGCCCAAGAGTCGGAAGAAGAATTGGTGCTCTTAGTCGCTTTGGACGAAGGTTTCGGAGATGGTTCGGAGGGTAGTGGTGATGAAGAGTAGGCTTGTGTCGCCTTTGCTTCTCTTTTTTCTTTTTGTGTACGTATTTATGGGGAGGCATGTCTTGTGAAGACGCCCCTTGTAAATATATTTCTTGGCAATGCAAGAAAAAATTTCTACTTCAAATCATTGAATTCCTTATATTCCAGTGTTCATGCGGAGTTAGCCTTCGAATTTTGATCTTGGCTCTTTGGAGTCCATACTTGGAGTAATCGGGGCCCTCGAGATCGGGCACCATCCTGAGAGTGGGTTGATAGCTTCTTTAGAGTCGATGCTTGTAATGGCAGAAATCCTTGGGGTCTCTACCTAATTGGTCTTCTGGATAGGCGAACAGTCATCGTTTGCCTCTATATATGCATTCACTCATTTCTCAATTAGAGATTCTGCTATTCTAGAAAATCATCCCTCTCATAGAACTTTTGATCTTTGTGCCAGTTCTCTCGTCATTTTAACTCAAAGCCTTCACCCAAATCCTCATCCTCCTCTTCCTATTTTACCGTAGCCATGGCTACTACATCGACATCCTCCATCAAGGAGAAGGGGGTTTTGCCTCTGTTCCATATTCTGTTGGTGGTACACCGTCGGTATCTAATAAGCGAGCCTCGAGGTGCTTTGTCTCAAGGAGAGACTTTACGTTGGAGAGACCTCCCAACATTTAAGGGTATCGGGAGCATGCATCGAGGTTTATCTCCTCAATAAGGGAGGAACAGCTCGAGATGATTAGGAAAGACTGCGGATGGGGAGAAGGAGTGGTACTGGAGGTACCTTCCTCTGAGGAGAGCATCATGACCCATGTCGAGGGGTTTTTGAGCGTGTATACATATCCTTTTACTTTGGGTCCACCCGACAGGGTCGTGCTTGAATTCTGTAGGAGGTATCAGGTTACCCTAGCGCAGGCTCACCCATCCCTTTGGAAGATATTGTTTATGATAAGGTAATTTGCGAATAAGGCCGGCCTAAAATTCACCCTTAGCCATCTCGTTAAGTTATATCGGCCTCTGCACTACCGGGGCTTGATTACTCTGCGGCTTCGATCCACCCGATCCCCTGCCATTGATGATAAAGAGGATGAGGACCGAGGTTGGATGAGCTGGTTTGTTCAAGCATGGATAGTCGATATTATCCCTGGAGAGTGTTTGCCATTTCCTGAGAAATGGAATTTCACATGTAAGTGGTATACTTGTATTTTTATCTCTTTGTCCATAGTGGAGGCAGGCTCTGTAAAGGCATCTTTTCATTTCATTCTTTTTTAGTGATTCCTTAGTTGTCAGACGGGGTCCCTAATCTGGCTGAATGGTCTCGTAAGCTGGCAGCTTGCTCGACCTATGATGAGCGCAAATGGCGAGACTTGTCCAAGGGGAGATGGGAGGCAAAACATCATGGTAGGCGTTTTAGTAGCTTGTTTCCTCAGAAAGGTACTTTATTTTTAGCGCACTAACTCTGCTGTCGCAGGTGTTGGAGGTGTTTCCGAGATGAGGTTGTGCCCCCTGGGGGAGGAGGAGATTGCCGACCTCGGGGTCGAGGATCGATAATAAACGGAAAGAGTCTCCGAGGTGTGAGGATGATCAAGACGGGGCGAGCCCTTCTCTTAGGTTCAAAAGAGACGAGTCAACCGATCTTCCAGCTTCAGAGGCCTCTGTTTTTGAAAGAACATTTCTCGTTCTCATTGAAGGTACTTCGAGGGACAAGGGTCATGCGGCACCTTCCTTCTCTCCTACCGAAGGAACTTCGGGGGAAGCTAAGCCATCAGACGTAGGCTCGACCTTTGGCAAGGCTCAGCGGCTTAGTTTTATGGTAAGCTTTGGTAGCCGGTATAGGCTTCTTTCGGTTTCGCGCCCTCCCTTTCTTATTGAATTTTCTTTTGCAGACCTTTGACAAGCTTAAGTCTGACCTGCTTCGCCTTGATGCCAGGCTATAGAAAATTTTGGATAGGGAGAAATCCCTTAGGCTCCTTTGTACAAAAAAGGAAGGTGAGCTGGTATACCTGCGGTGCGAGGCGGATCAAAGTCAAAACTACGAAAGCCGTCTCGAAAAACAGGTAACCTGCATTTTGTGTCGATATATGCTCCCCCTTCAACTTTCGGAGATTAATATTTTGATATTTCAGTTAGGGAGAAAAATGGAGGAGCTGGAACGACTTTGGGGCGAAGTTGGCTAGGTCAAACATGAGTTTAACGAGTTGAAGGCTCAAGTAGATGCCCAAGTTGTGACCAAGGAGGGTGTTTTAGCTAAGGCTTCTACCCTCGAGGTGCAAATATGGAACGCTCGTGCGAACAATTCTGTCCGAGCGAATATAATCACAATGCTCGAGTCTGAGCTTTTGAAGGCGAAGGCCGAGGTTGTGGATGCTCGGGCTGAGGCTATAATAAGTTGCGCTAAGGTTGACCAGAAAGTGGCGGTTTATTTGAAGGGCGCTGCTAATGCTAGAGCTGAGCTGAGCTGAGGAAGGCTCTTGACCGTGAGAGCAGTAATAAAGAGTATGTGAGGTGTAAATCTCGGATGGAAACCCTTGAGGAAATTCATGCCAGGGGCTTCGACCTCTCGGAAGAGATAAAGCATGCGAAGCGGAGGAATACGATGCTAAATTCCTTTTATCCGATGCCAAGGATAGAGAGGATGGGGTCGATGGGCCATAGTCCCCAAGGGGGACGTAGATTTCCTTTTCTGTTTCTGTATATAGTACTTTCAAATACGTTGTAAATGGAGCTTGTATTTTTTCGCATGTATGTATAAAGAGGAAACCTCGCGGTTTTGTTTCTCCTGCATTTCTTTTTGCCTTGATTTTAGCCAGATGAACTGGTCTTTGAGTTAAAAGGGATCCTTAGATTCGTGGTATGGCCCTGGAGCTCATTAGACTGGCCCATAGGCTCTTACGCACTTGGTTGATGTGACCTTTTAGTATAAGCTAGTGTTCGAGCTCTTATGCTTATGCTCTTAGGCATATTTGGTCAACTGTTTTGGGTTCAGTCTCCGAGTCGAGTATCGACTCGAGCTCATTCGACCCTCAAGTTTTTGAACTTCAAGCTGGCTCTTAGGCTCTTACGCGTTGGGTCGGTACGACCTTTTTGTGTGGGCTAGCGACAGCGGCTCTTAAGCTTTGGGTCGATGCGACGTTTTATGTGGGCTTTATTCTTCCCTCAATAAGGATTTTTTGAAATAATGTTTGCCTGACTCTTCGACGGTTTGATAAAAACCTCATTTGGGAGTAGTTTATATGGCAATGATCGAGCACCTCGGGAGGTTTGGCTCGGTGGCTGAGTATCTCGAAGCCTGTATTTAGGAGCTAACATGGCCGAAACTCTTTTGCCTATGTCGAGGGTAGCCTGTTTAACCGGTTCTTTTCGAAGTGTATTCGAAGTAATTGAAGGCCTGTGATTTTATAGCGACAGTCGGGCGTCCCCGAGTCATGTTAGTTTGCCTGGTACAACCTTGTGACCGTAGTCATTTGTGTTTGGCCAGAGCCTTTCAGTCTTGAGTGAAGTATTTTCGGCGTCTATATCGAGGGTATGCCTTTTTAGGGGTCTTACAAGTTCGATATATAGCTTTAACTTTGAGATCGAGTTTATGCCTTTAGTAAGGTCTTACAAGTTTTACATGTCTTTGAGGTCTTACAGTTTTGGATACTTGGTACAAGTATGGTTCATGCCTTGCTTGAGGTCTTACAGATATTGTGACTTGGTACAAGTGTGGTTCATTCCTTGCTTGAGGCCTTACATATATTGTTGTTGCCTTATATAGGTCTTACGAGACTGAGGCTTCCTGCATGTGGTCTTACGACCTCGGGTTTTGATAAGTCGATGGAGATGGTGATTGACAGCAGTCCTTGAGTCATCGAGGATTTCTCAGCTCGGGAGCCATTACTTGTAAACTTGGTATTGCTTCATTGAGGGCTTACAATTTCGGAGTTTCCGACCTGGAGGTCATGTGGCCTTGAGTTTTCGACGCCAGTCCACGGGTGTTCGGGACGTTTTTGGCTCTGAAGCTATTTTGTGATCTTTTTGTTGCCTCACTGAGGGCTTATGAGTTTGAAGCTCTAACCCAGGGGTCGTACTGTTTTGAGTTGTTGGCGCCTGTCCCCAAGTATTCAGGATGTTTTTGACAGATGAGCCATTTTTACAGAGGAGCTGTTTTTGCAAAAATATCGAGTTTCTTTTGAAGAGTGAAATGTTTTGATGGAAAGTATTCTTCGATCACTTGGTACAAGTATACATGTTTTTGCTATTAGGGGCCTGGCTATTCTATACGGACATGGTTCGTTCGACCGTTTGGCCCGGTACATCATTTTCCTATCGAGACCCCATTTGGCATATCTTGGCTTCTCCGAGTAGGTGACCTTCCGGGGGGATGCGCCCCAGTATTCGAGGTTGATTGCAAAAGAAGCCTTGAATACTTGTTGAGTTTTCCTTAGGTAGCATATGGATGTTGCCTTGTTAAAAACCTTGTCGGTAAATTCCTTTTTGGGATAAAAACCCAGTCGAAGAAAAAGAGTGCAACGCATGCTTTTGAAACCTAAGGCCTTCGAGTTGGATTAGCGCTTCGACTGTCTCAGTTGGATACCTGCATAAAGGTTAGTTTGAGGTGTAAATAAAGAGGGGAGATGGTTATACCTTAGTGTCGATGGCGTTTTGCCTCGGTAAGCCTCCAGCATTTGCACTGAGGACATGGTACGGCCCTTTGTTTGTTCATTCAGATATAGCCGAGAACATGCCTTGTGGTCGCTATTTCACTGTTTAATTATCCTTCAGCCCCTTTGACGGTGGAGATATTGGTGTTTTGGGTTGTGCCAGCCACATTGACTGGTATGGCGGTTTTCCCTTTTGTTGTTTTGTTCGCCGTGTTGAGTCTGTCGAGGTCTTTGAAAGGCGGTCATAATTTGGCCAAGAAGTCCAAGCTGCTATGTCACCTTCGATCTGATAATATTGGCCGAGCTACCTGGACCCACAAGTACATGTTTAATTTGAAACGTGTTCACAAGAAAAGAAGTTACTAGTGTGCCATTATGGGGTTAGGATAGAGCCTCGAGTTTGCTTTTCCCTATCAAGGGATGTTTTTGTTCTCCTGGTCGCGGGTTCCTACAGGGAGACGACACCTCAAAAGATTGTATGGATGATATGTTGCGCCTTATCTACTTCGCTCTTTTTGGTCGCTGAAGAATTCCCGAATGTGACCTTCGCTGAGTAATCGGGCCACTTCTTCCCGGAGTTGTCGTCAATCTTTGGGCATGTGCCCGTGTGTGTTGTGAAATTCATATACTAAATTATGGTTCCTTTGTGAAGGGTCTTATTGTACAGGCCTTGGCCACCTGGTGTCTCTGATTTTACTGATGGCGAAGACGATGTCTGATATGTCAACATTGAAGTTGTATTCCGACAAGCGAGGTGCTTCCATCGGCCCTGTGTACCTGTTTAACCCAGCTCTGTTGACAAGTCCTTGAGGATTCTGGCCTCGGTCCATCCTTCGATCATTACGGAGTATGTTGCACCTCGGGGCATTTCTTCTATCTTCAGTATATTGTTGGTATCTTTCCTTGTTTTGTTGGCTCTTTCGCCAGAAGCCTGCTTGGGTATACCAAGCCCGAGGGGGCTCCTAGTTGGTCATCTTCGACCCTGATCTTTGACTTGTATCGATTGTTGATGTACGACCAGGTCACGGTGAGATACTCGACTAGGTTCTGTTTCAGCTGCTTCGAAGCCATCGAGCTTCGTTCATTCAGACCTTGAGTGAAGGCCTGCACTGCCCAGTCATCAGAGACTGGTGGTAGTTCCATTCGTTCCATTTGAAAGCGAGATACAAACTCTCGCAGCATCTCATTCTCTCTCTACTTGATTTTGAAGATGTTGTATTTCCTTGTTGTTACTTTGATGGCACCAGCATGTGCCTTTATGAAAGAATTTGCCAGCATGGTAAACGAGTCTATAGAGTTAGGAGCTAGGTTGAGGTACCACATCATGGCCCCTTTCGAGAGTTTTTCCCCAAACTTCTTTAGCAAGATAGACTCGATTTCGTTGTCCTTTAGGTCGTTTTCATTCACTATGCAAGTGTAGGCGGTGACGTGCTCGTTGGGATCCAAGGTTTCGTTGTACTTCGAAAGCTCGGGCATTCTGAACTTCTTTGGAATTGGATTTGGGGCCACTTCCTGTGGAACGGCTTCTGTACGAACTTCTTTGAATCCATACCTTTCAGGATCGGGGGTGTGCCCGGAATTTGGTCGACCCTGGAGTTGTAGGTCTCTACCTTCTTGTCATTGGCTTCTATGTTCTTCTCGCCCGATTTGATCCTCCTCGTGAGGTCCTCGAGCATCTTTACGATGGCAGAGTCGGTTGCTGACCCGTTGTTGCTTGATCTCTCCGATACTTGCACGGCTGGGCGAGCCGTCCCCGGTGCTACCGTGTTAGGAGTTTTCTGGTGACTTTGTAGCTGAGCAATAGCTAGTTGTTGTGCTTGCGACATTTCAAAAATAACGTGAAGGCTAACCTCTCGTTCTTCCCTAGCTGAGGTTTTCTGAGCTTCTTGTTGGTCTCCTTGGTGCGTGCTCCTATTAGTGTGGGAGCATATATCAACGTGTTGAGCATCGCGTGAGACCGTATCCACGGGAATTGGTTCTGGTGCATTGTCAGTTTTCGTGGTGGTATACCAACACCTGGAACATCCACACCGTTCTCTCCATGATTCTCAAGATTGTTGTTTACTGAGTCAGACATTTCAACCTGAAATCAAAGATCTTGGGCAAGAAAAAGTGTGAAGATAACTTGTGTTGTGTAGTAAAACCAGCAAGAAAATCATCACTATTATTTTTAGCCCCACAGTGGGCGCCAAACTGTTTACCGTGAAAATGGTAATAACAATTGAATTTGATTTTGTGGTTCTAAAAATACGTGATCTATTTTTATTCTAGTTGCTAGGGCAATAGATGCTAAGTGAGGTATATGGAATCAAGATATGAGCTTAAAACAAGATGTTAACCAAACCGAATGGATGTCGATCGGGGCCTCGAGCTTGCTTATTCGGGGCCTCGGGGTCCAGTCAGATGGCTAGCTTAGAGTGATCGAGGGTAGTCGATGAGCGATTAACAGGTATAGTGAAATCAATGATGGCTCTTTAGGACCAATAATAAGCAATAAATGAAGAATAATAAGTAGAACACAATTAATATAAGCAATAAATGAAGAATAATAAGTAGAACACAATAAATATAAGCAATAAATGAAGTGATGAGATCAAAGGAATATATTAGAGAGCAGAGAGAATGTTCTTGAGTATTTATTATTGAGCAACATGTATTTACAAAATGACAAGGATCTCATTTATATTTGAGGGGAATCCCAACATAGTACAGATGCATTGATTACAACGATACGGGGCTGGTACAGCCATTTAATGTCTTGATTTGTTTTTTGGACTAGTCCGCTAGGCCTTGTCAGCTATATGTACGTGCCTTGGGAACTTCACCTTGATCCACTGAGACTGCTAATTTACATTGCCTCGAGGCCGGTCTTCATTTACGCTACCTCAAAGTCGATCACTGAAAATCCTCGAGATGCCTTGATGATCGTGAAATCGAACCGCCGATTTCTATCGTATACAAATTGAAAGAATTTTCTATTGAATGGAAGATGATTTTACATCAACAAGTAAAGAAAAAAAAGAAATTATTTAGTACTTAATTTAGATACAAATTCAAATTTCCTTGTTGTATCAGAAGAAGGATAGCTATACTAATTCAGTATACTCTCAAGACGCCCTCGATACAATATTGACGATATCACAAAGTTGCAATTTCAGTGAACTGTCATTTAATGATCTCATCTTTTATAGAATCGATCTTCTTTGACTGTACAAGAATATGTAGAGCTCAGCTTGTCTGGAAGCACAGGAGAACGTTCGTTTGCTGATAGTATTACAGGTATTCGATAATGGGTCATTCACAGCATTAATATACCTTCCCTATTCATTGCGGGTTGGTTATTTGTCAGCACCGGTTTAGCTTACGATGTGTTTGGAAGCCTTCGGCCAAACGAGTATTTTACAGAGAGCCAACAAGTAATTCCATTAATAACTGGTCGTTTTGATCCTTTGGAACAACTCGATGAATTTAGTAGATCATTTTAGGAGGCCCTAATGACTATAGATCGAACCTATCCAATTCTTACAGTACGAAGGTTGGCTATTCACGCCCTAGCTATACCTACCATCTTTTTTTGGATCAATATTAGCAATGCAGGTCATCCAACGATAAACTTAATCTGAATTATAGAGCTACTACACAATCAAACCCGAATGAACAAAATGTTGAATTGAATCGCACCAGTCTCTACTGAGGGTTATTACTCATTTTTGTACTCGCGTTTTTATTTTTCAATAATTTCTTCAATTAACAAAATGAAAGAGAATAAATAAGATTCTCTTACCTCATTCGAAAGGATCTCATAATTTAATTATCCATGACTATTTATGTCTCTAGCATGACCACATGATGAAATCAAAGGAAGTGGGGTAAATGGCCGATACTACTGGAAGGATTCCTCTTTGGATAATAGGTATTGTAACTGGTATTCTTGTGATTGGTTTAATAGGTATTTTCTTTTATGATTCATATTTCGGATTGGGTTCATCCCTATAGTAATCGAATGAATTAAGTTGTCAACATGAAAGCGTAAGAACTCAACAAGATTCCCAGTATCTTGACTTTGGATCTTAGCACCCAAAAAGTCTGTTTGTACAAACGATCTAGGCATGTATTCAGAGTTTTCGTAGGGTTGGTAAGGCAAAATGAGGCCACAATAGACCATTGAGTTCTCTACCTCGGGCCATCGACATCATACGCTCTATTGAAATAGATTTCGCAAAAAACCAGCTATATCTGATCTTGGTTGGCCTTTCACCCCTAGCCATAAGTCATCCCCATATTTTTTCCACATACGTGGGTTCAGTCCTCCAAGGCCTGTTAGAGCTCTCTATAGACATGTGATTTTTGACTCACCCCAAACTTTTTCATATTTTAGCATGTAAATGTTTAGTTTAGGCCTAATATCTCTATTTTAATTAGTTTTGACCCTTTTACCTTATTTTCTCACAAAAAATGAAAATTACAAAAAAAAATAGTTTCATTAAGGTTTTGTAGTCATTTTTTAATCTTGAAAAAATACCAAAAAAATAGGTTTGTTTTAAACGGTTAGTGTTATTTTAATAGTTATTTTCTTAAGTAAGATTAAGTAGTATTTTTAATAGTTATATTGTTTGCTATATTATTTTTAAATACAAAAAGGAGGAGGGAATAGAATTCTTTTTAATTTTTTGGACTAATTTAGTCTTGCTTGTAGCCCAACCAACCCAATTCTCCTTATCCCAAATAACCCATCAACCCAGCTGACCCGCCCAAATACACCATTTTAATCTCAACCATCGATCCATTTTAATCCATGGTCACAATCCTTTCATCTATTAAATAAAAACCAAATTATAACCTAAAAAGACTAGATGCTGACAATCTCGACAATCAGCCGCAGACCTTAAGACCTCAGCCAAAAATGGAACAACAAACGTGCCTAGACCCCTAGAGCTAAGAAGCAACGCCATTGAAGACCAGAGAACGACCCCACCGTTCTACTCTTCTTCTCCAATTGAAAAACCAGCGAAAATACAACAAAAAAAAAGACTGAACCCTAAGGACACCAAGAAGAGGCAGCTATGATAGAACCTAGAACCTAGGATTCTAATAGCTGCACACTTTCAAGCAACAACCCAAAAACCCGGAAGCCAAGCGAGGATTCAACAAAAATAGTAAAACTAATGGCAAAAATGAAGTGAAGAAGAGGAAGCTCTGCTACGGTTGCCCCCTTTTCTTATTTGTTTCTTCTTCTGGATTGTGTTCGAAGTGGATTTGCGCTTGAGGTACTGAGAGTTGGTTCGATTTTGTCGCCGTCGAGATTCGGGGTCATTGTTTCAGCGGGATTTTGTTTTTCTTTGTTCTTTGATTCTGAATTTTACTTCTCTAATTTAATGTTCTAGTTTGGATATAAAAAACCAGTTCTATATAAAATCAGAAAAATACAAAAAAATACTTTGGTTCATTCTGTTATGTTTGATTTCGAGGATAGAGTTGATTTGAAATATTTGATTCGGAGTTTCATCTTAAGTTTGAATCTGTCGACGAAGATGTTTCTGTTTCTTCATTTGGTTTTAATTTTTGGTTTTTCGAGTATGGAATGGAGTTAAGTTGAGGTTTATTCGAGTTCGTCGCCGGTTTTAGATTTTCGGTGCCGATTTGGGTTCCCATCTGCAGTTCGTCACATTTTGAGTTCAAAACAATGAAACAATCAATTTTTCGGCTATATTGAGGTTCAACTCTTTCATCCTCTATTTGTTTTATTCACGCTTAATGTCAATTATTTGTTTGGTGATGCGATCCCATCGTTTTTTATAATTATTCTCTGAGGATTTGAATTTGCCTGCTCGGTTATCTGCTCGTGTTTACCCGAATTGGTTATAGCTGAACATGATTTTGTCATAGTATAAAAATTGGTTTGCTATTCATCAATTGAACTACGTCAAATTAGATTAAAGGGGCTCGGGTGTGCATTTCATGTGACCCGACTCCAATTTCCAACAAGGTTAAATAGATTGTGTCATGAACCACGGGTGTATTTCATGTAGCGTGGATTACGATGTGTTTTAAATAACCTTGAATTTTTCTGAAATATTACAAGCGGCTAAAGAGTTAAAAAATGCACAATAGGTTTAAAACATGTAAAAAATCAGATAATTAGGTCAATAATAATAGTTGAGCGACCGTGCTAAAACCATGAAACCCGGGAATGCCTAACACCTTCTCCCGGATTAATAGAATTCCTTACCCGGATTTCTGTGTTCGCGAACCATAATTTGAGTCAAATTTTCCTCGATTCGAGATTCTAAACCGGTGACTTGGGACACCATAAATTATCCCAAGTGGTGACTCTGAATAAATAAATAAATAAATCTCATTTCGATTGTCACATAAATTGGAAAAAACTCCCTTATACCCTTCCGGGGTAGTAAAAAGGAGGTGTGACAGCTCTGGCGACTCTGATGGGTAATGGAACCCAGAATCTCTGGTTCAGGGTTCAGAATTCGAGCTTAGAATAACTATTATAGTTGGTTTTTATTTATTATCTGATTTTTATATGTTTGAGCCTAATGTGCTAATTGCCGCTTTTTACCCCTTTGATATTGTTTGGACTATATATAAATTGTTACGAAACCCTCCTCTCTATGAGTCTTCTAAATCATCTGGGAAGTGTGCACTTCATGTGACTTCTTTTCTGTTAGAGTCATATTCCAATTTTAGAACGAGGTTCGGACAAGTTGCAAAGCCGGTGAAGCTTCTGTATTCCCAGTACGCTGCCCCCCCCCCTCCCAGCTCGAGTTGTCCGCTCGGGTAAGCTAGGTCTAGAACAAATAAACCCAAGTTTTTATGCCTAGAATAACATAGCCTCATGCCGGATCTCTAGTAGGAACGTTTGTTGCATCACGTGCATTTGACTTTGGGGACTCAACACAGGGGTTGGGTCCGTCTAGGACAGGTGTACCCAAAATAACAGACCATCTTGATGCATCCTATGTGCTACATGTTTCATTTCTTCAAGGGTAAAAAGGTCATTTGGCAGACCAATGAGGTTTGAGGATAAATGAGAAAAAAAGAGGGTGAAGTGTAAAAATAAAGCAAGTAGGGCCCAGTTATAATTTTCTTTGACACTTTTTCAAGAAAAACCAAAAAAATGTAAAGGAAAAATCCAAAAAGATTTTGCACTTTCCCATCATTTTCCAAAAAAAAAATCAAAACAAAGGAAAAAAAAGAAAATCCAAAAAGAGTTTACATGTTTCATTATTTTTCAAAAAAAAATATTTTTTCTCTTAATTAGTTGTTTTCATTTCTCGCCTGCATCCAATCTGCCCGAACTACGCATACTTGATTCTCGTCTTTCGGGGCATGATACGTAGGCAACCCACATAGGGTCCGGTTTTCCTAGTGAATCTTAGGTTCTTGGCTTTGCGGGGTCTTAGCCAAATTTTGCACTTCTAGCCACCTTTTGGCCAAACAAACCATTTTGCAAAAATAACCTCAATCATGTCTTGCATGTGTCTAGTAGGGAATAATATTGTCTCACATTGTGTTGGTTTCAGTTTTCTCATACAGGTGTGGATCTACTTACCAGAGTTTGAGCATGACAGACACCCCGGGACTATCCAGTCAGGATCGCTCATTCAGGAGTTGCTTAAGGAGATTTTTTTTATTTTTTATGTTTTGAGTTTGTTCTTCATTTTATGTCATCTTTTACTTTCTAATTTTGTACAATAATGTCGAGTCTTTTGTTATTGTACTTCCTACTTTATAGTTGAAAAAGTGTGATGTAACTCAAAAATCCAAAAAAAAAAGAGATATTGCGTTTTTATATTTCTGTTAGATGTTTTCTTTAGAATACTAACTCTAGAAGTTCAAAAAAAATCTCTTGTGGTTTTCCTTAGGAAATTAATATCTAGAATAAAAATTGCTTTTATATTTCCTTTAGTTATTAAGACTAAAAATTCAAAAAAAAGAGAATTTTTTTTTAGTACCTCTTTAAAAAGTTTTCTTCAAGCTATTAATTCCAATATTCCAAAAAAGATTTCTTTTGAGGTTCTTCTTTAGGAAATTAACAAAAAATGAAAAAAAATTCTTTTTATTTTCACCAGAACTTTAGGACATTGTACATAGAAAAAATAACGTACTTTATCTTTTGTTTAATATTTAGAATTTTACCCTTAGGTAATCAAAACTGAAATCCAAAAATATTTTTTTTATTTCTCGTTTCGAAATCTTTCTTCAGGATATCAAATGAAAATTCAAAATATTTTTCTTTGGTTTATTCTTTAGATTTCCTTCCTAAAAAATCAAAAAAAAAATTCTCCTAGGGGTTTTTCCTTAATAATTTCTCATAGAGTATATGTTTCAAAAAAAAGGAAAAATATTTGCTCATTTAAGCTTGAGTTTAGAGTAGATTATAGAACATTAAGTCAAAAAAAAAAAGATTTGCTTCTTTTTCCCATCAGAGTAGTCATTAAGGTAAAAAAAGAAAAAAAAGAAAAAAAAGACAGAAAATGAGATTGTTAGTTTGTTTACTTTATTCCCGATCTTCCAGAACTATGCTTGGTCTGATTCATACGGCGTCATGATACATAGGCAACCTACATAGGGTTCGATCGAAAAAAAACAAAAAAAAAAGAGAAAAGGAAAAAAAAGTGAAGTCATGGCATGTGAGAAATAAGAGGAAAGAAAAGAGTGATAATTAGAAGAAGAAAAAAAAGAGGAAGGAAAATGAGCAAGCAAGTGCTAGAAAAGAAACGAAAAGAGAAGATTGAAGGGAACAAAATTGGGATGATGCCAAGTGACCTTGTGACCCTCGAAGTCATTCTAGAACCATTAATTGTTGCTAGGTGCATTGCACGCAATGTGATATTTTTAGCTGTTAAATGCCCTAATGCTAACAGGATGACCCCATTTTGTTCCTTCTGTTATCTTCATTGAGCAGAAGGGTGGTTGGTTTGTGGTTTTTAAGTAATTCATTCATACAACACGAGGTCAAAGAGCAAGGTAGTCATGGCTAGCAAAGATTTGGACATAGGGGTTGTTGATGCATTTAAGGGAATTGTTGAATCAAAATCTGAGTTGAAAGAAGAGATTTTAAGGTTGAAACGACAGATGGCCGAAATATACCAAGCCTGGATTAGGGGTCCTCCACCATCAGTTCCCACTAACTACATTGAAAGCCTTGTCACCATTCCACCACTGTCATAAGTCTAGGATATCTCCCCACAACCTTTTCACACTCCACCCGCCAAAACCACCTCATATCTCGCCCCTTTGGTCACTCATGCTTTTGTAGCTCCTCTACCAGCTACTTTTCCTTGATCCTCTAACGAGACTGTGCTCAAAGTCCCTGAGGACCAACACTATGCTCCAGAACCAACTTCCAAGGTTTCGGATCCCTACTCCCACGCTCCTCATTTTGAGCCACCCGGTGAAGCTGAAAAGCCTGCTAAGACAGTGGAGCAACATGAGATATCCAGGAAGGTGAAAATCTTAGAGCAGTCTTTAAGAAATATGTAAGGGATAGGAAGCCAGATGAGCGTGGCTTACAAAGACTTGTGCTTGTTTCCTGACATCCAACTGCCTGCTGGTCTAAAGCTGCTGAAGTTTGATTTGTATGACGGACATAGAGATCCCGTGGCCCATTTGAGGGGTTATTGCAGTGAAATGAGAAGTGTTGGCGGGAAAGATAAGTTGTTGATAGCGTATTTCAGTGAGAGCCTGACTGGGGCAGCTTTGGAATGGCATACTCGTCAAGATGTCGGTAAGTGGCATACATGGGATGACATGGCTCAAGATTTTGTGCGACAGTTTTAGTAAAATATAGACATTGTCCTAGACCGTTTCTCCCTATCTCAGATGGAAAAGAAACCCAAGGAAAGTTTTAGGGAATTTTTGTTCAAATGGAACGAACAAGCTGCTCGGGATAGTCCTCCCATTGATAGAAAATATGTTGCTGAGTCCCGCCAACGACAGGATCCAGTGGCCATTCCTGCTAACTGCTTTCAGCCTCAATACCGACCCCATGAACATCCCCAAACTCCACATAATCCACCCCAGTATTATCTTTAGAACAACATCTGGCCATCTGTCCAACCACTAGGACACTCCCTAGGGCGAGCACCAGCATCCCAAAATTCTCGTGCGCCTTCACAGGATTTTCGAGCATCCAACAATCCTAGAAAACTGGGGCATGGAGGGAAACAAAGGCAAAGAAATAGTTTCACGCTGATCGGAGAATCCTATACAAGCCTATTTGGAAAGTTGAAACACTCTGGCCTGATTGAGCCGCCCCTCGGCTATATGCCGGACCCATATGCAAAAGGATTTGATCATACGGTATGGTGCATGTACCACTCTAATGTCCAAGGGCATAGCATTGAAAATTGTCGTGCTTTGAAAAGGAAAATAGAAAGAATGGTTCAAGAAGGAATAATTGTGGTCCAAGGCAGTAATACACCAAGTGTCACACATAATCCTCTATAGGTACATGACAATGCACAGATTGTTGGGATGGTTTGCAATGACGAAGGGTTGGTCAAAGGAGTCAATGAGCCACTTGGAGAAGTTAATGATATGGAAATTGGTAATGGTCTTGTTAATATTGATGTGGAACTCAGTGGCTAAGATGTTGAGCTTGGTAATTGGAAAGACGTTCCTTTCTTGGTTAGTCGAGGAGGAGTCTTGGTGGTTCATTTTGTTGTCATTTCTGTTGTCCAAGTTATTTCAGGGTTGTAATCCGGATATTGTCTTGTGACTCAAACCCTTCTATCCTTTTATTTTCCTAGCTCCTTTAGTCGTACTAACTAATTTAGTGTTATCTAGTTTTGTTCCTGGGTTGTACCCCAGTTTATTTTGCTTGTCTTGTCGTTCAAACCCTTTCACCGTCTGTCTAATGCAATTTTCTGTTTTCTGTTATTTCTAGTCATTTTTGTTTAGTTCTCTTTTCCTTTTATAGTTCTTTTCATGTTGGCTCTAGTGACATGACATGCAAGCATAATTCTAGTCTGGTCTTAAAAGTTAGTTTAGTCATGAAGTAATAAAGCAATTTTGAAGATGATAGGGACATTTGAGGGATATAAGTATAGATTTGGACATTTCGAGATCATTTGAAGCCCAAACCATGTGATACTGGGGTAGATAATTTGAAAAGTTAATAGGGTGACAAGAATTCGTTAAGGGTGAGTGCATCCCGGATGATCTGAAGCGAGCAACTTTGAGTTCAAGTGCATCTCAAGTTACAAGATAAAGTCAAGGAAGTTTTCTCTGAATTGACAGAGGATATCCATTGTGAAGAGGGAATCACCCAACGAGGGTTCAGTACTTGACAAGGTGCTAAATAAAAGTGGAAGGCATATTAGTGATATCAATGTCGAAGCCGCAAAAGAAATATTGTGCATGATCTTCAATTTTCATTTAAAGTTGCATGTGTTGTACTTGGCATTTTCAGGGATTGGGAGGCCCTATTTCAGTTACCCAAACACTTATACCATTTGATACCCTTTTGATCCTATACTAATTTCTTTGACCTCTCCTCTTTTGGAATCAAGTTAGAGTCATGCGAAAAAAGAAAAAAAAAGTTATGTCCCCATAGGTTTATTTTAAAAGGATCATTCCAAAAGGAAAATTCAAAAAAAAAAAGAGAAAAGAAAAATAGAGATAAAAAAAGGAAACAAAAAAAAGAAGGAAAAAGAGAAAAAAAAAAGAAAAGGAAAAAAAATGAAAAAGAAAAAGGAAAGTAGTAACAAGAAAGTATCTTTGTGAACTACATTTAACCTGATTCTTGTCACCACAAGATACGTAAGCAGTCTTACGGTTCGGTCATACCAAATAAAATATTTCATAATCCCACGAAATCGAGAGTGGGACAGTCTTTCTTAGAAATTCCATCTCACAAAGAAAATGAAAAAAAAAGAACCAAATTCCCTTGTTTTAGAAATCGGGGCAAAGTTTTGAAATGGATTCCAAAAGTTGTAAATGAATTAACCCTGTTGTCTTAGTTATTTTGAGCCTTTATCCGTTCTTTCTAACCCTATCCAAAAACCACATTGCAATCCAAAAAAGACCTCCCGGATAATCTTTGAGAGTGCTAAGTTTAGACATGCCAAGAGTATATGATGTTTTTACCCTGGTTAATGCCTTGTCATCTACAGAATCAGAGGAAATAAGAAGAAAAGAATAAAGTGAGAGAGTCTTATTGGTGAAAACCTTCGCAGGCACCATAAGACGATGGTGAGTTGAGATAAAGAACAAAATGAGATAGTCTTGATGGTGAAAACCCTTCGGGCACTACAAGTCGAATAAGGATCGTGAATCAGAATGGATAATCAGAGCATTGAAGCCTAGTTTCACGGTTTAGGGGTATAACAAGAGTTGAACATCAGACTTGCTTGACAGATTAGGCCACAAGTGCATGTCATGGTCATTAGAGTTGGTATCCACATTTGATAAGTTTCTACTTTGTAGTTTTCTTGCTAGATCTCATGTCTTTTCATTGTTCCTTACTCTGCTCCTTTTGTTGTTCAAGTCCTCTTATGAGTCAGTTTGGTCAAAACAAGTGAGAAATGACTTCAACATTTGCCACCAACTTTCCAATTGCACAAAATAGGATCTGGCTAACACATCAAAGTGGCGTAAGTCAGGAAAGAGCAGCATGTGCACTGAGTTGGCAACAATCAACGTGTTTTGGGATTCATGTGAAATACAAAGGTTTGGTATATGTTAATTCATGAATAGTGCAACAGATCGAGGATGTTGGGTGAACGGATCAAAGGTATTTTCTGTGATAAGGTTGACAAAAAAAGTGATTAACTAATGACAAGCAAGGTCTTCAGCAATAGACCTCAAGGCCAAGGCCAGTGGTTTAAGTCAGGAAAGAACAGCATGCACACTGAGTGGGTGGCAATTGACGTGCTTTGGGATTTATGTGAAACACAAAGGTTCAGTATATGTTAATGCATGAGCACAATGCAACAGATGAATGGTATTGGGTTTGAACGAATCAGAGGTATTTTCTGGGATAAGGGTGACAGAGAAAGTGGTTAGTCAATAAACATGCAAGGTTTTTCGAGTTGAAATCGAAGCTATCATGGGAAGTGAATGAGCAATCACTCTCAAAGTCAAGGCCACAAACCAACCACCATATCTATAAACTCACAAGTTTTTTGTTTGAAACAGGGACAAAAATTGTGTCCAAATCAAAGCTTGGAAGTTTGAATTTGTTTTCACATGTCGTGCCCAAATTTTGTCAGCACAAAGGCGGTTTAAGAAGGGGAAACAAAAATTTGTTCGATCTGCAGGAACTCTCCATGAGGAAAGGCATGGTTTAGGGGCAAGGAATTTTGTTCGTTCTGAAGAGATCCTCCAGGAAGAAAGCATGGCACAAGTAAGTTCATTCTCGGCTTCTCAGGACCTGCCTGGATAATGCAACTTAATTTAAAGTTCTCAGTACCCTCCTGGACAATGGGACCTAGTTAAAATTCAAAACATTCATGAGTAACAAGATCTATCATAAGCTCTACCTCGAGGAAATACAGTTAAAGCTTTGGAAATCAGGCGCCCACGTGGAGAGAAAGGGAATACGAGTTGAAATTTTGGTAATCAGGAGCCTACCTAAAGAGCAAGGGAATACGTTTAAAGTGTTGGAAATCAGGCACCCACCTGGAGAACAAAGGGAAAGTAGCCGCTTTCAGAGGAGTCAGTTCGATTTGGAAATCAGGCACTCACCTGGAGAACAAAGGGAAGACAATTCAAGTGTTGGAAAATAGGCACCCACCTGGAGAACAAAAGGAAAGCAGTAATTTCAGAGGAGTCGGTTCTAGTTGGAAATCAAGCACCCACCTGGAGAACAAAGGGAAGACAGTTCAAGTGTTGGAAATCAGGTGCCCACCTGGAAAACAAAGGGAAAACAAGTCACGTTTCGAGGGAAAAATAGTGTAAGTGTTGGAAATCAGGAACCCACCTGGAGAACAAGGAGAAGCAGTTCAAGTCTCAAGGAAAAATAGGGCAAATGTTGGTAATCAGGCACCCACCTGGAGAATAAGGGGAACCAGTTCAAGTCTCAAGGAAAAACAGTGCAAGTGTTGGAAATCAGGCGCCAACCTATAGAACAAGGAGAAGCAGTTCAAGTCTCAAGGAAAAACATGTGCAAGTGTTGAAAATCAGGCACCCACCTGAAGAACAAAGGGAAAGCAGCAATGTTCAAAGGAAGACGGGTCAAGTTCAGCAATCAGGAGCCCACCTGGAGAACAAGGGAAAACAGGTCAAGTTCCGAGGAAAAGAAGTTATGGTTTTGGCAATTAGGTGCCCACCTGGAGAGCAAGGGAATACATTTCAAGTTTTGGCAATCAGGTGCCCACCTGGAGAACAAAGGAATACAGTTCATGTTACGGCAATTAGGCGCCCACCTGGAGAACAAAGGAATACAGCTCAAGTCTCGGCAATCAGGCGCCCATCCGAAGAACAAGGGAACACAGTTAAAGTCTTGGCAATCAGTCGCCCACCTGGAGAGCAAGGGAACACAGTTCAAGTTTCAAAGGAAGACAGCACATGTTTTTTTAAGGAAAACAGTTTAAGGTAACAAAGGGAATACAATTCAAGTTTTGGTAATCAGGCGCCCGCCTGGAGAACAAGAGAATGCAATTCAAATGTTGGCAATCAGGCGTCACTTGGAGAATAAGGGAATTCACTTCAGAATACAATTCAAGTCAGCAACAAAAGAAGCTCGCGGCAAGAATGCGAGTCAACAGTCCGAAATGATCAACAGAAGTTAGTCATAATCCAGAATTAAAAAAAAAAAGAAGAAAAGGAAAGAAAGAAGTGAATCCAAATGCAGAAGTAGAGAAAGATGTGAGCTGCTCAAGACATGATAATTCACAAGCACTACATGCCCGGTCTTGATCCGAAAAGCTAAAGAAGAACGAGCTAGCACCTGCAGCTAACAAGCGCCAAGGTTCAAATCTAAAGTCTGCATGAAGAACCATTCAACACTCAAGATCAAGCTTCAGAAGACTTATAGAGAGGAATCTTGTAACTCATAGTTGACACGTTTAGTTAGTCTTTTTTATTTTTTGATTTTGATGTAATAACAAGACCGCGAACCGGAACCTCGACGGAATGGCACCTCGATCGGCTCTCCACCTCGGCATACTCCATCATCTCACTCACTTCTGAACTACCCGTGGCCTGATTCCTTTATAGCCAAAGATATGTAGGCAACTCAGATACCAGGGCTCGGTCACGTTCTCTTCCTTTCTCTTAGTTTTTGGTCTCCCTAAATAAAGGTCGGGTCAAAAAACCTATCTAGTTGTTCTTTGTCTAAAAATACTTCGTGTTTCCAGTCAAAGAGGTGCAGCTGTAAACATGTGATTTTTGACCCTCCCCAAGATTTTTCATATTTTAGCATGTAAATGTTTAGTTTAGGCCTAATATCTCTATTTTAATTAGTTTTGACCCTTTTACCATATTTTCTCAAAAAAATAAAAATTACAAAAAAAATAGTTTCATTAAGGTTTTGTAGTCATTTTTTTATCTTGAAAAAATACCAAAAAAATAGGTTTGTTTTAAACGGTTAGTGTTATTTTAATAGTTATTTTCTTAAGTAAGATTAAGTAGTATTTTTAATAGTTATCTTGTTTGCTATATTATTTTTAAATACAAAAAAGAGGAGGGAATAGATTTAATTTTTTGGACTAATTTAATCTTGCTTGTAGCCCAACCAACCCAATTCTCCTTAGCCCAAATAATCCATCAACCCAGCTGACCCGCCCAAATACACCATTTTAACTCAACCATCGATCCATTTTAATCCAATGGTCACAATCTTTTCATCTATCAAATAAAAACCAAATTATAACCTAAAAAGACCAAGATGCTGACAATCTCAACAATAAGTCACAGACCTTAAGACCTCAGCCAAAACTGGAACAACAAACACGCCTAGACCCCTAGAGCTAAGAAGCAATGCCATTGAAGACCAGAGAACGACCTCATCGTTCTGCTCTTCTTCTCCAATTGAAAAACCAGCGAAAATACAACAAAAAAAAAGACTGAACCCTAAGTACACCAAGAAGAGGCAGCAATGAGAGAACCTAAACCTAGGATTCTAACAGTCGCACACTTTCAAGAGCAGCAACCCAAAAACCTGGAAGCCAAGCGAGGATTCAACGAAAATAGTAACAATAATGGTGAAAATGAAGTGAAGAAGAGGAAGCTTTGCTGCAGTTGCCCCCCTTTTCTTATTTGTTTCTTCTTATGGATTGTGTTCGAAGTGGATTTGCACTTGAGGTACTGAGAGTTGGTTCGAGTTTGTCGCCGTCGAGATTCGGGGTCACTGTTTCAGCGCGTTTTTGTTTTTCTTTGTTCTTCGATTCTGAATGTTACTTCTCTAATTTAATGTCCTAGCTTGAATATAAAAAACCAGTTCTATATACAATCAGAAAATACAAAAAAAATACTTTGGTTCATTCTGTTAAGTTTGATTTCGAGGATAGAGTTGATTTGAAATATTTGATCCAGAGTTCCGTCTTAAGTTTGAATCTGTCGACGAAGATGTTTCTATTTCTTCATTTGGTTCTGATTTTTGGTTTTTTGAGTATGGGAACAGAGTTAAGTCGAGGTTGATTCGAGTTTGTCGTTGGTTTTAGATTTTCGGTGCCGATTTGGGTTCCCGTCTGCGATTCGTCACATTTTGAGTTCAAAACAGTGAAACAATCAACTTTTTGGGCTATATTGAGGTTCAACTATTTCATCCTCGATTTGTTTTATTCACGCTTAATGTCAATTATTTGTTTGGTGATGTGATCCCGTCATTTTTTTGTAATTATTCTCCGTGGTTTTGAATTTGCCTACTCGGTTATCTTCTCATGTTTACCCGAATTGGTTATAGCTGAACATGATTTTGTCACAGTATAGAAATTGGGTTGTTATTCATCAATTAAACTACGTCAAATTAGATTAAAGGGGTTCGGGTGTGCATTTCATGTGACCCGACTCCAATTTTCAACAAGGTTAAATAAAACGTGTCGTGAACGACGGGTGCATTTCATGTAGCGTGGCTTACGATGTGTTTTAAATAACCTTGAATTTTTTCGAAATATTAAAAGCGGCTAAAGAGTTAAAAATTCACAATAGGTTTAAAACGTGTAAAAAATCAGATAATTAGGCCAATAATAATAGTTGAGCGACCGTGCTAAAACCATGGAATCCGGGAATGCCTAACACCTTCTCCTGGGTTAACAGAATTCCTTACCCGGAATTTTGTGTTCGCGGACCATAATTAGAATCTAATTTTCCTCGATTCGGGATTCTAAACCGGTGACTTGGGACACCATAAATTATTCCAAATGACGACTCTAAATAAATAAATAAATCCAGTTTTGATTGTCACTTAAATTGAAAAAAACTCTCTTATACCCTTCCGAGGGTAGTAAAAAGGAGGTGTGACACTCTCTTCAACCTACTCATGGCTAGATCGATCTGTTTCGGGTCAAATAGGAAGAACTAGAAGATTCCACCTTGTAAAGCGCCTACACCTAATGGCTTAAGCCGTTGTTCCCATTTTCTTGCTGACCTATCATGCAAAAGGTACGTCATTAGAGTGAGTGAGCTTTACATAAAGTAAAGCCTCTAAGCTCCGCTCCTTCGACTGATTGTTCACATTGGATCTCAGGTTCTCTATTGCACTACCTAAATAGGATTCTTTTCACATTTCCCTCACAGTACTTCTACGCTATCGGTCATTGAGGAATACTTAGGCCTAGGGGGTGATCCCCTTTTCTCGCGTAAAAGCGATCAGAATTCGAACACGTCGCATTTTACTGGGAAGGATTGAACCATAGGAACGAATCTATAGGGCTATCGTCTTCTTTAGCCCGATCTTCCAATCTTTTCACAATTACAGTCACTACCGCCCTTTACTCGTCTTTTTTTCATTTTTCTTGATCCCTTGATCCCCATACGACGCAACTGCGCAAGCAATACCTTTTCAATAATTGCATAATAATAACGCAATATTGCTTCAGAGATAGGAACTAGAGCAATTACATGGTACCAAGAGGCCAAACAGATTACTCAAAAATATATTTAAGACAACCTTTAACTAGTGCATAAAGCACTAAGCTTAAGGGCAGTACATGACATATAGTATCAATTTTTCTGTGTACGAGCATTCATGGTTAGGTTTGAGTCAGTTTTCTCCTAAACTAAACCAAATCAATTGAATTGATTTTTCAAATTTTTAATAAGCTGCTGCAAGTGAGGGAAGGGGGAATGCAATAAAAACGCATGTGCATGGATTAAAGAGCGCGCTTTGACGGAAGAGGGGAAGAAAAACTATAGAAATGCTAAGTGAAGCACTTATAGGGACTTCTTTAACATTCTTCTTTCCTCTTCTTGCTTATCATCTTTTTTCCTTTTCGTTGCATCCTAATATAATGAATATCAAGACGAATTGCTCCAGGTCCAGATATCTTCCTTCGAGATCGCCGGCATTAGTATAAGTTGCTTAAGTTTTTGAAAAAAAAAAGGTAGAGAAGGAAGGGTGCTTGAAGCAAGACCATGAGAAGTACTTTTAGCATTTTAAGTTCTCGGTTCAATGATAGGACATCTTTTGGCATATCCACCAGCGGTATGCCAAACCAATTAAGTCAATTCTTCATTAGTTCAGTTTTTGTTGATTTTGTCATGTTTTAGCTTTTCATTTTTTTTATTTCTTTTTAGATATATAATATATGATATCAAACACATATTTAGCCGACTATATTTCACCATATCTATTTAACGCAAAAATTAATTTTAGAATAAATAATTAAATTTATATTTTAAGGCTGCTATCAAACATGTTAATCCAAAGTGTATATAATAAATTGAAGAATAATAATAATGATAAATAAAGCGAAGATTAAGATAAAAAAATCTTATTGATCGTCGGATTTCGATGTGACTATGTTGAAATAGATTACAACCCCAATAAGAGAAAGATAATTTTGCTAACGAATATGATAGGTACATAATGAATGATCTCAAATTGTTATCTGTAATAAGATATATGTTACAAATGAATAAAGCGGGGTATTTATAGCCTAGATAGGGCGAGACTGTTTCGAGTTCCTAGCCTACATGTTAAGTATACTGTTAGCGGGATGGAGAGATCACTTCTAGTAATAACTACGATAACGTAACATACAGGGGGACATGATCTCAGAAAGGCTCCAGGTGTAGCTTCGATACTGAAAGTACTTGGTCTGCTCCGGATGCATGCTCTTCATGTTGTGCTTGTTTTAGATTCGATTAGATAGTCCGGATCATGGTTCTTCTGCTCCCTAGGCCTTTACTTCCATGCTCATAGGCTCAAAACCGCTTATATTATGTGTCATTGTTTCGTTGTGCCATACGATAAGATAAAATTTTGCCAATAAAAGATAGTCCTCACTTGTCGAATAGTTCTCCAAGAAATGCTCGAGAAGTGAAAATCCTTTGACTGGAGGAGATCTTAATCAAGATCCACTATTAACAATATTCCGCTATTAAAGTGATAAATTTGTGATTGGGATACCTGGCGATTCCTAACTGGCTCTGTAGTTGATTACAATCCCCAAGGTCATGATGATTGCTTATATGATTGAAGTCTTTCTGGAGTTTAACGATTATGAAAAGTGGGTTTCTCGCCTATATATATATATATATATATATATATATATATATATATATATATATATATACATACAAGACCTGTTAGTTTGCCAATTACTTAGAACAATTTCTTTTGCAATTTTCTCAACCTCTGTTGAACCTTTATCTTCTCTTCTTATTTCTCCTTTTGCTATTATCATGGACTATCAAAACCCTAAACTTATAGCAATTATAGATCTTTCTCCGTTAAACTAGATGAGTGACACCACATAGCCTTAAGAAGTTCTCTTCGTTTCTCATGAGAAAAGGAAGAAAGCACAGAAATCGCATAAAGGAAGTAAACGAAAACACGGTACTGAGCCCCTTGTTTATAACCTTCTCCCCAAGCAATTTATTTTGAAGAGGAAGGAAGTCATATAGTAGGGCGACGATTCAATTCGTGGGCAATCATGTGAACAATTTGATTCTTTGGATCACGAGGATCATCTCCCTGTTAGGAGGGAAAGTCACTGGGGAAATCATGTTGACATTCAATTGCCTTTGGAGAATGAGAGGTTTATCATCCCACTGTACCGGTTTTTCCTTTGTATATACTTATTTGTTCACCCTCGAATTCGAACCTCCAATAGTCACCATAATTTTAGACTTTTACTGGCACTTCAATATTTGGATGCTAATATCATGTCTCCATTTCTTTCCAAACTTGGTTGAGGTCAATCTCATTCAGTATCTCCTCGATCTTTACGCCCCAAGCCCATTCAGGGGCAACATTGTTATTATTGTCAATCATTGTTCGTGAGCACTTGTGAACACGAAGGATGACTATGATAGATAACGTATGACCGATATGTGACCATCTCGACCTGAGAATTAGTTTCTTTTGAGGACCAGCCCTTTCTGAAAAAGTGAAACAACAAGTGTAAGCATATCGCCATTAATTTGGGCCAGTATTTTTAACTTACTTTTGACTCGTGATTTTTATATTGCAGCGGTCCTGGAAGAACTCAAAAAAGTTCCCAACATCGAGGAATGGGTTGATAATCCTCCCCAATAGTCTAGAGGTCCTAGAAGTACATCTCGAAGTGTCATGCCCCAAACCTGAAGAGGCGTGGACAGCACCCGATGCTATACTCGGCCCGAGCTTACCACTCTGTAACTTCTAACTCTGGAGGGGTAACCCTCAACTTAGGCCGATGAGGCCATATTCTGAATCATCTGAAAATAATGTCTCTCTCATCTAAGGGGTAAACATACCCAAAAGCTTATATATATAATTTTGCAGGTCGACGAAGCCGCCATGAACATCTACTACTATATAAAATATACAGGACTCGTCTACAAGCCTCTAGAGATAACTAAACTGTACCATGATCGGGATAGAGCCTCAACCTACCCATCAAACTTGTATATATAAAATGGACTCCAAGGTTTAGACTTGGTAGCTCCGAGGAAGTGGAGCTTACCAACCAAGCTGATGTTTGACTCTATCTACTGAGAGGGTCTGTCCAACTGTCAATCAGGACTTGCAGGCATGAAATGCAGCGTCCATAGCAAAAGAGACGTCAATATGAAATATTGTAGTGCATTGGATTCCTAGGCAACTGCATCTAGTAGAGATGACTAAAGACCAAAGCAATCTCCTTTCTAGTCTAGTCTAGGCTTCTAGCCTTAGAAATGAGTCCTTAAACTCCCCTAGCTGCATTAGCGGTCTTAGCACTTTCCCTCTTTTTTCGGACGAGTCAAGCAAGTCTAAGAAGAGTACCGAGTATGTAAGGCAACAGAATAACTGAAAGCTCAAACTGAACTGATAATATAATAATTGAAAGTAACAGGGAGTCAAAGATAATCTGAAGATATGCTTACATGTTGATACTGACTCAACTCTCTTAATATAGTAAGTAAATAAGTTGTCCGGCCTTATAAGGCTCGGTATGTGTAACTGTTATGCCATAGTAGGCTAACTCATAGGCGCTCGGCCATACTAGACTTTGTATCTCAGCCATTCTGGGCTTGCTCATTAGCGCTCGGCCACAGTAGGCTCGGTATATAACTAACCATCTGATCAGAGGTTGCCCAATAGGGGAAAGCCCATCGATTATAGCTCGATGGAGATGAAAATATAGTAATACTGTATATATATGTGTGTATATATATATATATATATATATATATATATATATATATATATATATATATATATATATAGACTCTATGTTCTCTTGGCTGAAAGAAGACAATATTAAACTCAATTTGAAATCTCGATAAGGAAGAATACCGTAACTTATGAGACTAGGACAATGTACATAAATTCAGGAATATGAACTTCTCTTTATGTCTCGTTATCAAACACCTATAGTTTCAGGATCATGCCAAAATGAAGGAAAGGTTTAGCCTTAACATACCTTAACCCCGTTGAGTCCTTAATAGCTTCCAAGCAACTCTTCAAACAACTCAACTCAGTCTACCATAGCATAAGGAGATTCAAAATTAATGCTGAGTAAAGGCTAAGTCTGTAACTTAAGCTAGTAGCTCGTTTTATGTAAATTTGGGCAGCATCTCCCTTGTACCAAGGACCTCCTACAATACCATATACCAATAACAACAACCAGAGCAATGCAATAAGAACAACATCAACAATAGGGTACAAAATATTTCATGAACAAGTCGTCAATATATCATGACGAGCGGCAAGCTCGGATTGAATCCCTTCAGCACCTGTCAACCCCTTTTTCACCGTTTATAGACATCTTACATTAACTTAACAGCATCATTAACATGATAGTAAAGTCATTCATCAATTATTTCATCCTTATACCATATATTTATAACAAAGGAAACAATCCACAACTCCAACTATCTTCAATTAGCAACTTTATTCACTAGTTCATGTCTAGTACATCATTTTAACTGAATCAAAATTAGATAACCTAAATCACATGAAATAATACAATACAAATACCTCTTACAGTATCTTCAAGTCAAAATCCAAGTTATATTTAGCTTACAACATCCCTTAATCGCAATACAGCACCATAGAATTGACTTAAGCTAATCCAAGTATTATCTTGCAGTTTATCATCCTAAAAACTTGCCCAATATACAAGAAAGATTAAGCACAATTATTAGTCTATTATACTCACCTTATCCAGTAGCAACAACTTGAAATTTCAACCAAACATAGCCCACAACTATCCTCAATGACAACACAACCTCAACGAGGTGTTGTTCTTCACTAGAACTAACTTTTGATGTTGAAATATGGTATAATCCATTTGCAAGACTTGAAATAACCTAGGGTTGATATGAAAACCTTGGGAGAGTATTTTACTAAACTTAAACCACTTAAAACAACCTCCCAAACAAGCTGGAACCACCTAAAAATCAGCAACAACAAGAAGAACAAGAAACCTACAAGCGCGACGGGATTCCCGACAATTGATTTGTGTTGTTTGCCCTTTGTTTGGGTCTTGGATCATGAGAGAACCTTGAGAGAGTATTTTTAGGTGTCTGGGGTCTGAAGATACTATAAAATAATGAGTTAAAATGGGGTTGAGGCGTCTTATATATATATATATATATATATATATATATATATATATCAACTGCCATTGTAGGTCCCATAGAGAGCTGCTTGGTGCAGTCTCGTAAAAATGCTAATATCTCTGTACTACAATATCGTATAGACAAACGGTTTAATGTGTTACAAACTAGACTCATAGATCTTCAATTTGGTAGGTAGATCACCCTATAATTCGAAGAATTTGGAGAAAATAGCATCTACATTTGACCTAATGTTCAACACATTTATGAATGTAACTTGTGATGACCTTTGTCAACTTTTGCTCCACAACTTGCTTGACTTAAAATAATAACACGTGACTATCATACGACTAAAATAAATCATAACATAACCTTCTTATGTTGTTAAGCACCCTATTCGCATCACAAAAGTACACGTTATAATATTCCCAACTTGTCGACATTAGACTAAACTTATTTTCTTTAATTTGTTTAGCTTCTTCGCCTTTCAACCCTCTTAGTACTTGTTATACATGATCTTACAGATTTGTAATCTCCAAGGTAACATGATTAACTTAATTTATGTACTCTCAAAGGTGATCTTATTTCTGAGCTTATATCAATTGACTTACGAATACTTTTTTGTACAAAGATATAGGGTGTAACATCATTCCCCCCTTTGGAACATTCGTCCTCGAATGTTGACTGATGCGTTTATCAGTCTCATAACCTATAGCTCTTACAAATACTTTACTGCTTCCCTTTCCATCTAGGTAACTGTTCTATGAATAAGTCCAAAGGCTAGGGCATTCCCCCCTTTAGGCCTCTTTCTCACACCACGACTTGTGGTCGGAATTCTTCCAATCTCGTAACTGTTGCTATCTTATGTCATGCAGCCTGTATGACTCTGTCCTTATATGTGCGCCTATGTGACTTTTCTCTCCTTTTTCCTTCAAATTATAGTCAATCTCTAGGCCTCACTTTGTGAACATATACAGAACTATGACAAGTTGTCCCTCTGAAATCTATAGGTGTACTGATGTTTTTCGCTCGGTACTTTGTCGAACTTACGACTATTGCTATATCTTGTTTTATAGCCTCGGTTAGCTATGTTTATGGATTTACTATATCTAGTTAGCTTATACTATACCACAACACTTACTTTGATTTATTATGGCCAAGGTATGCTACCCAATTCCAGGTTACTCTCTTGTTGCTTATCCTATATATATATATATATATATATATATATATATATATATATATATATATATATATATATATATATATATATAAATTTAAGTCCCTTAATGCTTTCTCATTACTATTCATCTTAAGAATGACAACCCAATCCCATCTCACACTTTGGAACATTCATCCATCTATTATTGATTCACCTTAATGTTGATCTATAATCTACTACTGATCACTTGAAACCTCTTATGTAATATATTGTCACTAGGGCTCACATCTCATCAGGGAACATCTGGAGTTATTTTCCCGATCCACTTAGGGTTAATACTATACTTCAATAACTGAATTTCATAGCATCCCAACTTGATTCACCTTGTGAGGGTATTTTAATCATGTACAATTCGTGAAATCCCTTTTCTTTGAATCATTACCCAATCAAAGGCCTAAATGTCATCCTCTTATCTATCACAATTACACCCTTATTCTACCACTTGGGCAGCATTCCATCTCTTCTAAATTCTCCTAGTCTTAAACTCCTCTGAGTTCACTCATGCTATACTGAGCTTTTTATAACTTATGAAAACCATCAGCTCTCTTGTTGTGATGGGTTTAACCCTGAGGACTTACCTATTCTTGTCACCTTCTCACTCACCTTTTCTTATCCTTACTCCTGTCTACCTAAAACCTTGTCGCTCTACCATACTTTAGCTTGCGGCCTACATATATCTATTTATACTACTCACAACCTTCATTTAACTTACTAGCGCCATAGATTTCCTTATGTTATTATGGAACCTCAAGCGAGACATCATATCTTCTCTAACTCTTCTTTACTCTCTTAACTAGACCTCTCTGAACCTGGAAACCATAGGCTGAAAGATATGCCACTGACGACAACACTATCATTTCTTGATACAGAATTACGATGCTTCTATCCCTCTATCTGATATCTGGATTATTCGTAACCTTCTGTAATTGGGTATCTCGTACCTTCTTCACATGTACCTTACTTACCTTTAAAACTTGCATTGTATCTTCTATCTCTTTCATAACCTCCCTTCCACATAGGTGGAATTCGCATCCACACCTTAAAGCTCTACTATAATACTTGCACATCATGTGCATACACAATCCAGCGAAGGCTTCATACTGATTTCTTATGAGGTTGGTATTGTTCTAACTAGATTTATCATAGAGCCATTATAGAATATGGTCGTTATACTATTTCTTTTGTACCTATGATATTTTGAGTGATTCTACAATGTTCTGAATCATGATTTCTATACTCATTAGGGTCTAATAATCAGACTCCTAATTCACTTAGCTGATGTAACTCTTTAGTTTCCTCTTCTATCTCAGCCTTTAAGTAGGCTTACACTATATTCCGATCTGTGACTCAGGGTATTAATTATTACTTTAGCCCCTCGTGGATGCTATGGAACATCCATGATATAACCTTCTAGCAATTCAAGCTTTTGTCTGTGACGTGGACTCAATTCTTTCTTTTAACTTATACAAGAGTATCTTATAGCTGTATCATTGTCAACATATATGCTGCATGGATAACACTCTGAGATCTTAAGTGTGTTCATAATGTAATTAACTCTGGGTCATAGATCGAATAATTCCTTTCGTGCCTTCTCAACTTTCGTTAAAAGTAAGAAATTACTTTTCTTGGTCGTTCTGCGACTTGTTTCATGAATACTTGGCTTATCTTAGTGCCCACATATATTGGAATTTTTGTGCAACTCATACGATCTCGAATATTACTTTGGATTTTACTTCATGCTCCTTAGTCACAATAGGTACCACTTTCTTATAGAGTACTTACGATGTTGTAGTGAGACTGTTGTTACAAGACCATTATTTATTTAGGTCACTATGCTTAGTTTGAAGCCTTCTTCCTTATTTTTTCAGCTAGTCTTTCATTGTAGCATTTAGGGAAAACTCTCTGACTTTTATAAAGCCGAGATATTATCCCATCATATACCTGACAGAATTTTTAATGTTCTTACTCACCTATAAATATCCTTAGTTACATACCTCTGTGCCCTTGTTCTCATAGGGTTACTTCTGAACTCAATTTTTTTTGTCTCCCTCGTAGCACTCTCTTTTATTTTCGTAACACTTTTACGACAACTATAACTACCTCAACTCCTATCTGAATATTTCTCAAGGATTACGATGTCGTATCTGCAAGACTAAATTCCCTAAGCTGGGATTCACTAGGTTTATCTTGAATAATTTGTTGATTTATCTGTATCCTCTTGTCTAGCCATAACTAGAATCTTCCTGAATCAACTACTAACTACTCGTTGGTCCATTCTCATATCTATATTCTGTGTAATCATTCTTGGGTTGTTTCCTTTGTCTTAACTTACCTCTCGTACTGGCTCTTTATGTATCAAGTGTTCATTCTCACTTATTTATCAATAACATCTTGGGAGGGAACCCTTACTGCATATCCATAAGGAGACCCTTACTGCATCTCCCTACCACCGTGCTTGTCTAATTTTCTGGAGTCATAACATATATGTAGGATCTGAATAAATGCAATCTCACCCCTTTCACCTTTTTACCGCATTCTTCCTTAACTAGTCCATAGTTACATCTTCATATTTGGCATCTTTTCACATCTTTACTGACTATTACTCACCTTGTAGTAACCCTTCTATACTAGGGATAATAGAATTTCTTACGTGCGAGGGTGACACCTAGTGTAACTGGCACACTTACTCCCTTAAGCTTAACTCTATTCACATTGCTTGCTTTAGGGAAGTGTCTTCCTGAATGACCTTTAAAGGTTATTCTTCCATTGTCCATTCTATCACTTCCGGAACACAATCTTTGAAATTCTTACGATGCCGACTATTATCAAATCCTTTGGTCCCTAAATCATGTTCGATATTTTTTCTTGTTTACTAGCCTATGTTGATTTCTATTACTCCGGGGGGTCTAACTTATCCTTCTGGTAATTATGTTGGAGTCGCCAACTCATTTTCTCGAAATGAGGATATGACTTTATGGCTTATACTCTTTTATAATCTCAAAGCATGTCACCTCTTGTCTTTTCCTTTACTTGACTATAGACTATGTCATCCTGTCATATTATGATTTACAGTTACCATCCTTTTATCACATCTTACTCGTAATGCTTCATTTACTCTCTTCTTATTCTCCTGCTAATATCTCTGTTTGTTACCTTATTCTAAAAACTTCAACAAAATATTCTTTCACTTTTATCTCCCCTTGCTTCGTCTCACTGGCTCTTCGGGTCGCCTACTATTCTCTTTTTACTAGGGCTGGGAGTCATACTAAAGTAAATATTTATCACTTTTAGGATGCCACTACATGTATTCTGATATTTTTGAACGTTCTAGTATTCATATCTGACTGTACTATTCTAGAGTGCACCATCTAGTATGCATGATCTAATAGGGTCACGTCGTCAAGAATTCTCTCTCTACTAATGCCCTTACCTACTGCTATATTATCCCTCTAGCTAGCTGTAATTTTTCAAATTGCAAGCATCTCTATAATTAGCAAACATATGTCTTGGCTCAAACTCTTATGACTCAGCTCTATAGCACGATGTGGATTTGAAAGAAGGGTAATAGACTCTTAAATGCCTTGTAGCTTCCTGTTGATATAATGTGGTGCACAACACATCTATAAATAAGGTTCTACTAGACACGGCTTGTAAACTCCCTAGGACAGAATTGCTTTGATACCAAGTTTGTCACGCCCCAAACTTGAAGAGGCGTGGTCGGCACTTGGTGCCATACTCGGTCCGAGCGTACCACTCTGTAATTGTGAACTCGGGAAGGGTAAACCTCAACTTACGTCGAAGAGGCCATATTCTGAATCATCTAAAAATAATGTATCTCTCATCTGAGGGGTAAACATACCTAAAGGCTGATATATATAATTATGCAGGCCGATGAAGCCACCATGAACATCTACTTCTATATAAAATATACAGGAATCATCTACAAGGCTCTAGAGATAAGAGAACTGTACCATGATCGGGATAGGGCCTCGACCTACCCATCAAACCTGTATATATAAAATGGACTCCAAGGTCTAGACATGGTAACTCCGAGGAAGTGGAGCTTACCAACCAAGTTGAGGTTTGACTCAGTCTACTGGGAAGGTATGTCCAACTATCAATCAGGACCTACAGGCATAAAATGCAGCATCCCTAGCAAAAATAATGTCAGTACGAAATAATATACCGTGTATGTAAGGCAACAGAATAATTGAAAGCTCAAACTGGCATGGTAATATAATAACTGAAAGTAACTGCAAGTCAAAGATAATCTGAAGATATGGTTACCTACTGATACTGACTCAACTCTCTCAATATAGTAAGTAAATAGTTGTCCAGCCTTATAAGGCTCGGTATGTGTAACTACTATGTTGTAGTAGGCTCGCTCATAGGCACTCCGCCTTACTAGGATCTGTATCTCGGCCGTTCTGGGATCGCTCATAGGCGCTCGGCCACAGTAGGCTCGGTATATAACTTACCATCTCATCAGAGGTTTCCTAATAGGGGCCTACCAGTCGATTATAGCTCGATAGTGGTGAAAATACTGTAATATTATATATATATAGACTCTCTACTCTCTTGGCTGAAAGTAGAAAATATTAAAATTAATCTAAAGTCTCGATAAGAGGGAATGTTGTAACTTATGAGACTAGGACAATGTACATAAATTCAGGAATATGAACTTCTCTTTATGTCTCGTTATCAAACACCTGTAGCTACAGGATCATGCCAAAATGAAGGAAAGGTTTATCCTCAACATACCTTAACCTTGTTGAGTCCTTAATAGCTTCCAATCAACTCTTCAAACAACTCAACTCAGTCTACCATAGCATAAGGAGATTCAAAATTAGTGCTGAGTAAAGGCTAAGTCTGTAACTTAAGCTAGTAGCTCATTTTATGTAAATTTGGCCAGCATCTCCCTTGTAACAAGGACCTCCTCCAATACCATATACCAACAATAACAACCAGAGCAATACAATAAGAACAACATCAACAATAGGGTACGAAATATTTTATTAACAAGTCGTCAATATATCACGACGAGCGGCAAGCTGGATTGAATCCCTTCAGAACCCTTCAACCCCATTATCACCCCTTATAGACTTCTTACATTAACTTGACAGCATTATTAACATGATAATTAAGTCATTCATCAATAAGTCCATCCTTATACCATATATTTATAACAAAGGATATAATCGATAACTCCAACTATCTTCAATTAGCAACTTTATTCACTAGTTCATGTCTAGTGCATCTATTAAACATAATCAACATCAAGATAACCTTAAGTACATGCAAGAACACAATATAAATATCTCCTAAAGTAGCTTCAAGTCCAAATCCAAGTTATATTTAGCTTACAACAGCCCTCAATAGCAATACAACACCATAGAAGTGACTTAAGCTAATCCAAGTATTATCTTGTAGTTTATCATCTTAAAATCTTAACCAACATAAAATAAATCTTAAGAACAATTAGTATTCTATTATACTCACCTTAGCCAGTAGCAAAAACTTGAAATTTTAGCCAAACATAGCCCACAACTATCTTCAATGACAACACAACCTCAAAGAGGTGTTGTTCTTCACTAAAACTAACTTTTGATGTTGAAATATAGTGTAATCCATTTGCAAGACTTGAAATAACCTAGGGTTGATATGAAAACCTTGGGAGAGTATTTTACAGAACTTAAGCCACTTAAAACAACCTCTCACATGAGCTGGAACCACCCAAAAATCATCAACAACAAGAAGAACAAGAAACATACTAGCGCGACGGGATTTCCGACACTTTATTTGTGTTGTTTACCCTTTGTTTGGGTCTTGGATAATGAGAGAACCTTGAGAGAGTATTTTTAGGTGTCTAGGGTCTGAATATGCTGAAAATTAATGAGTTAAAACGGGGTTGAGGCATCTTATATATATCAACTGCCATTGTGGGTCCCATAGAGAGCTGCTTGGCGTGGTCTCGCAAAAACACGAATATTTCTCAAATCCAATGCTGTATCGACAAAAGGTTTAATGCGTTAGAAACTAGATGAATAGATATTCAATTTAGTAGGTAGATAACCCCATAATTCGAAGTAAATTGGGAGAAAATCGCATCTACATTTGACCTAATGTTCTGCACATATATGAATGTAACTTGTGATGACCTTTGCCAACTTTTGTTCCACAACTTGCTTGACTTAAAAACATAACACACGACTATTATACGACAAAAATAATTCATAACATAACCTCCTTATCTTGTCAAATACCCTATTCTCGTTACAAAAGTACACGTTATAACATTTCCAATATGTCGACACTCGACGAAACTTATTTTCTTCAATATGTTTAGCTTCTTAGCCTTTCAACCCTCTTGGTACTTGTTATCCATGATCTTAAAGATTTTTATTCTCCAAGGTAACATGATTAATTTACTTTATGTACTCTCAAAGTGTGATGACCCTAAAGGTTATTTCTTGTTTTAGAAGTCAAAAATGTGCTCCGAGGCCTTAAAACCTCTTCTTATCTCACCTCGATTTGCTTGTGCAGTCGAGGCGCATTTCCGGAAAGCTTTTACCTGAAATTTAATAAAAGTAATGAATTTGACCCTTAAAATTGATTAAAGTTGAGTTTGGTCAACATTCTTGGTAACAGACCCAGACCCATGATCCGACGGTCCCGTATGGTCCGTAGTAAAATATGGGACTTGGGCATATGCTCGGAATCGAATTTTGAGGTCCCAATCCCGAGAAATGAATTTTTAAAGAAAGTTATTTGCTGGAAAATATAAAGGCTTTTAGAAGTGAATTGATGCATTTTCTTGATGGTATCGGGCCCATATATTGGTTCCGAAGCCCGGTACAAGTTTACAATAATAATTAAGTTGAATCTGTGGAATTTGGTAAGAATCGGAATTTATTTGGTATAAAACGGACCTATATTTGAGAATATGGAAATTTCGATGTTCTTGAGTAATTTCATGAAATTGAGGTTTAATTCATAGTTTTTGATGGTATTTTTATGATTTGATCGCACGAACAAGTCCATATGATATTTTTAGACTTGCGTGCATATTTGGTTTGGAGCCCCGAGGGTTCGAATGATTTTGGATAGGCTACAAAGTGAATTTAGACTTAGAAAAAAAATAGTTGTTGCAGGTTCAGTGATGTTGCAAGCTCTGATCTCGCAATTGCGAGGTCAGACTACGCAATTGCAAGCCCAACAGGCTTGGCAATTGCGAGGGGCTAATCGCAATTGTGAAAAATGCCCTGGCCAGCCTTGCTCGCATTTGCGAGCATTTCTCCGTAAATGCAAAGTTTTCAGAAATTCCCAGTAGTCGCAAATTCGAAGGTATCAGAAATTCTCAGGGCTCGCAATTGTTAACCCCTGGTCGCAGTTGCGACATCTGCACCTTATAAGTGGGATTTTTGACGAGATTTCATCCATTTTTCAAACTCTTTCAAATCCTAAACTCTCTTGGGCGATTTTCCAAAAAATGATTCTTCTCCAAATCATTAGTAAGTAATTTCTAACTTATTTTCTTCAATCTATAACATCTTTTTACATGATTTAATTTCAAAATCAACGGTTTCTCAAGGGAAATTAGGTGTTTTGGTTAGAAGTTAGGATTTTCAAATTTTGTGGATTTGGATCTCGATTTGAGGTCTGATTTCAAAACTAATTACATATTTGAGTTCGTGAGTGAATGGGTGATCGGGTTTTGGTTCGAAATTCGGGTTTTGATCAAGCGGTCCCGGGGTCGATTTTTGACTTTTTGGGGAAAACATTTGAGAATTCATATTCATGCATTAGAATTGGTTTATTTAGTATTTATTGATGTTATTGAATTAATTATGGCTAGATACGAGTGAATTGGTGGTGGAATCGAGAGGTAAAGTAGTGGTTGAGAGTTGAATTACCTGTGGCTTGAGGTAAGTGTTTGGTCTAACCTTGACTTGAGGGAATAGGAATCCCCGACTTATTTGCTACATGAAATTTCATGTGTGTGGCGTATAGGTGTGGTGATGAGTACCTATGTGCCACCAAAATTACCATGTTTAGTTGTTTCCCTTCCCCGTTTCCTATTATATCATTCCTTGTCTTAATTGCTACCTGCTTAACTGTTCTATGCTTTAATTGCTATTTTACATAAATGTCTTCATGCCTAATTGCTTTATATTAACTGTTGCCCTCATACTTGGAGTGTCTAATTGTTCCATGGTTCCGTTTAGTTATATTGTTAGTTTGGGTTGAGCTGTTGGTGCCTTATGGTGCACTTTGGTTGGACCTGCTGTTTAGCCTTCGTGGGTGAAGTTCATAATCGTAGGGATAACCCCTTTATACGAGTTGAAGTGTAGAAATGTGAAAATTAAGTCAACTTGTGAAATTCTTGGTATTTTCTCTTTGTGATTGGTGTTGATATATTTATATGTTGGGATCGGATTGCACGTCGCAACAAGGAAGAATAAGGGAGGAAAGTGATTTTCTGGTGGGATCGGGTTGCACGCCGCAACAAAGAGTAATAAGGGAGGACAGGTGGGATCGGGTTGCGTGCCGCAACAAGGAGGAATAAGGAAGAATGTTGATACTAATGTTGTTGAATATTGATACTATTATTATTGGATTTTTGATACTGATGTTGTTTATATGGTCGGATTGGAATGCATGCTGCATCAGTTATGTTACGCCCTGCAATATTACATCGATATTACGTCCCGCAGTATTATATTACGACGATGTTATGCTTCGCAGTATTAAATTAAACGATGTTGCACCATGTAGTATTGTACGTTAAATTTGTCGTAAGGTAATTGACATCAGTCCAAGGAAAAGATTATTTGGAGATTAAAAGGATTATACTATTTCAAATAAGTGATGAGTAAATTCGTGAAGGTGAGAGGGGAAGCAAGTCAAAGAAAATGAATTTTCGTCCAAAGTTTGGCATGTCGGGATAAAATACGGGTCACGTGTTAATATCCGGTATTTATGAACTAGTACCATACAAGGTACTATATGACCAAGATACTAGGATGTATAAAGTGTATTAAAAATAAGTAGAATTTTAATTAATTTGAGATAATTATTAATTATGCGAGTAATTTGATTAATTACCATGTAGCGGGATATTATCTAATTAAATTAATTGACTAATGGATAAGACCAAAATAGCACGTGGCAGCAAGCCACTATTAAAGCCTATGACTCTTAGTCATATTGGCTTAGTGGTCATTTAATGTTATAGACACTTAGGTGTAAGTAAGTGTAAGACATTACAATCTTGGTCTCATAAACCTTACAAAGTCTTGGTTTCATTTTATTTTAGACAAAAATCAGAACTCTATTAGTCATAAAGTAAAAATCAAATACCTCTTCCTGATTCAAATTCAACATGTTCTCAAACCAGTACGTTAAGGCTCAATCCAACCAAAATTCTTGCGACCAAATCGATTCCAACAAGAATTATTAGAAGTTTAACAACATAAAAATTATGTTGTTCTAAAGAAGTACGGTGCAATATTTTCCAAGAATATTATACTGATTTTTCCTTACTCCATGTATGTTAAGGTTATCCCTTCTTTCTTTTGGCATGATTTATATGACACAAGCGAAACGAGCAAATGCACAACTTCCATAAATTACGCTATTCGTAGAAATGATAGAAATGTGTATATTCTTATTCTCCCATGTGTCATATTATTCTATCATCTGTTCATGAGACTCAAAAATACGTAAGTTGGTAAAGTTTATTTCATGATATTACTCAAAGGCATAATGGTCTTATGACATTCCGGAAGATTTTATTAACGTACTTTTCATGCATTGCATTCATGTACATTGAACCATGACCATATGGTGTTATATACGTGTATATATGTATATTATACATATATGGGATATGGGGAAAGGTTACGGCGTTATATACGCACCACCACCTGATCAGCTGGTATACGTTGATGATTTGCCCACGGTGGCCGAGATGATATCATGGGATGCTCTTAGAGTCCTGATGATGTTATGAACCATGTACCTATGCACAACATGAAATTCATACGCATATGCAAGACACTATAATTATTTCATGATTTACGGAGTTATCAACACTTCAAGTTGAGTCATTTACTTTCTATTCCTTCCATGTTTGTAATGTACTTATTTATGTGTCTTACATACTCGGTATATTATTTGTACCGACGTCCCTTTTGCCTGGGGATGTTGCGTTTCATGCCTGCAGGCCTCGATAGACAGGTCGAGAGTCCTCCAAGTAGGCGATCACCTCAACGGAAGATATTGATACACTCCATTCGGAGATGCTTGTTTGGTCAGTATGATTTAGATGTGTATTATTTGGTATGGCGGGGCTCTGTCCCGACCTTTATGAAAATTATGTATCCTTAGAGGCTTGTAGACAGATGTCATGTACGTAAAAGATTGTATGGCCTTGTCGGCCTATGTTCAGTATGAGTGGTTGTTTTGGCCTTATAGGTCCGTACGTCATATGTATAAGTTTGGATTACATGTTGGATCGTCCAATGTCGAGTATTTCTCCATGTTTTACTGTACTTATCTCATGACAACCTCTTTGGATTATTTACCTATGATAGTATGATACGAAAGATATGTTACATAGGTACTCGGTTGAGTAAGGTACCGAGTGCCCGCTGAGGCACATAGGTTTGGGTCATGACAAGTTATGTTTTTGGGCATGTGTTTCTGTTGAATGTCTATTACTGAGATATTGAAAAGCTCCTAAGGATTGGTTATAGCTAAAAGTAGTAGTAGTACAGTTGGATTCCGGATTTATTTAATGTTAGTTATTATTTATGTACATTCTGTATTTATTTTTCGTTTGGTATAAACTGTTGCAGGTTGTTTATGTTGTATGCCCCGCCGTAGCCTCGTCACTACTTCATCGAGGTTAGGCTTGGCACTTACCAGTACATGGGGTCGGTTGTACTGATACTGCACTATGCACTTCCTGTGCAGATTTCGGAGCTAGCGGCTGATCAAAGTTCAAGGGTGCTACCTTCAGTTCAGGAGACCCAAGGTAGACCTACAGACGTCCGCAGGCCCTGGCATCCCCTTGTATCTTTACTGTATTCTGTTTTTACTTTCCTTCGGAATAGATGTATATTTTTCTTTCAGACCATTATTTGTAGTAATCGTAGACAGTTCGTGAATTGTGACTCCAGTTCTGGGTAGATGTTATTCCGGATTTTGTTAATGTTCAAGTTAAGCTTTTAAATTGTTTTCTTCCGCATTTAATTCTATTAATTCATCTTGTTAAGTCATTTATATCTGAAATATAAAGGAAAATAGTGTAATAAACTATGACGTTGGCTTGCCTAGCGAGTTCAATATTAGGTATCATCAAGGCCCCGAAGGTGGGAAATTCAGGTCGTAACAAGTTGGTATTAGAGCTCTAGGTTGCTTAGGTCTCACAATTCACGAACAAGCTAGGTAGAATCTGAAGAATCGGTACGGAGACGTCTGTGCTTATCCCCAAGAGGCTACATAGTTTAGGAAAACTTTACATCTATTCTTTCCTATCGTGCGACTTGAATTCTCAATGCTAATTGAACTTCCACTATGTTCTTTCGAAGATGGTGAGAACACGTATCACTTCATCAGCTGATCAACAGCCCGAGCGCCCAGTGGAAGCTCCTACGAGGGGCAGAGGATGAGGCCGAGGCCGAGGTAGGGGCATGGCTCAGCCTAGAGCTCGAGCAGTAGCACCAGGTGTGGAGCCTCAGGTAGAGTTTCGGGATGAGGTTCCGGCTCAGACATTTCCAACAGGACCATCTCAGGTCCCAGAGGGGTTCATCGCTACCCCGGTACTCCAAGTTGCTCTAGTCTATCTAGTGGACCTTATGGAGAGTGTCACCTAGGCAGGCTTACTTCCTGTAGCACCAGCCGTCTCTCAGTTTGGGAGAGGAGCACAAACTCCCGCTACCCGCACTCCGGAGTAGATGGCTCCTCAATTTCAAACTCCAGCAGCTCAGCCAGTTGGAGTAGTTCAGCCAGGTGTGGTAGCTCAGACCGGTGATGGAGCAGCTATGTTTGCTGATGCTTTATGGAGGTTGGATAGCTTCACCAAGTTTTTCACTACTACCTATGGTGGTACATCTTCAAAGGATCCCCAGGACTATTTGGACAGTTTCCATGAGGTTCTTCGGAACATGGGGATAGTGGAGACCAATGGGGTCGACTTCGCTGCTTTTTGCTTATCAGGTTCCGCCAATAAATGGTAGAGGGATTTTTGTTTGGCTAGACCAATCGGGTCGCCTTCTTTGACTTGGGATCAGTTTTCTTAGCTATTTCTGGAGAAGTTTCTTCCTATCACTCAGAGGGAGAACTATCAGAGGCAGTTTGAGCGTCTCCAGCAAGGTTCTATGACCGTCACTCAGTACGAGACTAGATTCATTGACTTGGCCCGTCATGCTCTTCTTATACTTCCCACCGAGAGAGAGAGGGTGAGGAGGTTTATTAAGGGACTCGCTCAGCCTATCAGATTGCAGATGGCTAAGGAGACCAGGAGCGAGATTTCTTTCTAGGATGCGGCCAATGTGGCCCGGCGAGTTGAGGCAGTTCTATCTCAAGGAAGTGGTCAGGGGTCTGATAAGAGGCCTCGTTATTCGGGTAGGTTCAGTGGTGCCTCATCTGGAGGCAGAGATTCTTTTGGTAGGGGCCATCCTCCCAAGCCATTTCACTCAGGACTTCAGGCATCTCATGGAGCTTCAGGGGGCGTGGTTCTTATGTACCTCCTTCGGGACAACCAGCTCCTATTAGAGCACCTCCTCTTCAGAGCTATTATCATGTTCAGTCGGCCCGCGCCAGGGTCAGTCTCAGTTTCCTCAGCCGCAGCATTTAGGTGGTTGTTTTGAGTGCGATGAGTATGGTTATATCCGGAGAGCTTGTCCGAGATTAGTGGGTGTTTAGCCACAGCAACAAAGTCTCGTGCCATATTCCGACACCACCCACCCTACCAGCTAGAGGCAGGGGTCAGGGATCCAGATGTAGGGGTCAGCCCACTAGAGGTAGAGGTCCGGCTGTTAGAAGTGAAGGTCAGGCCGCTAGAGGTGGAGGCCAGCCAGCAGGAGGTCGTCCTAGAGATATAGTTCAAGTTGGTAGGGCCCAGCCCCAGTGTTATGCTTTCCTAGCCAGGCCTGAGTCCGAGGCATCCGATACCGTTATCACAGGTATGGTTTTAGTATGGAGTAGAGATGCTTCAGTCTTATTTGATCCAGGGTCTACATACTCCTATGTGTCTTCTTATTCTGCTTCATATTTGGTTGTGCCTCGTGATTCTTTGAGTGCTCTTGTTTATATGTCTACACTGATGGGTGATCTATTGTGGTAGATTGTGTCTATCATTCATGCGTGGTTGTTATTGGGGGTTTTGAGACCCGTGTAAATCTCCTACTTCTCGATATGGTAGACTTCGATGTCATTTTGGGGATGGATTATTTATCTCCTTATTATGCTATCTTGGACTATCATGCCAAGACCGTGACCTTAGCATTGTCGGGGTTGCCTCGTTCGGAGTGGAGGGGGACTCTTGGTCATTCTACCTTATATACATTGATTGAAGTTGTTATTACATGATATATCTTTCATTGTTGAGGTTATTCGTCTGTTTCAACGTGTTGATACAATTCTTGTGTTGATTTATTTTCTGTACTCTTGGGTTAATATTATCGTTATTGGTATTCATTGTTGTTGAGTCAAGAGATATATATTGTTTCAATGTTGGTATTGTTGTTGTGGCAATATTGTAGTATATGGGAAGGTCTGGTGCGAGTTGTTATGTTGTGTTGTTGTATTTTAGCACATATGGGCCTGTTGAGCGGATTGTCGGGGTGTTTGCATGAGGTTTCTGTCGTGCTATTTTTATTATTGATATTTCACATATGGAGACACGAGGCGTGCTATTTATATATGTTGGGTTTGCGCATATGGTGAGACAAGGTGAGATCATTGTTAACGCGCATGTGGCGAGACAAGGCGGGCACTTACTATATTGTTGCGCACGTGGCGAGACAAGGGGGTTTATGTCAGGGATGATATATGATGGCCTGGGGTCATACCATTGATGATATTCGTTTGGTGGTATAACTTCCTTGTGTGTGCCATGCATATTATGTGATTTGTTGTGTTGTTTCCATTATGCTACTCAATGTCACTGATATTACTTGTTGACTTGAGCTGTGATAGTACACTTGCACATACATATACCGTAACATGCCATTTATACTAGCCTAGGAGTATGATACTTGATGATCATTGAACATGTACATGTATTCTTATATATTTTCTTTCTCTCCAATATAGTCGAACTGGTAGCCTTTGACCACACCGGGCAGTTTGTGATATTGAACATATAATCACGCTAGGCAGATTGTGATATTGATCTTGTAACCATGCCAGGTGATTTGATATTGACACATGAGTTGTCTGCGTAGTTGTGATTGATAATGTGGGCATGAGGTGCCATGTGTATATGATTTGTTGAATTGGGACTCGTGATTTGTGAGTATGAGGCATGATACCTCAAGGTGAATCTTATTTTAAACCTTGTGTCACGACCCGGATTTCCCACCCTCGAGAGTCGTGATGGCGCCTACTAATGTGAGCTAGGCAAGCCAATTCTTAACTGCTATTTCATTAACAAATTACTTCTTTTGACAATTATCAGTAATATCATGAAAACAACGGAATTAAATAAATATGCGGAAGACGTAAATTAAAGAAACTGAACAATAAGGCGGAAATCAACATATGCCTCTACCTAAGAACTGGTGTCACATTACTCACGAACTTCTAAGAGTACTAAATACAACCGTTTGAAAGAAAAATATAAACTGTTAGTCTCGGAAACATGAGATAACAGACTGAAATAAAAGATAGAGGAGACGTTAGGCCTGCGGATGCCTGCAAGGCTACCTCGGTGTCTCACTAGACTGAAGGTTGGCTCCCGCGCTACTGCTGTTGTCCAAGACCTGGATCTGTGCAAAAGAGCACAGAGTGTAGTATCAGCACAACCGACCCCATGTGCTGGTAAGTATCCAGCATAACCTCGGCGAAGTAGTGACGAGGCTAGGAACAGACTCCAAATAAACCTGTGCAGTTCATACATATATATACAGCGGATAAAAAAAGATACAGGAATAACCAGTCAATGCTGGTCGGGGAAACATGTTGTGGGGGTGAATATAGTTCTGAATAGAAAGGCATCAAGTAAGGAAGGAAACAACATAACTAGAATATCAACAAGGAAGCAGAAATCAACAATTTGCACGGCATCACCCTTCGTGCTTTTACTCTCGTTCTCACCAAAACAATACACGGCATCACCCTTTGTGCTATACGCTCTTCCTCACCCAAACAACAATCACAAGGCAAATAGGGTAAGGAAATCTAATACCTCAAAATAATCAAATAACAGCAAGTAATGAAAGAAACAACATTACTCGGATATCAATAAGGAAATCAGAAATCAACAAATGCACGGCATCACCCTTCGTGCTTTTACTCTCTTTCCTCACCATATAATCAATAAAATCGGCACGGGATGTTACATCGTGCGGCACGGCATCACCCTTCATTCTTTACACTTTTTCCTCACCATATAATCAATAAATATCGATACGGAATGGTACATCGTACGGCACGGCATCACCCTTCGTGCTTTACACTCTTTCCTCACAATAGCAAACAATGCACGGCATTACCCTTCGTGCTTTTATCGCTCTTCCTCACCCAAACAACAATCACAAACAAGGGGCAAGGGATTAAACAAATAATAATAATAATAAAAAACCCGGCAAGGAAATACAATTAAACAGCTAAGTCCCGGCAAGGGAACAAAATCAATAAATCTCATCATCCCGGCAAAGGAGATATTCAACAAAGCAACAAGCATCCTGACAAGGGAACAATTCAATAACTCTTTCTCTTTCTTTCACTTCTTACTTTATAACTCACTTTACCACTTGAGCCAATGCTCCAAAGGGTTTCATTTATCTCATATACTTTCACAATTTGTATTACCACTCGAGCCAATGCTTCTCGAAGTTCAAAGATCATAATTTCTTTCACATGCTTTTTACAACATATAGAAATCATCATTTAGGCATGAAAGATACAACAAGATCAGAATATCCGCAATACAAAGACTCACGGTCATGCTAGACACCAACGTATAGATACTCGTCACCATGCCTATACGTCATACTCGACAATTAGCACGTAGCAAATAAGACTCAACTCCTAATCCCTCAAGCTAAGGTTAGACCAAACACTTACCTCGAAGCTTTGAACATCACTCAAGCCTCAATTATAGCTTTACCCCCTTGATTTCACCACCAATCCCCTCGAATCTAGTCATAAGTTACTTAATTACATCAATAAGTGCTAAATGAATCAACCACAATGCATGCAAATGAGTTTTCCCAAAGTTTTACCCAAAAAGTCAAAAATCACCCTCGGGCCCACATAGTCGAAACCCGAGGTTCAGACCAAAACCCGATTACCCATTTCCCCACGAATCCAAATGTATAATTTGTTTTGAAATCGGACCTCAAATTGAGGTCCAAATCCCCAATTTTGGAAAACCTAGGTTCTACCCAAAACACCCAATTTTCCCCATGAAAATCTTTGATTTTAAGTTGTAACCATGTTAAAAGATGTTAATGATTGAAGAAAAGTAGTTAAAAATGACTTACAATTGATTTGGAGAAGAAAGGTTTTTTGAAAAATCGCCTCTTATGTTTTTGGGGTTTTGAAAAGTGAAAAATAATCCTGTCTATTTATACCCCTGTCAGACCCTCACCGTGGACCGCATAAAAAGGACCACGGCCATGGAGCTCCACCGCGAACCGCATTAAACAAACTGCGGCCGCACAGGCCTCCCTAAAGACCTGCATTTCAACACCCTGTGCGGACCGCAGAAAGGCGACTGCAGCTGCACAGTCTCCACCGCGCCCCACACAAAGGCGACCGCGGTTGCGCTGGCCCCTCCGCGATCGCACGCGAATTCTTGCGGACCGCTCTAAAGGGTTCAGAGACCTGCAACTTCCTGAACCTGCAACTTTTACAAGGCTAAAACACCTCCGAAACACTCTCGAGCCCTCAGGGCTCCTAACCAAATACATGCTCTAATGCAACAACATCATACTAACTTATCTGTGCGATCAAATCACCAAACTAACCTCAAAAACAATGAATCAAACCTCAAAATCAAGAGTTTTTCCAAAACTTCATCAAGTTCAAATTTAAGATTTCTCGGGCTAGAATCCTCTTAAATTGCATATAAGACCTGTACCGGGCACCGAAACCAAAATACGGGCCCAATACCAACACGTTCTAATCAATTTTCATTTCAATTTTCATTGACAATTTCAGAAAAACAATTTTACTCGAAAATTCATTTCTCGGGCTTGGGTCCTCGGAATTCGATTCCGGGCATACGCCCAAGTCCCATATTTTCCTACGGACCCTCTGGGACCGTCAATTCATGGGTCCGTGTCCGTCTACCCAAAATATTGACCGAAGTCAAATTTATTTATTTTAACATCAAAACTTAGCATTTTTCACAAAATTTCATATTTAAGCTTTCTGGCTACGCGCCCAGACTGCGCACGCAAATTGAAGCGACTCTAAATGAGGTTTTCAAGGCCTCGGAAACACATAATGAGTAAGAAAATAGGTGATGACCCTTTGGGTCGTCACATTCTCCACCTCTAAAACAATCGTTCGTCCTCGAATGGACAAAAGAAGGAAGTACCTGAGTCGGGGAATAAATGAGGATAACAGCTCCGCATATCGGACTCGGACTCCCACGTTGATGCCTCAGGAGGCTGACCTCTCCACTGAACATGAACTGAAGGAAAACTCTTGAGTCTCAACTGATGAACTTGCCGGTCTAGAATAGCTACCAGCTCCTCCTCACAGGACAAGTCCTTTTCCAACTGGACAGTGCTGAAATCTAACATGTGGGATGGATCGTCGTGATACCTCCGAAGCATGGACACATGAAAAACTGGATGCACGGCTGATAAGCTCAGCAGCAATGCAAGTCTATAAGCCACCTATCCCTCGATCAAGAATCTCAAACGGACCAATGAATCTAGGACTAAGCTTGCCCTTCTTCCCAAATCTCATCACGCCCTTCATAGGCGACACTCGGAGTAATACCCGTTCACCAACCATAAAAGTCACATCTCGAACATTGTGATCTGCATAGCTCTTTTGCCTGGACTGGGCTATATGCAGTCTATCCTGAATGATCCTGACCTTGTCCAAGGCCTCCTGAACCAGATCCGTACCCAACAACCGAGCCTCTCCCGGTTCAAACTATCCAACTGGAGATCGACACCGCCTACCATATAAAGCCTCACAAGGAGCCATCTGGATACTCGACTGGTAACTGTTGTTATACCCAAACTCCACTAAAGGCAAAAACTGATCCCACGAACCTCCAAAGTCAATGACACAAGCTCAGAGCATATCCTCTAATATCTGAATAGTTCGCTCGGACTGCCCGTCCGTCTGAGGATGAAATGTTGTACTCAACTCAACTTGGGTGCCTAACTCTTGCTGAACTGCTCTCTAGAAATGCGAGGTAAACTGCGTACCTCGGTCCGAAATGATAGATACCGGCACACCATAAAGGCGAACAATCTCCTGGATATAGATCTCAGCTAACCTCTCAGATGAATAGGAGACTACCACATGAATAAAATGCGCTGATTTGGTCAGCCTATCAACAATGACCCAAACTGCGTCGAACTTCTTCTGAGTCAGCGAAAGTCCAGTAATGAAATCCATAGTGATTCGTTCCCACTTCCACTCGGGAAGCTCAATTCTCTGAAATAAAGCACCAGGCCTCTGATGCTCATACTTAACTTGCTGACAATTCAAACACCGGGCCACATATGCAACAATATCCTTCTTCATTCTACGTCACCAATAATGTTGCCGCAAATTCTGATACATCTTCGCGACTCCCGGATGAATAGAGTACCGGGAACTATGGGCCTCCTCTAAAATCAACTCTCGAAGCCCATCCACATTAGGCATACAAACTCGACCCTGCAATCTCAAAACTCCATCAGCATCTAAGGTAACCTGCTTGGCACCTCCATGCTGCACTGTGTCTCTAAGGACATATAAATGGGGATCATCAAACTGCCGATCACGGATACGCTCCAATAACGAAGAACGAGCGACTGTGCAAACTAATACCCGACTAGGCTCAGAAATATCCAACCTCACGAATTGGTTGGCTAAGGCCTGAACATCCAAAGCAAGCGGCCTCTCACCGACTGGGATATAAGCAAGACTGCCCATACTAGTTGACTTTCTACTCAAAGCATCGGCCACCACATTGGCCTTTCCAGGGTGATATAAGATAGTGATGTCATAATCCTTCAACAACTCCAACCACCTCCTCTGCCTCAAATTCAACTCCTTTTGCTTGAACAAATACTGAAGACTCTTGTGATTAGTGAACACCTCACATGCCGCCATAAAGATAATGCCTCCAGATCTTCAATGCGTGAACAATGGTTGCCAACTCAAAATCATGAACCAGATAGTTCTTCTCATGAATCTTTAACTGCCTCGAAGCATAGGCAATGACCTTGCCATCCTGCATTAACACTGCACCAAGCCTAATACGGGAAGCATCACAATAGACTGTGTAAGGCCCTGAACCTGTGGGCAAAACCAACACCGGTGCTGTAGTCAGAGCTGTCTTGAGCCTCTGAAAGCTCGCCTCACACTCGTCCGACCATCTGAACTGGGCACCCTTCTGGGTCAAACTGGTCATCGGGGCTGCGATAGATGAGAACCCTTCCACGAACCGACGATAGTAGCCTACCTATCCCAAGAAACTTTGAATATCTGTAGCTGATGCTGGTCTAGGCTAGTTCTTGACTGCTTCAATCTTCTTCGGGTCAACCTGAATACCCTTTGCTGATACGACATGACCTAGGAATGCAACTGAACTCAACCAGAACTCACACTTCGAGAACTTCGCATATAGCTGACTATCCTTCAGAGTTTGAAGAACCACTCTGAGATGCAGCTCGTGCTCTTCCTGGCTGCGGGAATATACCAGAATATCATCAATGAAGACTATCACGAACGAGTCCAAATAAGGCCTGAACACTCGGTTCATCAAATCCATAAAAGCTGCTGCATTTGTCAACCCAAATGACATGACCAAGAACTCGTAATGCCCATACCGAGTGCGAAAAGCTATCTTAGGGACATCGGATGCCCTAATCCTCAACTGATGGTAGCCAGATCTCAAGTCTATCTTTGAAAATACCTTGGCACCCTGAAGCTGATCGAACAAATCATCAATCCTTGGCAGTGGATACTTATTCTTGATGGTGACCTTGTTCAACTACCGGTAATCAATGCACATTCTCATTGAACCATCCTTTTTCTTGACAAACAACATCGGCGCACCCCAAGGCGAAATACTGGGTCTAATGAAACCCTTCTCAAGCAAGTCTTGCAACTGCTCCTTCAACTCTTTCAACTCTGGCGGGGCCATGCGATATGGCAGAATAGAAATGGGCTGAGTGCCCGGAACCAAATCGATGCAGAAATCAATATCCTTGTCGGGTGGCATACCTGGCAGGTCTGAAGGGAAAACATCAGGAAACTCACGAACCACGGGCATCGAATCAATAGAGGGAACCTCAGCACTGGAATCGCGAACATAAGCAAAATAGGCCAAACACCCCTTCTCGACCATACGCCGAGCCTTCATGTACAAGATAACACTGCGGGTAGAATGACCAGGAGTCCTCCTCCACTCTAAAGGGGTCAAATCTGGTAAGGCTAAGGTCACAGTCTTAGCGTGACAGTCCAAGATGGCGTGGTACGGGGATAACCAGTTCATCCCCAACATAACATCGAAGTCGACCATGTCTAACAGCAACAAATCAACACGGGTCTCAAGACCCCCAATCACCACAATACAAGAACGATGAACTCGATCGAGCTCAATAGAATCACCCACCGGTGTAGACACATAAACAGGAATACTCAATGAATCACTAGGCATGACCAGGTACGGTGCAAAATAAGATGACACATACGAATACGTAGACCCTGGATCAAATAGCACTGAAGCATCTCTATCACAAACCAGAATGGTACATGTAATGACTGCATTTGAAGCCTCAGCCTCGGGCCTAGATGGAAGGGCGTAACATCGGGGCTGTGCCCCACCACCATGAACTACCTCTCTAGCACGGCCTGCTGCTGGTTGGCCTCCACCTCTGGCGGCCTGAGCTCCACCTCTAGGACCTCTACCTCCACCTCTAGCACCTCTACCCCCACCTCTAATTGGATGGGCGGGCTGTGGAACGCCTGGTGCCTGTACCATAGCACGAGAACCCTGATGCTGAGAGCTACCTTGTGCTCGAGGGCAAAACCTGGCAATGTGACCGGGATCACCACAAGTGTAACAAGCCCTCGGCTGCTGAAACTGCTGGCCCTGTCGACCTGAATGACCACCTTGGAAACTCTGAAGCGGCGGTGCACTGATGGGAGCTGGTGGTGCACTATAAGGTTGCTGATCAAAATAGTGCGTCTGAGAACCACAACCACCTGAAGTACCATGAGAGACCTGGAGAGCTGACTGAAAGGGCCTAGGAGGATGGCCTCTACCATATAAATCTCTACCTCCAGATGAGGTACCGCTTAATCTGCCTGAATGACGGGGCCTCTTATCCGACCCATGACCACCTCCCTATGACAGAACTATATCAACTCTACAGGCCACATTGGCCGCTTTCTAGAAAGTGATCTCACTCCCCGACTCCTTGGCCATCTGAAGACGAATCGGCTGAATAAGACCATCAATAAACCTCCCCACCCTCTCTCTCGGTGGGAAGTATGACAAGAGCATAGCGAGCTAGATCGATGAACCTGGTCTCATACTAGGTGACTGTCATGGAACCCTGCTGGGAGGTGCTCAAACTATCTCTGAAAGGCCTCTCTTTGAGTCACGGGGAGAAACTTCTCCAAAAACAATGCTGTGAAATGTTCCCAAGTCAAAGATGACGAACAGGCTCGTCTAGCTAAGCAATAATCCCTCCACCAAGTCTTGGTGGATCCAAACAGATGAAAGGTAGCAAAATCAACTCCATTGGTCTCAACGATCCCCATGTTCCGAAGAACCTTGTGACAACTATCCAGATAATCCTGGGGATCCTCAGTAGATGCACCATTGAATGTAGAAGTGAAGAGCTTGGTGAACCTATCCAGTCTCCACAAAGCATCGGCGGACATAGCCGCTCCATCGCCGGTCTGAGCTACTACACCCGGCTGAACTGCCACAGCTGGTTGAACCGCTGGAACCTGAACCTGGGGAGCTACCTGCTCTGGAGTGGGAATAGCAGGAGTCTGATCCCCTCCACCATCCTGAGAGGTGGCTGGTGCTATGGGAAGCAAACCCGCTCGGGTGACACTCTCCATGAGGCCGACCAATCGGACCAGAGCATCCTGAAGAACTGGGGTGGCAATGAACCCCTCTAGGACCAGAGTTGGGCCCACTGGAACTACTGGGGCCAGAACCTCCTCCTCAAAATCAACCTGAGGCTCCACCACTGGTGCTGCTGCTCGGGGCTGAGCTTTGCCCCTACCTCGGCCTCTAGCACAGCCTCGGCCTCGCCCTTTACACCTAGTAGAAGCTGTTGCTGGGGGCTCGAGCTGCTAAGCGGTAGATGAGGAAGCGCGTGTTCTCGCCATCTGCAATAGAACAAAGTAGAAATACAATTAGCATTTGAGGAACAAATCCGAACGACAAGTACAAGTGTGAAATTTTCCTAACTCTATATCCTCTGGGGGATAAGTACAGACATCTCCGTACCGATCCCTCAGACTCTACTGAGCTTGTCTATGAGTTGTGAGACCTATGTAACCTAGAGCTCTGATACCAACTTGTCACGACCCGGATTTCCCACCCTCGGGAGTCGTGATGGTGCCTACTAATGTGAGCTAGGCAAGTCAATTCTTAACTGCTACTTCATTAACAAATTACTTCTTTTGACAATTATCAGTAATATCACGAAAACAACATAATTAAATGAATATGCGAAAAACGTAAATTAAAGAAACTGAACAATAAGGCGGAAATCAACATATGCCTCTACCCAAGAACTGGTGTCACATTACTCACGAACTTATAAGAGTACTAAATACAACCGTTTGAAAGAAAAATATAAATTGTTTGTCTCGGAAACATGAGATAAGAGAATGAAATAAAAGATAGAGGAGACACCGGGCCTGCGGATGCCTACAAGGCTACCGCGGTGTCTCACTGGACTGAAGGCTGGCTCCTGCGCTACTGCTGCTGTCCAAGACCTGGATCTGTGCAAAAGAGCACAGAGTGTAGTATCAGCACAACCGACCCCATGTGCTGGTAAGCATCCAGCCTAACCTTGGTGAAGTAGTGACGAGGCTAGGACCAGACTCCAAATAAACCTGTGCAGTTCATATATATATATATATATACAGCGAAAATAAAGATACAGGAATAACTAGTCAATGCGGGTAGGGGAAACATGTTGTGGGGTGAATATAGTTCCGAATAGAAAGGCATCAAGTAAGTAAGGAAACAACATAACTAGAATATCAACAAGGAAGCAGAAATCAACAATTTGCACGGCATTACCCTTCGTACTTTTACTCTCATTCTCACCAAAACAATACACTGTATCACCATTCGTGCTTTACGCTCTTCCTCACCCAAACAACAATCACAAGGCAAATAGGGTAAGGAAATCTAATACCTCGAAATAATCAAATAACAGTAGGTAATGAAAGAAACAATATAACTCGGATATCAACAAGGAAATCAGAAATCAACAAATGCACGGCATCACCCTTCGTGCTTTTACTCTCTTTCCTCACCATATAATCAATAAAATCAGCACAGAATGGTACATCATGCGGCACGGCATCACCCTTCGTGCTTTACACTCTTTTCTCACCATATAATCAATAAATATCGGTACGGAATGGTACATCATACGGCACGGCATCACCCTTCGTGCTTTACACTCTTTCCTCACAATAGCAAACAATGCACGGCATCACCCTTCGTGCTTTTATCGCTCTTCCTCACCCAAACAACAATCACAAAAAAGGGGCAATGGATTAAACAAATAATAAAAATAATAGAAATCCCGGCAAGAGAATACAATTAAACAGCTAAGTCCCGGTAAGGGAACAATTCAATAACTCGTTCTCTTTCTTTCACTTCTTACTTTATATCTCACTCTACCACTTGAGCCAATGTTCCAAAGGGTTTCATTTATCTCATATACTTTCACAATTCGTATTACCACTCGAGCCAATGCTTCTCGAAGTTCAAAGATCATAATTTCTTTCACATGCTTTTTACAACATATAGAAATCATCATTTAGGCATGAAAGATACAACAAGATCAGAATATCTACAATACAAAGACTCGCGGCCATGCTAGACACCAACGTATAGATACTCGTCACCATGCCTATACGTCGTACTCGACAATTAGCACGTAGCAAATAAGACTCAACTCCTAATCCCTCAAGCTAAGGTTAGACCAAACACTTACCTCAAAGCTTTGAACACCACTCAAGCCTCAATTATAGCTTTACCCCCTTAATTCCACCACCAATCCGCTCGAATCTAGTCACAAGTTACTTAATTACATCAATAAGTGCTAAATGAATCAACCACAATGCATGCAAATGAGTTTTCCCAAAGTTTTACCCAAAAAGTCAAAAATCACCCTCGGGCCCACGTAGCCGAAACCCGAGGTTCAGAACAAAACCCGATTCTCCATTTCCCCACGAATCCAAATGTATAATTTATTTTGAAATCGGACCTCAAATTGAGGTCCAAATCCCCAATTTTGGAAAACCTAGGTTCTACCCAAAACACCCAATTTTTCCCATGAAAATCTTTGATTTTAAGTTGAAACCATGTTAAAAGATGTTAATGATTGAAGAAAACTAGTTAAAAATGATTTACAATTGATTTGGAGAAGAAAGGTTTTTTGAAAAATCGCCTCTTATGTTTTTGGGGTTTTGAAAAGTGAAAAATAATCCTGTCTATTTATACCCCTCTCAGACCCTCACCGTGGACCGCATAAAAAGGACCACAGCCGTGGAGCTCCACCGCGAACTGCATTAAACAAATTGCGGCAGCACAGGCCTCCCTGAAGACCTGCAGTTCAACACCCTGTGCAAACTGCACAAAGGCGATTGAGGCCGCACAGCCTCCACCGTGCCCCGCACAAAGGCGACCGCGGTCGCGCTGGCCCCTCCGCGGTCGCACGCGATTTCTCGTGGACCGCACTAAAGGGTTCAGAGACCTGCAACTTTTACAAGGCTAAAACACCTCCAAAACACACTCGAGCCCTCGGGGCTCCTAACCAAACACATGCACTAACGCAACAACATCATACGAATTTATCTGTATGATCAAATCGCCAAAATAACCTCAAAAACAATGAATCAAACCTCAAAATCAAGAGTTTTTCCAAAAATTTCATCAAGTTCAAATTTAAGATTTCATGTCCGAAACACGTCAAACGACGTCCGATTTTAATCAAACTTTACAGAAACCTCTTAAATCACATATAAGACCTGTACCGGGCGCCGAAACCAAAATATGGGCCTGATACCAATACGTTCTAATCAATTTTCATTTCAATTTTCCTTGACAATTTCAGAAAAATAATTTTACTCGAAAATTCATTTCTTGGGCTTGGGACCTCGGAATTTTATTCTGGGCATACGCCCAAGTCCCATATTTTCCTACGGACCCTCTGAGACCGTCAAATTATGGGTCCAGGTCCGTTTACCCAAAATGTTGACCGAAGTCAAATTTATTCATTTTAACATCAAAACTTAGCATTTTTCACAAAATTTCATATTTAAGCTTTCCGGCTACGCGCACGGACTGCGCACGCAAATTAAAGCGACTCTAAATGAGGTTTTCAAGGCCTCAGAAGCACATAATGGGTAAAAAACAGGTGATGACCCTTTGGGTCGTCACACCTTGTAATAGAACGGTTTGATCATTTGGTTGTCATTTATTCTCCTTAATTGGTTTTGCTAATACTTTAATTGTGTTCTGATTACTTTGTTGCGTTATCACCTGTTTTCTCCTTATTGCTATTTGTTGCTTTTGCTTTCCCTTGTTAGCGTTATATTGTTGTTCTTTCCGTGTTTAGATTTATATTGATATCATTCCTCTGTTAGCTTTATATACTTTGCACAGGTTATTATGTCTAGTGGGTGTCTTGACTTGTACCTCGTCACTACTCCACTGAGGTTAGTCTTGATACTTACTGGGTACCAATTGTGGTATACTCATGTTACTCTTCTGTATATTTTTGTGAAGATCCAGGTACTGCGAAGCATGCCAGACGTTAGTTAGCCGTTTGGAATTTGCTGCGGAGACTTCAAGGTATACCTGTCATGGCGTTCGCAGGCCTTGGAGTCACCCTCTTGTTTTATTTCTATTGTTATGTGTTTTAGACAGTATTATAGTTGAGATTGATCTCGTGTATTCAATTAGAGCTTTTGACTCTATACCACTTAGTTCTGGAATATTATGTTGAGTTTTTGCCGCTTCGGCCTGTATTACTCTTATTTCCGCTTTTATGTTAAACTCTATTTTTGTTATTTCATGCTTTAATTATTTTGAAAAATGTTTAGAGACTAGCTTACCTAGTTTGGAGACTATGTGCCATCATGACTTCTAAGGAGGAATTTTGGATCGGGACATTGTAACAACCCATGGGTCGACTTTGATTATGTGCTTATGCCAATTAAAGTGAAAACTAAATGGGATTGAAAATTACATATACGACTATGAGATATGCAAGTAATGATGCAGTTGTTCGTGAAACATTGCATCTATTTGCTATCTTCATACCATTATTGTTGGCTGCTACTCCGTTTTATGAGCAAAGACATGACATTGCAAGGGATCGCTCTCATTATTTGGGAAAAAAGAATCTAGCTGATCCATTTTCTCTTTTATCAGTGAAAGACTTGCATGACCAGGAAAAAGCATAAGTGGTTATGTTATTTTATATAATCTTCTTCTGTTTTTGTTGTTTTATTGTCATCTTATTTCTTTTTATTTATGTTTTTGTATGTAGTGATTGCAATATATATTTTTGTGCATTTGCGGAGTATATTATTGAAGGTAAGAAGATTCCTGCAGACAATTACATCTTTAATTCTGAACGTCTTCGAACCAGATTTGATTCGTTAGTATACCATTATGGGAAGAAGCGGGTGAAAAATCTGATTAGTGAATATGAGGTCACTGAAATATTGAACAAACCTTGTGTTTCGAAAAGGTGCAACACGAGGAGTAAGAAGTAGTTTTTTAGGTTGTAAGCGTTAGTGATGGTGTTGATTAATTAATACTCTCATATAACTTTTTGGAAAAGTAGTATTATAACTGTGAACATTGAAAAATTACTGATGTACTTTAGGAAATTTCTGATTTTTTGCTTCTGAGTATGCTATATGCTGAATCTTCTAAACTTCTTTTAAGAAATCTTGAATTTAGTCTTTTGTTCTATAATAGTGCTCCTTCTGCAACTGTTACCTTATGCTAATATCATAATTTTTTGTATGCTTTTATAAAAAAAAAATAGTTGATCAAAGTTAAAGATATACCAAGACCACTAGGAATACCAATTATTATAGTACACTCTATTATTATACCAAAGACCCATTAAAGATACTAGTAATGATCAAGAATATTGGGAATACCAGTTATCGTGGTATACATACGATACCAGTTATTATCGTATACTTTATAATTAGGCAAAATACATAAAATGCCACCTGATCTTGTAGTCAAATCTCCTTTATACACTTGTTGACCATGAAAATAATTTTACACACCCAAACCTTGTAGAAGCGTATCAATGACACACCATTTATATGTTTGACCATGTTCATGTGTGTCACGCATGATTAAGGTCGTGACATGTCTCAGTAACTTAAAAATAAAACAAAATAAAAAGAATTCATCCAAGTTTTATTAAAAAAATAAAGAAAATGAAAAGGAACTCCCTGCCTAACTCGACAGAGGATCCACTCCGGCCACCAATGTTGAGAGCGATCTTTGTATAATAATTTCACATCTTTCTACAAATTCCTCATTTTTAATTCCACAAATTCATTAGGTTCCAAATTATGGCTACAAGATAACTCATTACACCACCTCCCCATTCATTGAACCGGTAGCTGGAAATTTTTATTCAAATTTTTTCACAGGTTCGAATTTTGGCAAACCCAGCAGCCGATTAAAAAATTTAAGCCCAATAACTCTTAATATCAATTTTATAATAGCAACAAAAATTTAATTTAGTAAACAAGCCCAACAATTCGGTCCAAATAATTTCTAACATTGTTTCGAGATTTCTCCGCCCAACCGCTAATTCGAAAACTCAAGAAACCCCAACTATGGAGGTTCAAAACTTTCTCCTCCCAAATGACGATTCAAAAATTCGTCACCATCATAAATCGTCAAAAATTCTGAATTGAAGAGGAAAAGACAGAGACAATGACTAAATTACCCTATTTGATTGAATGTTATGGTGTAAATTTGTAGATTTGGCTTCAGTTTTTTATGGTGAAACTGCCGGCGAATTGCTCAGACCAGATGGTATTTTTTCTTTTTTTTCTTTTCCATTTTGGTTTAATTTTTGACAGATGGAACTTAAATAAGATTTTGGACAAAATTTATGCTCCTCATACACTTATTTTTTGTGTTAAACACGCGCATGTCGGCTAAGCAAAATGGTGTGTCATTAACACACTTCTAAAAGGTTTGAGTGAATACAATTATTTTCGCGGTCAACATGTGTGTATAGGGGATTTGACTACACGGCCAGGTGGTATTTTATGTATTTTTCCTCGTAATTATACCTAAGACTCACTGGAAATACCAGTCATCATGGATCTGTTATACTAGGGGGAATACCAATTATGATAATATACTACTAGAAATAGTTGTATACCAATACTATGGAAATACCAGTGATCATGATATGATATGTTATACCAGGGGGAATATATTCAAAAGTTTACTATCATTACTGGGAATAGTAGCATACCAACACTATGCTACCCCCAACGTGTTGGTACCATGGTATACCATTAACCACAGTATACTCTATAATATACCAACTATAATGATAACTAATTAACCATGGTATATGAGGAATAGCAGTATACCAACATTATGGGGGAATACCACTAATATGCTATACTATAATGGGAACACCAGTATACTATAGTAGTATACCAAAACTATGAGCAACCAGTAACCATTCCCATGTATACTCTGTAGCATGCTATCATTACTTGGAAAAGTAGTATACCAATACTATGGGAATACCATAGTGTTGGTATCATGACATACCTATATCCAGAGTATACCAACTATAATGGGAATACTAGCAACCATGGTATACGAAGAATAGTAGTATACCAATATTATGGGGGAATACTAGTAACCATGGTATACAGTATACTAACACTATTGAGAATACCAGTAATCTTAGTATACTCTGTAGTATACCAAGATTGGGAATAATGGTATACTAAGACCCTTGGCAATGCCAATAAATATTGTATACTATAGAGTATACCAAGACCCCTGATAATACCAATAATCGCGGTATTACTGTATACTTTGTGGTATACCAACTGTAATAGGAATACAAGTAACCATGGTATACGAAGAATAGTAGTATACCAATATTATGGGGGAATACCACTATGGTATACTATAATGGGAACATTAGTAACCATGACATACTTTGTAGTATACCTACTATAGTAATATAACAAAACTATGGAAATACCAGTAACTATGGTATACTTAGTAGCATACTATCATTACTTGGAAAAGTAGTATATCAACACTTGGGAATATCATAGTGTTGGTATCATGGTATACCAGTAACTAGAGTATACCAACTATAATGGGAATACTAGTAACCATAGTATACGAAGAATAGTAGTATACCAACATTATGAGGGAATACCAATAACCATGGTATACTCTGTAGTATACTAACACTACCGAGAATACCATTAATCATAGTATACTCTATAGTATACCAAGATTAGGAATAATGGTATACTTCATAGTATACTAAAACCCCTGTCAATGCCAATAAACATGGTATACTACTAAGTATACTAAGACCCCTGGTAATATTAGTAATCATGGTATTACTGGTATACTTTGTATACTAACGACTCTTATGAATACCAATAATCGTGGTATTATATAGAGTATACCAAGAATAGTGGCATACCAACAGTATGGGGAATGGCGGCAATGATGGTATATACTGTAGTATACCAAAATTGTTTGGAATAATAGCATTCTCTATAGCGAAATAGTTGGATACATTAGCACATCATCTCATTAAGTGAAAAACAAATTGAAATGAAAGAAAAGAAGTTGAGATACATAAATCTAATATATTTCTTGAACTTTATTCCAGAATATATATGAGTAATATTATTACTGTAATCCAATGAAACAATTTGATACTACACAAATTTCTAAAACATTAAATGTATGTTAAGTGCTCTTTGGAGGATTCATACACGTTTTACGGTTGTGACCTCTTGTCCACATATTCCACATATAACTTTTGATCTCTTGGATTTTTTTTCAAGAGACTTTTTGTATCTCGATTTCTGTGGCCTTCCCGGTTTGATCTTCCAGCAGATCATACTCTGAGATTTCTGTAGGGATCTCTCATGTAGTTTCATTAGGTATGTGATGCACTGATTCTTCATAAGTCGTAATCAAGTACTCCTTTTTGTAGTATACTGAGCAGTATTGACATGGTTCCATATTGAATTTCTTAATAATTGCCAAAGCATGCCAACATGGAAGTTCATCTAATTGAAATCTTTTGCAACTTACACTTTCTTTCCTCCATACTGACAATATATCTGCTACCTCTATCATATACTGTATAGAACAAATTATTTGATGACTTTACCTATATTATTAAAACAGATTTATTAGTGCTATATAAAAATTGTACCATAAACTGCTCTAGTGTAATATCATACAAACTGAAATATATCTAATAAGTATGGTCATAAAAATTATACCATCATCTTCATGCAGAAATAAAGTTTTCTTCCAACGTATCTTCATACTTCTGTCCAACCTTTATAAATGTTTCTGTTGCGAGCTTTTTGTTACTGTAGTTCCAATCCTTAATCAAATTTATCATGAAATCTAGCAACGGAGTTACTGGGACATCTCTTGCAGACTTATTAGCTGAATTCATAGATTTAGCAATGTTAGATATCATTATTGTTGTTCTATTAACTTTTGAATGTGCTCTTGATCATTTGTCATATCCAATATCAAATAGATATTTCTAAACCCTCTTATCAATTGTTTCAATCTCTGCCAATTGGTAATTGAACTTGTCAATTGTGTATGCTTTGGCCATTTTGAAAAATATTTGCGCAAGTAGGTTATGACTCTTCTTGAACTTCGCCTTAATGTTGTTCCAGAGGTGGAAAATATAGAAATAATGGGATACCTCTAGATAGATAGTAGAAGCTGCATTTGCGATACACTCATGCCTATGTGACACTATGCACATGTCATCCCTAAGGCCATATATATCCCTGAATATTCTGAAGAACCATTCCCAAGATGTATCATTTTCTGAATCAACTACTGAGTAAGCAAGAGGAAGAACTTTACTTGTATAAAAGATTTGAATTATTAATAGTATATCATTGATTTAAGAAAAAAAGGACTTTATAAACAGTATAATATTTGATGATCTATACTTACCTGATGCATCTTGCATGCAAGTTGTGATTAAGGTTCATCTGTATGATGTTTTCAGGAAAGTCCTATCAACTACTAGAATAGGCCAATAATATCGCCATCCTTTAATTGTTGCATAAAGTGCAACAAATAGATACATGAAGCATTCATCTTCTGACTTGTGCAGCTTAGTAACAGATCCTGGATTTGTTACCTCCAACATCTAAAAATATTTCGGTAGCTTCCCACTACCTAGGTTTCCTCTCAACATTTCAAGAGCCTTTTCCTTTGTTGTCCACGCTTGCTTGTAGTTCATGGTGACGCCATAATCATTCAACATATCATGTTATATGTCTCCAGCAGTGTACTGACTTTGGGTCAGTATACTTGTATTTTACCAAATTTTCTATAACTGTTGAAGTAGCCCGACATGTATCAAATTTTTCATCAAATGGGCATGTATAAAGTTTGTTGAAGCTTCTAACTTTGAAAACATGAGACTTGTTTAGCCTTGATGCTTTAAAATCCCATGAACAATTTTAATATACACAATCAATGAAGTACCTGCTATTATATAGATCTGATGTTAGTTTATAACATATGCAATTAAAATATGGTATACTATCACAAATGTGAAAGTTACAAATAAATAGTAAACCTAACTTGTTGAAACTAAGACAAATAAAACTACACCAGGCAAAGCAGATTACATCATTAGCTAGTATTTTTTGTGATATAATCTGGTGTTCGTAAACTTATTCAAATACTAATACCATACACACCTTCTCGAACATGATTTTTTAACTTTGAAATGGAAATTGTTCTTGATTGTGTGATACTTCTATCACATTAGGTATGGTCTCCTTATCTTTGAATAATTGGCCTACTTTAACCTTTTTATGTAAAGCATTTGTAATTATATTCATATCATATATTGATTTCCATATTCTTATCATTCTCAGATTTTCCTGTTGTTAACATATCAACGGCTTCATCTTCATGGTGCGATACTGCTTTCACGATCATGCTTTGTATTCTTAGCCTTGGCATTGCAACTGTTCTTATAGTCGAGCAGCTCGCATATGCATTATTCTCTTTGAATGTAATACGCAGGAAAAAAGCTCTCACATCCGAATTTGTCTCTTTCAACTTGATATACATCTTCAAAGCCATATCATTATTTACTGTTAATGGTGGATAACCGTCTTTAACATGATACTTGATATCAACTGTAGTCATATACTCCTTATGAAGATACTTTGCAATCTCGAAACTGAAAATCATCGAAATTCCAATTCGATTGAATAACATTCCATCAACTTCAAAATCTCTAAATAGATCATCATCAAACCAACACCCACTAGGATGTAGCAACGTAGGTATTTCGACCATTGTTATATTTCAGTTTTGAATCAAAAAAATTAATCCGAAATTTGTCAGAGCGATAATTTTTCCCAATTTTTCTCCCAAATTCGTCTGCTCACCAACAAAAGCGCAGACAATAGGAAAGCAACGTATGTATTTCAACCATTGTTATATTTCATCTTTGAATCAAAAAAATTCTCCCAAATTTGTCGGTGCTTTAATTTTCCCCAAATTTTCTCCCAAATTACTCTGCTCACCGACAAACGTGCAGAAAGTAAAAAATTCTTAGGTTTTATTTGAGTTTGCATTTTATATAATTCATCGGCAACGAGAAGTACGCAGAAAATCACGCGTATTGTGTTGGGGGAAAACGGGTATCGGGTGGAAAGATTTTGGGGTACCAACGGTAATTAGAGGTTTTAGGGGTATGGCTTGTAATTAAGTTTTAATAGTGGGATATATTTGTCCTTTCCCCGTCCGAAAAGATACCAAAATTTTCCTTTTGTAATTTCCATACACGTGCCTTCCGTCTCAACTCACAACTATCTTTGATAAAATCTTTTCCATGCAATGAAATAGCTTAGGCCTACTAGCTATGATGTCGTAAGCATTCTTGATTTTATCTCCCATTTTGAAGCACCCCATGTGACTAAGAATTAAAAGAAACATTTTAGCTTATCATAGTCTTTCAATTAATTCTTTAAGCTCCTTAAAAGCTTCTAGAAAACGTGTGTAAGTAATATGTACTTGTATTGTGTCCTATCTAACGTGTAAGCTCTTATATAATTAGTAGCTCTTAAATTTACATAATACATATTTAGAAATTGTTAAAATTAATGCATACATATTTTAAAAATATTTGATTAAATATTAATATTTAAAAAGCTAATCAGTATTGTTCCATCTTTAATACCTCTTGTGATGAGGTTAAAGGTCATACTGTCCGACCAACTCTATCTCTGTTATAATTTTCAACGATGACACGATCAATTAAAATTTCTCTTTACTTTGAACTATGCAACATATATATTATGTAAAGACGATTTAAAAATGAAAGTAATTTTACAAATATTTCTAAAAGAATTTTCTTTTCCCAAAATGGAAATGAATATGCAGATATTTTGACACGTTGTGGGCAAATATGCTAAAATTACCACGATACTATTTCATATTCCATGGAAATTCTATCCACATGACCGAAGTAGGATTTATAATGTTCTCCAATAGCGCTAAATGAAGTTGATTTAAAGCCTGATATTAACATAAATATAGGTTGTACTAAGTTTTCAAAAGTAATAACGTTACTGCCAAAATAGCTTTGAACACTCAAGATCAAAAAAACTAAGTATTCGCGAGAAGCACAGTACATATAAAGACATTAAAGTATAAAGAGAATTAACACTTGTTTTACAAAGTTGTAGGATCGGAGTAGTTCTAAATAGCTAGCAGCAAAATTGGAGGTGTAGTTCCAAAAAGCTAGTACGTATGATACCAAACCACCATAGCATAAAATTGAAGAGTAATTATTTTACATAAGAAAATGAATCTAATAGTTACCAAAACGTCATTATCAAATTCTTAACATTCTAAGAGTGAGTGATCCAGGTCTTGTGTATATGCTCATGCGGCTTCTTAATCCAAGGCTTGGTCTGCATCATTGCTGCATATGCAATTAATCTTTCTGAGAGTTTGAGAAAAGAAGTTCATAGTGATGCAATGGATAGTAATTACGTTGCCAATGCCATCTCAACTTCTCTTTATAGGCAACTTCTCTTGTGTAACTGAAGATTTAATTATGTAAAAGAATTTTGGGAAGAACGATCTTAAATAGGGAGATGAAAGATAATTAAGTTGGACAATTGTAACTTAAACTTTATGCTATAACTTAAAGGGAACTGAATGAGAGTCTGAAAGGTAACGTGGAAAAGAAATTCTCCAAACCATTGTGTTATAAGCTCTCCAAACGTCCTCGGATTTTTATTATATATCTACATTTAGTAGATGAATATGGTCCATTTATTGAATTAGTTAAATGAATTTTGTACATTAATTATGCAAGGCAACTCCTCAAATTCTCCAAATTTAATTTTCTATAACAGCAAAGAGAATTTTGGTTAATGTACTATTTTATGAATGAGGTAATATATTTATTTTTCTAAGGGGTATTGCAGTTGTTAGCCTTTTATTTCCTCATTATATAGAGGTTAAAATGACTTTTTATATGACTTATCATCAATAACCCAGGTTATTCTATAATTGTTTGCAGTTTCCATGTTCATATACATTGTATATGAACAGATATCGGTAGCTTCATATATTTGCTATAATGTGTATTTACTTTTTTGTATAAATATATTGTATATATAATATATATTTGATTGAGGATAAAATAGGTATTCAATTTTTCATGGACATTTTAGTAAATCAACTTTACCTATAAGTCTTCACACTTATAATATAGTATGATATGATGATGATACTTTAAACTTCATTTCTCAATTCGTATATTACATATACATACATGAATATATCCCATTAAAATAAGAGTACTCACACTCAATAAATAACCCAAAAGTTCACCTTTGAAAAGTCAGGTTACTACATAATGACTAGAATCAATCATTTTGCTCACTATTTAATAACACTGACTTAAACGTACCCGAATTTTGTTTTCGAGACATTACATGAAATTGAACACGAATACGCATTTTCACTAGCTTTGCCACCCTCTAAGTCCTTTCCCCTACAATCTGATTCCTCCCTTGGTTGGAAAACAATTTGCGAGTATTTGCGGCAACTATGCTGCTAGATAGGCTGGCTATGAAGGATTTGGAGAACCTAATAACAAAGAGTAAGGAAGAAGAGGGCTGCAAAAGCCGATGGAGCTATTTTATTAGAACAAGAACATCCTCTTCATGGGTAAAACCATTGAACTCACAATATGCTAACTTTACAAGACAAGATATTGCCCTACTGTGTACAAGGACCAACTCAAGGTTAAATATATCAACCTCGAATATGTCTCCCTCCACACGAATCTATGCAATCTTTGTATCAAAATCAAGAAAATTTGTTACAAAACGCTTCCTTTAAAACAAAAAAAATTACAAGCAAGTAATCACCGCAATTCCGTATTGCATCAATGGCACAACCAAAGTACAGTTCATGCCCGGGTACATCGGTCAGAGAATTCAAAATAGAGACTGTTACACCATCAGGCCAACTTATAGACGAAGCAAACTTAGTACCTAAATTCAAATGCTTAAATGGCTCATAAAACAGCAGGCATTAATTTTTTTGAATACATGGGAACCATTCTTTAACGAAATAAGCAAAAGCTTTTAGAAGTATCTCCCTACAAAAAGGATTTAAAAAAAAAAAAGTATGACCACAAAATGCACGTTACAGAAGTCATTTGGAGCAATAAACAAAACAGGTAACCTGGTAACCTGCCTCCAAAGAGAAATGGAGGAAAAATACACTTCTACACAACTTTGAGATGAGACAATTAACCACAGCAAAAATGCTCATATCAACACTCAGTAATTCTAGCTTCATCCTTGCAGCAAAACTAAAAGCCAAAAAGATGAAAGTCTGCAATATATTATTCTGTTCTAATTTGTCAGAGGACAAAAAAGCAGGCGAGAGAAGCCAAAGAATCCACAGTACTTGAAGATCACCATCTGTCCCTGGATCTTGTCCTGCAAAATTACACAAATATATTAATAACAAACCTTTCTAAATCTTGAGTAATATAAAGCACCAAACAATGAAAAATAAATCCTTGAATAACATATGTCTGCCACTATTTAGCATAAGTAACCAAAAAGGACGAGTAGTGTATCATAAAATCGCAGTATGTCCACTAGATCATTTCTTCCCTTAGTGAGACTACCAGTTCACTCACAATAATACACACTAAAATGGATGAGACTCCGGGAGGGCAAAACTGGAATATACTTGCCCGCAGGAGTCATTAGCAGTTCACATAATAGTATCATACAAAAATTACATCTGGAAAATTCTCAAAAAGAAGTTTCAAGTTGGAGAAAGTATGGAATACTGTATTCCAGCAGGTTCACAGCTTACTATTCATCCTTCTGTCCTCTTTCAGCAACATCTTTGACGTTAAGCTGTCAACAGTACTAAAAAGGAATAATTCACCTGTATGAAAGCACTTTCCTTTTCGTTTCACAGTTTCTTTGGGAATGGGAGAGGGGCTGTCACTAGCTATACTTCTAGGGTCCCACACCTTCACTGTGGTTATCAATCATTTGATATGCTGTACTTTCAATTCTTAACAAAGTCACAAACTATGCCGCAGACGTCATATATCCACATAATCAACAACTTTTCTCCAATAGTTGGAATAATACGAAGAGACCCAGAAGATACATGATAAGAAAAAATTTACAGCACAGCGTGGAAATAAACAGGAGCCATAATCTCATATTCTCATTGATGAAGTAGATTAATTAAGGGTTTAGCTCGGTAATCAAATTCCAATGGCAAATTTATGAATAGAGATCCCACTCCCCCATTCAAAAGTTACACTTATCCTATACTTTCTCCCCAACATTAGCACACCAGAAAGTGGACATTCATACTCTTCAGTGATAAGATAAGATAAAATGAATTGATGAAAAGATAGAGAAAAAGAAAACATAGTAAACCAATTCCTGCAAGTAACTTATTAGCAAGACAATTCCATATAAGATCTTGAAACTCCAGAGCAACTGTCTGGTTGGAGAATTGTTGTGATGACGGATGCATTAAGAATAGAAATTATCAGAGAAAGCAGAAATATCTTCAAACAAACAGGTTTTATTGGATCTATCTATTCTTTAATAACAGATTTCTCCACAGTACTTGACTGAACCATACTCCATTTGAAATCACCATACTTAAAACAGTCCTACACAATACCTATATCTTGACAGACCCAAAGAGAATAAAATTTAACGAAAACACGGAGGCCAAAAAAAAAACTCATGGAATGGTATGTACGGCAGATTTCCGAGACAGAAAGAGAGATCAAGTCAAGAAAAATCAGGCACAAGTTAAATTTGCATAAGTAGGTAAGTAGAAGCAAACTTATAGTTGCAAGGAAGAAGGACCATGGGCTGTGTGGGTGTACGTATCTGGGGAAAGAGAGAGAGAGAGAGAGAACCAGAGTTCTACCTGTCAGACTCCCGGCTGCCAAAAAAACCTCCTCTACCTCCTTGGAATGATCTTCTCTCATCACTAGGTGGCCTTGTCCATCCATCTACACCACCCCGTGATCGAGGCCTTTCCACTTGTTCATTTGGCCTTGCCCATGCGTCAACACCACCACGTGATCGAGGCCTCTCCATTGGGTCAGTTGGCCTTGCCCACGCATCTCCACCACGTGATCGAGGCCTGTCGATCTGTTCACCAGCTCTACGATCTTCATAAGATGCTGACTGTGAAAGGCTCCTCTCAGAAAGTCCAGCAGCCCTGCCTGACCCAGAGCCTGGCCTTTGAATAGGTTTCTGACTGAAACGAACTTTGTCATCCAAATCACGGATCAGCAATTCCAATTCCCGCTCTTTCTGATTAATCACATTCTGTAAATTAGTCTGGTCCTGACCCGAGCTCTGCATAGCTTCCTTTCTGAGCTGTTCTATTTCTTCCTTCAGGTTCCTTTCCCTGCCTGACGCAGAGCCTGGCCTTTTCTGACCGAAACGAACTTTGTCATCCAAATCACGGATCAGCAGTTCCAACTCCCTCTCTTTCTGATTAATCACATTCCGTAAATTAGTCTGGTCATGACCCGAGCTCTGCATAGCTTCCTTTCTGAGCTGTTCTATTTCTTCCTTCAGATTCTTTTCCTCCTCTGTCTCTGGCCTAAAATGTTTAAGCAATCAGGAAGAGCTAGATGGTTAAACTTTCTTTTTTTCATAACATTTCCTTCAATTTTTCAAGGAATTACCAAAAAGAAAAAAAGGCAACCCGGTGCACTAAACTCCCGCTATGCGCGGGTCCAGTGAAGGGGAATTACCAAAAAGAAGAATGATTTTATTCATGATTAGATAAAACTTCAGAAGCCTAAATAACCAATAGAAGCATCTACATTTTGAGCATGCCTTAATATGGTAAATATCATCTTCACTGGTATCTTACAGTACAAATTCTGCAAAGATGTCCACTTAAACATGAATAGGTTACAGCTGTAAACACATTTTTTTTAATCAGGGCTGTATGAACACATATTAGATTCCTGCTAATAGGATATGAGTGCAATCAAAAGGTTTCTTCTTTTTCTTGGGTGTCTAATAGGTAAATGGTATAAACAGAGCACCCATATCATCTACAAAGGAGATCTCAGCCCTTATTCTCACTAATTTTCTACAATTTGTTAGAATCTTTTTAGGAATGAAGCTGATCTATTTCTTGATTTTCACTCACTCACTGAAACCACTATTCTTCTGAACACTAAGTAATACTCCATTCCAGGAATTTACCAGCACGGTGATCAAGAGCACACTGTTCAAATATGAAGTTTGATAGATAAGTTGTTTAAATGAAAGTTTGAAATGTGACAATTTCTCCAGAAAATTAAAAAAAAATTACATTGGAATATCAGGAAAATACATTAGCTAAAAATCGTCTAACCTTTTTGCGCCAGCCAAAAAGGGAAGTGATTCATTGTTATTAGGACGGAAAGAGTACTCTCTAATAATGAAAGGAGTGGTTAACCACACCAAATCACCAATTCCTCAACTTACACTATAAGCAACAACATTCTCTAACAACATTGCAAAATAACGATTCACATTTAGCGTAATTGCTTCAAAATTCTTGTTTTAATCTTTCCTTTTCTTTGAGGTAAAAGAGACGTGAGAAGAAAGAGTTAACAACCTTATCCGGAAAAAAAGAGTAATAGGGTGAACACAAAGGTGCAATCAAGTATTTATAAGATGGATATTTATACCAAAAAGCATGAATTTGATGCCTTTAATTATTTTATTTTTTTGGATGGGTAACTTCATGCCTTTAACTTATAGCATCCACAAATTTCCAGTCATTTGAAAAGGCAGATTAAATGTGCTCTCTCTTCAGAAATCTACAAGGTCAGGTAAAGGAGTGATAGTCAATGCTTAAAAAGGTAAAGGAGTAATAGTCCAATAACAGGCTGGAATTCTCTTTCTTGGATAAGAAAACAAGCTGAGTATTGCTTTTCTTGAGGCGAGAATCTAACGGAAACACCCTCTCTACTTTCACAAGGTAGGGGTAAGGTCTGTGTACTCATTTCCCTTCCAAGACCCCACACTGTGAGAATATACTGGGTATGTTGTTGGATAAGAAAACAACAAAGTAGACGACAAATAAGCTTAAGTTTGCACGACATAGGATGTTTCCTGACATACTTATGGTGTGTCCTGACATATTTATTGTGTGTTAAAAAGTACAAGAGTGAATTACCATGCTAAGAGAGATACTACGCCAAGAAATACAAGAGAGTAATGCTTAGCGAATGGGAGGGAGAATTACTATGTCGGTTGCACACAAATCAAAACCTAAGCCTCACCCTTATTTTGCATAAAAAGACTCACCAGCAATAGCAGGAACGTACTGATAAAGGAGAAACCACTTAATGCTTTTCAACATCGGGAAAGCCAATCACATCATAGAAAACAAAAAGATAAATAGAAGTATTAATATGCAACAATCTATTATCTTTTTCAACTTAAGGAACACTAGTTATCACTCAATGGAAAAACACATGATACGGAAAAGATATATAGAAGTATTAATACGTATCAATCTATCATGTATCTTCAACTTAAGGAACACTAAATATCACTGGAAAAGGAAACAAACACATGATATAAAACAATAAGAGAAATAACATTTTTTTTTGGAAATAGAACTATTAATATGTATTAATCTATCGTCTCACCAACTTAGCAAACACCCGTTGTCACTCAATTTTGTGGAAAAGAGGTCTAAATTTCAACTAAGAACGAGTATATCAGGAACTCCAAGCAAAATGGATACCAAAAGTACTGCTCCTTCTGTCCCAATTTACGTATCATACTTTCTTTTTTAGTCTGTCCCAAAAAGAATGTAATACTTCCTTATTTAAAAACAATTTAATTTTGAACTTCTTATTTTGTCCTTAAGATTTTGGTTTGTTTTAGACCACAAGTTTCAAAAGTCTTTCTTCCTTTCTTAAACTCCATGCCGAGTCAAATACAGTCGCGACATAAATTGGAACTGAGGGAGCAGATGGCTTACCTGAAACCATTTCTTTCTCTCAATTATTGTGAAATTTCCCCTTCAAAATTTTAAGTTCCTGGAAGCAACTCTTTCAAATTGAAATGAACCCTTTCTTATCCAGAAGTAAGCAAAGACAACAAGGGAGATATCAAGGGTTTCGAGTTTCCCTTATCGGTTACCCACTTATTTTCCAAATCAAGTTCTGGTTCAAAAGTTCAATTATTTATTGCCACTGTTTTTAAATAAGATTATTATTGCCACTAATTAGTAAAAACTGGTTTGAAGGTTAAATAGTTCATTTTTCTTAACAGCAGCTGAGTTAGATTCTTTACACAAGAAGTCAGGCAAAAAGCATTGTCTTTCATGTAAATGGTTTCACCATTTGCAGATCTGTCATAGGATGGTGATGGTCGGGCCTAAAATTGTTCGGTCCTGGGATTGCAGTCTGGAGGGAAGAAGTTTGATTATGCCTTTACTAAGTAAAGAGGGTGAGATGGAGAGAAACATCAAGAAATGCTAAGAGGATGTTTTCTCAGCTAGAAGCCTAAAAGAAGGGCAGATGGTGTGATAGTGGGGCTAGGTTAGAAGAACGGAACAGACTGAATGGAGACTTTTGGAGCAGTTGCCAGGAAATTTTGACAGCTAGAAAGGAACCTCAATATCTCATTAATAATGTATAGCATCAACTGTTTTTCAGTTGTCATGGAAATAGGAGAACTTTTGAGCCTACTCATAACTAACCAAAATGTGGAGGTTACTCCCTGAGCACTTTGTTTTTTCTCAGGAAAAGAAAACACCTTCAATTTCATGTTAAATGTGAAAAAAATAGAAACTTTTTTTTAACTAATTGCATGGGGCCAACGGTTCAGAGCAGGTGATTCGGTCAACAAGATAAACACATTCCCTGTAGTAATGAAGATTATAAAATGCTGGTCTAACTTATTGAAATTAGGGAAACCATTAAGTATCATATTATCCAGTAGTAAGTCACCATTTATTTCTATGCATGCTTCACTCTGAAGCTGGTTTCATTCTAAGAGCTTTGAGAAACATACAAAACATACCAATATAACCACTATTGTAGTTACCATCTATAATAGTAAACTTAACTGCACAGTATGGATATACCAAACCCCACATTAAGCAAAGCCCATTTTAGATTACCAATTTAGTAAGTATCAAAACAAAACTACAACAGCATTAATTTCAGCAATTTAAGAAGTGTTAAATAATAGGTAAAGAACCCAGACCTGTCAACCCGTCGATGCTCCAACTCCAAATCAATTTTTTTCCAATCTAAACCTTTCTCCTCAAGCAAAACTTCCCTTGGCTTTGCATCTCCGAAAGGATTCACCTTTGGCTTAGGTTTAACTTCCATCACTCCTCCCTGTAATGCCGCTGGGCCTTCAGACCGGGCTGAATGTGAACTCCCAGGCCTACTTGATTGTGAGCTCGTTGGCCTACTTCCCTTTTTAACCTCAATTTCCATATCCAGCTTTTTCCAATCCAAGCCCTTCTCCGCCAACACCTCCTCTCGTGGCCTTGCCGCCCCAAATGGATTCGGCTTATTCACTTTCACCACACTCTCATTCACATTCTCACTTCCCAATTCCATCTTGGGCGGATCCAGAACCAATCTCTGCCTTTCATGATTTGTTGCCACCTCGCGAGTCCAACGCTCTGGTTCAGGTCCTCTCGATTCTGGGAACCAAGATCTCCCTTGTGGTGGTGTTGTGGCCGAGACAATTGGCTTTTTCGAAGCGCCCCAATTGTCATCACCATCAGCCCTAGAAATTCCACCACCTCCGGTTCCGAGAGAACCGTATCGATTAGTACGGGCTGGACCGGAATCAAGTGATGGAGGGGGTAATGGTTTTTTCATCGAAGCCCAGTTATCAACCTCATCAGCTCTAGATGGTTGATCAAAATCTGAAGCCCTGGAAGGTGGGCCCCTTCGATCATCATCAAATCCACCATATGACCTTCTATTACCACCACCACCCCACGAACCCTCACCATCGGCTCCCTCTCGATCTCGGCGTGGTGGGCCCATACTGCGGGACCCACCATAATTAGAAAACCCACCACCGAGACGGCCACCATATTGCATTTCTTCAGCGGATCGTTCCTTTGGGCCGGTAGGAAGGCGGAGCATCTCGTCGGGAGTTAACCGGGTAGTGGATCCCGACCCATACCCGGTGGGAGTGGTGTAGGCGCTTTGCATCGTGAACTCTTGCAAGCTCATCTTTGTTTTCTTCTTCTGCTTTGTGCTCGCCGCTTCCTTAAGGCTAGGGAAACTCTGCGAGTCCTTCCCGGCGCCGGTAGGCCTAGCCGCTGCCGCGGCAGCTTCGGCGGCGGCCTGTTCCTTTTCCTCGGCTTCGGCACGTTCGGCTTCGGCGGCCCAAGCGCCGATATTTCCCCATGGAGATTTCGACATTTTCGAAGAGAGCAAATTGAATGATTTCTAAAAAAGAGATGTACTTTCCCTTTATTTTCAAAACCTGAGATATAAAAGAGAACGCTGTTCCTTATATTAAATGGGTAGAGATAGATGGGTGTATGTACAGGTCAGGTGTTCATTGGAGCAGAATGGGGCTCCTATTGACATATCCGGAGCACCGACATTATGAATTGATTAGTAACTTCTTTTTAAGGAAATGTTAAAAAAAAAAAAAAAAACAGATGACTTCATTTTAATAAAAGTACTACGAGTACTTTTTATGTACAGTGTATTCCACGTGCAGCTCGCGTCTTAGTATCAATATTATATACAACAAGAATGAACTAAGTATAATAGCAATTAATGTCCATGTATATTCAACGTGCAATTGAAAAGAAATGAGTATAATTACATTGATGTAATATTGTTAATTCAAATATATTGAACATCTTCTATACCTACAAACGTCAATGTCACGACCCAAACTAATCATGTCGTGATGGCGCCTATCATGGCACTAGGCAAGCCGACACATTATCAAAATAAATTGATATTTTTCATTTCAAAGACAAATCCAAAGCTATATAATATAAAACCTCAAATAAGGAGTTCGAATCAAAACAAAAGTGCGGAAAAGAAAGTCTGATATCGGGGTGTCACTAAGTCATGAGCAACGACTACAACTGTTCTGAAAATAGCAAGACTAACATAGTCTAAGAATAACCAAAATACACTAAAGGGAAGATAAAGAAGGAGAAAAGCAGGACTACAATCGCCAGGCAGCTACCTCGCTATCTCCGATGATCTGCTACTGAGTAAATCAACAATCGCTACCTTGGCCAGAGATACCTGGATCTGCATACAAGGTGCAGGGGATAACGTGAGTACACCAATTCAGTAAGTAACAAGTCCAAACTATGAACTGATAGGTAGTGACGAACTTAACCTTAACAGATAATAGAAATAAACTGTGCAGGAAAAGTAGGCATGCTATCAATTCAAGTATACAGCTCAAACAATAAAATAAATATGGATCTGAACAATGTGAGCTATAACGCGCAGCTAAACTCTACATGCCAATGCACAGAATGTATGAAATGCACCATGTGCTCAATCACTCGGTACTGCATATGGCCATCCGACCTAGGGAAATCCATCCCGGAACATATACAACACTGACTGCAAGTCAACCAGTATCGAGGAAGAAGGGTAATCCAACCCTGAGGAGAAATCCATCTACATGTGTATATATACATGCTCAATCACTCGGTACTGCATATGGCCATCCGGCCCAGGGAAATTCATCCCAGAACATACTCAATGCTGACTATAAGTCACTCGGTACCGAGAAAAAAGGTAATCCAACACTGCGGAAAAATCCATCTCTAGATATCAATACTTCGGACAAATCCATGTCCAGGAAAATTCATCCCTCACTAATATAATCAGCGCTCACTGGGGGTGTGTTACAAACTCCGGAGGGGCTCCTACAGCCCAAACGCTATCATAAACATCAACATAACCGCTGCGGAGTGCAGCCCGATCCCATAATTGTCACTCATAATCAGGCACTCGGCCTCACTCAGTCATCTTTCCAGTCTCACACACGGGCTCACAATGCTATGAAAACTAGCCCCAAATAATGATATGATGTGCCAATAAATAACAACTGAGGTTGAGACATGATATGAAATGCATGAATAAGACTGAGTACAGAATATCAATGAAACTAGTGAGATGACAGCAATAAACGACCATTAGGGTCCCAACAGTATCGGCGTAAAGCCCTAACATGATAGCTAGCATGATTTGAACCCTCGGCGTAAAGCCCTAACAACAGTATCGGGTCACTAATCACATAACACATAGTTCGGGGTTTTGAACCCTCGGAACCAAGTTTGGAAGCGTTACTGATGATAGGCTATAATTACATATTTTAGTCGCTTATTGCACTCTAATTTATTGCACTTTAATTGAGTTTGAGTTTTAATCGCTAGTGTTTTACACTAATTGTGTGTTTTATGTCTTATAGGAGTGATTCCGAGCTATGTAGCTGTTTATAAAATGAATTCAAGTGATTTGGAGCTTTGAAGTCTGAGTAAAAGCCCAAAGAATTAAGCGGGGATCGTGTTCGGGGATCAACGGATGATAGGGCAAAGAAACGAAGAATCGAGCAGGTATATTGCGCATTGTCTAGTAAAATACACATAACGTTTCACTCAGAACTCTTTGGGTTCCACAATACATTTTTAGAAAGCTAATTCAAATGGCTACAACTTTCATGTTTTACATTTTTTCAAATTCACAACAAAAAAGGGTGAAAAGTGCGTGGTCGTGCACTAATCGCGCATATGGGGCAGAAAGTGTGAAAAGTGCACGGGCACACTTCCAGGTGCGCGGCCGCGCCCGTCTTGTCCGGAAAAAGTGTCCTCTTTTGCGTAGAAAAAGGTACAATTGTTACGGTCCGACCCTACTTGGTATATATACATGAAAAAATGGTATTTTGAGGACTTTTGGCATAATTTAGACCTAAGGAGGCTAAAGAGACCAGGGATTCGACCTAAAGAGGCAAGAGCACACTAGGAGCAAGGCGGAGAATTCTTCTACGAGTTTTTCAATTCCTTCTTTCTATTTCCATTATTGGTTATGAATTCTAGTATTGCAGTTTTGCATACTATTATGAATAGCTAATTTGTTATCTAGGGTTTTGATGGAACCTATTGGAGGATGATTTTCCTGTTACGTTAATATAGATTTGATGTAGCTTTTTCTCTATTTGTTCAACTACATTTATATTGTGATTGGTTGAAGAGATATCAATCGACCGTGCCTATTTAGTGTGTATTATTCAGGAGAGAGTGCATATTTAGGTAGTTATTGAACAACATCACTCCTAATATATATGAGGGATCAATACAGAGGGTTTAAAGGTGGGATTAAGGATAACGAAACCTTGATGCAATCCGAGTGAGCCATACTTAATGCTAGCTAGCGTAATTCGGGAGAATATGTCTAGTAAATTGTGGTAGTTACTCGTGAGAGAATTACAACACTCAGAGCGCTCATGATCGATAGAGAAAACTTAGGCAAATTTATAGGAAACATAGCAGAAAGGATTCTGTGACGACCCAAAGGGTCCTCACTTGCTTTTAATTGCATTCTATGCTTCCGAGGCCTTGAAAACCTCATTTAGGGTCGCCTCGATTTGCGTCTGCAGTCCAGGCGCGTAGCCAAAAAGCTTAAATATGAAAATCTGTGAAAAATGCTAAGTTTTGATTATAAAATGAGTAAATTTAAATTCAGTCAATATTTTGGGTAAACAGACCTGGACCCGTGATCCGACGGTCTCGGAGGGTCCGTAGGAAAATATGGGACTTGTGTGTATGCCCGAAATCGAATCCGAGGTCCCAAGTCCGAGAAATGAATTTTTAAGTGAAATTATTTTCTAACATTATTTAAGAAAATTTGAAATGAAATTTGATTAGAACATGGTGGTATCGGGCCTGTATTTGGGTTTCGGTGTCCGGTACAGGTTTTATATATGGTTTAAGTCATTTCTGTAAAATTTGGTTGAAAACGGAGTCCGTTTGATGTGATTCAGACCTAAATTGCTAAAGTCGATGTTTTATGAAGTTTGAGAAAAATTGTTTGATTTTGAGGTTTGATTCATTGATTTTGAGGTTATTTTGGCGATTAGATCGCACGGATAAGTTCGTATGATATTGTTAAGTTAGTACGTGTGCTTGGTTATGAGCCCCGAGGGCTCGGATGTGTTTCGGATGTGTTTCGGGAAGTTTTGAGTTTAAGAGAAGTTACAGATTTTCTGCAGTCAAGTGCCCCGGGATTTTACCCTTCGCGTTCCCATGGTCCCCTTCGCGAACACGTAAGGAAAAAATCCCAGGTGCCCAAAGTTTTCTTCGCAAACGCGAAGGTTGTGACGCGAACGCGAAGCTGAGGGGGGAGACCCTTCGTGAACGCGCCCTTCCACTCGCGAACGCATAAGGTTGAGGGGAGGGGCCACCAAGTTGTTAACTGCGAACGCGGTCTCTTGAACGCGAACGCGAGGCTCGAGCAGTTCCTGCTTCGCGAACGCGAGCCGCTGTCCGCGAAGGCCATTGCAGCCTGACCCATCGCGAACGCGATGCATATTTTCGCCTAGTTATTTTAAAGACCCAAAAACAGAACACTTACGGGATTTCTCAAAATTTTACAAAATGTCTTCTTCTCCAAAGCTCCTAGGAGATCCTTGAAGCACTTTTTTACCAAAACTTCTTGGATTCGATTGGGTTGGAGCCGAATATTAGAGGAAAATCGATGTTCGAGGCTTGAGTTGGCCGTGGAAGTTCGAGGTAAGTGTTTGGTCTAACCTTAGCTTGAAGGTTTAGGAGTTGTGTCCTATTTGCTATTTGCTTCTTGTTGAGTACGACGTATAGGCATGGTGACGAGTATCTATACGTTGGTGTCGAGCATGATCGTGAGTCTTATATTGTGATTTTCATGATTTCGTTATATTATTCATGCCTTGGTGAAGATTTATATTTTTGTTGTGTAAAGTTGTGGAAAGAATTGTGACCTATAAAAATTGAGGAGCGTTGACTCCAGTTGTATAACGAACTGTGAAAGTATAAGTGATAATTGAAACTCTCTAGTATTGACTCGAGTTGTGAAGTGAGTTGTAAAGCAAAAGTGAGAAAGGGAAGAGATTATCACGTTGCACCCTTGCTGGGTTATTGTTGAGTTGTGGTTCCCTTGCATTATGTTCTTAGTTGATATTACGGATGCTTAGGTTGATGATTCTTTGTATTAGGTGTTGTAATAAGTTTAGTTATAGTTGAAGTAGTTAGATGTTGTAACGAGTTTGGTTATAGTTGAGGTAGTTAGGTGTTGTAACAAGTTTGGTTATAGCTGAGGTAGTTAGGTGTTGTAATAAGTTTGGTTATAGCTGAGGTAGTTAGGTGTTGTAACAAGTTTGGTTATATCTGAGGTAGTTAAGTGTTGTAGCGAGTTTGGTTATAGCTATTTTTCCAATGCCGGGATGTAATTACTTATGCCGTCGAATCCCTTGTCGGGATAGTGTAGACCTTATTGATCCCTTGTCGGGACACTCGTTATAATTGTAAATATTATATATGGATCAGGTTGCACGCTACAACAATATTATAAATGGGAGCGGGTGGTATGCCTACCACAAGATATAATAAAATGGGAGCGGGTGGTACGCCTACCACAAGATATAATAAAATAGGAGCGGGTGGTATGCCTACCACAAAATATAATGAAATGGGAGCGGGTGGTACGCCTATCATAGATATAATAAAATGGGAGCGGGTGGTATGCCTACTACAAGATATAATGAAATGGGAGCGGGTGGTACGCCTATCACAAGATATAATGAAATGGGAGCGGGTGGTAGGCCTACCACAAGATATAATGAAATAGGAGCGGGTGGTACGCCTACCACAAGATATAACAAAATAGGAGCGGGTGGTAAGCCTACCACGAGATGTGAAAAAAAAGTAGAATCTGCCTTTGTTTTCCTTACTTTTGTTAGTGGTTGGATTTTGATTCCTTTATAGTTCTCTTGATAATCTATTCTTACCTGTGATTCCCCGAAGCATGTTTCCCCTTCCCGTCTTTACTTGTTTATTTCTACTTTACTATCCGATGTATATCATATAACTGCACAGGTATTTGGTAGTCTGGTCCTAGCCTCGTCACTTCTTCGCCGAGGTTAGGCTAGGCACTTACCAGTACATGGGGTCAGTTGTGCTGATACTACACTCTGCACTCTTTTGTGCAGACCCCAGTGTTGTGGACTTTAGATCGCAGTGAGATTGATGAATCTCGTTCATCAGGCGACCCGAGGTAGCCCTGCAAGCGCCTGTAGGCCTTGGCGTCTCCTTCTATCTACTTTCCTATTTCTTACACGTATTTCCAGAGATAGTGTTGTATTTAATTCTTTCATACTTTTATGTGTAGTGTTCTTAGACCGTCTGTGAAACTGTGACACCAGTTCTGGGTAGTTGAAACTCAAACAGTTGTATTAGATATTCATGTTCATATGATTTATTGTTTCCTTCTGCTTATATTAAATTCCGTTGTTTAAATGTTATTACTTCGCAATTATTAATGAATATAAAATGGGTAAAAAGAAAAGGTAAATTATTCACTTAGTTGGCTTGCCTAGCTCACACTAGTAGGTGTCATCACGACTCCCGAGGGTGGGAAATCTGGGTCTTGACAAGTTGGTATTAGAGCTCTAGGTTACATGGGTCTCACAGTTCACAGACAAGCTTATTAGAGTCTGAGGGATCGGTACAGAGACGTCTATATTTATCCTCAGAGGCTACAGAGTTAGGAAAAGTTTCACTTCTATTCTTCCCTGTCGTGCGATTTTGTTCTCTCAATACTGAATTGAAACCTCTACTCTTGTCCTTTCACGAATGGCGAGGTCATGTACCGCTTCTTCAGCTGGGCAGCATCACAGACTAGTGATAGATCAGCTACATCTCCGGAGGCTTTGTGGAAGTTGGATAGGTTTCACCAAGCTCTTCACTACTACTTTCAGTGGTGCATCTTCTGAGGATCCCCGACATTATCTAGACAGCTGTCATGAGGTTCTCAGGAACATGGGGATCGTGGAGACCAATAGGGTCAATTTTGCTACTTTTCACTTGTCTAGATCCGCCAACACCTGTTGGAGGGATTATTGATTGGCTATACCAGTTAGGTCATCAGCTTTGACTTGAGAACAGTTCACGTAGCTATTTCAGGAGAAGTTTCTCCACATCACTCAGAGGGAGGTATTAGAGGTAGAGGTAGAGATGTTAGAGGTGGAGGTGTAGGTATTGTTCTGGTTTGTGGTAGAGAAGCTTTGATTTTATTTTGTGTCGTATTTTGTCATGCCTAGTGATTCTTTGACTTCCCTTGTTTATGTGTCTACGCCAGTGGGTGATTCTATGGTGGTGGATCGCGTCCATTGTTCATGTATAATGGTCATTGGAGGTCTTGAAACTCGTGTAGATTTTCTTCTTCTGGATATGGTTGGTTTGATGTTATATTGGGGATGGACTGTTTATCACCTTACCATGCTATCTTGAATTGTCATGCCAAGACTGTGACCTTAGCTTTACCAGGTTTGCCTCGTTTAGAGTGGAGAGGTACTCCTGGTCATTCTACCCGTAGTGTTATCTCCTATGTGAAGGCTCGACGTATGGTCGAGAATGGGTGTTTGACCTATTTGGCATATGTTCGTGATTCTAGTGTTGAGGTTCCTTCTATTGATTCTGTGCCCGTTGTTCGTGAGTTTCCTAAGGTTTTCCCTTCAGACCTGTCGGGTATGCCACCCAATAGGGATATTGATTTTTGCATTAATCCGGCTCTAGGCACTTAGCCCATTTCTATCTCGATGTATCGTATGGCCCCACCAGAGTTGAAAGAGTTGAAGGAGCAGTTGCAAGACTTGCTTGAGAAAGGTTTCATTAGACCCAGTGTTTCACCGTGGGGTGTGCCGGTGTTGTTTGTTAAGAAAAATGATGGGTCGATGAGAATGTGTATTGATTACCTGTAGTTGAACAAGATTACAAGCAAGAATAAGTATCCGTTGCCGAGGATTGATGATTTATTCGATCAGCTTCAGGGTACCAAGGTATTTTCAAAGATCGACTTGAGATCTGGCTACCATCAATTGAGGATTAGGGCATCCGATGTCCCTAAGACAGCTTTCCGCACTCGGTACGGGCATTATGAGTTCCTGGTTATGTCATTCGGGTTGACAAATGCCCCGATAGCTTTTATGGATTTGATGAACCGAGTGTTCAGGCCTTATTTAGACTCATTCGTGATAGTCTTCATTGACGATATTTTGATATATTTCCGCAGTCGGGAGGAGCACGAGCAGCATCTCAGAGTGGTTCTTAAGACTCTGAAGGATAGTCAGTTATATGCTAAGTTCTCAAAGTGTTAGTTCTGGTTGAGTTCAGTTGCATTCCTGGGTCATGTTGTGTCAGCAGAGGGTATTCAGGTTGATCCGAAGAAGATTGAGGCAGTCAAGAACTGGCCTAGACCAGCATCAGCTACAGAGATTCAGAGTTTCTTGGGATTGGCAGGCTACTATTGTCGTTCGTGGAGGGGTTTTCATCTATTGCAGCCCCGATGACCAGGTTGACCCAGAAGGGTGCCCAGTTCAGATGGTCGGACGAGTGTGAGGCGAGCTTTCAAAAGCTCAAGATAGATCTGACTACGGCACCGGTGTTGGTTTTCCCCACAGGTTCAGGGCCTTATACAGTCTATTGTGATGCATCTCGTATTGGACTTGGTGCAGTGTTGATGCAGGATGGCAAGGTTATTGCTTATGCTTCGCGGCAGTTGAAGATTCATGAGAAGAACTATCCAGTTCATGATTTAGAGTTGGTAGCCATGGTTCACGCGTTGAAGATTTGGAGGCATTATTTGTATGGCGTGGCATGTGAAGTGTTCACGGATCATAAGAGTCTTCATTATTTGTTCAAGCAAAAGGAGTTGAATTTGAGGCAGAGGAGGTGGTTGGAGTTGTTGAAAGATTATGACATCACTACCTTATATCACCCGGGAAAGGCCAATGTGCTGGCTGATGCCTTGAGTAGGAAGTCAGCCAGTATGGGCAGTCTTGCTTATATTCCGGTCAGTAGAGGACGCTTGCTTTGGATGTTCAGGCTTTGGCCAATCGGTTTGTGAGGTTGGATATTTCTAAGCCCAGATGTATATTAGCTTGCACGGTCGCTAGTTCTTCCTTATTGGTGCGTATCCGTGATCAGCAGTTTGATGATCCCCATTTATGTGTCCTTAGAGACACGGTGCAGCGTGGAGGTGCCAAGCAGGTTACCTTAGGTGATGATGGAGTTTTGAGATTGCAGGGTCGAGTTTGTGTGCCTAATGTGGATGGGCTTCGATAGTTGATTTTAGAGGAGGCTCATAGCTCCAAGTACTCTATTCATCTGGGCGCCACGAAGATGTATCAGGATTCGCGGTAGCATTATTGGTGGCGTAGAATGAAGAAGGATATTGTTGCATATGTGGCTTGGTATTTGAATTGTCAGCAGGTTAAGTATGAGCATCAGAGGCCTGGTGGATTGCTTCAGAGGATTGAGCTTCCCGAGTGGAAGTGGGAGCAGATCACTATGGATTTTGTTGTTGGGCTCCCGCAGACTCGAAGGAAGTTCGACGCAGTATGGGTCATTGTTGATAGGCTGACCAAGTCAGCGCATTTCATTCTTGTGGCAATCTCCTATTCATCCGAGAGGTTAGCTGAGATCTATATTCGGGTGATTGTTCGTCTTCATGGTCTGCCTGTGTCTATCATTTCGGACCGAGGTACATAGTTTACCTCGCATTTCTGGAGAGCATTTCAGTGAGAGTTGGGCACTCAGGTGGAGTTGAGTACGGCATTTCATCCTCAGATGGACGGGCAGTCTGAGCGGACTATTTAGATTTTGGAGGATATGCTCTGAGCTTGTGTCATTGACTTTGGAGGTTTGTGGGATCAGTTTTGCCTTTAGAAGAGTTTGCCTACAATAACAGCTACCAGTCGAGTATCCTAGCTACTTATGAGGCTTTATATGGTAGGCGGTGTCGGTCTCCGGTTGGATGGTTTGAGCCGGGAGAGGCTCGGTTGTTGGGTACAGATCTAGTTCAGGAGGCCTTAGACAAGGTTAGGATTATTCAGGATAGGCTTCGTACAGCTTAGTCTAGGCAAATGAGTTATGCAGACCGCAAGGTTCGAGATGTAGCTTTTATGGTTGGTGAGCGGGTATTGCTCCGAGTGTCGCCTATGAAGGGCGTGATGAGGTTTGGGAAGAGGGGAAAGCTTAGCCCTAGGTTCATTGGTCTGTTTGAGATTCTTGATCGAGTGGGAGAGGTGGCTTATAGACTTGCATTGCCGCGGAGCTTATCAGCCGTGCATCCAGTGTTTCATGTGTCCATGCTTCGGAAGTATCACGACAATCCATCCCACGTGTTAGATTTCAGCACTGTCCAGTTGGACAAGGACTTGTCGTACGAGGAGGAGCCAGTAGCCATTCTAGACCGGCAGGTTCGTCAGTTGAGGTCTAAGAGTTTCCTTCTGTTCGTGTCCAGTGGATAGGTCAGCCCCTTGAGGCATCGACCTGGGAGTCCGAGTCCGATATGCGGAGCCGTTATCCTCATCTTTTCCCCAACTCAGGTACTTCTTTCTTCTGTTTGTTCGAGGACGAACGGTTGTTTTAGAGGTGGAGAATGTGACGACCCAAAGGGTCATCACTTGTTTTTAATTGCATTCTGTGCTTCTGAGACCTTGAAAACCTCATTAGGGTTGCCTCAATTTGCGTGCACAGTCTGGGCGCGTAGCCGGAAAGCTTAAATATGAAAATCTGTGAAAAATGCTAAGTTTTGATTATAAAATGAGTAAATTTGACTTCGGTCAATATTTTGGGTACACGAACCCGGACACGTGATCCAACGGTCCCGGAGGGTCCGTAGGAAAATATGGGACTTGGGCTTATGCCCGGAATCGAATTCTGAGGTCCCAAGCCCGAGAAATGAATTTTTAAGTGAAATTGTTTTCTAAAATTGTTTAAGGAAATTTGATTAGAACATGGTGGTATCGAGCATTTATTTTGGTTCTGGTACCCGGTACAGGTATTCTATATGGTTTAAGTCATTTCTGTAAAATTTGGTTGAAAACGGAGTCCGTTTGACGTGATTTGGACTTAAATTGCTAAAGTCGATGTTTTATGAAGTTTGAGAAAAATCCTTTGATTTTGAAGTTTGATTCATTGTTTTGAGGTTATTTTGGCAATTTGATCGCACGGATAAGTTCGTATGATGTTGTTGAATTAGTACGTGTGCTTGGTTAGGAGCCCCGAGAGCTCGGGTATGTTTCGGGAAGTTTTTAGTTTAAGAGAAGTTGCAGATTTTCTGCAGTCAGTGCCCAGGAATTTTACCCTTCGCGTTCGCGTGGTCCCCTTCACGAACGCGTAAGGCAAAGATCCCAGGTGGCCAAAGTCTTTTTCGCAAACGCGAAGCTAAGGGGGGAGACCCTTCGCGAACGCGCCCTTCCACTCGCGAACACGTAAGGTTGAGGGGAGAGGCCACCAAGTTGTTAACCGCGAACGCGGTCTCTTGAACGCGAACGTGAGGCTCGAGCAGTTCCTGCTTTGCGAACGCGAAGGCCATTGTAGCCTGACCCATCGCGAACGCGATGCATATTTTCGCCCAGTTATTTTAAAGACCCAAAAACAGAGCACTTACGGGATTTCTCAAAATTTTACAAAACTTCTTCTTCTCCAAAGCTCCTAGGCGATACTTGAAGCACTTTTTCACCAAAACTTCTTGGATTCGATTGGGTTGGAGACAAATTTGAGAGGAAAAGCGGTGTTTGAGGCTTGAGTTGGCCGTGGAAGTTCGAGGTAAGTGTTTGGTCTAACCTTAGCTTGAAGGTTTAGGAGTTGTGTCCTATTAGCTATTTGCTTCTTGTTGAGTACAACGTATAGGCATGGTGACGAGTATCTATACGTTGGTGTCGAGCATGACCGTGAGTCTTATAGTGTGATTTTCATGATTTTGTTGTATTATTCATGCCTTAGTGAGGATTTATATTTTTGTTGTGTAAAGTTGTGGAAAGAATTGTGACCTATGAATATTGAGGAGCGTTGACTCCAGTTGTATAACGAATTGTGAAAGTATAAGTGATAATTGAAACTCTCTAGTATTGGCTCGAGTTGTGAAGTGAATTGTAAAGTAAAAGTGAGAAAGGGAAGAGATTATCACATTGCACCCTTGCCGGGCTATTGTTGAGTTATGGTTCCCTTGCATTGTGTTCTTAGTTGATATTACGGATGCTTAGGTTGATGATTCTTTGTATTAGGTGTTGTAATAAGTTTAGTTATAGCTGAAGTAGTCAGATGTTGTAACGAGTTTGGTTATAGCTGAGGTAGTTAGATGTTGTAACAAGTTTGTTTATAGTTGAGGTAGTTAGGTGTTGTAACAAGTTTGGTTATATCTGAGGTAGTTAAGTGTTGTAGCGAGTTTGGTTATAGCTATTTTTCCAATGCCGGGATGTAATTACTTGTGCCGTCGAATCCCTTGTCGGGATAGTGTAGACCTTATTGATCTCTGTCGGGACACTCGTTATAATTGTAAATATTATATATGGATCGGGTTGCACACTGCAACAATATTATAAATGGGAGCGGGTGGTATGCCTACCACAAGATATAATAAAATGGGAGCGGGTGGTACGCCTACCACAAGATATAATAAAATAGGAGTGGGTGGTATGCCTACCACAAGATATAATGAAATGGGAGCGGGTGGTACGCCTACCATAGATATAATGAAATGGGAGCGGGTGGTACGCCTACCACAAGATATATTGAAATGGGAGCGGGTGGTACGCCTACCACAAGATATAACGAAATGGGAGCGGGTGATACGCCTACCACGAGATATGAAAAGAAAGTGGAATCTGCCTTTGTTTTCCTTGCTCTTATTAGTGGTTGGATTTTGATTCCTTTATAGTTCTCTTGATAATCTATTCTTACCTCATATTCCTCGAAGCATGTTTCCCCCTCCCGTCTTTACTTGTTTATTTCTGCTTTACTTTCCGATGTATATCGTATAACTGCACAGGTATTTGGTAGTCTAGTCCTAGCCTCATCACTACTTCGCCGAGGTTAGGCTAGGCACTTACAAGTACATGGGGTCGGTTGTGGTGATACTGCACTCTGCACTCTTTTGTGCAGTCCCCAGTGTTGTGGACTTTGGATCGCAGTGAGATTGCTGAATCTCGTTTATCAGGCGACCCGAGGTAGCCCTGCAGGCGTCCGTAGGCCTTGGCGTCTCCTTCTATCTACTTTCCTGTTTCTTACACGTATTTCCAGAGACAATGTTGTATTTAATTTTTTTAGACCTTTATGTGTAGTGTTCTTAGACCGTCTGTGAAACTGTGACACCAGTTCTGGGTAGTTGAGACTCAAACAGTTGTATTAGATATTCATGTTCAGATGATTTATTGTTTCCTTCTGCTTATATTAAATTCCGTTGTTTAAATGTTATTACTTCGCAATTATTAACGAATATAAAATGGGTAAAAAGAAAAGGTAAATTGTTCACTTAGTTGGCTTGCCTAACTCACACTAGTAGGCGGCATCACGACTCCCGAGGGTGGGAAATCCAGGTCGTGATAGATTCCGACAATATGGGAAATCATAACTTTAGACCTCCTTAATCTTGTCTCCAATCCTTATCCTTGTTAATTGATAGTTTTACTTTTTTCTAGTATTTGTTAATATTAGATAAAAATAAATATTATAATCTTTATAATTAAGAAATTGTTTGGACTTGTGTTTCTTAACGATATTGAACAACTGTAGCTAAACCTTAGTTCTGTGTTGGATTTGACTCCGGACTTGTAAACCAGATTGTATTTGCAACGACCGCTTAGTCCTTTTTATAAGGCATAGTTGGACGTGATCAGTTACTTACCTCAAGCCAAGCCAAAATCCTACTCCACTGATGTCCTTGCCTCTTGAATCGGCCTCTAAACGTCTCGAATCTAGTCAAAAGCAATACAATGCCATTAATATAGGCCAAAGAACCAATTCTATAAGAAAAATTACTTAATTGGACACAAATCCCAAAATTCACTCAAACCCTCCCCCCTGGTCCCACGTCTCGGAATCCGAAAAAAATAAAAAAACTAGAAAGCCCATTCACTCACGAGTCCATACATATGAAATTCATCAAAATCCGACTCCATTTGGTCCCTCAAATCCTCAATTCAAACTCTTCAAAATCCTAAGTCCTAACCCCTCATTTTCACCCCTAATTTCACTAATTAATTGATAAAACAATGGGAAAACACCATAGATAGGAGTATTAGAGCTCAAGCAACTTAACACACTGAAAAACCCTTGAATCTCCCTTCAAAATCACTCCAAAAGCTCCAAAAACCGACCTGAAAATGGTAAAGATGAACCAAAATTCACGAAGGATTCGATTTATACTTTCTGCCCAGGCGTTTCGCACCTACGGCCTAAATTGCGCACCTGCAGTGCTGCTTCTGCACCCAAACATCTGTATCTGCAGAAATCACTTAAGTCCTCAAAGTCGCACCCACGCCCCAAGTCTCGCATCTGCGACTCCAGTCCTGGCCTTCCATTTCCGATTTGCGGCTACCCCACCGCACCTGCAACCTCGCACTTGCGGCTCCCCATCCGCAGGTGCGGAAACACCAGCAACTTCAGAAATAAGCAGCAACAGCTATCTCACAACACCAAAAATTAATTCGTTAACCACCCGAGGCCCTCGGAAACTCGACCAAACATACCAACAAGTCATATATCAACATACGAACATATGCGAACCATCGGAACGCTCAAAAAAATATCAAAACACCAAATTAACCTCGGGTTCAAGCCTAAGAACTTCTAAACTTCCAAATTCCGCAACCGATGTCGAAACCTATCAAATCACCTCCGAATTACCTGAAATTTTGCACACACATCACAAATGATACTACGAACCTACTCAAACTTCCGGAATTCCATTTCGACCCCGATATTAAAAGCCGACCAAAATTGCCAAATTTTCAACTTTCGACATATAAGCCTAATTCTATCACGAACCTCCAAATTACATTCCGGACGCGCTCCCAAGTCCAAAATCACCTAACGGAGCTAATCGAACCATAAAATTCACATCCGAGATCGCTTACTTATAAGTCAACATCCGGTACTTTTTCCAACCTACTTCTAAATAGGAGACTAAGTGTCTCATTCCACTTTGAAACCACTCCGGACCCGAACCAACTAACACGATACGATAAAATACAGCTGAGGAATACAAAAGGAAGCAGAAATGGAAAAAACAGGGTTTTAACTCACGAAACGACCGGTCGAATCGTTACAATCAATATTTCGATTAGTTTAGTTAGTGATATAACATTTGTAATTATTGATAATATATTGTATGAGTTAATAACATGTTATATTATTGTATCTTACCTAATATCTATTTATAGTCAGTGTTCTTGGTGTGTGTGTTTTTTCATCTTACTCCAATCATGACCAAAACTCTTGTTTTTGATATCAATATACATCATGAAAGTACAACTTATAGTTACCCATGTGAAAAAAATATGTTGCAGCAATTACATGCCAATGTTGGGAGTTGGGACTGTGCTTTAGTTATTGTCATTGAAAAATATAAACGTACTTATAATTATTTTCTGCTGAATTTAAAAGAGTATTCTTTATTTTTCGGAAGAGAAATTAAATTCTTGGGATAAGTAAATACTTGGAAGCATTTTGTCCTATCATTATATCATGTACCATTGCATAGGCCATTTGAAGTATCCAAATTCCTTAGTAAAATGATTGATGCCTTTTTCTTTTAATTATTAACATGATTGATGCATTTTTCTTGTAACTAGTCTTAGGAATGCACGTTGCGCGTGTTTCTTATCTTAATAAATTATTTTTTGTAAGAAAATTACATATATATATTTAAATTATATTTGAATTATAAAATAAAATGTAAGCTGCTGAAATTGATGAATATTGATCATATATAGCTAACTCAATAAAGGAAAAAACTTTATTCATAGATGTCCTCAATCATTATTCAATATATTCACCTTAAAAATTATTCTAATTTTATAATTCTATCAGATGAATTTCACGAGTTATTATACTTCCTTTTTAGACAAGTGGGGTTGCTCTGATGGTAGGCAACCTCCACTTCCAACCAAGAGGTTGTGAGTTCGAGTCTCCCCAAGAGCAAAGTGGGAAATTCTTGGAGGGAAGGATGCCAGAGGTCTATTTGGAAACAGCCTCTCTACCCCATGGGGGTAAGGTCTGCGTACACACTACCCTCCCCAGACCCCACTAAGTAGAATTATACTGGGTTGTTGTTGTTGTTTTATTGTACTTCCTTTTTAGTTTCAATAAAGCACAAAACCCTTGAAGATTTAAAAAAAAAAATTGAAAATATTTTTCATAAGTTATTCTCAGGTTCATTCAAGAAGAAAAAGACATGATTAATTAGTTGTACTTTTATTATGTTTCTTTAAAGATATTCAAATAATATAAATTAAAACAATGGAATCCTATGTCTTCTTTGTATCCCTTTGAAGGTTTCAATGTTATCCAAGCAGTGAGGTTCTAATTCATAAGATAAGAAGAAAAAAGAATTTATGAGTTACATAACTTTGTCGAAATATGCGGGCAAAAAAAGCATTACTAAATATGAAATTTAATAGATGAAAAAAATATGAAATTTTACGGGGCAAACAAATTATAGTGAAAAGTTATTGAATCCATTGATTGTGTAGGTACATATTAATTTAGATTTTTTTTTTATATATCATCCATTTTGAAGATCTAAATACTCGTACTTTCTACATAGTTCACATAAGAAAAGATTTAATAAGTACGACTTTAATTAATTTGAAGTCCTAAATATTAATAAAATATTTAAATTATATTTTATTCAATAAAAAATTTATCTTTATAGGTAAAATATCAATTAACATTTTTTTTGTTGAGATTTCTTGTTTTTATAATAGATTTAGGCTTGTACGATTAGTATGATTAAATATACTATCAAATAATTATTTTAGGTACTTAATTGAACATGCGTTGATTATTTGTATGATTAAAATAAAATTTTTTAATGCATGTTTAATTATAAAATAATTTTTATTTAGATGTTCTTGTATATAATAATGTTAATTTAACATTTGAGTTGATGTCCTCATATTTCGGTTTAATTAGAAATCAAATGAAGGCACATATAATCTCGTTCTAGTCTTGGTTTATAAGTATTACACTAAGTATGGATTTTCTAATTAGTACAATTTATATAAGGTAAAGTATTAATTGATATTATGTCCTCAATATTAGAACTTTTTACATAGCTTAATAAAGATAGATTTAATATGCAAAATTTTAATTGATTTCAATGTCCTAAATATTAGGAGAGCAACTTAAATTATAATTTTGTCTATTGTGAAAGCTGTTTTTGAAGGGTAAAAAAGACGAACGACATTTCGTTAATAGCCTTTGTGCTTTTAATATAGTATAGATAATTTAAAGATTATTTGTATGTAATCACGCATGTATGAAAAAGAAATAGTATCTTATTTGGTGTTTGTATTTTCAATTAGTGACTACTAATGTGGAGACGTAACTTTGTGCTTATTCCGTGTGCGCGCTACATATTGGACGTTTATGCATTTATAAAAAAGAGCTATTGGAGCAAGCAAAATTTGCAAAATATTATAGGATGGGCCGATGTCACAAGCATCGTGCTCACCCCATATTTTGAGATATGCTCAAAAGATAGTGAAGTACAAGCTTACCTATACAAAGAATTTCTATAGCATATGTTTGGAACCCTCAAAGAAAGGTATGGACAAAAGAAAAAGCAAGGAAAGAAAATTTCCAAAAATTCTAAAACTAAACGAAACAAAAACCAAAGAGGAAAAGCCCCCGTAAGGCAAGAATCTCAAATAATCTAAACCTAAAAGGAAGCACACGACAGTTTAAAACTATCAAACACAAAATTAAAATGATCTTAAATTAATGAAATATTCAAGGGATATGAGTTAGAATGCCTAACCAATTTTATATGATAAATGCAACGATCCAAACAACCTATACAACATTTGTATATGAGTGAATTTTAAACCAATGACCATATATGAAATATTGCAAACAAAATCATAATTAGCAAATATTCAATGTGGAGTTGTCACTTAATAATGCATGAACGACCATTATTACATAACTTTAAAAATATAATAAAATTTACCTCAAATCACAAAAAATTACTTATGAGGACATCAATGCTATGAGCAGTTTATGACAAAGAATATATGATGGTGACTTCTTTTATAGAAATGGTTAGCTCCTCCTTATTCTAAACTGTTTTAGTATACCAAATTGAATCCTACACAAAAAAAAAACAATAGAAATTGCGTCCTAAACAAACACAAAAAGGACAATGAACAAAAGACTTACCGTACTAAGGATCCTAAAACTAAAGGAAACAAAAAACAACGAAAAAAAAATAATCCAAGAATCCTAAAACTAAAGGAAACAAAAATAAAAGAGAAAAAAAACTCGTACGGCAAGTATGTCAAACAACAAGAATTTTAAATCTAAAAGGAAGCACATGATAATTTTTAATTTTGCTAAAAAATAACAATTAGTGATTAGAATTACAAGTATATCCAACATATAATGTACTTACAAAGGGTAAAAAAGGTGAACAATATTTCGATAGAGCCTTCGTACTTGTAATATAGTATAAATAAATATAAATAAATAAATATAGATATAGATATAGATAACAACATACTGAGTTCATATAGGGTGTTTGATTTTTAAAACATCACATCAAGTATTTTTTGGAAAAATAAACTATTGAAAGATGGTTTCACAAAAAGTAAAAACATATATTATCCGAAAGTTTATTTTTTAACCTAAAACTAGTATTAGTACCCGCGCGATGCACGGAGAATTAAAAAAAATAATTTACACTGTATATTTTAATTTATTAGTGTTGATATCATCTTTACAACCAAACATTAAATATATTTTGAGATTCCAGTAAAACTTTTATTCAGCCGCCCTAATAGATATTCCATGAAAAATAATGATACTACTGTCACACCTCCTTTTTACCTACACCCCCGAAAGGGGATATAGTATAAGGGAGTTTTTCCAATTAAAGAACAATCGAAACGGGATTTATTATAAAGATTCAGAGTCGCCACTTGGGAGATTTATGGTGTCCCAATTCACCGGTTTAATCCCGAATCGAGGAAAAGTTTGACTCTGTTTAACAGTCCGCGAACCAAAAATCCGAGCAAGGAATTCTGTTAACCCGAGAGAAGGTGTTAGGCATTCCCGAGTTCCGTGGTTCTAGCACGGTCACTCAACTGTTATATTCGGCTTGATTATCTGATTTTAGTACATGTTCAAACATATGTGCATTTTCAATCTTAGCCGCTTTTTATTCATTTTTATGAATATTGCAACGCTGTTAAAACATGTCTTGAACCGCGTCACATAAATGCACCCGCTGTCCTCGACATATTTTAACATTGTTGAGATTTGGATTTGGGTCACATAAATGCGCACCCGAGTTTTAGGAAGGTAATATTATTAAATGATGCGCCTAAAGCAACTACGCGTTTTAACTTTGCGAGGGCCAGGGAAAATTTGCTAAATGGCACGCGTCGAATTCTAAACAAATGGTTTCTAAACTAACTTATGAGGTCCATAAATTATAACTTGTCTAATATGGCTCGCCTCAAGTCTAAACCAAAGTTCAATTAACTAGCTAAGGCTTAACGTGATTTGAATTTAAACTAAACAGACGTATAAGCTAGCCTTGGGAACCAGAAAAATAAAATGAAGCCCGTATTTGGCTATGCGAGAAACTCGATCGACCAACAGGCCCAATTAGCATTTATGCGAGCATGCTCGTTGAGAACCCAAAAGGAAAAATAGGTTCGAGTGAAGCCTGTACTTGAAAGCCAAGAGAGAACGTTGTGCCAATGCTATGGAGACCAGATGCACGTTCTGACATGATTAATTAAGAAGGATCACCCATTATGTATAGAGCTTAGAATTAAACAATTAGGGGCAGACTTTTGCAAATGTAGACAAATACAAAGCATGTTTTTGATATTCAAATCCCTCCCAAGATGGCAGCACTCTTTAAGGTCATGAGAACCCAAACATATTCATTTAGACTCTGGCAAACAAACACAACGTCTCCTTCCAATAACTAAATCTCATTCCAAATAGCCTTAAACAAATGGTTAATTTCAAGTGCATACATTACTCCACACCTAATAACATTCAACCTCTGAGATTACTCAATTTTGAAAGTGTTTACAGAATAATATGCAATCTCTCACACTATGTCCTTGAACTCTTTCCTTACGATAGAACAGACTGCAAGATTCAAACACTCATTTCACAGGACATTAAACAGTGAATTGATTCCTGCCCGAAACTTTTAAGCAAGACTAATGGGTAAATTAAACTATTCTTAACATGGATCTATATATCACAAGTCAGACCTTTTTCTTCAATCAACACTTAACAAGCAAACCTTAGATCACATCACAATTCCCTTCAAATAGAAAATTACACTTGTCATTTTGCAAATTCTATATGAAATCGTCACACTGACTCTCAATAGAAATAAAAAAAATGATAGCATAACCAGCACAAACCATCTGTTGCACTATCTCTAACAGTCCCAAGTCAAACATAGGCATACAAACTCGACTGCCTAAATCAGAGATTAAGCAGAAAACACAGTGAATCAAGCTATTAAGACATCATGCAAATGAGGAACTCTTAAAGGGCACAAATTCATTTCTACAGTACAACAATTAGGCTAGCATGTATAATATAAGATCTATTACAGATCATTCAAAGAAGTAGAAGAAGAGAATGAAGGAAAATCTAGAAAAAAACAAAACAACTTGTATTCAATCTGGCCTCAACTCGAAGTACATGTTCTTAGTCACTCGTTGACAATGATTTGAAGTAATACCTGGTAATGATCAAGGAAAACAAAAGAGGTGAAGAATCAGCAACACACAGCAGCAGAAATCAAGTTAGCCCAGCAATGAAACAGTAACAGAATCAGCAAGTCAAGCCTCAGATTTTCAAACCCAAATTCTGATGTTCAAAAATCCAAATACACCATTTCTGCTGAACCCTTTCAAATCTGACTTCTCACAAGGGAGTTAAAACTTGAAATCAAGCAGAAAACTTAACAATTCCAGTATTTTTTTTTAAAAAAAAGGACTTCAGCCGTTTTCAATTTTTGCAGATTTTTCTTTCTTCAAATCTTTTCAGCTCTCCAATCTCTTAGGTCTTTCCTCCTCTTTTGAAAGGCAAGAAATGATGCCTTTATAGGAAATCAAAGTAGGGCAGACTTCAGATTGTGATTTTGCACTTAGCCCTCTTTTAATTTCCATTTTTGCTCAGGAAACCTTAGTTTAAAATCAGATTTACCAACTAGCCCCCACCCCAGCTTTCTAGAAGCTTCCCTAGTCAGTTACAAAGAGATTCCCAAGCCTAGACTACCCAAATTACCCCCTATGATCCTGTTATTACCCTTCTAACCAAACAGAGCCTAGGTCCAATTGACCCCAGTTAATGGGTCCAAATAAATCTAATTCAGTTCTTTTTGGGTTCAGTTTTAGGTATCGATTGAAATCAATCAAAGACTCAACATTTTAAAAAGAAAATCTGACCTAAGATTAACCAAGAGAAAGAGACACGACAACTTTTAAACCACAACCCAAAACCCAAAAGAGAAAAAAAAGAAAATAACTCACCCTATTCTAAACAGAAAACCAGATAATTATGTTGACCAACAAACGGGTCGTGCATGCATAACAACAGACATGCTATGGAGAAGCAGAAACACAAACACAGAAACGAGATGAAGCAGGATGACTTTAAAAAAATAGAAAAATACACGAGAAGATCCAACAGAGATGTAAAAATACCTAATGGACTGGCCAAGCCTTGCAGCTCTTTCTCAAACCCTCGATTCCGACCGAAAAGGGCCTCAATCACATGTTCTCTGATGAAAACACATGACCAAGGTCCGTTTTGGTCTTAATCAACACCGAATCTGCCGCTTCTGGAGTTTGACATTTTTAGGTCTCACTTTCAACTTAAGATTCGACGAGCTCGGGGCAGATTCGAAGGAAAGTGGTTGTGGATTTGGTATGAGGGGATTATAGGGGTTGTAGGGTGTTAGTTTGGGGCTGTTTGGGAACCGCGCCGCCGGCGACAAATGGTGGAAACCAGGGCGACGTCGCTAGGGTTTCTATTGGGGACGATGAGTTTCTGGAAATGAGACGGGGACGGGGGCAAAAGGATTCAGACATTATTATATTAATCAAACCCCACTTCCGGACCGTTAGATCAGCAGGGATCAACGGTCCCGATCAAAAGAACAAAACAACGTCGTTTTGATTATGAAGGCTGGACCGGGTATTAGGGACGAGTTTTGGGCCGGGTAAAGGGTAATTTGGACGGGTCTAAGGGGAAATTAGTCTGGGCCTGGGGACATGGCCCGATTGCCTAAATTTTTTTCCTTTTTTCATTATTTCCTTTTTTTTTCAATTCATTTTTTCTTTAAAAATTCTTTTTCTTTTTCCAAAATTTAAAAATTAAACCCTAAATTAAATCCTAAACCCAATTATCCTACCACATTAAATTAATTAACCCTAATAATTGTTACTACCAATAATGAAAAACCAAATTAAAGGGAAAAACTATCAACATTCAAAATTAAAATTAAAAGTGCAAATAAACTATTTTTGGGATTTTCCCATTAATTTTCTAATTAATCCTAAAAATGTAAAGTTAAACTTAAATGCAAATGCAACATATTTTGTATTTTTCACTAATTAAACAAAAAAAATAAAAATGCACAAACAAATGCAAACAATTATCAGAAAGTGCCACGAAAATCCCCAAAATTGCAAACACTGACAGAAATTATTTTGTTTTGAGTTTGTTGGAGTAATAAATATAGGACAAAAATCACGTGCTCACAGCTACCCCTCTTTGCGCGGAAACACGAAGAGTTTTCGTGCAAAGATAAGTGAGCGGATACGAGCGATTTTTGCCCGTTTGAATACTCCGTGGGAACCATTTTTGAAAAAACTGACCGCACCCTACTTCCTAGGTTGCCTACATATCCTTGGCTATAAAGGAATCAGGTCAGTGTAGTTCGGGAATGTTTGGTAGCTGGGACTACCAAGAAGCTGTGATTTCACTGTTGCTGTTGTTGTTGCTACTGCTTGCTGAACCCCTTTATGACACCATGTCAACATAAAACAAAAATCTAGACTAGGCTATGATCTATGGATTACAGAAGTCCTATCTATATCTTCAAACTTGCTCTTGTGTTTCTTGTTGCCTTGTTGTCCTCCATTCTCTGGGAGACATCCATTTGTTGCCACCTTGAATTGTAAACTGAGATGTTTCACCCTTCTTCAGGTGGGTGCCTGACTGCTGAACTTGATATGTATTCCCATGCTATCCAGGCGGGCTCCTGACTTCAAAACGTGAATGTATTCCCATGCTATCCAGGCGGGCTCCTGACTGCTGACTTGAAATGTACTCCTTGCTCTCCAGGCGGGCTCCTGACTGCTGGCTTGAACTGTATTCCCTGCTCTCCAGGCGGGCTCCTGACTTCAACATAGACAAAACAAAGAATTTGAAATCTAAAATTTAAATTGTACTCCCTTGTTCTCCAGGCGGGCTCCTGACTGCTGCATTTGAAAGTATTCCCTACTCTCCAGGCAGGCTCCTGACTTCTGACTTAAAATGTATTCCCTGCTCTCCAGGCGAGCTCCTGATTTCAAAAATAGACAAAACAAAGAATTTGAAAGCTAAAACTTAAATTGTACTCCCTTGTTCTCCAAGCGGGCTCCTGACTACTGCGCTTGAAAGTATTCTCTGCTCTCCAGGCGGGCTCTTGACTTCAACTTGAAATGTATTCCCTGCTCTCCAGGCGGGCTCCTGACTTCAACAAAATAGACAAAAACAAAGAAAATTTTTCTACCCCAGTTTGGTGGCTGGGCACAGATGTGAGTGTAAAACTGAATCATATTACCAAGTATTACTAAGAATTTGACAACTAGGTCCCATTATTCAGGGGGTCCTGACAACTCTTAACTAAACGACAATTTTAAATCTAAGTTATATCTTCTACAGGTATGACTTCTGCTAAATCTTGCTATCTAAGAGAATCTTTAAACTACTCCCCATTATCCAGGAGGGTCCTGAAAAAGTCAAACTTTATCTTAAGAGTGACAACTTTTATGACTGAATTATACTACCCTTACAGCAGAATTTACGCTAAATATTGTTATCTAATCGAAACCCTAAAGCTAAGTCCCATTATTCAGGAGGGTCCTGGAAACTCCTAATTGCGTCCTATCTCGAACATGCAAACTTCTAAACCGACTTATATTCCTTTGGGATATATTTATGCTAGATTATGTTATTTCTGAACTTTGAACTAGGTCCCATTTTTCAAGAGGGTCCTGAAAATTAAAAATCAAACCTGTTTGGTGACTTCCTATCTTTATGGAGGGTTTCTCTGAAACAACTGAAATTTTTTGCCCCTGTTTCAATCAAAGAAAATTTTGTCAGTTTAAAATGGTAGTTAGCTGATGGCATTCTTGCTGAAGATCTTTCTGCTGCATTGTTTTGTTCTGACTGGCTTCCCCGAACTGGTCCTGAACCGCTTTGACTTTCTGACTAACTTTCAAACCCCTATGACCTTTGACGAACCGAGTGTTCTATACCCGTACTGTTGTTTTGCCTCTGACCCCTTTATCTGAACCTTTGCATCCCCTATGACATTACCAGTCCCTTCCACCGATGAGACTTCCGGTGATTCATTGTACCCTCCCCTTACATCGTGTTATCCTTAGTATGGTCCGACCACGATGTGCTTTGCAATTTTGGAAGTTGGTAGTGAGTTTTGACTTGCTTTGAACACGACTGACATTGAAACATCTTAGATAGATAAACCCAAAAGAAATGAAATACAATGACTTTGCGGGTTAAGGATAAGAAGAATCCAAAACCAGATGACTGCTACAAAAGGAAAAGAAAAAGAAACTTATCTGAGTGGAGTAGCTGGTACCAATGATCATGACATGCATTTCGGATTAATCGACCCAATCTGTCCGACCAATCGACTTTCAGTTACCGTACTTCGTTGCCCCAGAATTTCCATGACCTGATTACTTTACCCAAACCTTGACCTTGTTCATCCTGCGGCGCCTTGAAAGGTTTTCACCAGCAAACCTCTTTCATTCGTTCATCTCTCAACTCACTTTCGCCTTACGGTGCCCGTGACGGTTTTCACCAATAAGACTCTCTCATTCTTTGCTTTTTCTCAGCTCCCGCCGCCTCATGGTGCCCGTGAGAGTTTTCACCAATAAGACTCTCTCATTTTTTATTTCTCTCAACTCCCGTCGCCTTATGGTGCCCGTGAGGGTTTTCACCAATAAGACTCTCTCATTTTTATTATTTATTATTTTTTATATATTTTTTTTATGCTTGAACCAAAGTGTTGCCCCTGACATGTATTACCTTTACCTGCTTGACTTGGCGTTTCTCAAAGACTGATCAGAAGGTCTTTCTTTGGACCGTAATGTGGGCTTTTGGACAGGGTTAGAAGGAAAGGGTATAAAAGGCTCAAAACAATTCAAATGGGTTAGAATTACAACTTTCGGAATCAGGTTTCTTACAACAACCACAACTTTTGCCCCAGTTTCTTACTTGGGGACTTTTGGATTTTTATTTTTTTTTAATTTTTTTTATGAGACCGAACCGTGAGGCTTCCTACGTATCCTTAAAAGGAATCAGGTCAGATGTAGTTCATGTCATAGAAATTACTTCGTTGTTGTGATTTTTCTTTTCTCTCTTTCTTTTCTTTCTCTCTCTTTTTTTCTTCTGTTATTCTTCTTTTCTTCTTTCTTTTTCTCTCTTTTTCTTTTCTTGCTTTTCTCTTTTCTTTTCTTTTCTTTTTCTTTCTTCTCTCTTTTCATTTTTCTTCCCCTTTTCATTTCTTGTTCATTCTTTCTTTTTCTTTTCACTTACTTATCCTCCGCACTTACGTTTCTGAATTGTGCCATTGATCCTGAAAGAGGGGTATGAAAGAAAATAAATAAGGCTCAAAAGGGGTGACAAGGGATAAAGTGTTTAGATAGCAGAAAAAAACGCCTTCGTCATTTCAACCTTCAAAATATGCCAAATACAAGCAAGTACAATCAAAGAAAGAAATCATACATAGTATCTCTTGACTGCATCGGAATTGATAGTCATTTCTACACATTTGCCTTCTATATCTGTCAAATACAATGCGCCATTGGACAACACTCTAGTTACAACAAATGACCCCTGCCAGTTTGGGGCGAACTTTCCTTTTGCTTCAGCCTGATGAGGCAAGATACGTCTCAACACTAGTTGACCCACTTCGAACTTCCGTGGACATACCTTCTTGTTATATGCTCTCGCCATTCTCTGTTGGTGCAATTGGCCATGACATACTGCCGCCAATCTCTTTTCATCAATCAGACTTAATTGCTCCAAGCGGGTTTTGACCCATTCAACGTCATCAATTTCTGCCTCAGCAACAATACGAAGGGATGGGATTTCAATTTCTGCGGGTATTACTGCCTCCGTGCCATACACCAACAAATAAGGAGTAGCCCCTACTGAAGTTCGAACAGTAGTGCGATAACCCAGCAATGCAAACAACAACTTTTCATGCCACTACCTAGAACCTTCCACCATTTTTCGAAGTATCTTCTTTATATTCTTGTTGGCTGCCTCGACTGTGCTATTCCCCTTAGGGCGATATGGGGTGGAATTGCGATATATAATCTTAAACTGCTGACATGTTTCCGTCATCAGATGACTGTTGAGATTAGCGCCATTGTCCGTGATGATCACCTTCGGAATCCCAAACCGACAGATGATATTTGAATGCACAAAATCGACCACTGCTTTCTTGGTCACAGATTTGAAAGTTTTTGCTTCAACCCACTTGGTGAAATAATCAATGGCTACCAGAATAAACCTGTGTCCGTTTGATGTTGCTGGTTCGATTGGCCCAATGACATCCATGCCCCAAGCAACAAAAGGCCATGGTGTAGACATTGTATGTAATTCAGATGGTGGAGAATGAATCAAATATCTGTGCACTTGGCACTGATGACATTTACGCACAAAACTGATGCAATCCCACTCCATAGTGAGCCAGTAATAACCTGCTCGGAGAATCTTCTTTGCCAGAACGTACCCACTCATATGCGGTCCACAAACTCCGAAATGTACCTCGGTCATGATAGCTGTGGCCTGTCTTGCATCTATGCATCTTAGCAATCCCAAATCTAGAGTTCTTTTGTACAATACCCCTCCACTAAAGAAAAATCCACTTGCCAACCGTCGAATTGTTCTTTTCTGATCACCTGTGGCCTGTACCGGGTACACCCATCCTGATGTATTCTTTGATATCATGGAACCATGGCTCCCCATCAAGTTCTTCTTCCACCACATTACAGTAAGCGTGTTGATCACGGACCTGAATCTGCAAAGGGTCCACGTGAGCCTTATCTGGATGATGTAGCATTGATGCCAGAGTAGCCAAAGCATCTGCAACTTCATTATGGATCCTCGGGATATGCTTGAATTCTATCGACTGAAACCATTGGCAAAGGTCATGCAAACATTGTCTGTATGGTATGAGTTTCAAATCCAGTGTTTCCCATTCTCCCTGAATTTGGTGCACTAGGAGGTCTGAGTCACCCTAGACCAAGACTTCCTGGACACCCATATCCACACCTAACCTCAAACCCAGAATGCACGCCTCGTACTCAACCATGTTGTTGGTACAGTAAAAACGAAGTTGAGCCGTAACAGGGTAGTGTTACCCTGTTTCATAAATGCTCCTATTCCCACACCCTTCATGTTTGCAGCCCCATCAAAGAAAAGTTTCCATCCCAACTTCTCAACTTGTTCCAACTCATCAACATGCATCACCTCTTCGTCAGGGAAATAAGTTTTCAAAGGTTCATAATCTTCATCAACCAGATTCTCGGCCAAATAGTCTGCCAAGGCCTGTGCTTTCATTGCAGTCCGAGTAACATAGACAATGTCAAACTCTGTGAGCAGGATCTACCACTTTGCAAGCCTCCCTGTGGGCATAGGTTTCTGAAAGATATACTTCAATGGATCCAAGCGAGATATGAGGTAAGTAGTATAAGATGACAAATAGTGTTTCAGCTTCTGTGCCACCCAAGTTAGGGCGCAACATGTCCTCTCAAGATGAGTGTACTTAACCTCGTAGGATGTGAACTTCTTTCTGAGGTAATAGATGGCCTGCTCCTTCCTGCCAATGATATCATGTTGACCCAATACACAGCCGAATGAATTGTCCAATACCGTCAAATATAGAATCAAAGGTTGCCCTGGTTCTGGCGGGACCAACACGGGTGGATTTGACAAATACCCCTTTATCTTATCAAACGACTCCTAACATTCATCTTTCCACTTGATCACAGCGTCTTTCTTTAACAGCTTGAAGATAGGCTCATAAGTTGTCGTGAGCTGAGTGATGAACCTGCTGATATAATTCAATCTCCCCAACAAACTCATCACCTCGGTTTTGTTCTTCGGAGGTGGCAATTCCTTGATGGCCTTGATTTTTGATGGGTCTAATTCAATACCCCGGCGGCTGACTACGAACCCCAACAACTTTCCAGACGGAACCCCGAACGTGCATTTGGCAGGATTAAGCTTGAGATTGTACCTGCGAAGCCTTTGGAAGAACTTTCTCAGATCCCTGACATGGTCAGACTGCTTTCTAGACTTCACGATCACATCGTCCACGTATCCCGGTGTATCATATCATGGAATATTGTTGTCATTGCCCTCATGTAGGTGGCCCTAGCATTTTTCAAACCAAGTGGCATAACCCGATAGCAGTACGTTCCCCACGGCATGATGAATGCCGTCTTTTCTGCATCTTCCTCGTCCATTAAGATCTGATGATAACCTGCATAACAATCCACAAAAGAACCAATCTCATGTTTGGCGTAATTGTCAATCAAGATATGAATGTTCGGTAACGGGAAATTGTCTTTTGGACTTGCCCTGTTGAGATCCCAATAGTCAATACACACCCTAGTCTTGCCATACTTCTTCGGTATAGGCACAACATTGGCTAACCAGGTGGGATACCGGGTGACCCGAATGACTTTGGCATCGAATTGCTTGGTGACCTCTTCCTTGATCTTTACACTCATATCCATTTTGAATTTTCTCAGCTTCTGTTTGACAGGAGGGAATTCCGGGTCAGTGGGCAACTTGTGAACCACTAAATCAGTGCTTAGACCCGGCATGTCATCATAAGACCATGCAAAAACGTCTTTATATTCGAACAGTGCTCTAATGATCTCTTCCGTGAGTTGAGGTTCCAGATGGACACTTATTTTAGTTTCACGGACATTTTCTTGGTCCCCTAGATTAACTGCTTTTGTGTCATTCAAATTAGGTTTGGGCTTTTCCTCAAAATGACTTAGTTCCTTACTAATTTCTTCATAGGCCTCATCATCCTCAAATTCCAACTCGTCATCACACTCAATTTCTTGTATTATTATTTCAGAGTTAGATTGGCTTTTAAAACTGGGCCGAAGATTCCTCACGCATGTCATGTCGTTGATATCAGCATAAAAAGAATTGTACAAAAAACAAAAATAAAATTAGAAGAAATGAAAGAAAAGGAACAATTGCATTTCATTGAATATAAAGATAACAGGGTTTTAACACATCCAACTGGATGGAACATAATATCTGAATTACAGACCCTGGAATAATCCAGATAACTAAAAGAAAATCAAAACCCACTACCAAGACTCCCTCCGGATAGGAAGAAGAGTAGCTTCCCAGTTGTTGACTTTTGCACGTGGTCCCACAAATTGCACATCTGCCTTGCTGGACCCTTCCCCAGCCTGAACCATATTAACCTCGGTGAATAACCTTTCAAACCCCTTCTCCAAGTCTCCATCGACTCCAATCAGTGGTCCAGGGACCTTTGACAACAGTTGCTTTCTGGTACCCGGCCTGACGAAGGACCTAGACAGACGCGGGACTGGCTTTGACAATGCCCATGCTTTCTTTTTTATTTTCCTAGCTCTTCTCACGTCTGCAACGGTAGGGTTAAACCCCAGACCCAAAGTATCTAGATTCCTTGGAAGGGAGACTGGCTGCACAATACCTTGCAGAGATGTACCCAGACCCTTGCCCGGTACGAAACCGTTTTTCAACATTTCGACAGCTACCATGACTGATGCCGCAGCCATCTTTGGAGTTGGCACGCACTTTCCTTCCGGAATTTTCTCTACCGATACCGTGTAGGAAACCTGATAAACCCATGGTCCCTTTCCATCGTCAACCTCTATGAACGGAACAATGGCACCACTAGGCATACACAAATTATCTTCGCCATGTACAACAATTTCCTATCGATCCCATTCAAACTTGACCATTTGATGCAGAGTAGACGGGACTGCTTTGGCAGCATGGATCCAGGGTCGTCCCAACAACAGATTGTACGAAACAGCCACATCGAGCACCTGGAATTCCATAGTAAATTCAACTGGCCCTATTGTGAGCTCAAGCACTATGTCCCCGACTGAATCCTTCCCTCCACCGTCGAATCCCCGGACGCAAATATTGTTCTTGTGAATCCTTTCATCCTCCACTTGCAATTTGTTCAATGTGGAGAGAGGACAGATGTTCGCACTAGACCCATTATCAACCAGCACCCGAGTAACCACGGAATCTTTGCATTTCACCGTCAGATAGAGGGCTCTATTGTGCTCGGTACCCTCCATGGGTAACTCATCATCAGAAAAAGTGACTCGGTTTACCTCAAATATCTTGTTAGCTATCTTTTCCAAGTGGTTTACTGAGATTTTGTCAGGAACGTGGGCTTCATTCAAGATCTTTATCAAATCATGACGGTGTTCGTCTGAATGGATCAATAATGACAAGAGCGAGATCTGAGCTGGTGTCTTCCTTAACTGCTCCACAATGGAATAGTCTTGTGCTTTCATCTTTCTCAGAAATTCTTCTGCTTCTTCCTTAGTCACTACTTACTTCACCAACACTAGATTATCCTTTGAGGTCTTACTTTTCTCAACTCTTCGGGGGCAAAGCATCTCCCCGATCGAGTCAAGCCATGGGTCTTACACACTTCTTCTCTGACCTCTTCCCCCTTGTAAGTTACTGTCACTCGTTCATAATTCCACGGGACCGCCTTGCTGTTGATCATTGGAAGCTGAGTTACTAGTTTTATGATAACAGGCTCTGCGTGAGCACCCTTCACGACCTTAACAGGTTTACTTGTAACCCCTGGTACCACCACTTTAGCTTTCTCTGGTTTCACTGCAACGGTACTTGATGACCCTTTCTCGGCTACCACAGCTGGCCTGTTGTCTACCTCTTTCAACCGAACCACTGATTTCCCGTTGGTTACCTTTTCCTTTGAACTGGTTTCACTGGAGCGGATCATCATCACCATCTACAAGGGTTTCTTAGCCTCCCCTCCCTTGTGTATCAACTCAATCATATGGGTCTCATAGTGAGCTGGTAGCGGATTCTGGTTGATATTTGGTGTTTCTGGGGCCTGAACCTCGATCCGATGAGTATCAATGAGTTCTTGTACAGTTGTTTTTAGTTTCCAACATTTCTCTGTGTCATGGCCCAGGGCCCCTAAACAATACTCACAAATCACCAAGCGATCAAGATTTCTGGGAAGGGGATTCTGGATTTTGGCCTCGATCGGATTCAACATACCCAACTGTCTCAGTCTGTGGAATAGGCTGGTATATGATTCTCCCAATGGAGTGAAAGTCTTCTGCTTCTGCAACCTCACATTCTTAAAGGCTTGATTGGGTCGAAAACCTATTCCAAGAGGGTTTTTGTAGGCTTTTGGGGGTGGATGGGTATTTTGTGGAACTTTGTAGGGACTCTGTGGAGCTGGCGCACGCCATTATGCGTGAGCGGGAAGTTGGGTATAGGTTTGTGCGTGATAGACAGAAAAATGGGGATCTGGTGGTGGGTAGTAATGTTATGGTGGGCTATATGGTGTGTGGGGGTAAGTTTGGGGATAGGGTCGAGGCTGGTTGTAGAATGGTGGAAGGTTCGTGGATCCACCCTAAGCTGTCGACTCGATCGTTGCAACATCCTCTTTCTTCTTCTTTCCGAGTACACCCCCAGTACCGTTTTGAATGGCTTGAGTGGTTGCTTTGATTGCTGAATAACTCATGATCTTATCGGACTTGAGTCCCTCCTCAACCATGTCTCCCATTTTCACAACTTCATTAAAGGACTTGCCCACTGCTGACACCAAATGACCAAAATAAGTGGGCTCCAAAGCCTACAAGAAATAATCAACCATCTCGCTTTCTTTCATCGGAGGGTCAACCCTCGCCGCTTGCTCTCTCCAACGAAACCCATATTCTCAAAAACTCTCACCGGGCTTCTTCTCAATATTTGTCAACGACAGACGATCTGGGATGATTTCGAGATTATACTGAAAATGACAGGCGAAGGCTTGGGCAAAATCGTCCCATGTGTACCACCTGCTATGATCTTGTCTGGTGTACCATTCTAGCGCGGACCCACTCAAACTTTGGCTGAAATACGCCATCAACAATTCATCTCTTCCACCTGCTCCTCTCATCTTGCTACAGAACCCCCTTAAGTGTGCCTCCGGGTCACCATGCCCATCGTACATATCAAACTTGTTCATTTTGAACCATGCTGGCAACTGAACATATGGGAACAGACACAAATCTTTGTAGGCCACACTTACTTGGCCTCTCAGCCCCCTCATATCTTGGAACGATTTCTCTAAGCTTTTGACCTTTCTGATCATCTCTTCATGCTCAGGATTTCTGGGCGGTTTCTTGGTCTCTGCCGGGATATCAAGATGAGGAGTGTAAGGATATAGTTCTGGAACTTTGAAGGTGGGTTCAGGGGGATAGTACTGGTTGTCGTGAGTTTAGAACAGGGGTTCACTGGAAGATCGGTGTAATGTAGCAGGTGGAGGTGCCACAAAAACAAGTGTAATTGGTGGAGGAGGGTATGAGACTTTTTTGGGTGGTGGAGCTTGAGAAGTATGGGAAGTGGCGCCATGACATTGTTGGTAGAGAGGAAAGGCTGGAGAGGCTCCGGAGGTTGGGCTGATGGTGGGATATAAGCAGGATTGGCAGGATAAACCGGTGGTGGATGCCCCTTCGCCCAAGCTTAGTACATTTCAGCCATCTGCTGTTTCAGCTTATACATTTCTTCCACCTCTTTCGATGGGCCGACAATACTTGTTTCTGGTTCCTGGTCGACCATATTCAGCCTGTCTTTCAATCGGGTGTTGTATGAGTGAGTTGCCAGAATGCCGACCAGCTAACCACATGCCTGAACTCAATTCATCAATAACAACATTGTTAGTGGTTAGGTTTTCAACAAGTTGGTAATCGCACATTTGAGGGATGAATGCACCTAAGCAGTTAACCGTTTCTATCATGCATTTGTTCGACCACTTGCGTCATCTCGGCTTGATCATTTGCAACCTTCTTTCTTTTTCTTTCTTTTAGTTATGGTCGAATCCTATGGAGATTGCCTACGCATCATAACCCCACATGAATCAGACCGAGCGTAGTTCTGGAAGATAAGTGGGAAAGTAAATAAAATGTTTTTGGGATTTTCAGTTTTTATAAAAATAGATGCTTCGATTACAGAGACTCAATACTAACAAATTCCAAAAGACTAACATACTCTGATGCAAAGACAAAATACAGACTCCGTAAATAAGCTATCATACTCCAAAGTAATAAAGACTCAAACAGAAAGAAAATATAAGTCCAACATGACTTACAGACTCTGACAGAAAAGGAAATACAGACTCAAACGAAAAATCACGAGTACATCAATGCTCCTGGTGCCCGCGGGACATCATTCGGTCTCGCCGCGGGCCTATGTGCAAGATACCTTTAAAGTCGGTCCAAATCATTCATTATTTATTTAACAAAGGTCATCACTGCTGCAAAGAATGTAGTGCGAGTCATATCCTCACAGATGTGGCACTTCATAACGATGTAGTCGGCGATGTTTCTAATTCTCTCTCTTATGATGCCTTTTTCTTGTAACAAACACCCAATCTGCTGGGCCCTGGCCTCCAAAGTTTGCTTAGCAGCATAATTTTGTTCCTGAAGTTGTTTCAGATCTATTTCTAACTGCGCCAGTTCCGTATAACAATGTTCCCTTTCAACTTTGAAGTCTTTTGCCTGCTTGATCATTTTGTTTTCCGTGGCGATGACCTTTTTCTTTAACCCTGCGACCTCATCATCGTACCTTTATCTCAACTGCTTAACCAGGCGTACCCGTTCGTCTGCATTTTTAGCCAATTATTTTTTAGCCTTGGCTAGTTCACTTTCTGCTTTGTTCAAATCGAAACTATAGTCACTCACTTTATGCCTTATTTTAGCTATGAGTTTTTCATCCCTGTCGCTTCGGGCTGGATTTTCTACCGCTACTTTCATCTTCTGAATTTGAGCTTGAAGGGCTTCATTTTCTTTGGCTAGCCTTTTCTTTTCCCCTTCATCCGCCGCAATCTGCAAGCTACTCTCGAATTGAAGCTCTCTGATTTGCTTTTTCAATTTTCCTATTGTGGCCCTGTACTCATTCTCCTTAGCCACCCAAGCCCACTGTTCTTGTGACGCTTCAACGAATTCCTGAACGTGAGGCTTTTTGGCTGGTCTTTCTGGTTCAGCCCTTGCAGTATTCTTTTTTCTATACCAAGCAAGATAGGCGGTTGAGACTTCGCCTCTAGATAAATCATGCACTCGAGTGTTTTTTGTCAAGTACTGGCATTCATTCCAAATAGAACGAACTGTCTCTTCATGAAATTGACCATCAAAACTAACCTCGACTGCATGCGTACTAAGATCTTCATCTAGATGCATCACCTGACACCTTCCCAACCGTCTCATCGCCCGGTAAGGAGCGTAAGGCTGAATACTTCGCAGACCCATCAGGAGGAAATAAGGACCAGTGGCGGGCATATACACAATTTCTTCAACAGGAAGCCAACCCAATGTCCACTCTATTTGCCCTGCAGTAATGGAGCGAAGGCAGAATACCCACTCTTCAAACCCCTCTGGCAGCTTAAACCCTACAATTCTTGTGTCAAATTCTTCAATACAACTTTTCTCTGTGGATCCATAACTCATAACTGAGGGCGATGGCATAGGTGCTCGATCATCCACATCTGTAATAGCAAATTGCACCCCTCGAAGAAATCTTCCCCAGCTTTACAGGCTGTGAGAGCTCGGTATACCTCAGACACTATCATAGGGGCGTGAATGCTCTTAGCATTGGTAATCAGGACCTTGACGACTCCGGCCACCAGCAAATCGATATTCCCGTCTTTTCGGGGAAATACCACAAGGGCTAAAAAAGCTACCATGAAGGCGAAACGCCTATGCTCATCCCATTTTGTTCGGTTTCCTTTGCTACAAACCCCGTTTGCCGGATCATTGAACCATCCTACATGCCCGTACCTCTGGTATATAAAACGTAGAGTAGCAAAACCATCCTCTAACTCGGAATATGGTACTCCCTTGCTTATCTTTAGCAAATCCATGAACTTGTGTGAGTTAACGGCTCTTGGAGCGATCAGATACTTATGCCTCAGCCCTTCAGTACTTCCCATATAACCTGCTATCTCTTCCAAGGTTGGGGTGAGTTCAAAATCCGAAAAGTGAAACACGTTATGGGCCGGGTCCCAAAACGTAACCAAAGCCTTTATGACATCTCCTCTGGGCCTGATTTTTAACAACCCGGTGAGACCTCCTAAATGTATATTGACCTTATCTTGCTCTGATTTTTCCAGATCTTCCCACCACATGTGCAACTCCAAAGGGATCTTGTTCATTACTGATATCGACAAACTTGGACTCGTGCTCATTCTACACATTTATTAGGGTGATTAAGCAAAAATCAAGACTCATTTGACTCAAAGACAAAATTGACACACTTTTTCTTTTCCCTTTTTTTCAAAATAAAAAAATAAAAAAATTAATAAAATCCAGTTTTGCAAATACGACCTTTCAGCACCTCGAAGACGAAGATTTTTAGGCTGTGTTGGCTAACCGGTGAAAACCTTGAAAAATGACCACATACAGCTGTTCTTGCAAAAACAACCTTCCGGCGCCCTTTTAGGGACATTCGGCTATTTCTGACAAGAATGGCATCACCCTAACTATTTTCAAATAAAAGTAAATTTTTTGTTCTTTTGGATTTTTTTGCAAAAAGGAAGTTGGACCCGATGGGGGTTGCCTACGTATCTCACACCCTGTGAGAATCAAACTAGCGTAGTTCAGGCAAATAAAGCAAACTATTTTTTTTTTGAAAAAAACTCTTTTTTCATTCCATTGGCAAATAAAACAAACTAATTTCTCAAAAATTCGGCAAAGTTTCGACACTATTTGGACATTGTTTTTTTTTTCAAAACAGGCGATTAACTCTCTTTAGCGCTCGTACTGCCATTTCTTTCCAAATGCTCTCCTATTAAAACAAGCCGGTTAGCATGCAAATCTGAAGCAAATAAATGCACAAGTAGCAAGTAAGATGCATCAGGATGGTTTTTTGTTTCGGGAGCACTTGTCCTAGACAGATCCAACCCTTGTGTTGAGTCTCCAAAGTCAAATATACACATGATGCAAACAAACGTTCCTACTAGGGATCCAGCATGAGGTGTTGTTATACTAGGTTTAAAACCCTGGGTTTATTTGTTCTAGACCTGGCTTACCCGAGCGGACAACTCGAGCCGAGGAGGGGGCTGTGTACCGGTAACCAAAGGATCATCCGGCTTTGCAACTTGTCCGAGCCTCGTTCTATTTGGGATTTGACACTAACAGAAGGAAGTCACGACCAACGTGCACTCCTCAGGAGAGAGAAGAGAGGGGTTTCGTAGCAGTTTATATATACAGTTCAGATAATATCAAAGCGATAAAAAGCAACATTTAGCACATTAGGCCCAAACATATGAATAAAATCAGATAATAAATAAAGCCAAATACAACGATTCATCTAAGCTCGAATTCTTGAACCCTGAACCAGAGATTCTGGGTTCGATCCCTAGCAGAGTCGCCAGAGCTGTCACACCTCCTTTTTACCTACACCCCCGAAAGGGGATATAGTATAAGGGAGTTTTTCCAATTAAAGGACAATCGAAATGGGATTTATTATAAAGATTCAAAGTCGCCACTTGGGAGATTTATGGTGTCCCAAGTCACCGGTTTAATCCCAAATCGAGGAAAAGTTTGACTCTATTTAACAATCCACGAACCAGAAATCCGAGCAAGAAATTCTGTTAACTTGGGAGAAGGTGTTCGGCATTTGCTGAGTTCCGTGGTTCTAGAACGGTCGCTCAACTATTATATTCTGCTTAATTATCTGATTTTAGTACATGTTCAAACATATGTGCATTTTCAATCTTAGCCGCTTTTTATTCATTTTTATGAATATTGCAACGCTGTTAAAACATGTCTTGAACCACGTCACATAAATGCACCCGCGGTCCTCGATATATTTTAACATTGTTGAGATTTGAATTTGGGTCACATAAATGCGCACGCGAGTTTTAGAAAGGTAATATTATTAAATGACGCGCCTAAAGCAACTACGCGTTTTAACTTTGCGAGGGCCAGGAAAAATTTACTAAATGGCACGCCTCGAATTCTAAACAAATGGTTTCTAAACTAACTTATGAGGGCCATAAATTATAACTTGTCTAATATGGCTCGCCTCAAGTTTAAACCAAAGTTCAATTAACTAGCTAAGGCTTAACGTGATTTGAATTTAAACTAAACAAACGTATAAGCTAGCCTTGAGAACCAGAAAAATAAAATGAAGCACGTATTTGGATATGCGAGAAACTCGATCGACCAACATGCCCAATTAGCATTTATGCGAGCATGCTCGTTGAGAAACCAAAAGGGAAAATAGGTTCGAGTGAAGCCTGTACTTGAAAGCCAAGAGAGAATGTTGTGCCAATGCTATGGAGCCCATATGCACGTTCTGACATGATTAATTAAGCAAGATCACCCATTATGTATAGAGCTTAGAATTAAACAATTAGGGGCGGGCTGTTGCAAATGTAGATAAATACAAAGCATGTTTTTGATATTCAAATCCCTCCCAAGATGGCAGCACTCTTTAAGGTCATGAGAACCCAAACATATTCATTTAGACTCTGGCAAACAAACACAACATCTCCTTCCAATAATTAAATCTCATTCCAAATAGCCTTAAATAAATGGTTAATTTCAAGTGCATACATTACTCCACACATAATAATATTAAACCTCTGAGAGTACTCAATTTTGAAAGTGTTTACAGAATAATATGCAATCTCTCATACTATGTCCCTGAACTCTTTTCTTATGATAGAACAGACTTCAAGACTGCAAGATTCAAACACTCATTTCACAGGACAACATACAAATGAGGAACTCTTAAAGGGCACAGATTCATTTCTACAGTACAACAATTAGGCTAGCATGTATAATATAAAATCTATTACAGATCATTTAAAGAAGTAGAACAAAAGAATGAAGGAAAATCCAGAAAAAAACAAAACAACTTGTATTCAATCGCGCCTCAACTCGAAGCACATTTTCTTAGTCACTCGTTGACAATGATTTGAAGTAATACCTGGTAATGATCAAGGAAAACAAAAGAGGTGAAGAATCAGCAACACGCAGCAGCAGAAATCAAGTTAGCCCAGCAATGAAACAGTAACAGAATCAGCAAGTCAAGCCTCAGATTTTCAAACCCAAATTCTGATGTTCAAAAATCCAAATACACCATTTCTGCTGAACCCTTTCAAATATGACTTCTCACAAGCGAATTAAAACTTGAAATCAAGCAGAAAACTTAACAATTCCAGTATTTTTTTTGAAAAAAAGGACTTCATCCGTTTTCAATTTTTGCAGATTTTTCTTTCTTCAAATCTTTTTAGCTCTCCAATCTCTTAGGTCTTTCCTCCTCTTTTTGAAAGGCAAGAAATGATGCCTTTATAGGCAAGCAAAGTAGGCCTGACTTCAGATTGTGATTTTGCACTTTAGCCCTCTTTTAATTTTCATTTTTGCTCAAGAAGCCTTAGTTTAAACTCAGATTTACCAACTAGCCCCCACCCCAGCTTCCTAGAAGCTTCCCCAGTCAGTTACAAAGAGATTCCCAAGCCTGGACTACCCAAATTACCCCATATGATCCTGTTATTATCCTTCTAACCAAACAGAGCCTGGGTCCAATTGACCCCAGTTAATGGGTCCAAATAAACCCAATCCAGTTCTTTTTGGGTTCAGTTTTAGGTATCGATTGAAATCAATCAAAGACTCAACATTCTAAAAAGAAAATCTGACATAAGATTAACCAAGAGAAAGAGACACGGGAACTTTTAAACCACAACCCAAAACCCAAAAGAGAAAAAAAGAAAATGACTCACCCTATTCTAAACAGACAACCAGATAATTATGTTGACCAACAAATGGGTCGTGCATGCATAACAACAAACATTCTATGGAGACGCAAAAACACAAACACAGAAACGAGATGAAGCAGGATGACTTTAAAAAAAATAGAAAAATACACGAGAAGATCCAACAGAGATGTAAAAATACCTAACGGACTGGTCAAGCCTTGCAGCTCTTTCTCAAACCCTCGATTCCGACCGAAAAGGGCCTCAATCACATGTTCTCAGATGAAAACACATGACCAACGTCCGTTTTGGTCTTAATCAACACCGAATCTGCCGCTTCTGGAGTTTGACATTTTTAGGTCTCACTTTCAACTTAAGATTCGATGAGCTCGGAGTAGATTCGAAGGAAAGTGGTTGTGGATTTGGTATAAGGGGATCATGGGGGTTGTAGGATGTTAGTTTGGGGTTGTTTGGGAACCGTGCCTCCGGCGACAAACGGTGGAAACCAAGGCGGCGTCGCTAGGGTTTTTATTGGGGATGCTGAGTTTTTGGAAATGAGAGTGGGGGGGGGGGAAGGATTCAGACATTATTATATTAATCAAACCCACCGGACCGTTAGATCAACAGGGATCAACGGTCCCGATCAAAAGAACAAAACGATGTCGTTTTGATTACGAAGGCTGGACCGGTTATTAGGGACGAGTTTTGGGCCGGGTAAAGGGTAATTTGGACGGGTCTAAGGGGAAATTAGTCTGGGCCTGGGGACATGGCCCGATTTGGCCTAATTTGTTTTTTCCTTTTTTCATTATTTCCTTCTCTTTTTTTTTCAATTCATTTTTTCTTTAAAAATTCTTTTTCTTTTCCCAAAATTTAAAAATTAAAACCTAAATTAAATCCTAAACCCAATTATCCTACCACATTAAATTAATTAACCCTAATAATTGTTACTACCAATAATTAAAAACCAAATTATAGGGAAAAACTATCAAAATTCAAAATTAAAATTAAAAGTGCAAATAAACTATTTTTGGGATTTTTCCATTAATTTTCTAATTAATCCTAAAAATGTAAAGTTAAACTTAAATGCAAATGCAACATATTTTGTATTTTTCACTAATTAAACAAAAAAAATAAAAATGCACAGACAAATGCAAACAATTATCAGAAAATGCCACGAAAATCCCCAAAATTGCAAACACTGACAGAAATTATTTTGTTTTGAGTTTGTTGGAGTAATACATATAGGGAAAAAATCACGTACTCACAACTATACAATTTGTTTGATATGAATGTTCCATAATAAATAATGATGCTATAAATTTTGCTTCATATGAAGCGTGTGAGCAACATCAGTTTAATGATCTCTTTAATGTTTCATCTTCTACATGCCCTTGATCAATATTTTTAAATATGTTAGTATTTTTTAGCAGATCTTGGACTTTAAGTTTATTACTTAATATACTATACTTTAACTTTGATTCATCATTGTATGCTCATTATCAAGAATACACACGCATAGGAGAAAACAAAGTGAGAAAAGATTAAAAATGTACGAAATACTGCAAAAACAAAAATCTCAGTTCTCATAAGCATTCGAGATATATGAGGAATTAACTAAATGCCAGTATGTTACTATTCTCATGGAGTTATTGAGATAAATTTCAGCTTCCTTCAATTATCCACATTTAAAATACATATCAATGAGTGCAAATTCACTTTGTAATTATGGATCAACCTTCCCTATTTTATTAACTAACATGTTTGAGCTTATCATATTTTTTTGTATCCTCATTTCATTGACACCAATACTTAAAAGACGCCCTCTTCTATCTCGATTGGGAAATTATATATGAACAATAATCAGTTTAGATAAGTTATATATGCACAATTATAGTGAAAAGCGATTACCTATTTGGAACTGACCATTCGTTATATCACGCAAAAGTAGGATTGATTCTCTTCATTTCGATTTTGCTCCATCTGCCATTTGTGGGATCAACACCTTATAGAAGAAATAGTGAAAGATAAAACAATTACCGAATAGTTCATTCTTATCAACATAAAGTTGATTTATCAAATGCTCACAAGGTTTAAAGTTGATGATATCCAAACTAAACTGTAGAACATTAATTTCAACCACATCCGTCCTATGAGAAAACGTCCGTTTCAATTTATGCTTGTTGATCTTAAATTTCATATCATTTGTGTCACGACCCAAAATCCACTAACGGTCGTGATGGCGCCGGACACCACTCTCAGGCAAACCACCGCGGAAGTATTAATAAATTCTCATTTTATCTAATTATTTTGAAATAATTTCCTTTAAACAAATAAATAATAATTAATAATCTCCACTGAATAAATGAGAATGTCTTTACAAAATTTAACTACTGAAATAAAATCCCGTAATCATCCCAGAACCCGGTGTCACAAGTGCATGAGCAATTACCAACCGCCGAATCAACAAATCATTGGGTATATACTCCTGACAAGAACCCTCACCTCATTCTGAACCGAATACTGGTCTTAACTTCTTAATGTACTTCACATAATCAAATTGCACTGATCCTAAATCCAATGATTTCGTCTCACCCAGTACGAACTGCTCCGGCTACAAGCCACCCCGAACATGATCCAAAGTCTCATATGATGCCACAATGTGCCAATAGGCTACCAATTCGAATGCGGTACGAAAGAAAACGAACTCTGAAAAGGAAATCCGATTACCCCACTTGCGAATCATACATGCGACGCGGGCAACATATTAAACAGTCACCCCACTCACGAATCATACATGCGATGCAGGCTCATAGCTAATACGAGCTTTCCTCAGAAAATAGGAAACAAAACACATAAAAATAGATATGGGGAACTTTACTGAACATCACACTGTTGCGGCGCGCAACCCGATCCAAACATCGTATTTTTGGCGGCGTGCCACCCGATCCAAATAACATACCCATAGCGGAGTGCCACCCGATCCACACGTAGAACTCACATAAGGAGATGCACATCGAGCTAAATTTCTCATTACAATAAAATACCGAAATTCGATCACGAGCATGCTAAGTGCATAATACCATCCTTGAGGGGACATATCGCGCTATAAGCTACAAAACTCAAGCACAACTGAGGTGCGATATACGATTTGAATCTCAAGAGCCATTTTGCTCGAATAACATCATCTCAATGCAGAAATTTGACACATAAGCAATTTACCAAGCCGTCTCTCAACTCTCACGGCACAATGCATCATTGCATGGAATAGTTGACGATGAGATAACACCCCAACTACTCTCCCATAAGCAGCGCATTGCTGAATTGAACACATCTGACCTGATATAGAGCCCACATTTAATCCATCGACAGGCCTCAAGTCGATTTCTGATTGCACCAACTAGGCTAACGACCTTTCATGGGTCCATAATAACCCTCTTTTCTCGTAACACACAAGATCAACCATCATAACTGGAGAAACCCTCCATAGTCCACAACTCAATAAACCGAGTGCCCTCCAGGCATAAGTTCTCAAATTAATGATACCACCAAAATCTTTATACTTGGTTTAAATCTTTAATCAATCAAGTGACTACATGCCACACTTATACAATCTTCCTGTGGGACACGCTCCCACAACCTACCATAACAAACAACAGGTCCGCACATCCAAACCACCAGCTGCACTAACGCTGAAAAGCGATCAAGAATCCTTAACCAGGATGCAAGGCCTTTTCCGCGAAACACCGATCTCAGGTGACGCTGAAGACAATACCAACTTACCTTAAACATCGAAACTCCTTTCCTGCTCATCCGAGCTCGTGACATCCTTGTCAACACTGAACTGCAACTTTGATCCTCACTTCAAATTCCATACTACTCGCTACACCTAACATGCCACTATACAATAGAACATGCTTTTTATCATAACTCCGGAGCCACTAATAGGTTAACACCTCCTCATATAAAAACTTTTCACTTAACTCACTTCAGAAGAACCATAGTAATACACAGGCGAATTCTCATAGCCGTAGAATATGCAAATCTCTAAGTAGTAGTCTAAGCCACCATAGCCCTTCCGGGATCCGCCTACACATAACATGCCATAACCGTAGAATGTTTCTGAATAACATCAATTACGGCGGCCGACAAGCCTCACATATACCTCCACAATTCACATGCATAACTTGATCACGCTGAAGGAACTCATCTCTACCACCAATATGCCAACTCAACTATGGCTAACCAATCTATCTTCCTTCGATTTACCCTGATTGCCTTAGTAATAATAATAACTCCATTCAACATATAACACACTCCATCTGCACTCGTCCCGAGTGACCTTGAATCACGAGACCATGCTATCTCAAATTCCACGAACCATTTCATACCTAACAAGTGCTACACTGCAAGCCAACACATCATAGATCATTCTGGGCCTCTTCTCATAAGCTGCTACCAAGCTTGATTCTTAGCCGTATCTATAGGTTGAAATCATTAGGCATCACACTTTAACCTTTGAATTCACTAGGACCGTTGCTGAGAGCCGCTCGCTCTGACTTGGCCCCGAATATAATCAACTCCATGAATCTAATAGCACACGAATACCCTCTCAACGAAGCACCCGACATAATCACTTCCCTTGAAACCCGCATCTATACAAGGCATAAATCCTGAATCCTTCCCCAAGTCGGAACATGAGCCAATAAGGCCAACCATAGCACACCTTTAACCATTCTTTGCTCAAATCACCACTTATGGTCTTTTCCCGTTGCTGAAATAACCCAGCAATGTGCTAATAACTGGAAACCTCGCAAGTAGTTCACCATGTAACCCAATCTTAGGCGGTGGGACTCTCCCACTTAACTTAAAGCCACTATTACACAGCTCTGGAACTCACCAGAATTCTTTATCTCTTGTTGACATAACCTTACGCAATCAACCGCCAAAATTCTCAAAATCCTTCTGTAAAACCCCCTTTTTATACTCTGAATCATCAACCACATTTGCACGACCGATCTCTTTGCTGAATAACCCATAGAATTCTTTGCAGAAACTTCGTCAATCATGCGACCGCTGGCCTGCTCACAAGGAATAACCCACTTGTGGAAATCACTTCATGACATCTTCCAACGCTGTTGCAGGGAGTACAACCACTAAGACGTCAATAACCCATCCTAAGTCCGAGCTCACTCTCTAGCTACACAAGTCCATTCATCCCTCATGGATATCACTTAAATGTGTAGTAACAACCTTCTGATTCGAAGTTATGTGGTATCCTTCTTCATTTCAAGCAGCTCCTTCCCGTTATATCAAATCTTCTGCCGTATAATACCCCATACTTCAGATTAACTCCATAGACCCAATCACCAATCACTAAAATCACCAAGTCGTTCCGAACTTTCCTTAAAGTGCGTAGTCATCCTACTACCAAGCCCATATACAACTTCGCCACTCTCCCACTTTGGGCAAACTCGCTTCTTTAATCAACTACTCGACCCACGCTTCTTATACCTGGTTTTCCAGAAATTTTAGCCACCGCCTGACACTTCCCACATGTCCTTCCTCATACTTTGCTACTCAATTGTTGCCTCAAATAAAATCTAACTTCGTAGAACTTGAACCCACAAGTCTCTACTAACTCTAAACCTTTCCGAAGATCATCTTTCTCGAGCCGTCAACATCAGAAACACCGACTCAATCCTGAACCACTGCACCCCGTGATCTCTGACCGTCGCTTCTTCAATACTGTCTTGCAATATCCTACTCCAAAGGTGAATTGTAGAAGATCATAACACCGGCGAATTTAGTACATTCAATAAGGACAATGACACCTCATTATAGAAGAAAACTCCACCACGCCCGCAATCACTAAGTCTTGTTCCCCTATCAACCCAAACCTGGACATTCTCAGCCCGATTGCCTTTCCCCTTCCGGGAATAAAATACGGAATCTCTAGATCATGTACTGAGTAAACCTCCCTTCAAGTCATTCACTGCCTCGACACATAGGCAAACTTCCTACCATCATATCAATACAGCGGAATAATCATTCATAAGCATCATGGCAACTTGTGCCTAGCCTCAAAGCTCCCAGAAGTACCGCTACTGAGCCGGAACAATAGAATATCCCTCCACAAGGAGACGATAATAGCTTAAATAACCACGCAGGGAGAAACACCTACACCACATTCGTAGTACCATTACGATTCTTAAATTCTCGATTTACAACAAGTCATTCGCGTTGCGTAAGATTGAGTAGGAAGGAAACAAGGGCCTAAGCCTCAAGGAATCAAATCGCACGATGAGGAATCAAGAAGGGAAGTACTCCTAACAGCCCTGTAGCCTCCCGAGGATAAGTACAGACGTCTCCGTACCGATCCGCGAGACTCTACTAGACTTGCTCTTGACTTGTGAGACCTAAGGGAACCTAGTGCTCTGATACTATGTTGTCACGAACCAAAATTCACTAAGGGTCGTGATGGCGCCTGATACCACTATCAGGCAAGCCACCGCGAAAGTATTAATAAATTCTCATTTTATCTAATTATTTTGAAATAATTTCCTTTAAACAAATAAATAATAATTAGTAATCTCCACTGAATAAATGAGGATGTCTTTACAAAATTTAACTACTGAAATAAAATTCCATGATCATCCCAGAACCCGGTGTCACAAGTGCATGGGCAATTACTAAGGAATCGAATAAAGCACAACAACCGTGCGGAATGCAAATTGGACAGAAAGTAATTACAATACACTGAAAGAGACTGTACTGGCTGCGAGCCGCCTCGAGGAATGCAGCTCGCCTAAGTCTCCGTATCAACCAAAGCCGCTAAGCCACATATGAACTTGTGCAACAAAAATGCACAACAAGTGTAGTATGAGTACAAAAACAACGTGTACCCAATGAGCATCCCGTCTAATCTCAAAGAAGTAGAGACGAGAGGTCGACTTCGACACTTACTAGTGGTCCAATAATGTTATATCGATAATATAGTAAATCTGGGGTTTTTATAAACATGATTATAATTCAATGGAATGAAGCAAGTAAGCAATTCTTTCTTTTATAGAAAATTTCCAAATTTTTCTTCATCATTTAAACATAATTTCATAAGCCAGGGAGAAGGCAACAACGACTTCAATGAGTTTCAAGGCAAGCAATACAGGCATGCGCAAATCATGCCGAGGTCGTACGACCCGATCCAACAATATTTAAACTGTGCACTACCGAGGGCCGAACGGCGCGAACGATAGATGCATCTATCTAATCTACCGAGGCGTTCGGCCCGCTCCAAAAATAAACACATATAGACTGACAACCAAGAAGTCCACACGGAGAAATTTTCCAAAGAAAGCCAATCCCCTTTTAACCATTTAAGAAAAATGAAATTTAATCAGTTTAGAAATTCATTTACTAATTCAATATGATTTAAGCAATTCAAGCTGTCAATAAGTTCACAAATAATCCAAGTATAACATGTTCTTGGGTCCTAAACTACCCGGACAATAGCATAATAGTAGCTACGCACGGACTCTCGTCACCTCGTGCGTACGTAGCCCCCACAAATAGGAGCACATAACCAACTAACTCACTTATGGGGACAATTCTCTCTTACAAGGTTAGAAAGGAGACTCACCTCGCTCTGAAGATCTATAACCGACATTCTACGCTCTTCTGAAGACTCAAATTGATGCACAACACTCCTAAACTAGTCAATAATTATGCAAATCCATTAATATATGCTCAATTAATCATTACAATCCAATTTATAACAATTCCTAACCCCGATCGAAAAGTTAACAAAATTGCCCTCGGGCCCACATGCCCAGATTCCGAAAATTTTCGAAGATTAAGCTTACCCATAATTCCACGAACTCAAATATATAATTTACTCTCAATTCCATACCCAAAATCGTGGTCAAATTCCAAGAATATAAATTTCTAGGTCTTTCTACCAAAACCCCAAATTTCCACCAATTTACATGCTAAAATCCATACATACTCGATGTATTTAACTCAATATGGATGAGATTAGCTTACTTTATCGTTGATGATGAAAAATCCCGCTTGAAGCACTCCCAAAAATCGCTCAAGCCATGAAAATATGAGAGAAAATGGCCAAATCCCAATTTTTAAAACACTTCTCTGCCTCCAGCACTTTCCGCACCTGCGGTCCCTCGACCGCTTCTGCGGTTCCGCAAGTGCGGCCCCACTATCGCATCTGCGGTCCTTCCCAGGCTGCCCTTTTTGCACTTCTGCGTCTTCTCCACCACAGGTGAGGTCCCGCATCTGCGGAAAAATGACCGCATCTGCGGTCCCTTCACTTCCAGTCCAAAACCGCATCTGCAACTCTTCTGGCCGCTTCTGCGGCCCAATTCTCGCAGGTGCGGTTATGACAGCAACCAGTAAGTTCAGCCTTCTAAAAATTTAATTTTCGATCCGTTAACCATCCGGAATCCACCTCGAGATCCCAACCAATCATACCAACTAGTCCCAAAACATATTACGGACTTGCTCGAGGCCTCAAATCATATCAAACAATGGTAAAATCATGAATCGATCTCCAATCCAAGCTTTATGAACTTTAGAATTTCAAACTTCAACTTTCGATGTTTAAGCCTATCAAATCACGTCCGATTGACCCCAAATTTTGCACACAAGTCATATTTGATACTACGGACCTATTCCAACTTCCGAAATCAGAATCCGACCCCGATATCAAAAAGTCCACTACTAGTCAAACTTCTCAAAAACCTTCAAATTTCTGTCTTTAGCCAAATGACTTCAAAATGACCTACGGACCTCCGAATTCACTTCCGATTACGCTCCCAACTCCAGAATCACCATACGAAGTTATTCCCAGACTCGAAATCCCAAACGGACATCAATAACACTGAAATGTGCTTCAACCCAAACTTATGAAATTTCTTCCAAAATGATAACTTTGACAATAGGCGCCAAAACATTCCCGGGTTATCCAAAACCCAACCCAGACATACGCGCAAGTCCGAAATTATCATACGAACCTACTGGAACCTTCGAATCCTGATTCCGAGGTCGTTTACTCACAAATCTAATCTTAGCTAATTCTTTCAATTTAAGTCTTCTAAAATGAGAATTTTCTTTCCAAATCAACTCTGAACTTCCTAAAGTCCAATTCCGACGATGCGTACAAGTCATAATACCTGAAGTGAGGCTGTTCATGGGCTCAAACCGCCAAAGAACGGGCCAAATCTCAAAACGACCGGTCGGGTCGTTACAGTTTGGTCCAACTACAAAATTCTTCATAACATACAATCTCATTTCATGTATTTTTCTTTTAAAGATACGTATAACGGACCATCCAACAGTTTCATAAATTCGATCTCCTTAAAAAATTAAGTTAGTAGGGGGTCATGTCATATAAAGATTATGCATTATTTTGTTTGTAAAAACCCATAACATACTAATGCATCAATAGGAATGAGTATACTATCGCTAATAGTATAACTGGATGACACATTGTAATACTAAACATGCATCAACACCCAAATAAATTTTTTATCTTGGCAGCATGGACAAAATTTGATCATAACTCTCTGACTAATGGCTTAGCCGTTTGAATTCAAAATCTGCCAAGAAGAAAAAATCCTTTTCGGTTATGCATTAAGAGTAAAATTTGTACAGACTAACATAATAAAATAATAGTTAATACCAAACTATAAAAGTAAAAACTCACAAAATCAACAAATTTCATTGAATATGCAAAGAAATACAAATAAACTCGTCTGTAAATTAAATCTTGAGTTATTTATGTATTCAATCACATATGAAGATTTCTTACATAAAATCATAAAGAAAAATAGATTGTCAATGATAAATTTATATTGCCTAACACCCATTCAAATTGTAAATGAAATCATAATAAATCTCTATCTAGACCCTAACAAAACCGTAATTAATGTGGATTAAATATACGCATAAGTTGAAGAAAATACAAAACAACTTAAATATCCACGTTACATGGTAATGGAAAAGTTTAATAGCACTTCAAAATGTATGCACCTTTTCATCCTGAATAAGTAATTCAAGGGGCTGTCTAATTTATCACGATATGGAACGTGTCATATCTAACAACTCCAACCCATTTTGATACTCGATATTTCACTAATATAGTTAATGGTTGCAACCATATTTTGTAATTTCTAATTGATTGTAGGTTTGTTTATTATGAACTCTACGTAAGGTATTTTGTAGTAGGTCATATGATTAATATATTAAAAACTATAAGCCGCAAAACCCTAAATAAAAGAGATTCGTAATAGTATTTCCTTATAAAGATCAGTGCCAACTCTAATATGCAATATATAAAAAATAATTATTAAGTAAATACATAATTTTGAAGGTTTTGATATTTAATACTAATTTCTTAGATAAATGAGCGACATCTCTAATATGCAATTCATTAAAAAAAATCAATTATTAAGTAGATACACAAATCTGGAGAATGTTCAAAAGGAAAAGGTATTAATTTTATTTTCATAGTTCTAATATACGTACCATTCATAAAAAAGTATTTAATTATTAATCAGGGAAAAAAAATGGAGGACATCATTCAGTGACCCCGTGATCGCCTCTAGAGATTGTTTCTTCAAAAGAAAAAGATATTTAGTAATATTTTCTTATATTAATCGATGACAACACTCTATGCAGTTTATAATTATTAATTAGATTAGATAAACAATTTGGAGAATGTTCAAAAGGAAAAGGTATTTAATATTATTTCCTTATATAACTCGGTAACAGCTCCAGCAATTCTTTAACAAAAAAATCAATTAGTAATTAGATACAAAATTTTAGAGAATGTTCCTTCAAAAGGAAAAGATATTTAGTACTATTTAGTTATACAATTCGGTAACACTTTATGCAATTCAAAAAATCCAATTATTAATTTGATACAAAAGAATATCAATTAATAACTTTTATTAATGTTATAAATAGAATCCAACAAATTAAAGAATTATTATTTCACATTAAAATTAATGTGTAACATACAAAATTAAATTTAATTAATTCTTTCTCAAAAAAGGATACCTACCATAACTGAATTATACATAAAATTTAATTAAAAATACTTATAATAATGTATATTGTATACAAATAATATCAGATTCAAAGCTTGTACTAAATAAAGAATTATTATTTTAACTTAAAATAAGATACAAAACAAAAATTTAATTGATTTTTTCTCAAAAAGGATACCGATCATAGCTGAATTATACACAAAAATTTAATTAAACATACCTACAGTAATGTATATTATACCCAAATAAGATTAAATACAAAGCTTATTTGATTATACACAAAACATTCTCTAGATACAAAATTATAGAGAATATTTCTTCAAAAGAAAAAGACATTTAGTTAATTAAATATACCTACAGTAGTGTATATTGTACCCAAATAAGATCAGATACAAAGCTTATTTGGTTATACACAAAACATTCTCTAGATACAAAATTATAAAGAATCTAAAAACAAAAAAGGAAAAGATATTTAATATTATTTAGTTATACAATTCGGTGACACTTTATGCAATTCGAAAAATTCAATTATTAATTAGATACAAAAGAATATCAATTAATAACTTTTATTAATGTTATACAAATAGAATCCAACAAATTAAAGCTCAGATTAGCGGTGGATTTCCATTAATTATAAATCTTGATCAAATTAGCAGTGGGTTTCCATTAGTTATAAATATATAGATATAAATATAGATATTAAATATAAATATAAATATAGATATATAGATTAGATTTGTCTAATATCTATTTAGATTATGTATAAAATTTATTAAAATACTTCAATTAATTATGTTTTCATTTATAATTTTTAATTATTAATGTTGTCTTAAAATTTTCAAGTGACTTATTTTTAGCTTGCCACTTGGCTTAACCACATGCTTCACTATTCTCCTTTTAATATAATATAGATTTAGCTTAAAGGTTAAAGCAATTAATTTTTGTATTTCGGGACACTAACAATCAATTCACACACTTTTCTAAATATCAAAGAAATAATATAAGAGATGAACAATGAAATTAATCAGTTATGTAAAGCAAAAGAGGAAAGAGAACTCTTATTGATGATTATGTCGTTGCCAACAGATTCCTTCAAGTTAGACTCGCTGGAAATATAATGAGTAAGAATGAGAATCAAGTTTCATATGGGTCACAACTGAAGGGGAAAATGTTTTAAATGACAAATTTACTTGTAACTGTTCATGCCCGTTATAATCACTAATTAAACTTTTCACCTGTTATAATCACTAATTACGCTGAGATTCATTAACTAATTAAGGATTTATTCCTAATCCTGCTTTATTTGGGATTTGGCTAATTCTCCTTCTTTCTGTATATACGAGAAATCTTTTGTATTGGATCAGGAATGATTTTCGTTACGAATAGTCCCGGTAGTAATAGTTACGGTATCAACATACCCGATGTTAATCAATTGTCAACTATGATCGTAATTAAATTATAATTTCTCTATATTCTCAATACGTGTCAATATCTGACCAGTTTACTAATAAATCTATTTTTTGCCAATACAGATAATTCCTCCAATTTTCGAATATTCACAATTGATTATTCGGGAAGTGATAATTTTTTTTATTTTCTGCCTATTCTCGAGGTTACAATGATATGCTGCAGAAGTGAAAGGACTTATATTGTAACGATCCGACCGGTCGTTTTGAGCTTTAGCGCATCGTTCGGCAGTTTGAGGCTATGAGTAGCTTCACTTCAGGTATTATGACTTATATGTGTGGTCGGAATTGAGTTTCGGGAAGTTCGGAGTTAATTTGGAAAGAGAATTCTCATTTCGGAAGCTTTATGTTGAAAGAATTGACTAAGATTGGATTTTTGAGTAAACGACCTCGGAATCGGGATTCGAAGGTTCCAGCAGGTTCGTATGATGATTTCGGACTTGGGCATATGTCCGGATCGACTTTTGAAAGACCCGGGAACGTTTTAGCACTTATTGTGGAAGTTAGTATTTTTGGAAGGATTTCATAAGATTGGGTTGGACTGCATTTCAGTGTTATCGATATCCGTTTAGGATTCCAAATCTGGGAATAGCTCCGTATGGTGATTCTAGTGTTGGGAGCGCGATCGGAAATGAATTCGGAGTGGGTCATTTTGGAGTCATTTGGCTAAAAATAGAAATTTGAAGGTTTTTGAGAAGTTTGACCGGAAGTGAACTTTCTGATATCGCGGTCGGATTTCGATTCCGGAAGTTGGAGTAGGTCCGTAAAGTCAAATATGACTTGTGCGCAAAATTTGAGGTCAATCGGACGTGATTTGATAGGCTTAAGCAACGAAAGTAGAAATTTGAAATTTTAAAGTTCATTAAGCTTGAATTAGAGTGCAATTCATGATTTCGACGTTGTTTGATGTGATTTGAGGCCTCGAGCGAGTTTGTATCATGTTTTGGGACATGTTGGTATAATTGGTTAAGGTCCCGAGGGCCTCAGGTGAGTTTCGATAACGTGCGGGTGGGTTTGGAAACACACCAGATTTTCTGGTGTTCTTGGCAGCAGTTGCAGGTCTTGCAAATGCGAGAAATAGGTCGCATTTGCGCACTCGCATTTGCGAGTGAGGCTTCGCATTTGCGATGGAGCCTGGCCTGAGGTAGAGTTCGCATTTGCGATGTTTTTGTTGCATTTGCGACCTCAGCAGAGTCCGCATTTGCGAGTCATTGGTCGCATTTGTGACCTTGGCAGGGGAGGCCCATGTTCGCATTTGCGATCGTTTTGTCGCATTTGCGAACCAGGTGTCACAAATGCGACATCTGAGGCATTTGTGACACCTGAGGCCTGTGCACAACTATTAATTTCGAGACTTAGTCCATTTAACTTATTTCCTTTCATCTTTTGGGCGATTTTGGAGCTTTTGGAAGAGGGTTCTCACCCAGCACTTTGAGGTAAGTAATTTCTACACAACATGAATTAAATACATAAATTATGGGTAGCTTAACATATGAAAATTAAGGAAAATCAAGGGTTTAGATGAAAAACCTAAGGTTTTGATAAAAACAAGATTTAATCACGAAATTTGTTATAGAATTTAGTAGAAATCATCTATTCTTGATCCTTAGATTATGGGTATCAACTTTCTTTGTGATCACCACTTATTTTAAAACGAAATTCTGTGTTTTGAGGCCTTGAAAACCTCACTTAGAGTCACCTCGATTTGCGTGCGTAGTCTGAGCGCATAGCCGGAAAACTTAAATATAAAATTCTGTGAAAAATGATAAGTTTTGATTATAAAATGAGCTAATTTGATTTCAGTCAACGTTTTGGGTAAATGGACCCGGACCGTGTTTTATCGAATTCCGAGGTCCCAAGCCCGAGAAATGAATTTTCAAAGAAAATTATTTTCTTAAATTGTTTAAGGAAATTTGAAATGAAATTTGATTAGAATATGATGGTATCGGGCCCGTATTTTGGTTTCGGCGCCCGATACAAGTCCTATATATAATTTAAGATGTTTCTGTGAAATTTTACGAAAAACGGATGTCATATGACGTGATTCGGGCTTAAATCGCAATGTTGATAGTTAAAGAAGTTTTGAGAAGATTTCATTGATCTCGAGATTTAATTTGATGTTCATGATGTTATTTTGATGATTTGATTACACGAGTAAGTCCATATGATGTTTTTGAGTTAGTATGACATTTGGTTTGGAGCCCCGAGGGCTCGGGTGAGTTTCGGAATATTTTTACACTTATGAAAAAGTTGCAGATTCATAGAAGTTGCAGGTCTCTGAAGCCAGGTCTCGCGGTCCGTGGTGGAAGCTTCGCGGCCGCGGTGGGGACTCCGCGACCGCGGTGGGATTTGTGCGGTCTGCGGTGAGCAAGGCCAAGCCTTCGCGTCCGCGCTCGATTTCTTGCGGTCTGTGGTGGAGACCTGTGCGGCCGCGATCCATTTCGTGCGGTCCGCACAGGGCACTAGACCGCAGTACTCAGGAAGGCCTGTGCGGCCGCAGTCCATTTTGTGCTGTCCGCACAGGGGGTCTGAGAGGGGTATAAATAGACGAGATTTACAATTATTTTGCATTCTTCAAAACCCCAAAAATATAAGAGGCGTTTTTTCAAACAACCTTTCTTCTCCAAATCAATTGTAAGTCATTTTTAACTAATTTTCTTCAATTATTAACATCTTTTAACATGATTTCAACTTAAAATTCAAAGATTTTCATGACGAAATTGGGTGTTTTGGGGAGAACCTAGGTTTTTCAAAAATTGGGGATTTGGACCTCGATTTGAGGTCTGATTTCAAAACAAATCATATATTTGGGTTCGTGAGGGAATGGGTAATCGGGCTTCGGTTCAAACCTCGGGTTTTGACCATGTGAGCCCGGGGACAATTTTTGACTTTTTGGGTATAACTTTGGAAAACTCATTTTCTTGCATTGGGGTTGATTCATTTAGCGTTTATTGATGTAATTAAGTAATTTGTGACTAGATACGAGCGAATTGGCGGTGGAATCAAGGGGTAAAGCTATAATTGAACCTTGAGTTGTGTTCGTGGCATCGAGGTAAGTGTTTGGTCTAACCTTAGCTTGAGGGATTAGGAGTTGAGTCTTATTTTCTATTTATTTCTTGTTGAGTATGACGTATAGGCATGGTGACGAGTATCTATGCGTTGGTGTCAAGCATTACCATGAGTCTTATATTGTGATTTTCATGATCTCGTTGTATTATTCATGCCTTGGTGAAGATTTCTATTTGTTGTGTAAAGTTGTGGGAAGAATTGTGACCTATGAACATTGAGGAGCATTGGCTCTAGTTCTATAATGAATTATGAAGGTATAAGTGATAATCAAAACTCTAGATCATTGGCTCGAGTTGTGATTTGAATTGTGAAGTAAAAGTGAGAAAGATAAGAGATCACTATGTTGCCCCTTTGCCGGGCATTGTTGAGTTGAGGTTACCTTGCATTGTGTTCTTAATTGATATTACAGACGCTTAGGTTGATGATTCTTCGTGTTAGGTGTTGTAACAAGTTTAGTTATATCTGAGGTAGTTAGATGTTGAAACTAGTTGAGTTATAGTTGAGATAGTTAGATGTTGGAACAAGTTTGGTTATGGGACGGTTAATTATGATTATTGTTGATTGTATATTTGGAACGGGTTGCGCGCCGTAACATCATTAGATATTATATTGGATCGGGTTGCTCGCCGCAACAATTATATATGTGGATCCGGTTGCACGCTGCAACAGATATTATATTGGATCGGGTTGCACGCCGCAACAGATATTATATTGGATTGCACACCGCAACAGTTATATATGTGGATCGGGTTGCACGCCGCAACAATGTTAAATGATAAGGGATCGGGTTGCGCGCCGCAACAGTATTGTTATCGTATTAATTGTAGACATCGAGTGTTCTTTCATACTTTATTAAGTTTCTGATAGAATTGGTATGTTTCCCTGAAACATGTTTCCCCCCTCCCTTTTAAACTGTTATTACCTGTTTATATTTCCGCTGTATATTATATAACTGCACACGTTTATTTGGAGTCTCGTCCTAGCCTCGTCACTAACTCGCTGGGGTTAGGCCAGACACTTACTAGCACATGGGGTCGGTTGTGCTGATACTACACTTTGCACTCTGTGCAGATACCGGAGCGGCACTTGATCAACAGCAGTAGGGGAGCCAACATTCAGTCCACCGATATACCGAGGTAGCCTTGCAGGCATCCGCAGGCCCGGCGTCTCCTCTATCTTTTATTATGTTCTGTTATCTCATGTATCCGAGACAAACAATGATATTTTTCCTTCAAACTGTTGTATGCAGTACTCTTAGTAGTCCGTGGATATTGTGACACCAGTTTCTGGGTAGAGGCATGTGATGACTTTCGAAACATTTTGGTTTTATATTTATTTAAGACTTCCACTTAAATCTCATATTCCGCTATTATTTAGATGTTTATCACTTGTTAATATAAGCTGTAAAAAGGATTAAAACAGAAGAGTTAAAGATTTCTAAGTTTGTGGCCTGCCTAGCTTCTACGAGTAGGCGCCATCACGACTCTCGAGGGTGGGAATTCTGGGTCGTGACATTCTTCAAGAATTTTTGAAATCCGGGCACGTGGGTCTGGGGATGAATTTTAGGAATCCTTGCATTTAGGGTTGGAAAATTGGTTTAATAATTAGAACATGAACTTTTGAACATGTATTGATTAGTTCTTACCACATTTGAATAGTTTTGGATTGTTCGACTCCGATGTGGAGGTTTAAGCGTGTTCTTGAATTGGGATATAGGCTTCGAAGCGAGGTAAGTCTCCTTTCTAACCTTGTAAGAGGGAATTGTCCCCATAGGTAAAATAATTGGTTATGTGCTACTATGTGTGGAGGTTACGTACGCACGAGGTGATGGGAGTCTGTGCGTAACTTCTATTATGTTTAAAGTCCGGGTAGTCTAGGACCCAAAGACATACTATACTTGGAATATTTGTAATCCTATTGATAGTTTGAATTGCTTAAATTACATCAAATTAGTGAATGAATTTCTAAAAGGATTAAACTTCATTTTCTTAAATTGGTAAAAGAGAATTGGCTTTTCTTTGGATAATGTTCCCTGATAAATTCTTAATTGGCTGTTTGAATGCGTGTATCTATGTGTGCCCGTGTCGCATGTATGATTCACGAGCGGGGTGCTTGTTTATCTATGTGTGCCCGTGTCACATGTATGATTCGCGAGCGGGGTAATAGATGCATCTATGGTTCGCACCATTCGACCCTCTGGCAGTGCATATTTTATTTTTATATTGGATCGGGGCATACGACCTCGGCATGATATGCGCATGCTTGTATTGCTTGCCTGAGATTTATAAATGATGATATTTGCCTTTCCTGGCCGGAGATAAATTGATAAAGATATAAATCTTTGGAAATCCATTATTATTTGGGAAGTTGTTTACCTGCTTTCAGGTTTTATGAGTTTATACTTGCTTTATAAAATCCATGATTTCCTCACATTTTCAATATGTTATTATTGGACCACTAGTAAGTGTTGAAGTCGACCTCTCGTCTCTACTTCTTCGAGATTAGACGGGATACTTGCTGGGTACACGTTGTTTTCGTACTCATACTACACTTACTGTGTATTTTTGTTGCATAGGTTTATGTGTAGCTAGTGACTTAGTGGAATAGTGGCATGGTTGATATGGAGACTTAAGTGAGCTGCATTTATCGAGATGCCCCGTAGCCAGCAGAGTCTCCTTCAGAGTATTGTACTATATTTTCATTTCTATCAACTTTGTATTCCGGACAGTTACTGTATTATATTTCATTACCTAGTAAATGCTCATGCACTTATGACACCGGGTTCTGGGCTGATTATGGGGTATTTGTATTAATTTCAAAATTTTTTATTTAATTTGAAATGGTTACCTATTATTAGTACAATTGAAGGAAAAATCATAGTTTTCAACATTTTTAAAATAAGTCCTGAATTAAGTATTTATGATTGGCTTGCCTGGCAGCGGTATCCGGCGCCATCATGACCCTTAGTGGATTTTGGGTCGTGACAACATGGTATCAGAGCACTAGGTTCCCTTAGGTCTCACGAGTCATGAGAAAGTCTAGTAGAGTCTTGCAGATCGGTATGGAGATCTCTGTACTTATCTTAGAGAGGCTACAGGGCTGTTAAGAGCACTTCCCTTCTTGATTCCTCATCGTGCGATTTGATTCCTTTGAGGCTTGTGCCTTTGTTTCCTTCCCACCCGATCTTATGCGACGCGAAACGCTTATTATAAATTAGGAATTGAGGAATTTTAATGGTACTATAGATGTGGTGCGTGATATTTCTCCCCGCGTGGTTGTTTGGGCTATTGTCATCGCCTTGCGGAAGGATATTTTGTCATTTCAGCTTCGAAGCTGTACTTCTGAGAGCGTTGAGGCTATGCACAGGTTGCTATGATGCTCATGAATGGTTATCGCTCGGTATTTGATGTGATGGTGGGATGGTTGTCCATGCATGGAAGCAGTGTATGACTTGAAGGGAGGTCTACTCAGTGCATGATTCTGAGATTCGATATTTTATTTTCGGCAGAGAAAAGCAATTGGCCTAGGAATGTCCAGATTTGGATCGATGGAGTAACGAGACTTGGTGTTTTCAAGTGTGGTGGAATTTTTATCTACGACACGGTGTCGTCATCCTCGATGGAATATGTTAAGGTCACCAGTGTTATGATCTTCTGCGATTCGCCTTGGGGATGGATATTATGAAATAGTATTGGAGAAGCGACTATTAGAGATCGTGGTGTACGGTGGTTCAGGATCGAACTGGTGATTCTAGTGGTGATGTCCCGATAAAGATAATCTTCGGGGAGATTTAAAGTTATTGGCAATCTGTTGATTCAAATGCTGCAGAAATAGGGTCCAAATCAAGGCAACAACCGGGCAGCAAGGGAATAAGAAAGCCAAAGTGGGAGAGTGGCAGAGTAGTATATGGATTCAGTGTTAGGGTAACTGCGTCCTTGAGGAAAGTTTGGAGTGATTTGGGAGTTCTAGTGGACGGTGATTGGGTCTACTGATTTAATTTGAAGTATTAGCTATTATGAGGCTGGAGATTTGATATAATGGAAAGAAGCTTCTTGATATGAAGAAGGATACAACATGACTTGGGATGGTAGGATATTGTCGCACATTTAATTGATTTCCACAAGGAGTGGATGGACTTGTGCAGCTAGTGAATGAGCACGGGCTCATGATGGGTTATTGATGTCATAGTGATTGTACCCTGTGCAGCGACGTTGGAAGATGTCGGTATGTAATCTTCATAGGTGGGTTATCCCCTGTGAGCGGGTTAGCGGTCGCGTGGTTGGCGAAGCTTTCGCGAAGGATTTTACTGGCCATCCGATAAGAGGTCAAATATGTGAATGTTGATGGAGATTCAGAATGTTCATGAAGTGCTAACGAAAGGGTTTCAAGGAATCTGGCGGTTTGATTGCGCAAGGTCATGACAATAAGAGATAAAGAATCTTGGTGGGTTTTAGAGTTGTGTAATAGTGGCTTCAAGCTAGTAGGAAAGTCCCACCGCCTATGGTTGGGTTGCATGGTGGTCTATTGGAGAGATTTATTTATTTTAGCATATTGGTAGGCTGTTTCAGCTAAGGGAAGAGAGTGTAAGTGGTAATTTGAGCAAAGGAATTGTTAACGGTGTGTTATGGTTGGCCTTATTGACCCATGTTCAGACTTGGGGGATGGTTCAGGATTAATGCTTTGTATAGATGCGTGTTTCAAGGAAGGTGATTCGGCCGAGTGCTTCGACGAGAGGGTGTTCATGTGCTAGAAGATTCTTGGAGTTGACCATATTCGGGACCAAGTCAGAGTGAGTGGCTCTCAACAAAAGTCCTAGTGGATCCAAAGGTTAAAGTGTGGTGTCTGATGATTTCGAGCCCACAAGTATGGTTAAGAATCAAGCCTTTGTAACAGTTTATGATAAGAGGCTCCGAATGTATTATGATGTTTTTGACTTGCAGTGTAGCATTGGGAGGAAAAAGAGAAAAAGACTTTAGATTTATAAAGGAGTTATCAAAATGGGTATATCAGTTGAAGATGTGAACGTGCGTGCAAGGGGTGTATGAAACGATTCAGAGGTTTGGAGACAGGGTGGTCTTGTGGAATGGAGTCACCCAAGGTGAGTGCGGATTCAGGTTGGTGATGTAAGGAATGGAGCCATTATTATCTCTAAGGCAAGTTAAGGATGAACTAGAAGATAGACTGGTTAGCTATGGCTGAATCGACATAGTGATAGCAGTGCGCGCGGGGCTCGACGGCTGCCGTAATTGATTATATTTGGAAGTATTCAAGTATTATGGCCTGCATGTATAGGCGGATTCCAGAAGGGTTATGGTGGTTCAGACCGCTACTTGAGGATTTGAATGTCCTACAGTTATGAGGATTCACTCGCATGATGCTATGGTTCTCCTGAAATGAGTTAAGTAAAAAGTTTTTATATGATGAAGTATTAGTCTATTAGTGGTTCAGGAGTTATAATGAAATTCTGGTGCTATCGCATATTGGCGTGGTAGGTGCGGTGAGCGGTATGGAATTTGAAAGTAAAGATCAAGGTTGCGGTTCGGTGTTGACAAGGATGTCGTGAGCTCAGATGAGCAGGAAAGGAGTTTGGAAGTTTAAAGTAAGTTGGTATTGTCTTCAGCGTCACCTAAGATCAGTGCCTTAGTCGGCCCAAACGACATCACCAAAAACTCATAATGTCCATAACGGGTCCCGAAAGCTGTCTTACAGATATATGAAGTCCTGATCTTTACTTGATGGTACCTAGATCTCAAGTCAATTTTCAAGAATACCCTAGCACCCTAAAGCTGATTGAACAAATCATCAATATGCAGAAGTGGATACTTGTTCTTGATAGTAACCTTGTTCAATTTCCTATTTCACTACAGATATTCATGGAACCGCCCTTCTTCTTCACAAATAGAACTGGTGCACCCTAAGGTAAAACACTCGTTCTAATGAAATCTTTATCTAGAAATTCTTGAAACAGTTCCTTTAATTCCTTCAACTCAGCTAGAGCCATGTTGTACGGTAGAGTAGATATGGCCTGAGTGTCCAACACAAAGTCAATACCATAATCAATATCTCTATCGGGTGGCACGCCTAGTAGGTCTGCTGGAAACACATCTGGAAACTCCCTCACTATCGGAATTGATTTAACCGTAGGAGTATCAACACTAAAATCCTTCACAAATGCTAAGTAGGCCAAGCACCCTTTCTCAAAAATCCTTTGAGCCTTCAAATAAGACACCACCCTACTAGGAATATGCACAGAATCTCTCCACTCCGACATCAGTAACCCATCTTAGCGTGATAATCAAGAATAGTATGACACGAAGATAACCAATCCATACCCAAAATCACATCAAAATCCACCATATTAAGCAATACAAGATCAACTCTAGTCTCGTAGCCCCTAATAGTGACCAAACAAGAGCGATAGACACAGAGCACCATAATAGAATCCCCAATGGGTGTAGAAACATATACAAGAGTATCCAGAGAATCACAAGATATCCAAACATGAAGCAAAATAGGATTACACATATGAATATGTAGAACCCAGATCAATATGCATATCTATGAAAGACCAGAACAATACCTATAATGACAGTATCTAATGCAACGCTCTTAGTCCTACTAGGGAAAGCATAACAACATGCCTCACCTCCCCCTCTAGGACATCCTCTACCCGGCTGTCCTCCACTTTTTGCTGGCTGTGCAGGTGGAGTAGCAATTGGAGCAAAAATCATAGCTTGAGTACCCTGCTGAGGTCCACCCCTCCGAATCTAGAATAATATCTAATAAGGTGCCTAGTATCGCCACACTCAAAGCACCTCCTCTACTGGCATGGCTGCTGGTACTGAGTCTGGCTTGACAACTGGAATAACTGCTGTGGGAACCCTGTATATAAGGTGCATTGAAAGATGATTGGTTGGTATGAGTACCCTAGGGTCCTTAGCTAGATAGAGCACTACGGGTAACCTGAAGTGCTGACTGAACTGGCCAACTGACAAAGCCTCTTTCATGACAGATCAGAGCCTAAGAGTGGGAACCACTAAATCCTCTAAAACCTCGAGGCTTCTTAGCCTCCCTATCCCTCTCTCTTACTCACGAATACGCTCCAACCTCTTATCATCTCCATACCGTGATGGAATAGAGTCTCAGTCTCTATCTCTCGTGCCATCCCAAATATGAGGCTATAGACGAGTCCCTTAATAAATCTATGGACTCTCTCTCTCTATTAGTGGAAACCAAGGCAGGTACATGATGAGATAACTCTGTAAACCTCATAGCATACTCAGACACCATCATAATTCCCTAGCGTAATTGCTCGAACTTGCTGTGCATTACATCCCTACGAGTCTGTGGAATAAACTATCTCAAGAATAGATCAGAGAACTAGGACCAAGTAAGTGGTGTTGCGCTAGCTGGCCTGCTCGCCTCATAAGTCTACCGCCATTTGTACGCCAATCTCGTTAGCTAAAAAGTAGCAAGGTTGACCCCGCTTGACTCCACCAAACCTATAATATGCAGAATGCGGTGGCATTGATCTAAGAACCCATGCGCATCCTCAGAATTCCTGCCACTGAAATGAGGAAGATGATACTTCGGGAACCTCTCTAACCTCTTTTTCTCCTCAACTGATGCAACTGGACCGCCCTCGGGCTGAACTGCAGCTATTGGCTGCACCAACACAACACTCGTGTCTGATAAGCATGACCTAGCTGCTCTGGTGTATGAGTGGTGGGAGTCTAAGCTCCTTCCCCAGGTGGCTGATCAACATGCTCTGGCTCATGATCCTCAACTGGAGCTGCTGGAGACTCCACAACTGCTACTCTAGCTATAGCACGTGCCCCTCATCGGCCCTAACCTCTCATAGCTCTAGTAAATGGGTGTCTGCTCAACTGATTCGGTAGCACATGTCCTCACCATCTGTGAGAGAATAGAAGAGTAAAGGTTTAGACTTTAGAATATCAAATTGGCACGATGAATAATGAAAGAAAGTGATGTTTCCTAACAGCTCGATAGCCTCTCAAAGATAAGTACATACGTCTATGTACCGCTCCGCAAGACTTTACTAAACTTGCATATGACTCATAGAACCTATGAAACTAGAGATCTGATACCAACTTTTCACGACCCAAATCCCACCACAGGTTTCGTGATGGCACCTAGTCTCTAAAACTAGGTAAGCCAATCACTTAAAATCATTTAAATCAATAAAATAATGATATAATGAGATAAAGTTTAACATAAATGCAGAAATAGAGGTAATACAAGCCAAAGTGGCAATACTCAACATAACTTCTCGGAACTAGGTAGTACAAAGTCAAGAGCTCTAACTGAATGCATGAGAATATCTCAAATATACAATACTGTTCGGATACAAAAATGACAGTATAGATATAAGAAAAGGATTTCAAAGGACTATGATGGTCAATGCAGCTACCTCGAATCCTCACGGTCAATGAAGCTCTCACTAACTAGATACGCTACCTCCAACACTTGTATCTATACAAAAATTTATAGAAGCGTAGTATGAGCACCCCATGGTCGGTACCCAGTAAGTATCAAGACTAAACTGGGTGAAGTAGTGACGAGGTTCAAGTCATGTGATACTCACTAGTCAAAATGACCTGTGTAACAAATCAAAAGACTGGCAATAGAAAGTATAACATAAACAACAATAATAATCTCATCGGAATAAGTGATAATAGTTAAAAACAAGAAAACGGCTCAACTTCGACAACACATCATTAAATAGAAATACACACATATGGCACATCATACCCACATTATCACTCACACTCGCACGGTAAAGACCTCGTGCCACAATAGCAATCACACTCGCACGGCAAAGACCTTGTGTCAATATCACTCACCCTCGCACGGGAAAGACCTCGTGCTTGCTCAACAAAGACCTCATGCCACAATATAATCACACCTGCATGACAAATATCTCGTGCCAATATCAATCATACTCGCAGGGAAGAGACCTCGTGCTCGCACGACAAAGACCTCGTGCCAATATCCAACCAATCCACTCAACTTGTCCATATGTGCCACAAATTCACAACCTATAATGCACAAGTTTTTATCACATATATGAGTTCATATCAACAAAGTACACAAAGACATGAAAAATAGTAAACAACGGATGAGCATTTAACAAATAAAGCATTACTACGGCTAAAAAGAAGTTTAGTGATCATGTTCACATAGCCACGAAGTGATTAAGCATGGTTCATATACAATATATCCTCATATTAAGGCATATTGATAGCCTAAGGTCAATTCCGTACACAAACCATACGTAGAACCCGTGTACACACTCGTGACCTTGTATACATGTAGCATTTCACATAACACAAGTAAGCAATTATGGCCAAACCCTAAGGGTATTCCCCCACATAAGTTTAGGCAAGATACTTACCTCAAATAAGTCAAATCAATACCCCAAAAGGACTTTGTCTCTCGAATCGGAATCCAAACGGGTTATCTAGCCAAAAACAACTCAATATATCAAACACAACTATAAAAATCTATTCCAATTAATAAAGCTCTGATCTTTATCAAAAATAAAAAAGTCAACCAAAAAATAAACCTGGGCCTACCTCCCGGAACCCGAGAAAAGTTACAAATTCCAAATACCCATTAGAATACGAGTCCAACCATACAAGTTTCATCCAAATTTAACTCTGAATTAGGGTTCATATCCCCATTTTTCATTTTAGAATTTTTTTGCTAAAATCCCTAATTTTTTTTCTCTTAGATTCATTATTCAAATGCTAAAATCAAGTATGGAATTATGAATAATAATCAAATTCGAGTCAAAAATATTTACCCCAATCCAAATCATGAAAATACCCTAAATAATTGCCCAAATCCGAGCTCCCAATCTCAAAATGTGGTAAATGAAATTAAACCCTCGCTCAAGCTATATTCTACCGAGCAATTTTGCTTGTGCGGCCTATATATCGCTTCTACGACACATCATCTGCAGAAAAATCATCACAAACGCGGAATCCACTCAAGTCCTCATATTCCGCTTTTGCGAAACAATACCACGCATCTGTGGAGCCTCTTATGCGGTCAAGGATGCGCATCTGCGCCATCGCATTTGTGCAAGGTCCTTCGGATCTACAAACTGAGCTGCCTCTCTCCCAACTCCGCATCTGCGACCAACTTTCTGCATTGCGGGCTCGTACCTATAGACCTAACCTCGCAGGTGCGAAAACATCAAAACAAGAATGCCAACCAAGGCCAAAATGATCCGAAGCTCATTCGAAACCTACCCGAGCTCTTCGAGACCCAGTCCACTCACTCCAAACCAATCCCAAAACATAATACAGTCATACTTGAGGCCTCAAATCATACAAAATAATATCAAAATCACGAATCACACCTCAACTCAAACTTAGTGAACTAATCCAAATTTCCAAATTCCAAACTTATGTCGAACATGCCTAATGTAAGGCCATGTGAAAATTTTACCTTAAAACCCAAAATTTTGTGGTGCGCTAACAGACTTTTTGGGCTGAACAGTGTGTTGGTGAGCTGAAGAAAATTTTCGAAAGTGCATGGCATTTTGTGCGACCAATTCTGCGACTGCAGAACTGATCTGCGGACCGCATATCTATCGCAGAGTGAGGCAGAAATCTGAGCTAATTTTTGGACCAATATGCGGTCCATTATGCGATCGCATAATCTCTTTGCGGGCCGCATAACCAATTTCAATCCCCATATTAAAATTCCCGGAGGGATGTTCTACGTCGTATTATGTGACCGCAGAACAGGTCTGCGGACCATAGATTGGTCACAGATTGAAGCAGAAAATATCAGTTTCTGAGGGCCATTATAGAGAAGTGTTATGTGGTCGCATATGCGATAGTAGATCTGTGTCGGAGCTCATATTTTTCTAATCTTATAACCCGAACCAATCTCATTATTAAGTGTTGTGGACCAATTTCTTGCAAAAATCTGATATTGTTGAGAGAAAGAGATAGATAGATAGAGAGAGAGAGAGAGAGAGAGAGAGAGCCTTCGAGAGAGTGAGGGTTCCTCAACCATTTATTCTACAATTCTTGCTCCAACATTGAAGATTAACAAGGGAAAATTCAGTAGGTCTTCATCTTAAAAGGTAAGATTCTATCACCCTAACTCTTGATTTTGAAATTTAACTAGAATGGGCAATCAATAAATAATTCATGGGTATAAGATTGTTCATCTTGCATGCATGTGTGATAAAAGAGTGTAGGGAGATTGTGAACTAAAAATGGTGATGAATGGGTTGTGGAGTGACGAAACCTTCTATAGAAAGGGTCTTGAAACCTTAATACACACTTAGTGTTTGATAAAATGCTCAAATGAGCTAGAACCATGATCAATTTCCTAATTTTTGGCTCAATTTGCTATATTGCTAAAATAGATTGAAGTTTCTAAGAGTTCCGGAATATTGTAGAGTTTAAGGAAGCTCAATTGAGGTATGTATGACTAAAACTCCCTCTTCTTAGAATTGAATTCCATGGTGTTCATGCAATCCGTGTAAGTCCCAAATTGATCGTTATAGAAATCGCTATTCCGAATGTGCTTGCGTTGAAAAGTATATGTGCAATATGTTTTCCAATGCTTTCATCATGTTATTTTATCATTTGAGGATGTGTTCAAAACATGAAATCTGTGCTAAAAATTGCGTAGACTTCAAGTCAAATTTGAATAAAGATTGTTATGCCAAATTGCGCGAAATGTCTCTATGTGCCTTAGATTCTAAATTGCTCACATGTGTAATCAAAGTCTTGAATTAAAAGCCTTGTTGTTGTTGATGATGATAATACTATTGGAATGTGGAAAAAGAGACTTGAATTATGAAATATGGTCAAGTGCCAAATATGATATAACAATTGTGGCCACTAGTGTCGATGAATTAAAAGATGTGAAAGAAGTATTAAATGAGATGATTGATAGAAAATGGTAATGTCTCGGGCGAGACGACCTAGCCGATTAGGCCGTGATCGGACGCCATTCCGCACACATGGTGGTGACTGTGCTGGAAATTAAAATTAAAATCGTGATTGTAGTTGATGTCTCAAAAGAGATGGCCTAGCTGATCGGGCCGTGATCGGACTCCGTGTAAGAATACAGTGGTATTGTGAATGATGGTGTATCGGTACTCCAGACCTCCCAACATAAAATCATGGAAATTACTTGAAAGCTTATGTGATTCTTAATTTGATGTTATAGTATTGTTTAAGGTTTCTATTGATTTCATCATTATTCTCTCTTGTATTATTGTTCATTCTAATGAGATGGTATTTAGTTATACATACTAGTACCATCTGATGGTATTACCGTCCCTTTCTGCCGGGGGCGCTGCGTCTTAAATGGATGCAGGTGGTTCCTAGCAGCAGTGTTGATCACCATTAGTGGTACATCCTCCTCCCAGCGGTCTTGGTGAGCCCCATTTCATTTCGGGGTTATGCATCTTTTGTTCCCTATGTATTGTACTTGAGGTATAGCTGGGGACTTGTTGCCGACACTTTTGTTGCACTCTTTTGTATCTATTAAAGGCTCCGTAGACATAGTGTGGGTGGTATATGGGTGCTGGGAAAGTTAGACGAAACATTATTGTGTTTGAATTATTTATTTCACTTCAACTATGAAAAATGTGTATATTTTGAGACTTTAAAATGAAGTAACTAGTGGAAATGATTTGGTATTGTATATATGATATCCGTATCGCTTAACTAATGAGAATATGTCTTCTCTTTATTCATGAGGGAGTTGGGTAGAAAGAATCTAACAGGCTTGCTCGGCCGGGTTCACTCGGGCGAGCGCTTGTCGCGCTCCCCGAGTTTGGGGCATGACACCTAAACAACTCGGAATGACCCCAAATTTTACACACAAGTCATAAATCACCATACAAACCTATTCCAAGGCTCAGAATCCCAAGCAGACATCGCTAACAACAAAGTCAACTATGGGTCAAACCTATGAACTTCTAAACCTTTGAGCTTCCAACTTTCGCCAATTAAAGCCAAATCAACCTAAGAACTTCCGAATCCAAATTCGGACATACGCCTGGGTCTAAAATCACAATCATGGACCGAACAGAATATACTCCAATATGACGTCAAATACACAAAAGTTAAACTTGGTCAACACTTTCAACTAGAACTAAGTGTTTCAAGTCAATCCATAACCTCCTCGAAACGAAACCAACCATTCCCACAATTCACATAACAACAAATACAACTACGGGAAGCATCAAATAGGAGAACAGGGCTCAAATACACAAAACGACCACCCGAGTCATTATAATTATGTATACAAACTTGTTCTCTGTATACGTCTAAAATCGGAGAACCCGATTTTGGGATCATCATGGCATTCCATAGCTCGATTGTCAGAAGGCTCGAGGAATAGCTCGAGGTTTGATGAACCAGAAGGATCGAGGCACCGCTCGACCTCGGGGAAGAGCAAATTGGCGGCTATGATGAACGAGTGGGAGATTTCGAAGGCACGTGATTAAAGCTGACCAAGTCTATTGGGCTAGCACAAGCCCATACCGTGTCATTAAATGGCTATACCAGCTGCATACCTTTGTAATAAATGTATACATACTATGTTGGGATTCCCCCTCCTATATAAAGGGGACACTTGTTAATTTTTGCACACATGATATTTTATATAAGAACAAGAACATTCTCTACTCTTTAACTCAAACACTCTCTATTGTCTTTCCTTTGATTTATTGCTTACATTTATTGTGTTTCATTGATTGTTCTTCATTTATAACTCATTATTGATCATAAAGAGCCCTAATTAAATCTCTTATAACCATTAGTCCTTCATCGGCCATCTCCAGTTGAGCTCATTAGCTTAACCCCGAGGCCTAGTGTAGGCCAATTTGAGGCCCCGGTCCTCGACTACTCGGTTTGCATAGCGTTCTATTTTCAAGATCTTATCTTTTTTTCTAGTCTCACACTTAGCATCTATTGCCTAACAACTAGCATAAAAATAAATCATGTATTTTAAGAACCACAAAATCAAATCTAATTGTAATTACCATTTTTTCGGTAAATAGTTTGGCGCCCACCGTGGGGCTAGAAATAATAGTGATTGTTTTCTTGCTGGTTTACTGAAAACACAAGTTATTCTTTACGTTTTTTCTTGCCCAAGAATATTTGATTTCAGGTCAAAATGTCTAACTCAGTGAATGAACTTGAAAACAACGGTCTTGAAGACCATGGAGAGAATGTTGTAGCTGTTCCAGGCCTTGGTGTACCACTGCGAGACCCTGAGGATGCACCAGAGTCAATCCATGTGGATGTGGTCTCACACAACGCCCGACATGTCGATATAAGCTCCCACACTAACAGAAGTAATACGCGAAGAAAACCAAAAGAAAGCTTGGAAAACCCTAACCCAGAAGGAAAGAGAGGTAGACAGGAGGGACAGAACGGGAAAACCTCAGCACATCATTCATATGATCATTGGGGGGACCGACATTCCTCAAGGATCCATGATCAAACAGGCAAAATTTTCCGTTGCAACAGAAGGGCAAATTTAGGGCTGCATGCCCAAGGACATCCTATCATTCAGTGAAGAAGACTTTGAGACCTTGTCTCATCCGCATATCGATGCGCTGGTAATTTCATTTCTTTTGAATAACGTTCAAATTAAACGTGTACTCATGGATCCAGGTAGCTCGGCTAACATAATTAGGTCGAAATTGGTAGAATAGCTCGGACTGCTCAACCAAATCATACCTACCTCCCGAGTTTTCAACGACTTCAACATGGCCGGCGAAGCTACGAACGGGGAGATCACCCTCCAGGTCAACACATCTGATATAGTTCAGAATACCAAATTTCATGTCATTGAAGGTGACATGAGGTACAATGCATTTCTTAGAAGGCCATGGATACATGATATGAGGGCGGTACCATCAACTATTCATCAGATGATGAAATTTCCAACAAAAATGGTATAAAAACGATATATAGGGAACAACATGCAACAAAGGAGATATTCACAGTTCACGAGGAGGTACCAAATTCTATACCCGCCGCCTCGAAGGAGCCGGTAGACAAACATACCCCCAAGGATAATAAAGAAACTTCTTCACTCCCCGAACCTTCATTGCCTCCGAAGAACTGGATGCAACCAAGTCAATGATTGAAGAACTGGAGCAAACTGTTTTGATCAAGCATCTCCCAGATCGTAAGGTATACCTCGGAACGGGACTAACCCCCGAACTTAGGAAAAAACTCATTCAATTTCTTATTAATAACATCGATTTCTTTTCTTGGTCCCATTTAGACATGACATGGATCCCGCCGGAAATAACCACCCATCGACTAAGTGTTGACGCCCAGTTCAAACTGGTGAAGCAAAAAAGGAGACCCCAATCCGAGGTAAAACATGCGTCCCTCAAGGACGAGGAACAAAACTCCTCAAAATAGGGTCTATTAGGGAGGTAAAATACCCCGAATGGTTGGCTAATGTGGTGGTAGTTCCCAAAAAGGGGAATAAATTAAGAATGTGCGTAGATTATAAAGACTTGAATAAAGCGTGCCCTAATGATTCATTCCCGTTGCCTAGCATCGATCGCCTGATCGATGCCACGGCCGGCCACAAGATGCCTACCTTTATCGATGCCTACTCGGGGTATAATCAAATCCAGATGAACCCAGAGGATAGGGAGAATACTTCATTCATCACAAAGTACGGTACGTATTGCTATAATGTGATGCCCTTCGGGCTGAAAAATGTTGGAGCCACGTACAAACACCTAGTTAATAAGATGTTCGAGCATGTAATAGGCAAATCCATGGAAGTTTACATTGACAATATGCTAGTTAAGTTCCTACGCGTAGAAGACCATTTGACTTATTTGCAGGAAACATTTGACATCCTCAGAAGCTACAACATGAAACTCAATCCCGAGAAGTGTGCCTTCGGAGTGGGTTCAGGCAAATTCTTAGGCTTCATGGTGTCAAATAGGAGGATTGAGATCAACCCCGACAAATCAAAACCATCGAAGAGATCACGGTGGTAAACAATATGAAGGCCTTGCAACGGCTGACCGGGCAGATAACATCCCTTGGCCGATTCATATCAAGGTCATCAAACAGAAGTCATCATTTCTTCTCCTTGCTAAAAAAGAAAAATAGCTTTGAATAGACTCCGGAATGCCAATGTGCCCTAGAGGAGTTGAAGCGATATCTGACAAGCCCACCTTTGCTCCACACCCCAAAGGAGGGTAAAACACTATATTTGTACCTGGCCGTATCTGAGGTAGCGGTAAGCAGTGTGTTAGTTTGAGAAGAACAAGGTACGCAATCCCCTATTTATTATGTAAGTCGGACATGGGAGATGCCGAAACCAGGTATTTGCACCTAGAAAAATTAGCTCATGCATTGATAAGCGCATCTCAAAAATTAAAACTTATTTTCAATGCCATCATATTTGTGTTTACCGACATATCCTCTTCGAAGCATATTGCATAAGCCCGAATTATCGGGTCGACTGGCTAAATGGGTTATCGAGCTCGGGGGATATGATATCGAGTATCAAGCCCGAACGTCTATCAAGTTCCAAATTTTGGAAGATTTAGTGGCCGACTTTTTTCCCGCCCTCGTGTCCAAGGTAGAGAAAGAACTTCTACTGAAAACGGGCACATCTTCGGGGGTATGGACCTTATTCACCGATAGAGCCTCGAACGTGAAAGGGTCCGGGCTCGGCATAGTTCTGAAGCTGCCTACGGGCGGATGATTAGGCAATATATAAAAATCGCAAGGTTGACTAACAACAAAGCTGAGTATGAGGCTATGATTGTAGTTCTGGAATTGGCCAAAGGCCTAGGAATGGAAGTAATCGAAGCAAAATGTGATTCCCTTCTGGTGGTAATCAGGTAAATGGGAGCTTCGATGTTCGGGAAGACAGGATGAAAAGATACTTAGAATTAATTCAAGTCACCTTGCACCGCTTCATAGAATGGACTCTGGTCCACATACCTCTGGAGCAGAATAGCGAGGCCGATGCCCTCGCAAACCTGGGATCATCAATCGAGGAAGCGGGTTGTTCAACTATCCAAATCAGTGATCGAAGAAGGCCATGCCGAGATCAACTCCACTAGCCTGACATGGGATTGGAGAAATAAATATATCGACTATCTGGAAAGTGGAAAGCTACCCGCGGATCCAAAAGAGTCGAGGGCCCTGCAAACCAAAGCAGCCCGGTTCTTGCTCGACAAGAATAGAACTCTATAGAGAAGAACCTTTTATGGGCCCCTAGCAGTATGTCTGGGACCAGGGGACACAGATTACGTGCTCCGAGAAATCCACGAGGGCACCTGCAAAAATCACTCCGGTGCGGATTCCTTAGTTCGAAAGGTGATTCGAGCAGGCTACTTTTGGGACAACATGGAGAAGGACACCAAAGAATTTATCCGAAAATGCGATAAATGCCAAAGATTTGCACCAATGATTCACCAACCCGGTAAAAAACTGCATTCAGTCTTGTCATTATGGCCGTTCATGAAGTGGGGGATGGACCTTGTCGGACCCCAACCAACGACACCAGGTAAAGCTAAATTTATTTTATTTATAACTGACTACTTCTTAAAATGGGTAGAAGCGCAGGCCTTCGAGAAGATAAGGGAAATAGAAGTCACTAACTTCATCTGGGACCATATCATGTGTCGATTCGGGATTCCCCCCGAGATAACATGTAATAACGAGAAGCAGTTCATCGGGAGCAAAGTAACAAAGTTCCTCGAGGATCATAAAATTAAAAGGATCCTCTCAACACCCTACCACCCATATGCAAACCGCCAGGCCGAATCCGTAAATAAGACCATCATTCAAAACTTGAAAAGAAGTTGGAAAATGCGAAATGAAAGTAGAGAGAAATGGTGCCCGAGGTACTATGGGTATATCGAAAAACTCCAAAATCGAGCACAGGAGAAATGCCTTTTTCTCTGGTATATGGCTCCGAGGCATTAATATCGGTCGAGGTGGGGGAACCAAGTGCCAGATTTTGGCATGCCACCGAGATCTCAAACAACGAGGCTATGACTGCAGCCCTCGAACTATCTATACTATATTAAAAGCACGAAGGCCCTATCGAAATATTATTCGCCTTTTTTACCCTTTGTAAGTGCATTATATGTTGGATATACTTGTAATTCTAATCATTAATTGTTATTTTTAAGCAAAATTAAAAAATATCATGTGCTTCCTTTTAGATTTAGAATTCTTATTGTTTGGCATACTTGCCGTACGAGTTTGTTTTCTCTTTTATTTTTGTTTCCTTTAGTTTTAGGATTCTTGGATTATTTTTTTTCGTTGTTTTTTGTTTCCTTTAGTTTTAGGATCCTTAGTACGGTAAGTCTTTTTTCCATTGTCCTTTTTGTGTTTGTTTAGGATGCAATTTCTATTGTCTTTTTTTTTGTGCAGGATTCAATTTGGTATACTAAAACAGTTTAGAATAAGGAGGATCTAACCATCTATAAAAGAAGTCACCATCCTATATTCTTTGTCATAAACTGCTCATAGCATTAACGACCGCATAAGTAATTTTTTTGTGATTTGAGGTAAATTTTACTATAGTTTTAAAGTTACGTAATAATGATCGCTCGTGCATTATTAAGTAACAACTCCACATTGAATATTTTTTAATTATGATTTTGTTTGCAATATTTCATATATGGTCATTGGCTTAAAATTGACTCAGATACAAATGTTGTATAGGTTGTTTGGATCGTTGCATTTGTCGCATAAAATTGGTTAGACATTCTAACTCATATCCCTTGAATATTTTATTAATTTAAGATCATTTTTATTTTGTGTTTGATAGTTTTAAACTGCCGTGTGCTTCCTTTTAGGTTTAGAATTATTTAGAATTTATATTATTTGAGATTCTTGCCTTACGGGGGCTTTTCCCCTTTGGTTTTGTTTTAGTTAGTTTAGAATTTTTTGAAATTATCTTTCCTTGCCTTTTCTTTTATCCATACCTTTCTTTGAGGGTTCCGAACATAATGCTATATAAATTCTTTGTATAGGTAAGCTTGTACTTCACTATCTTTTGAGCATATCTCAAAATATGGGGTGAGCATGATGCTCGTGGCATCGTCCCATCCTATAATATTTTGCAAATTTTGCTTGCTCCAATAGCTCTTTTTTATAAATGCATAAACGTCCAATATGTAGCGCGCACACGGAATAAGCACAAAGTTATGTCTCCACATTAGTAGTCATTAATTGAAAATACAAATACCAAATACGATACTTTTTCTTTTTCTTTTGTATGCGTGATTACATACAAATAATTTTTTTTATTATTTATACTATATTAAAAGTACAAAGGCTCTTAGCGAAATGTCGTTCGTCTTTTTCACCCTTCAAAAATAGCTTTCATAATAGACAGAATTATAATTTAAGTTACTCTCCTAATATTTGGGACATTGAAATCAATTAAAATTTTGCATATTAAATCTATCCTTATTAAACTATGTAAAAAGTTCTAATATTTATGACATAGTATCAATTAATATTTTATCTTATATAAATTGTACTAATTATAAAATCCACACTTGGTGTAATACTTATAAACCAAGAGTAGAACGAGATTATATGTTCCTTCATTTGATTTCTAATTAAACCGAAATCTGAGGACATCAACTCAAATATTAAATTAACATTATTTAATACAAGAACATCTAAATAAAAATTATTTCTTTCTTTTATAATTAAACATGCATTAAAAATTCTTATTTTAATCATACAAATAACTAACCCATGTTCAATTAAGTACCTAAAATAATTATTTGATTGTATATTTAATCATACTAAATCGTACAAGCCTAAATCTATATTATAAAAACACGAAACCTCAAATTTGTTTTTGATATTTTACCTATAAAGATAAATTTATTTTGAATAAAATATAATTTAAATATTTTATTAATATTTAGGACTTCAAATTAATTAAAATTGTACTTATTAAATCTTTTCTTATTTGAACTACGTAGAAAGTATGAGTATTTAGATCTTCAAAATAGATGATATATATAAAAAATATCTAAATTAATATGTACGTACACAATCAATGGATTCAATAACTTTTCACTATAATTTGTTTGCCTTGTAAAATTTCATATTTTTTTTAATCTATTAAATTTCATATTTAGTAATGCTTTTGTTGCCCACATATTTTGACAAAGTTATGTAACTCATAAATTCTTTTTTCTTCTTCTTATCTTATCAATTAGAACCTCACTGCTTGGGTAACATTGAAACCTTCGAAGGGATACTAATAAGACATAAGATTCAATTTTTTAATTTATGTTATTTGAATATATTTAAAGAAATATAATAAAAGTACAACTAATTAATTATGTCGTTTTCTTCTTGAATGAACTTGAGAATAACTTATGAAAAATATTTTCAATTTTTTTTAAAATCTTCAAGGGTTTTGTGCTTTATTGAAACTAAAAAAAAAGTACAATAACTCGTGAAATTCAACTGATAAAATTATAAAATTAGAACAATTTTTAAGGTGAATATATTGAATAATGATTGAGGACATCTATGAATAATATTTTTTCCTTTATTGAGTTAGCTATATAAGATCAATATTCATCAATTTCAGAAGCTTATATTTTATTTTATAATTTAAATATATATATATCATTTTCTTACAAAAAATAATTTATTAAGATAAGAAACACGCACAACTCGCGTATCCTAAGGCTAGTTAGATGAAAAGCGAGAAGCTTCACTAGTCCGAATGGCTGCCCAAAAACAAAGAATCGAAAGGTACTATAATAGGAGAGCCAATCTTCGACATTTCGGAGTCAGGGACTTAGTCCTGAGAAAAGTCACCCTGAATACTCGAAACCCTAATGAAGGGAAGCTAGGCCCAAGCTGGGAAGGACCGTACCGCGTCCTTGGAGTTATCGGCAAGGGGCCGTACAAGCTCAGTACCATGGAGGGCGAACAACTTCCAAGCAATTGGAACATATCAATGCTCAAACGCTATTACTGCTGAGATGTCTGATGGAAGACGCCGAAGCGTCCTACGAATCCGACATCGATCCCTTCAACATCGAATGAGCCAAAAAGATAAACAAACAGCGAAGTAGAAATCGCAAGCCACATTCTAGGTTGCACCCGAGTGAATGAGCAAAGGACCGTACCGCATCCCCGAAGCAAGCAGTTGAAGAATATCGAGGCTCAAAGCTCCATAACTGCTAAAGTGTAACCGTCTCCCTTTTAATTTATGCCTTACACTAACCTATATGCAGATGTCCGGTGAAGCACCTTCTGGCTTGAAGACTTTAGGTTTTAAAGCATGTGTTGCACTCTTTTCCTTCGATCGGATTTTTATCCCAAGAAGGGTTTTGCCGACAAAATTTTTAACGAGCCAACATCTATATGATACCTAAGAAGAACTTAACGAGTATTCAAGGCTCCTCTTCAATCAACCTCGAATACTGGAGGGCATCCCCCTTGGAGATCACCTCCCCAGAGAATTCAAGATAAGCCAAAGAGGGTCTCGATAGAAAAATGATGTATCGGGTCAAACGGTCAAATGAACAGTGTCCGCCTAAAATGATCGAACCCTAAACAACGAAAACATGTATACTTGTACCAAATAATCAAAGGAGTATCTTCTTCGCGCTTCAAAGAAGTTTGCTATTTTTATAAGCAACGTCCCCAAGGACAACAATTTCCTGAAAACTCGGGATCTGACATTAAAAACTCGGATCCGTAAGACTTCCGGGTCGGAAACTTTGAACTCGTAAGTCCTCATTGAGGCAACAATTAATCTTATAAAGAACGTCTCCAGAGCCAAAAACTTTTGATGCCTCGGGGACTGTCGCCGATTGTCACCCAATGAAGCTATCAAAAACCCGAGGCCATAAGACCCCGAGCGGGCAACCTCGAGCCTGAAAAGCCCTCCATGAGGCATTATCAACAATTTAAGCCCTCCATGAGGCATCATCAACACTATAATACCTCCGGGCATGCCCAAATTTTTAAGACCTCAAGCAAGGCATGAATTATACTTGTGCCAAGTAACCTATCTGTAAGACCTCAATGTAAGGCAAGCTCAAATTTATAAGACCTTGCAAAAGGCATAATCCCGATATTAAAGTCAAGGCTATATATTCGAACTTGTAAGACCCCTAAAAAGGTATACCCTCGATATAGATGCCGAGGCTACCTGACTCGGGGACTAAAAAGCTATGGCCAAACACAATGACTTCGATCACAAGGCTCTGACCAAACTAACGTGACTCAGGGATGCCTGACCGTCGCCATAAAATCACATGCTTTCAATTACTTGGAAATACTTCGAAAAGAACAGGTTAACCAGGCTACCCTCGGCATAAGCAAAAGAGCTTCGATCATATCATCTCCGAACAACGAAAAGGCTTTGAAACAATTCAGCCATCGAGCGAAACCTCCTGAGGTGCTCATATATCGACACTTAACGGCTCGCAATCGAGGTTCCTATTGAATTGCCGAAGAGTCGGACGAACACAAAAACTTCAACGAGGGAAAAATATAGCCTAAATTAAAAGGTCGGTAGGTAAGAGCCACTATCTCCATCTTAAATTAAAGGTCATACCGACCCAATGCGTAAGAGCCACTGTCGCCAGCTTAAATTAAAGGTCGTACCGACCCAATGCGTAAGAGCCACTGTCGCCAGCTTAAATTAAAGGTCATACCAACCCAATGCGTAAGAGCCACTATCACCAGCTTAAATTAAAGGTCGTATCGACCCAATGCGTAAGAGCCACTGTTTCCAGCTTAAATTAAAGGTCGTACTGACCCAATGCGTAAGAGCCACTGTTGCCAGCTTAAAAGAGCCTCAGGGCCGATCAGAAGTCACACCAACCCAACGGCCGGCCCAATTAATCTCAAGGCCGATTTCTAGACCTAAAGGTCGATAAACTCGAGTCAATAGCCTGACTCGGGGACTAAGTCCTAAATGGTCAACTTTCGACCGTCACAAATTGCCCAGAAGTGGAAAGAACCCAAAGGTTAATCTAAGGCCCAAATTTTCGGACCAATTGTCAAAGCAAAGGAAAAACGAGAAATGATGAGAAACGAAAGGCTATTTATATGTATTGCTCACAAGGTTACATTTACAATGCCTATAAAGCCCTTACAAGGGAGAGAACAAATAAAACCCTAATCTACCACCGGGTCTATGCCTTCGACGGCTCCCTTGGAGGTTGTGCCCCCAACGACTCCGACCGCGGCCCTAGGGTCTTCAACGACCTCTTCCCCTTTGGGCATTTCGCCTCCATCCTCATCATCTCCTGAGCCACTAATCGACTCACTTTCAGAAACAAGCAGGGCTGCAACCTTCTCCTCTAGGGTCTTCACCCTCTCGAGCTCGACAGGCAGATCAATGCCCCCTGCATGTATATCCTCGAGAGTCGCCCTCCGAGATTCTAACCAAGCATGTTCCATGGCTCGAGTCAATTGCAGCTCGGCCACTTCGGGCACTCTACCGGCCTGGGCATTTGCAACAACATCACCCTCTTTGTGCGAGGATACGAGTGCCCGAGCTTCAGCTTCAATCTTGGATAGCACAACAACTATCTCAGTATGAAGATCTTTATACCTATTACCCTCTGCCCCTCGCATCATGAAGTTGATACCCGACTAAGACCACCTTTCCCTAGAGGTTATCTCTCTCGGAAGCTACCTCACTCACGTGCCGTTTGAGTTTGAGAATTTTGGAGTCTCTGGTTTAGAGCTCCTTCCTCATAAGGATATCCTTCTTCTCAAGCTGTGTAGATCAGTCCAAAGGTGTTAAAACACTGAAATCAGGTAAATATTTAGACAAAAGCATACGAAAACTACATAACTTGCTCAGCAAGACGAGTCTTCTCATGGGACTCCACCTCCAAACAATCCTGAAGGCCACAAAGTTCTTCCTATTTCCTGGTGAAAAGAGCTCTAAGCTCATCGGCTTTTGAGGTAAGCTTCTTGCACTCACCCTCGTAGCGAGTCAACTCAACTTGAAATCGGGCACATGTATGATTATAAAGCACCTTGGCATGGAACCGTGAAAGAAACAAATTTGGAAAGATGAAGAGTGGGATGTCGAGTAGAATTTGCAAAAGGTTACCTCCTCACAGAGCCTACCCATCTCACTAAAAATAAGTGAGGCGTCGAGCTCAGGATTTTTCTCAAGCGCAGCCAAAGGCCCTTCAAACACATCTTTATCTCTGATGGGCACACCTACATCAGAAGGCTCTTTATTCTGAGCATCATGCATCTCCTCGAGAGGTAAAATCTGTATTGGAGGAGAATTGCTCACTTCAATAGCCCCAACTGGATCAATCAGGGCCATCTCTTATTTCTGGAGAGCTTCAGAACTAGGCTCCCCCGGACTACCTACCAAATGCACCCCAGCTTGAGGAATATTTTGGTCATCAACCGACTTGAGGACATTACCCGATACACCCTCGAAGGCCTCTTTAGCCCGAGCTAGGGCAACAAAAACATCAATTTTTAACTTGGAAGCCACTGCCTCAGCAGTATGAGGGACAATCAGGTTTTTCCATCCCTCGGATGCTACCGAGGAACCATCTCTCTCCTCACCTTTAGCTTGGGGGATCCCCGCTACTCCTAGAGTTAAGACTGCTAAACCAGCCTTGGGCTCTTCCACTTTGGCTTTCTTGGATTTCGTAGGCTCCATCGACGATTCCCTTCGTCTTTTCTCCTCTTTGTCAGGTTTCAGGGTATCTGCTTCCCTAGGCGGTGCTTCTCTCATCAAGGAGGCCTCTCCCAGACCTGCGCAAATATAAAATAAACACAAGGAATGAGGGTGCAATCGGTGATAGTTCTTCTGATAAACTCAACCACAGTAGAAGTGAGGGCTAACCATGGTCCTTGGCCTCCTATCAAGCCCTAGATAGGTCGTGCCACACGCGCTCAACATATGGGCAAGTTGAATCCAGTCGTCTAACCCAACCCGAGAGATCCCTAATAGTGCCAGGGTACACCGCGTCAGATGCATCAATAGAGGAAGTCAGTTCATGGGGAGATTGATCCTAAAGAAAAAGAAAATACTTAATCAGCGTATCCACTTACGTTTTGCGTTCCACCTTTTGAGGAACAACATATTATCCATTGGGATCAGGTCCGAGGTCCTGACTTAGACAAAACGGATCATCCACCCTCCATCCCTTACCTCATCAGTACAAGCAAAAAAGGTTTTTGAGGACCAACATCGGAGCTTAATCAGGACCCATCGGAGGAGTCGGGGGTTGTACATTCTAACTAGGTAGTCGAGGGTGAAAGGCATCCCCTCAACCATGCTCGCAAAATATCTGGTCATGTAAACAATATGCCAAAACGAGGGATGAATTTGGATGAGAGTCACTTGGTATCGTTTACGGAAGTCGAGGATCATGGGGTCAATTGAAGGCGAAGACGGCCCACCAGGCCAAGAGTAAATAGATAGGTATACACACTAAGGAAGCCGACCTTTTATGTCGTTATGTCCTCTCCCCGAGAAGGACTTTCCACCAACACCGCATCTCCCCAGTGGCAGTCGGTCTTCACCTTCTCAGCGTTTGCTATTAAACTAATATATCGGGACATGGGTTCACACCGTCCCGGTTTCGAAGAAGGCTTCTCGACCTTGAAATTGGAGGTCATTTCGTAGGATCCTGGGATGAATTCCACAAGGCTAGGAGGTACTATTTCCTTGCTCTTAGGCGAGCTTGGAGAAGAGGGGGGCACATACTCCTGAGGGATAGAGATGAAAGCTTTCGCCATTCTTGATTAAAAGGTTTCAGAGGATAGAGGAGATCGTAATCAGAGAAAGAGCAGAAGAGAGAAGTAAGAAGAACTCTTTTTACAGTGAAAAGTAAGGGGTGAAGGAAGAAGTATTTATATAGGCCAAACATGTACATTGTAGCAGGCCAAATGATAGCCAACCACTGTAGTTAATTCAAAGGCTCCTCAAAGGCTGTATAAATGCGATTTTTGGTTATCCGTTTTTGCCACATCAGTCGCTTGATATGACGTGACTAACGTCATGATGGGTTTATTAAAGAGGCAAGAATTCAAGATCGTTTCTTATCATTTTCACTCTAAGAAACGCGGGGACTATCTGTATACGACTAAAATCGGAGAGCCCGATTTTGGGATCATAATGGCATTCCATAGCTCGATTGTTAGAAGGCTCGAGGCATAGCTCGAGGTTTGATGAACTAGAAGGCTCGAGGCACAACTCGACCTCGGGGCAGAGCAAATCGACAGCTATGATGAACGAGTGGGAGATTCTCAAGGCACATGATTAAAGTTGACCAAGTCTATTGGGCTAGAATAAGCCCGTACCGTGGCATTAAATGGTTGTACCCGCCGCATACCTTTGTAATAAATGTATATGTACTATGTTGGGATTCCCTCTTCTATATAAAGGGGACCCTTGTTATTTTTTGCACACATAATATTCAATACAAGAACAAGAACATTCTCTGCTCTTTAACTCAAATACTCTCTATTGTCTTTCCTTTGATTTATTGCTTACATTTATTGTGTTTCATTGATTGTTCTTCATTTATTACTCATCATTGATCATAAAAAGCCCTCATTAAAGCTCTCAGAACTATTACTCCTTCATCGGCCATCTCCAGTCGAGCTCATTAGCTTAACCCTGAGGCCTAGTATAGGCCAGCTTGAAGCTCCAATCCTCGACTACTCGGTTTGCATAGCGTTCTATTTTCAAGCTCTTATCTTATTTTCTAGTCTCACACTTAGCATTTATTGCCTAACAACTAGCATACAAATAAATCACGTATTTTTAGAACCACAAAATCAAATCTAATTATAATTACCATTTTCCCGATAAACATTCTCATTTTTGTAGTTTGCTCGTGCACTTGTGCCACCTAGTCTTCGGGGTCATACTGTATTAGCCATGTATAGGATGTGTTATTGTTATAGTAGATATTGTTACTCTTTTTTGGTTTCCCACCCGGTATCCGGTACCCACATTGGGGCCCGACTAAATCCGAATTCGCGCCGGAAAGTCCTACATTGGGAGGTAAAGCGCTCCCTAACAAAGGCGACTCCATACCCAGGGACTCTAACCCGAGACATCTGGTTAAGGATAAAAGAGTACTTACCACTCCACCACAACCCTTGAGATTATTTCTATCTTTACTTATTATATAACTCTGTTAATTAAAGGATATAGACTTAATTTACTAGATTGTGAGTTGGACTGCTTACCAAGTTCGGCTAGCGCCATCACGACCTTAAGGTGGGATTTTGGGCCATGAAAAACATGAAATAAGTCATTTAACCACCAAATAATGAATCAATAAGATAAAGTAAATGACTATGGCTCAACAAAGTAGCTCAATATGGTAAAAAATCATATATGCCTAATTCAACAAGTTATAACCCTAAACATGCTTCTAAGATACAATTACGCAGTATCACAGTCATAAAATCAACAAAACATGAACAATAGGATCACATAGTCCAATCAAGGCATAAACATAAGCCAAACATTCACCGGGTGTGGTCATAACCTAGCTACGCATATATGTTTGTCACCTCGCATATAAATGACTCCTAAATCGAACAACAAGTCGCAAATAGATCATCTATGGGAACTTTCCCTCTTACAGGGATAGACACAAGACTTATCTCCATTTGGCAAGCTTTAATCAACAACAACAGCATTTTTCTTTCAAATAGAACACCAAACGACTCAAATCTAGTCAAATATAAATCAATAACGTTAACCAATGTGTGTCGACCCAAAATCCTAGTCATGGCACTGTGATGGAGCCTAATATACGCTTGCTAGGCAAGTAACATTAGCTAAATGATTAAAGCAGTTTAACAATTAAAAACCAAATAATGAAGAATGATATCTCATGAAATGTGTAATAAATTCATAACCATCGCTATCTAAGACTATTCCTAGAATCTGGTATCACATATACATGGGCCACTGACAATGCTAAGCACAAGTCTAAAATGGAATATGTAATACTTTCTGGTACAATAAACAATAGTAAAAGATAGGAAGGAGACTCTAGGGTCTGTCAAACAACATTACCTCAAGTTTCCTGGGACAAGGTTTGAGCAATCACCTCTAAACGCTGCTGGGACCAACACCTAGATCTGCACAAGAAGTTCAGAAGTGTACTATGATACAACCGACCACATGTACTGTGTAAGTATCGAGCTTAACCTTGACAAGGTAGTGACGAGGCTATGACAAGACACTCACTGTAAACCTGTATGAGTAATAAGCAAAAAAACAATAACAATATAGAGAAAACAGATAACTACATAATGTACATAATAAAAAATGTATATAGCAGATGATCCTATAATAACATCACATCATAATCTTACATCACAAATACGGTAATGGAGCATACAATCAAGAATAACTACATAACATCCTTTCCATTGTGGTATGCAACCCAATCCCAACTATCAATAACAAAACCGTTCCAACGTGCAACCTGATCCAATATATATATATATATATATACTGTTGCAGTGCTTAACCCGATCAAGTATATATAACAATACTGTTGCGGCATGCAATTTGATCCAATATATATGTAATAATGTTATAGTGCGCGCAACCCTATCCAATATATATAATAATAATGTTGCGTCGTGCAACCAGATCCAATATACATAATAATAATAATTGCAGCGGGCAGCCCCAACCAATATATCAGTAACAATTAAGTACGGAGAATCTCACAACATAACATAAAGGAGAACTAAAATGCATAATTCTCTAAGGCAGTCCGATGTAAGATAGTAGAGTAAAATATGAAACAAGTAAAGGCAATAACGCAAGTAAAGGCACGAGACAAGTAAAAGCATCTATCTAATAACATATCAGAGCACATAACAAATAAAGACATACAATGACTAAAAGTATGAAATAATCTATAACATATAATAATTAAGGATATGCAATAAGTGGAGACACATATATCAAGTAAAACATGTATCAAGTATGAACACCTAACAAGCAAAACATGAAATAACCAATGACATAGTATAATTAAAGACGTAAATAAGGAAATACACCCCACATGCTTAAAACCATGACAATGCATATACACTCGCCACCTTGAATATAAACTGTCCCCACATATAGATCATGTAGAAAATAGACAAATCATGTCCTAATTTTATCAAATCAAGGTTAACCACAATACTTACCTCTTTCAGAAAATATCAAAAACTCAAAACAACTTTTCCTTTAGAACAATCTTCCAAACAACCTGAATCTAGTCAATTATTGTTCAAACAAGCCAAAACAAGCTTTAGAAATTACCCTCGTACGAAAAAGGTTCGATCTTTAACATAATTGAAAAAGTCAACAAAAAGTTAACATGGGCCCATGTGGGCGAAATCCGAAATTAAGATCAAATCCCGAGGACTCATTCATTCCCGAGTCCGAATATGTGATTTGCTTCGAAATTCTGCTTCAATTTGAGATGTAAATCTCAATTTTACAAAATTCCTAAATTCTACCAAAAACCTCAATTTGTACCCTATGAATCTTAGATTAGATAATGAAATTCATGAAAAATAATGGAAATTGATTGAAAATAAGTTAATGTTGCTAACCTATGAAGTTGCGAAGAGATTGCTGTCCAATAATCACCTCTATGAGTCTAGGTTTCAAAAATAGAGTAAAATGAGCCAAGTCCCGAAATCCCAACATCCCAGCTGCAGGTATCACAATTGTGAAGACTTATTTGCAATTGCGATGTTCGCAAAAGTAAACAAGTGATCACAAATGCGATCAGTGTCTGAGCCCCTCAAAAGTCTCAAATGCGACACAATGATTGCAAATGCGAAACTAGGACCATCACAAATGCGAAGCAGTCCCCTACTCCCCAAGAATCGCAAATGCTACAAAGCCTTTACAATTGCAAAGAAAAACCCCCCCTCCCCTGCAAAAGCGAACATAGCTTCACAAATGCAAAGCTTTACAACCCCCTCCAGCATCGCAAATGTGAGCATGATCCTGCAAATGCGAGGCTTACATTTTCCAACAGAACCTCGCAAATGCGAGATTTGCAGTTCAGTAACACCAGCAAATACAACAGCTATGCAAAACAGTCCGCAACCTATCTGAAACTCATCTGAACCCCTTGGGCTCCAACCCGAACATTCACATAAGTATATTAACATCACACGAACTCGCTCGTAGGCTCAAATGATCAAATTAACATTTATATTCAAGAATCAAACACAAAACTCAAAAAATTTCAAAGTTCAACTCAATTTTCCAACTTTTTACATAAAGCACCGAAATACCCTCGGGTCACCCGGGACCCTAACCAATACTAACTTATTGGAATCGTCAAACTACCGATCTGAGTTAGTTTACAAAAAATGTGGTCAACTCTAGCCACTTTCAATGTCAAAAATTAAAATTTCTTAAAAAATTCACATTTAAACTTTTTGAAAATTGACACTAACCATACACGCAAGTTATATATCATCAAATAGAGCTATAGAAAGTCTCAAAAGATGAAATGGGTATCTAGTACTCAAAATAACCTATCAGGTCATCACGCAAAGCCATAGTCATCAACTCCAAACAATAAAGCTTCAATGTTTAATCAATTTCCAAAAGTCAACAAAATTCAACCCGGGCCTACATGGTCAAAACTCAAGTCAATGGGTAGATCATGATTACCATAACCCCACGAATCCACATATGTGATTAGATTCTAAAATCAAATTCACCTAAATCTCCAAATTACACCCTCTTAGGTTGTAGACATAAATTCCAAAATTTCACTTTAAAATTTTAAATTTTAAGTGTAGAAATTCATGGGGAATCAAGATACATAGATAAATCCAAGTAAAATTACTTACCCACAATGTAGTAGTGAAATTTATCTTTAAAATATCCTCCTCTCGAAGTTTAAGGCTCAAAATATAAAAGAATGGGCAAAAGTCCCGAAATTGGACAACTTAAATCACTGCTAGCAAATACTCTCCGCGATCGCGGCATAACCCACGCAATTGCAATGAATATATAAGAACTGCCTCTGGACCTTATATGTGAATGCAACACAGACCACGCGAACACGGGGGCCAATTGGCCTCTCCACTCGGTTGATGCGAAGGATTAAATACAAATGCGGAAGATTGCTGGCCGACCACCTCCAACACTTCACGAAGGCGAAAAACCAAGTCCCCAGCTTCCAAACACACTGCACAAATGCGACACTATTCCCATGAATGCGAAGAACAAATGCCAGCCTGCCAATTACTACTTCGCGATCGTGAGCTAAGCTCCGTGATTGCGAAGCACTACAACAGACCAGCAACTCAACTGCTCTAAAACACATAGAAATGGTCCTAAGCCACCCCAAATCACACCCGAGCCCCCCGGGACCCTATTAAATTATACTAACAAGTACAAATACCTTATCCAAACTTATTCTAAGGCTCCAAACATAAAAAACAATGACAAACCAATAATCGAAGATCATATGTATCTCTTAACCAAATATTTAAAATTGGTCGAACGCGTTTGAATCACACTTAGACATTCTGGATTACAGACCAAACTTTGCACACAAGTTCCATTTAACCAAAAAAAGCTATCCAAGGTCTCAACATCACAATAGGAGTCTGATAACACCAAAGTCAACTCTCGGTCGAACCTAAGAATCTTCAAAGTACCAACTTTCGATAAATAGAGCCAAAACCTTCTAGGAACATCCAAATCCAAATTCGAACATATGCCCAACTCCAAAATCACCATAAAAGCCTATTGGAATCATCAATTTCTTAATCCCAATTCATTTACTTAAAAGTCAAACCTTGGTCAACTCTTCCAATTTAAAGGTTTCAAATTGAGAATCACTCTATCAAATTAATTCTGAATCTTACGAACATCAAAACCAACCAAACATGTAAGTTTTAATAAATCATATGAAGCTACTCAAGGCCTCAGACCATCAAACGTAATGTTTAGCTCAAAAAAACTAGTCGGGTTGTTACACTTCTACAGATGCGGCCCATCACCAGACCACCTCAACTTCGCAGATGCGGCCTAGTCCTTTGCAAAAGCAATGTTGCACTTGCGACCAACTGTGACCTCGTCCTCGATTGGACCCTTGGTTTGATCCCAGTTATGGATGAAGAACTGAACAATTAAATAAGAACTTTAGCAATAGCTAAAAGGCAGAAAAATAAATTATATTTTTTGATTGCGTATTACAATGTGTCTTACAAAAGAAAAACTTCCCCTTTATATAGCAGGAGAGTTTCATCCCTAGTATAAGTCTTAAAAAGGTAAAAATCTTCATTTCTTATTAATTACTGATCCATGACTGACATCGAGCGAGATCCGTGTTGTGATATCCGGTTAGGTGCGAATATCACCGCCCTCAATCCCTTGTGCTTAACCATTCACCGTGTTTCCCGAGGTCTCAAAACTCATTCTTGGCCCGAGAAGCATCGCTTTATCGTACCTAATGACGAGCACATTGTTTACTCCTCTTAGATCTTGATACGAGGTGTCTCTAACCTCGATTATGACCTCGTACATCCATGCCCTTCTTCTATTTTCTTACCAGGTAATTGGGGTATCCATTACCCCCGATTTGACCCGTACACAGATACTCCCCTCTTTTTTTGAGAGTAGGTTTACCGAAAAGATGGGAAGTGATAGATGAACCCCGGTTCCTTCCTGCGTACGTTACAATCAGAATGACGGGTAATTTGAAACATCCCATCAGTCACTTCGTTTCGAGTTTGGACATGTGTCAGCCACCGACTGATTGTCCTCGAATACGAAACATCACACATTGATTGTTTTTCCTCCATAAAAGCTTCGACCCTTTTTCACTTCTTCCACTTTTCGATTTTAGAATTTACCCACAAACTATCTAATTGCTTTTAACTCCTCCAAATCTTCATACGTATCTTCATCTTCAATCCTCATACATTTTCTTTGGATCTTTAAACCAGACCTTCATACCTTCAAACCATCTTCAAATCTTCACGTTTTCCTTTAAACCTTCATATTTTTCTTCAAACCTTCATATCTCCCAGATTATAATGGCAAAAACCTCCAAGTCAGTGCCTCAGCAGGCCACTCCTTCATCTTCTAACCCAGCCACAAATACCAAGGTGGCCATTCCCGAGGTGGCTCAGGAGCCCCCCATAAAGAGCTTCGTACCTGGGGGTTGCTCTATCGGGAGCGACTTCAACGTCGAGAAGGCCTCTAGTCAAAAAGACCGAGGCGATGGAGCATAGAGATACATATCCTTCGTTAGGAGAAAACTCTACTCAAAGTCCGAGTGGACTATAACTGGGAGGAAAAAGATATGGTCGTCCTCGAGCCCGATAAAAACATCACTACTCATATGGAGGGGTATTTAAGTGTTTACACTTACACCTTCATGCTCACCTCGATGGACCCCATAGTCCTTGCTTTTTGAAAAAGGTACGAGGTGTGTCTAGGGCAAATCCACCCGTCATTTTGGAGGATCATGATCATCTTACGTCATTTTGTGAACAATACTGAAGCCCCTCGGTTCATCCTTGACCACCTACTTTGCATATACAATCCCCGAATCTTCCGAGGGGGCTGATCAAGCTTGTCCGCCGAGCAAGCTAGGCTCTATTCTCAAGCATCAATGAGAACCGAAATCGAGGATGGCTAGGGAAGTTCGTTCAGGTAAAGACTGAAGACCTCATTCCTTTTGAGTTTCTTCCATTCCCCGAGAAGTACAACACATCCCGGAAGTACTTTCCTTCTCGAGTATTTGTCATTTATTTTTGTGCTTTCTCTCATTGCCTATGTTTGTCGCCTTGTAACTATTTCCCAAGTTCCTAATGCAGTTCCCCACTTCAAGAAGTGGACTAAGGGAATCTACAAACAGATTCCATGTTTCGAGCGTGCATGGCGCAAGCTCACAAAAGGAAAATGGGAGGCTCGTTCCCATGGTGAGGTCCCTTTTTGAATAGTTAATTTTGTACTTTTAGCTTATGCATTGCCAAGTTTCCTTTTTTCTTATAGGCTTGCCCAAGACCACCAAACTCAGGCTGTTGGGTGAGGACAACGATTCATCCTTTCCTGTCGAGCCCTCCAATTCGGGACAGCCTGGGGCTGCCGCGAAGGAGGATAAGAAGAAGAAGAAAAGAAAGTACTCAAGTTCCCTAGATGCCTAGGCAAAGAAGAAGAAGGTGACCATCCGGGTTTGGAGGCCAAAAAAGAAAACCAAGTCCAGGATGCTGGACCCCGATACCTTCTACCGGCTTAGGGACGAGCCCGAGGATGATGACTTTTTTGTTTCTCATGGGTCGACCCGCAATGAGGGTGAGCAGGCGACGACTGAGAAAGATGACCATGAGGTAGACCCCCCTCTTACTCGGGAACCAGAGGTAGAGACGGAGGCGGTGGCCCCCCAGGAAGCTGCTCCTGTCCCGAAGGGGGCATCCAGTGTCATTTACATTGTGGAGACACCCTCCTATACCGAGTCCATGGTTGAAGAGGCCCAAGTGGGCAAAGAGAAGTCAAACAAGATGGCGTAGGGCCCAGACGACGCCCTCAACACGTTCTTCGACGACATGGATATGACTGCACTAGAGGACTTTTCTGAGCTTGGTCACCTAGAGGTCCCAAAAAAGGATGTGCCATCGGGAGGGGGCGGTCGAGTTTGAGTCCAAAACTGGTGAAGTAATTTCCTGCTCTAAGCATTGACCCCAAGCACAAGAGAATGATTGTTCTTACAATCTCGGAGGATGCCCACGTACTATCTGCTCCGGTGGGTATAACCATCTACTTTTGATGCTTGGTGACCGAGCAAGACCAGGCAAAGATGAACGAGGTAGCCACGTTGAGCCTCTTCAACGAGGCGCAACAAGCGTTGAACCAGGTAAGACGTCATCCCTTTGTACTCCTTTGTGAATCTCACTTTGGTTTTTTGATGTGCCCTATTAAATTCATTATTTTTTCAAGCTTCAGTGCTTTATCATGAAAGATCCATCCGGTCCTACTTGGAGATCAGCCAATCGAGTTCGAGCTCAAGGAGCAGGTCCGGAAGAAGGACATGTACAGGGCTCTTAGTGAGCAGTAGGACGACGTCCTCAAGGACCTCCAGATTCTTCAAGCCTAGCTGAAAAAAGCCCAGAAGGAGGCCTCGACCATGAAGGGGGAACACGCCGACCTGGTTGATAAGGTAAAGATCTTTGAGGCTAAAAACAAGCAGCTAGTCGTATTGACTAATAACACAAATTCGTAGGTCCAAGAGAAGATAGACCTGATCGACCAGCTTCGGGCTGAGATGGATGAGGTCAAGGCTACAACCAAAGTGTGGAAGGGCAGGATGGACCTGCTGGCTTTATAAAAGGAAGATGCAAAAGTGGAGATGGCATCAGCCGAGAACCAACTCCAGGCGGTGAAGGAAAAGGCGATAAGTTGTCTCGACTGAATGATGATCTTCGGGCACAGTTGAGCTTGGCCGTCACGAAACGGGATGCTCTCGGACAAGAATATGCCGTATTGAGGTCCAAATTGGATGCAACCTCTTATGATGACGAGGAAATGCTGGCCTAGTGTAAGGCCGATGTGGTGGTATCCAAGACCCGATTAAAGACGAAGACTGAGTACATAAAATGTCTATCCTGGAGAGAGACCCTTGAGGAGATCCATGCCCGAGGTTTCAACCTATCCGTCGAGATTGATGAAGCCACGCGATTCGAGGACGAGGCAAAGGAGCTATATGAGCCTCAGGGTCCCGAAGGCTCTGAAGGTTCTAAGGGTTCCAACTGTTCTGGCGACGTGTCAAGCCCCGGCGAAGACCAAACGTAGATGCCTGAGTTCTTTTTCAATTTTTCCTTATGTATTCTTTTTGTTTATTTTGAGGTTGTTCTATGGTGCCTTTGTAAATAGATTTTCAGCAATACCGTGTCATTATTTTCCAGCATCTATTTGCAATTTCCTGTTTGCGTATTATGTTTTAATGTCTTAGAATAAAATTAGATGTAGTTCTAGAGCATTCATTTTTCGGAGGTCTGAGCGAATCCCAACTTTGATGCAACTTCAGGTTACTTGTGGCTCCGAATCTTCTGTAAAACCGAACGTCTTTAAGATGGTTAGGTATAATCTTTAGATGATGTTTTTGCTGAGGGTGACCTTTAAATAGGTTTTGATTTTTCATAAAGGCCTTACTTTCCAGTTATGGACTTCAGACGTCTCCGAGCCATTTTTAGGGTGGTCGTAGCCTTTCGTATTCGGGAACTGTCTGATAGGCTTTGCGCCTCCGAGATTCGTAAGCTCATGTTGTCTAAATTTTCATTAGAAGATAGTCCCCAAGTAGGGGTAGCCCGTGGGCTCTAGGTGTAAAGCCCCAGAAAATTTTGCTTAGTAATTTAAGATTTCGTGGTGCCAAGGTAGGCCAAATATTTTATCTTGCATGCAAATGAGGATTAAGGAGATTATGGATATCAATTGGATATGTTAATAAGTGTATAAGTCATAGTAGAAGTGAATTGGGGTCTAAGGAGAGGCCTAAGTCTAAGCCAAGTTGGAAAATTTCATAAGAGACGAAAGTTGCAAATGAGTGCGCACAAGACCTCAGTTTGGACAATCAATATCTCCAATTATATAAGGATTTGTGTAATGCAAAACCTATAAAATAAAAGGTCTTTGAGTCTAGTTTCCAACACTTCAAACCGTTTGTCATTCGGACACTCCTACCAAAAGTTATGACCAAATTACCAAAAGCAGCGCAGAATTTTACACTACCGCGCCGCCCCATGCAGCGCGGCTGTAAATTATCAAAGCACCTCCAGTTTCGTTTCTAAACACATTTTTCATTACCACGCCGCCCCATGCGGCGCCCCATGCGGTGCGGTTGTGCAAAAATCGGGATTTTTGTTATAAAACGACCTTATTTCGTCAAATAGATTCAAGGGACCATTTCTTGAGCAAATATTATATATTTTTAGAGTGAGAGAGTTCCCTAGAGTGAGAAATTATCCCTCATCATTCTTCTACAACGCTTGCTCAAATATTAAAAGATTAACAAGGAAAACCACACTAGGCCTTCATCCTTGAGGTAAGATTCTATACCCTAACCTTTAATTTCGAATCTAGCTAAAGATGGATAATTATAAAGAATGTTTATGGGTATTGGAGTTGTTATCTTGCTTGCATGTGTTGTCAAAGGTTGTAGAAACATTGTTGAGCTAAATATGGTAAAGTATGGGTTGTGGGTTGATGAAATCCTCTATAAAAGGACCATAAAGATTTAACGCACATATGGTGTTTGATAAAATGCTCGAATGAGCTAGAATTATCTTCCTAATTTATGTTCAATTTTGTTATGTCTCGAAGTGGATTGGCATTGCTAGAATTTCCGAAACATTTTAGTAACTTAAGGAAAAACTCTTTGAGATACGTATGGCTAACTTTAAGACTTGTAGAATCCCCTTGTTCTGACGAGCATACAGTATGTGTAACTTGTATGAAAATATGTGTATTGATTGTCTTAGTTGACTTCCACACCACCATGTTATATGTGATTGTGAAAAGTGATTTGATGTGCCTACCTTATTATGTGCTAAGCTTTTAAATGCTTGAGGATGACGATATGAGAGTATGTGTTAACGAATGAAAGAACGTTAATGTGTCCAAATGTGGGAAAGTGTATAATGGCTAAAACTCTGTGTGGTTAGTAATGAAAAATGGTATTGTGAAATGACGTAAATGAGTTGAGTGATTACGACAACACCTTGTACATGAATTATTTCTTGGTGACATCTATGGTTTCTTGGGCGCAAATGTATGAATTGTTGATATGAACTTGTGCTTCTTTGAAATGATGATTCTTATGATTAATATGCTTTGAACATTGTTGGTTAAGTCTCGCGATATAATGGTTTAAGTAAATGGCAACAAACCAAGTGTGTGTGTGTGAATGCGTTCATGTGGTAAGAACTGTGTAACGGATAATGGAAAGAAATAATAATTGATGCAATTGAAACAACTATGGTAATATCATATGTGACTTGTCGCGGGCAATTATCAAAGTGACTTAAATTTTATACGGGCTGTTGCATATGATGGAAATGGTATTGATGTTATGGAAATTCTTTGTGAATTATTGTTGTTGTCGTGTGAAATTTGATTGTTTGGTAGGATCGGGTTGCGCGTCGCAACACGAAGTAATAAGGTGTGGGTTGTGGTGATAAGGGTGGACGAGGTAATAAGGGTGGCCGAGGTAATAAGGGTGGAAAAGTGATCGAAATCACTATTGAAATGAAAATATGTGAAAGTTGTGAAACCATTGATGTGATGAAATAATGTTGAAAGGAGAAAAGGAGAGATTGTGGAACTTGTTTGGCTTTGGTTGTTCCTTTCATGTGCATTGGATTGTTGATTCTATTACTGTTTGTTACCTGTGTATTTCTTGATTTTACTTGGGGTAAAGTTTGTTCATACATACCAGTACAATTCAAATGTACTGACGTCCCTTTCGCCGGGGGCGCTACATTCGTGTTATGATTATAGGTGGTTCTATAGCAGGTACTCCAGTCCACCAACAGTAGCATTCCTTCTCTTTTTGTCAGCTGTATTGGTGAGCCCCTTTTTCCTCTCGGGGCCTGCGCGACTCATGTCGCTTTTCCTCCCGAAAATCTTATTTTAGTATTTGCGTAAGGTATAGCCGGAGTCTTGTTACCGGCAATTATTGTAACACTCTTTTGTATCCCTAGAGGCTCCGTAGATAGGAAATGTGGGTTTTGTACTTATGTATTTTGTATTTGGGCAGTGTAACTTGTAAACCACGCTAAGTAACCATGTATATTATGTAAATTTCATAAGAATGTGTTTAAATCATAAATGGCTATTTCACTTGGTTAACGGATAATGAAAACGTGGGGTAACACGTGGGATAGGAAAGGCACCCAGGTCCGCTTGACTGGGGTTACCCGGTCGAGCGTCGATCGCGCCCCTCAGTTTTGGGGCGTGACATTAGGATCCAAGATTGAAGAAGGAAAATGCATAGTAATAAGGTGTAAGGGAAGTAGAAATTTCTTTCATTGCTTTAATATGTAAGGTACATGATCGTAGGCGCAAAAAACCTTGTGCCGAGGCTAGATTGGACTATGTGGGCATGGTTCCATGACCGTTTAACCCTTACAATGAATTCTAACAACCAAGCCTTAGCTTTTGAACATAAAATTTTCTTTCCCCTTGCTAACGATCTAAATCCAAGGGTAATGGCCCCCAGTATTTGAGAATGAACTGGTGAGGGCTCGAATACTGTTGATCTTATGCCAATAATCACTGATTTCGATTTAGAGCCGACCTTCAAATCTAAGGTAGCACGTTTTACTGTTGCCTATTAAAAACCTTGCCAAAACCCACTTTGGGACAAAACCAGTTCAAGGGGAAAAGAGTGCAACACGTGCTTTCAGACCAAATAACCATATCCATCCTTGGCTGATTGCCTTAATATGTTAAGCCGACTTATAACAAAATTAAAAAGGAATTGAGTTAGTACCTTAGCAGTAGTACCACTTTAAGTGTGTCATGTTCTAGTTGTTTGGTAGTTGTATGTCGTTTCCCCCTTCGAGTTTATATGAGCCTTTGCCGATTATTCTGACAACTCGATATGTCCCTTCCCAATTTGGGCCCAGTTTTCCCCTCGTTCGGGTTCCTGGTATGTAGTGTTACCCTTCTTAATACTATGTCCCTGATTTGAAAATATCGGAGGTTGGCTCTTCGGTTGTAGTATCTTTCTATTCGCAGTTTCTTGGCAGCCAACCAGACCATGAAAGCCTCCCGCCTTTCGTCCAACAGTTCTAGGCTCGTGATCATGGCCTCGCCGTTTGACTCTTTAGTAGCATACTGGAATCTGAGGCTCGGTTCCTCCCCCACGTCTAGTATTAAGGCTTTAGCTCCGTAGACTAGAGAAAATAGGGTGGCTCCGGTGCTTGATTTCAAAGTCGTATGGTATGCCCACAGGACTTCGGGCAAGATCTCCTTCCATTTTCCTTTCGAACTGGTCAACATCTCTTTTAGGTTCTGGAGTATAGTCTTGTTCGTTGATTCCGCCTGCCCATTCCCTCTAGGGTGATAAGGCATTGATAACATTTACTTGATCTTGTGATCTTTGAAAAACTTGCTCATCTTGCTTCCGATGAATTGTTTTCTGTGAAGGCAAACAATCTCGGCCGGTATCCCAAATCGACATATTATGTGATTCCAGATGAAGTCAATGACTTTTTTCTCTTAGACCTTTTCGAATGCTTGGGCCTCAACCCACTTGAAAAATAATAGGTCATGAATAGTAGGAATTGAGCTTTACCGGGTACCCATGGTAGGGGACCGACGATGTTTATTCCCTACTGCATTGAAAGTACGACTTTAGCTTCCTAGAAGTGCTTAGCAAAGCGAGCACCAATTTCTCCAGGTGATAATACCTTGATTCGGCCTCGCCTAGAGTTATACTAACATAATAAATAGGAAATTGTGTACCTTTTTCCTCCCAGACTAAGACATCACTTACCGCCACCTCGGAAACCGCCAAGTAGAGGTACAACTGTTAGTATGCTTTCGAAGTGTGCAACAGGAAGGGGATCTTTAGATACCGTTTGAATTATTCCAAAGCTTTTTGACATTCCAGGGTCCAAGAAAAGTTATTCTTCTTCTTTAATAGTGAGAAGAATTGATGGCTCTTGGTCGAGGACCTCGAGATGAGCCGGCCTAAGGCGGCTATACGCCCGATTAGTCTTTGAACAGTCTTGACATTATCCACCATGGTGATGTCCTCTATGGACTTTATTTTGTCGGGGTTGATCTCGATCCCTTGATTGGATACCATGAATCCGAGGAATTTTCCCGATCCGACCCTGAATGCGCACTTCTCCGGGTTTAGCTTCATGCTGTATTTCTTTAGTATGTCAAAGGTTTCCTGTAAATGTTTCAAATGGTCCTCTGCTCACAGGGACTTGACAACATATCATCAATATAAACGTCCATTGATTTCCCTTTTTGTTCTTCGAACATCCAATTTACTAGGTGTTAGTAGGTGGCATCAGCGTTCTTTAATCCAAACGGCATCACATTATTAATAGTAAGTACTGAATTTAGTGATAAAAGAATTCTTTTCTTGATCCTCCGGGTCCATCTGAATTTGGTTGTACCTAGAGTAGGCATCGAGAAAGCTGAGTATCCTATGCCTGGCCATTGCATCGATTATTTGATCGACGTTAGACAAAGGGAAAAAATATTTAGGGCATGCATCAGTGATTGCTATTTAATTTCTTTCTTTCAGGTCGATCCGCGTTCCTTGATGCCAAAATCGGGGGCACCAGGATTACCTCTTCAACAGCGAACATCTCCTTGTGGTCGGCTATTCTCTGTAGACCGTCTTGACTCCCCTTGGCCTGGGGAATTTCAACGCCTAGTGCAAGGTCAAGGGTACCGCCCTCATGTTGTGAACCCACAACCTTCGGAATAGAGCGTTATAGCTCATGTACCCTTCGATCACGTAGAATTTTGTTTCTTGGATCGCTTCGGCGGTGTTTACTATCAAGGTTATCTCCCCTTTAGTAGTCTCATATGCCATGTTGAAAATGTTTAACACCCGGATTGCCGGCACAATTTGGTCCTATAACCTTAATTGCTCTACGAACCTTGATCTAATGATATTGGCCGAGCTACCTGGATCAATCAACACACATTTTACTCGAGATTTATTGAGTAGTACGGATATTACCAGTGCATCATTTTGAGGCTGCACGATGCCCTCGGAATCCTCATTGCTGAACAAAATGGCTCTCTCCAGGACATAATCCCGAGTGCAATTTCCTTTGTGATAGATACTTTGGTGCGCTTTATCATTGGTCTTTAGTGGACATCGACTCCTCTGATGATTATGTTGATTACATGCTGAGGCTCCTCTTATTTGACATGTTTGTTGGCGTCCCTATTCCGGAAGTGGTTTTGGCTCGATCACTCTGGAATTCTCGGAGATGCCTATTGTTGAATAACCGGGAAATTTCTTCTCTCAGTTGTTGGCAATCCTCGGCCTTGTGACCATGAGTGCTGATATTTACACATCAAGTTAGGATCCCTTTGGGTGGGGTCACTTGGTCTCTTTGATGCGCTCGATGGCTGACACGATGCTGACAGCATCCATGTTAAAGTTATTCTCCGAAAATCTCGGTGCTTCCCTACTTCCGAGCGGCCCGTCAAAACCATTTTTGCTCATCAGACCTCGGCTACCGGTCCCTCGATTGCTTCTCTTCTCATTCCTTGTGGGGTGATGCCCGTACCAATTTCCCCTTCGGTCCATGCTATATGGTTGGTACCGATCCCGAACTGGTCTTGGCTTATGATCAACGACTCTTTAGGCCTATTATCGACCCTGATTGGGTAAACGGACCCAAAAGGATCTCCGAGTTAGTCATCCTCGACCCTTATCTTTGACCATGATTGGTTTTACCGGGTATTCTATCAAATTTTATTTTAGCTATTGAGAAGCTAGGAAACTACGAGAGTTAAGTCCCGGAGTGAATGCCTGAACGGCCCAATCATCTGCAACCGAAGTCAGGTCCATCCGTTCCATCTGGAACCTTGACACGAACTCCCTGAGCATCTAGTTATCCCTATGTTTGACCTTGAAAAGGTCTGACTTTCTGGTCCTGACTTTAAGGGCCCCGACATGGGCTTTGACGAAAGCATCTGCAAGCATAGCAAATAAGTCAATGGAATTTGTGGGCAAGTTGTGATACCATATCATCGCTCCATTGGACAAAGTGTCCCCAAACTTCTTTAGTAACACCGACTCGATTATGTAGTCTTTTAAGTTGTTCCCCTTGATTATGCACGTATAGGAGGTCACATGCTCCTTTAGATCTATGGTCCCATTATATTTGGGGATATCAAGCATATAAAACCTCTTTGTAATCGGCTACAATGTTGCGCTCGGAGGAAAATGCTTTTGGATAAATTTTTATGAATCTGGTCCCTTCAATATCGGGGGCACTCCCCGGATCTTATCGACCCTAGAATTATATGTTTCCACCTTCTTGTCATTAGCCTCAATTTTCTTCTCACCTGACTTCACCCGCTTCATTAATGCTTCAAGCATTTTTATTACCTCGGGATTGATCCCGGGCTCGGCTTCACCCGGTCCTCGGTGATTTGTTCATTTCTTCAGATGCTTTCACGAGATTGTTCAGGCTCGACCCTGTGGCTTTGATTTTGCAGCTACTATAATGCCATCTGTTGAGCCTGCAACCTTTCGAAGATTAGCCGTAGGCTTGCCCCATTATCTTCACCTTCGGGCACTTCCTGAGCTGTTGGTCTGGTCCTACACGAACACTGCTTTCAGGATTAGTTGGCAAATTGATATCGATGGCCACTTGTGAGTTAGCATTGACCGGATCGATAGCTGGGACACCGTTGGGATCAGTAGGAGGTACCTTATTGCTGAGCAACAAATTGTTATTTTCGCCATGATGGCCAGATTCCGCATCAACGTTCAAGTGAGCAGACTGAGAGTTCGACATTTCTGGGCTGACCCAAAATTAAACTTCAAAGAACAAGCGATAAAATAGGGTGTTATGGAGATTTGTATCAAATCACCACTATTATCTTTAGCCCCACGGTTGGCGCCAAACCGTTTACCCTTAAATCAGATAACAATTAAATTTGTACGCGGTTTTAATGATACGTAGTTTGATTCAACACAAATAATGAAGAATATTAGATAAACAAGTCAAAGTTGAAATAAACGATCAAACTAGTTGTAATGTTGTGGCTTAGTCCGAACTTATATTGAACAGTGACCCCATCCTTGATTGGACCCTTGGTTCGAGCCCAGTTATGGATGAAGAATAGAACAATTAAATAAGAACTTTAGCAATAGCTAAAAGATAGAAAATAAACTTATATTGCTTTGATTTGCATGTTACAATGTGTGTTACAGAAGAAAAACTCCCCCTTTATATAGTAGGAGTTTATCCCTAGTATAAATCTAAAAAAAAGTAAAATCTTCATGTCTCATTAATTACTGATCTATGACCGACATCGAGCGAGATCTACGCCGTTCTATCCGGTTGGATGTGAATATCACGATCCTCTATCCGTCGTGCGTAACCGTTTACCGTGTTTCCCGAGGTCTGAAAACTCATTCTTCGCCTGGGGCATGTCGTTTTATCATACTCGATGACAAGCACATCGTTTACTCCTCCTGAATCTCGATACGAGGGGTCTCTAACCTCTATTATGACCTCGTGCATCCGTGCCATTCTTCCGTTTTCTTACCAGGTAATCGGGGTAGCCATTACCCAGATTTGACCCGTACGCAACCATCAATGGCGACACGTCCAACTTCGCAATTTATTTTTAAAGCAAAGTGGCTATTCTTGTTCTCTAAGCAATTCAAATTCATTCGTGTTACCCATCTTTAATTTTAGTCTATTTGGGTCGGCGCGGCTAATCGTTGAGGTTCTCCTTCACAAATGCTAGTAGTTGTCGTGGGATTTAAAAGCTAATAATAGTTGATTAGTGTAAAGGAGTAATAAAAAAGGAAGAAAATGAGAAGAAAAGAAAAATGAGTGAAGATTAAGGATTTAACTGATTTTTTATGTGATGCTGACTTGGCGCTGATGTGGTATGCTCGTGTAAAATAGATCAGACCATGAAAATAGTTTATATGTCCGAGGGTGATATTCAGAGGCGGATGTAGGATTTTTATAACATGGGTGCACTACTAAAGAAAGGAGAAAAAAGAAAAGAAAGGAGAAAAAAGAAAGTATACCGTGAGAATTTATCTTTGCTCCTCTAGGTAAATTACTCAATACTTAACCAAGTGCACCATTTAACCTCTTTGAAGCATGGGTTCAAGAAGACAATATGTATATAAAATATCAAATTTGACGGAGAGGCCATGGGTTCACGTGCCTTGTAAAATAGGCTATAAATCTGCCCTTGGTGGTATTCATTTTACTTACAAGAATAGGGAGGTAAAAAGTCACCTGTAAAGTTTAAATGTATAACCGAGTTTTTTGTACAAGTTTAGATGTAAACCTATGTATTTTGCCTTATTCGAATGAGTAGTTTTTTAGATGAACCCTCTCGACTCAGTAATGTAGTCAAAAGGAGGGAGGGAAAATTGATTGTCTCTGCTGCATTTCGAGAAACAATAGCTACATAAAAGCTTAGGTCAATGCTTATATCAACTCTTACAGCATGATCCAAAAAGAGTAGGTACAATAGTTGCTGGAGCGAAACAAGTGAAATATAACAACCTGTACCTTTTGAGATGAGTGGAATTCATGCCCTTATCAACGTAAGTAGTTGTATATTTGACTTAAATCCAAAAAATAATTGGTTCTCAGTCCACGTATCTTGAGGAGAAGTTAAAGAAAAAGCAAAAGCAAAGGAACTTTTGAATCATTCAAGCGTCGACAAATCATAATACAGAGGAATTGACACTTTGCGATATATTTTTTTTGTTCACTTTGAAAGAAATGCAAACTACGTGCTGACAACTTATGGTAAGTACGTTAGAAAGCAATATTAGTATAATAAATCATAAAGATATAACATTATTATTTTTCTTTGTTTTTTCGAACAAGTGAGAAGTGATTTGGCTTAACTTTAATGATACATTTCCTCATGACAACTGGTGATGAAACAATTATTATCTTCTTAATGAGAAAAGAAGAGTTGAATTGACGATGGAATTAATTTATTGAGATTATTATACTCCCTCCATTCATGTTTACTTGTCTATTATTGATTTGGCCCACCCCTCAAAAAATAATAAATAATACTTATGAAATATCACCATAATTATTACTATTCTTAAACCAATCTTGATTGTTATTAATTAAATATGTTTGAAAACGATAAGGATAAAACAGATATGAAATAATAAATTATTCATTAATTTTTAAAATTGGACAAATAAAAATGAACATCTATTTTTAATATTGCGCACAAATAAACTTGGACGGAGGGTGCAGTTATTTTCTCATAGTGATACTTTCTGCATGATTAGAGAATAAGGGGTTACCTTAATTAATATTAATAGTTAACCAAAGATCACGGTGTTTACTGTGAAATGGTAATTACAATTAAATTTGATTCTGTGGTTCTAAAAATATGTGATATATTTTTATGCTAGTTGTTAGGCAATGGATGCTAAGTAAAAGATTAGAAAGCAAGATTATAGTTTGAAAACAATGTAATAATCAAACCAAATGGCTGGAGATCGGGGCCTCGAGCTGGCGTATATGGGGCCTCGAGGTCGAGTCGGGTGCCCGGTTTAGAGTTATTAAAGGAGAATTAACAGTTATGAGAGCTGCAATGGTGGCTATTTATGATCAATGATAAGCAATAAATGAAGAACAATAAATAGAACACAATGAGTATAAGCAGTAAATGGAAGTAATGAAGATCAAGAGAATATGTTAGAGAGCAGAGAGAATGTTCTTGTATATTTAATATTGAGTATAAGATCTCTTAAAAAATAACAAGGATCCCCTTTATATATGAGGGGGAATCTCAACATAGTACAAATGCATTTATTACAAAGATATGGAGCTGGCACAACCAATTAGTGCCATGATGCGGGATTAGACTAGCATGACAGACTTTGTCAGCTCTAGTTATGCGCCTTGGGAACTTCTTACTTTTTCACCATAATTGTTGATCTGTACTGCCCCGAGGTCGGGCGTCGATAGCCCATCGGGGGTGAATCTCGACCATAGCCTCGAGCCTTTGAAAACGTGCTTACGAGGCATTATAATAACAGAAAATTGGACCCTCCAATGTGACCGTATACAGATAGTCCCCGCGTTTCTTAGAGTGGAACGATAAGAAATGACTTTGATATCCATCTCTTCGGACTCCCCGTGATGATGTCATACTTATGACGTAAGCCTTTGTGATAACTGAGGTGTCCCGTTGGTTCGTCTTTCCAGAATCATTTAATGCACTGCCGATTCTTATTCTCCAAAGCGATAATATCGCTGCCGGTCCAGTTTCCAAAAACGCATTTTGCGCCTACCGATACGTCTTTCAAAGATATTGATGTCGCCGTCGATTATGCTGCCACCCTTTCTATAAATGGAAGCCTTCTTGAACCAATTCTTCATTCAAATGTTCTTCAACAACCTTCCACCCCTTTCTTCTCTTCATCCCCATCCATTTTTATTTCCCATATTTGAGGCCCGTGGCCTTAAGGTTACATGGAAGCATTCTCACCAGTTATGCCATGGCCTTCTTCTAGGGCTTTCCCTTACCGAGCGAGATTGTACTGATTTCTTGTTGTTGTTGTTGTTGTTGTTGTTGTTCTTGTTGTTGACCCGAGGTAATGAGAGAGAAATCTCAAATTATCCTCGCATTGGAGGATATGCGGACTATAAACTTCTACTTATCTCTCTTAACTACCCGGTGTGGCACCTCACTCCTTTTGATTTTTGTGGAGTGAGGTGGTACTATCTACTAACTGTTGCATCCAGCACCGGTGCGACGTCTCAAGAAGTGGCTTCACAATAGAAGTGCTGGCGAGATTCATACTCGCCAGATTTTTCACCCACCACTTCTTCATCCCTCCCCGCTCCTTTATTTTTTCTTCTTCTTCTTCTTCTTCTTCTTCTTCTTCATCTTTTTCTTCTTCTTTTTCATCTTTTTCTGCTTCTTCTTCATCATTTTATATGCCGGTTTGGAAGATCGAGATGAGGGCCCCAAGGAGATGGTTCTCGAAGATACTGCCGCCGAGGATGCAACCCTAAGAATATATTAGACTCTTGGCTTTTATTATTTTTTTTGCTTCTTTGTTTCTGTGTAAGGACCCCTCGTGGGCTTTTGTAATCATGCATAAGGAACCCTCATGGGCTTTTGTAATCATGGTTTACTAATACAAGGATATTTTTTCAGTTTGTCTTTGATTTATGCTGGATTCCCTTTTTATTTGCGTTTGTGAAAAATCTAAGCATGTGACTCTACCAGTTGGCCCAAATATCGGATCCGGTCGTACGTATTCCCTCGGTTCTTGATCGGCCAATATGATTTTCCTTGAAACCCTTTGCCGTCTCTCGGTCCAAGCCTAAATTAACCTGGTACAGACTTAGGCTGCCGAAACACACGACTTTGAATCGAGTGAGAATGAGGCCTCGATTTTTATAACAAACTTAGCTCCATTTAGATCCCGTTGGTAGTTTTCGAGTGAGAATTTTCTTAAATGCCTAGGAATAAAGATAGCCCCAAGACTTTCATAGACAATCCCTGAGTGAGATTTAGCCTAAGTTCGGGTGGCAAAAAAACTTGATTTGAACTTAGAGTGAAGGTAGCCCTAAAGCTTCGCCAGTAATTCTTGAGTGTGAACTGGCTCGAGCTCAGGTAGCTCGAGGACCAAGGAATCGGGTGAATGACCCGCATTCGTGATAGCAGGAATCCTCAAAGAAGGATACTACCTCGAGGTTGGGCTTATACATGAGTAGCCTTTTTAGAGCTTACCTTTCATTTTGGCAGGGATCCTCGAGATCGGACACCATCTCGAGACCCATAGTGATATTAATGGCTCCTTAGAAGCCTTTCTTCTTTTTTGATGGAGGTCCTCGAGATCGGGTACCATCTCGAGGCTTGTAATGATATTGATGGCTCTTTATAGCCTTTCTTCTTTTTTGGCGGAGGTCCTCGAGATCGGGTACCATCTCGAGGCTTGTAATGATATTGGTGGCTCCTTATAGCCTTTCTTCTTTTTTGGCAGAGGTCCTCGAGATCGGGTACCATCTCGAGGCTTGGTTGATGCGGGGGTATCTGACCCAGAACATCGTATGGCGGTGTCAATTGTATGACATGGTTATGAAACGACCGGGGTTATCCCGCCGGTACATCTTCCTAAGGCAAAAAAATGGCTTAGTCACCATTTTTAATTGGCCTTTGAGGCAGGCGGATAGTCGCCGGTTTCTCCAGATATAGGGTTATCTTCCCTCTTTTGAAGATTCCGCTATTCCGAGTAGTTATCCTCCTTTATAGAGTTCTTCTTTTCTGCATTAGGTCCTCCGCCATTTCACTTTTGACGCCCTTGTTCAAATTCCCGCTCCAATTCTCTAGTTTTACCATAGTCATGGCTGCTACGTCAGGGTCCGCTCGGTAAGGAGAAGGGAGTTCCGCCTTTGGTTCCTGCCTGGTTGGCGGTGTGCTGTTGGTGCCAAGCGAGTCATCCTCTGGGCATTTTGTTTCGAAGGGGTATTTTCTGTCAGAAAAGTCTCCCAATGTTCGGGGTCATTGGGAGTATGTCTCGAAGTTTATTTCTTTAATAGAAGAGGGGCACCTTGAGTCAGTTAGGAAAGATTGTGGATGGGGGAAAAGGTAGTACCATGCCGAGGGGTTTTTGAACGTGTACACGTACCCCTTTGATAGGGTTGTGCTCGACTTCTGTCGAAAGTACCAGGTTACCTTGGCACAGGTTCACCTGTCATTTTGGCGGGTAGTATTGATGATGAGGTTCTTTACGGAAGAAGCAGGGCTCGAATTCACTCTTAGTCATATCATCAGGTTGTACCAGCCTTTTCACCATCGAGGTTTGCTAACCCTGCGATGCCGATCCACCACGCCTTTCATCGTTGATGATGAAGAAGATGGAGATTGGGGATGGATGGGCTGATTTGTCCAAGTACGGACTGTCGATATTATCCGTATGGAGTTTCTGCCATTTCCTGAGGAATGGAATTTTACACGTAAGTGGTATACTCGTGCCTTTGTAATTTTTCTTTTGGCGAAGGCGGGCTCCGTAAATGTTCCTTCCTTTCCTTTTCTGCGGCAATTTCATGGACGCCGTGCGAGGTCCCCGACCTGCCGGATTAGGCTCGGAAGTTGGTGACCCATTTGACTTATAATGCGCGTAAGTGGAAAGCTTTGTCTAAGGGTAGATAGGAGGCAAAACACCACAGTACGTACTATGTGATTTTCTCCCTCTTTTTCCGTACTAACTCTGTCATCATAGGCATTGGGGAGTTCTTTGAAGTGAGATCATGCCCTCTAGGAGAGGGAGAAGGATCGCCGGCTTTAGGACCGAGAGATAATAATAATAACAATAAGCAGAAAAGGTCTTTTTCGGGCGATGGTAATTACAGCGAGACGAGTTCAGCCTGGAGGCTCAGAGAGGGCATATCAGCCGAACCTCCAGCTCCCGAGATTTCTGGTTTTAGAAAAGCGATCCCTCCTCTACTGCTTTCTTCTTATACCATCGAAGGTACTTCGAGGAACGAGGGTTCTCTGTCGTTGGCTTCTTCTCCCATCGAAGGCACTTCGAGGGATGTTCAACGCTAGGGGGAATATATATCTGGCAATCGTATCCCAACCGGGGGCAGTTCTACCGGGGTAGATGGAGCCAGACTAGTAGATGTGCGCTCAACTTTCGAGAAAGCTCAGCATCTTTACTCTGAGGTGGGTTTTGGCCGTTCGTATTGGTTTTATAGTTTTGTAATTTTTACTCTCTTATTGAGTTTCTATTCCATAGGCTTTTAGCAAGCTCAAGTCTGAGCTGCTCCGTCGTGAGACCATGCTGCGAGAAGCCGTGGATGCGGAGAAATCCCTCAGGCTTCTTAGTGACAAAAGGGAAGGTGAGTTGGCATGCTTGCGGCATGAGGCAATTCAAAGTCTGAACAATGAAACCTACCTCGAGGAGCAGGCAATATTTGTTTCGAGGGAGTGCGTGTTTCTTCTTCTACCTTCTGAGGCTAATGTCTTGTTTACTTCAGTTACAGAAAAAGATGGAGGACTTGGAATGCCTTAGGAGCGAAGTTGGTAAAGCTAAGTGCGAGCGTGATGAGCTAAAGGCTCGGGTGGACACCCAAATATCGGCTAAAAAATATGCTTTGGCCAAGGCTTCCACCTTCGAAGTGCAACTTTGCAATGCTCATGAGAATAGCTTGGTCCGAACGGACATGATTCCAAGGTTCGAGTCCGAGCTCCTGAAGATGAAGGCCAAAGTTATGGATGTCCGGGCTGAAGCCGAAATAATCCGAACTAAGGCTGATAAGAAGGTGGTTGTCTATGTTCACAGTGTTCACGAGAACAGCTTGGTCCGAACGGACATGATTCCAAGGTTCGAGACCGAGCTCCTAAAGATGAAGGCCGAAGTTGTGGATGCCCGGGCTGAAGGCGAAATAATCCGAACTAAGGCTGATAAGAAGGTGGCTGTCTATTTGAAGGATGTTGTCGATGCTCGTGTTGAGCTAAGGGGGGCTCTCGACCAGGAGAGTAGGAATAAAGAGTACGTAAGGTGTAAATCTCGGAGAGAAACCCTAGAGAAAATTCATGCCAAGGGCTTTGATCTCTCGAAAGAGATAAAGTAGGCGAAGGCAAAAGAATATGATGCTAAGTTTCTTCTGTCTAATGCCAAAGATGGAGAGAAAGAGGCCGACGGACCATAGTCCCCGAGGGGGACATAGATTAGGCATTTCCTTTCTTGTTTTGCGTATAGTGCTTTCATAGAACTTTTGTAAATGAAGCTTGTATTTTCTTACATATATGTATAAAAAGGAAGCCTCACGGTTTTATTTTTCATACATTTCCCTTTGCCTTGATTTTAGCCAGATGAATTGATCTTCGAGTTAAAAGGAATCCTCAGATTCATGGTATGGCCCTGGGGCTCGTTGGGCTGGCCCGTAGGCTCTTACACGCTTGGATAGTATGACCTTTTAGTAAAAGCCGGCGTTTGACCTCTTATGCCTTTTCTCTTAGGCATGTTTAGTAAACTGTTTTGGGTTCTGTCTCCGAGTCTGGTTTCAACTCGAGCTCATTTGGACCTTAAGTGTTTGAATTTAAAGCTGGCCCTTAGGCTTTTACGTTTTAGGTCGGTACGACCTCTTGTATGGGCTGGCGATAGTGGCTCTTACACATTGGGTCAGTATGATCTCTTATATGGGCTTTTTTCCCTTGTTAAGGACTTTTTGAAATTGCTTTTGCCTGACTCTTCGACTGTTCGATAAAAACCTTGATGGTTGAAATGGCGATGATCGAGCACCTCGGGAGGTTTGGCTCGGTGGCTGAGTATCTCGAAGCCTATAGTTTGGAGCTAACATGGTCGAAGCTCTTTTGCCTATGTCGAGGGTAGCCTGTTTAACCGGTTCTTTTTGAAGTACTTTCGAAGTAATTGAAGGCCTATGATTTTATAGCGATGGTCGAGCGTCCCCGAGTCACGTTAGTTTGGATGGTACAGCCATGTGACCATAGTCATTTGTGTTTGGCCAAAGCCTTTTAGTCCCCGAGTGAAGTAGTTTTGGCGTCTATATCGAGGGTAGGCCTTTTTAAGGGTCTTATAAGTTCGATATATTGCCTTAACTTTAAGATCTGGATTATGCCTTTCGTAAGGTCTTATAAGTTTTTGCATGCCTTTAAGGTCTTATAGTTTGGTTACTTGGTACAAGTATGGTTCATGCCTTGGTTGAGGTCTTACATACATTGTTGTTGCTTTATATAGGTCTTACGAGACCGAGATTGCCCACATGGGGTCTTATGTCCTCGGATTCTTGATAAGTCGATGGGGGTGGCAATGGAAGTCCCTGAGTCATTGAAAGTTTCCTGGCTCATGAGCCATTCCTTGTAAACTTGGTATTGCCTTATCGAGGGCTTACGAGTTCGAAGTTCCAACCCGGAGGTCGTACGGTTTCGAGTTGTTGATGACAGTCCCGGAGTGTTCGGGATATTTTTTGGCTCTAGAGCCATTTTTGCAAAAAATACCGAGCTTCTTAGAAACGTGAAATGTTTTGATGAAAGGGAAAGTATTCTTTGATTACTTGGTACAAGTATACACGTTTTCACTGTTGAGGGCTCGGTTATTCTATATGGACACGGTTCGTTCCTCCGTTTGGCCTGGTACATTATTTTCCTATCGAGACCCCGTTCAGCATATCTTGGCTTCTCCGAGGAGGTGACCTTCTGGTGGGATGCCCCCTAGTATTCGAGGTTGATTTAAAAGAAGCCTTGAATACTTGTTGAGTCTTCATTAGGTAGCATATGGATGTTGCCTTGTTAAAAACCTTGCCGATAAAACCCTTTTTGGGATAAAAACCCGGTTGAAGGAAAAGCGTGCAGCATATGGTTTGGAACCTTAAGGTTTTCGAGCAGGATAGGCTTCGACCGTCTCGATCGGACACCAGCATAAAGGTTAGTGTGAAGTGTAAATAAAAAGGGAGGTGGTTATACCTTAGTGGTGATGGCGCTTTGAGCCTTGGTAGGCCTTCAATATTTGCTCTGAGGACACGGTACAGTCCTTTGTTTGTTTATTTGGGTATAGCCAAGAACGTGTCTTGTGATTACTATTTGACTATTTGTTTGTCCTATGGTTTTTTCGACGTTGGAGGCGTCGGTACCGGCATCACTTCATGCACCGCGAACATCTCCCTTACCGCATGTTGTTCCTCGTACACGGTTTTTATTCCGTCCTTCATCGGAAACTTCATCATTTGGTGAAGGGTTGATGGTACTAATCTCATGCAGTGTATCCATGGCCTTCCGAGCAAAGTGTTGTACCTCATGTCTCCTTCGATGACGTGGAATTTGGCATTTTGGATAGTGGCAGCCACATTCACCGGGAGGGTGATCTCCCCTTTGGTTGTCTCGCTCGCCATATTGAATCCGTTAAGGACTCAAGAGGCGGGCATGATCTGGCCGGGCTATCTGAGCTGCTCTACGACACTTGACCTGATAATGTTGGCTGAGCTACCTGGATCCACAAGTATACATTTAATTTGAAATGTATTCACAAGGAAAGAAATTACCAGTGCGTCATTGTGAGGCTGAGACAAGGTCTCAATGTCCCCATCGCTGAATGTGAGGGTGTCCTCGGGCATGTAACCTCGAGTTCGCTTTTCTCTGGTGATGGATATTTTCGTTCTTTTGATAGTAGGTTCTTGTGGGATGTCGACCCCTCCCATGATCATATAGATAACATATTACGGCTCATCTGCTTCATTCTTCTTGGTCTCCTCTCTTTCCTGGAACTGATTTTTGGCTCGGTCGCTAAAGAATTCTCGGAGGTGACCTTTGCTGAGTAGTCGGGCTACTTCTTCCTGGAGTTGTCGGCAATCCTCGGTCCTATGACCGTGTGTGCCGTGAAATTCACATGCTAAGTTATGGTTCCTTTATGAAGGGTCTGATTGTACAGGCCTTGGCCACCTGGCGTCTTTGATTTTACTGATGGCGAACATGATATCTGATATATCGACGTTGAAGTTGTATTCTGACAAGCGGGGTGCCTCCGTCAGCCCTGTATGCCTATCAAACCCAGATCTGTTGACGAGTCCCCAAGGTTTCTACCCTCGGTCCATTTTTCGATCATTCCGGGGTATGTTACACCTCGGGGCATTTCTCCTGTCTTCGGTGTATGGCTGGTACCTTTCATTGTTTGGCTCCTTCGCCAAAAGCCTGCTTGGGTATACTGAGCCCGAGGCGGTCCTCGACCCTGATCTTCGATTGATATCGGTTGTGAACATCCGACCAAGTCACGGTGGGGTATTCAACCAAATTCTGCTTCAGCTGTTTTGGAGACACCGAGCTTCGTTCGTTCAAACCTTGAGTGAAGGCCTACACTGCCCAGTCGTCGGAGACTGGTGGTAGTTCCATTTGAAAGCGAGATACGAACTCTCGCAGCATCTTGTTCTCCCTTTTCTTGATTTTAAAGATGTTTGATTTCCTTGTTGCTACCTTGATGGCACAAGTATGTGTCTTTATGAAAGAATCTACCAGCATAGCGAACAAATATATCGAGTTTAGGGATAGGTTCTGATACCACATCATCGCCCCTTTTGAAAGCATCTCTCCGAACTTTTTCAGTAGGATGGATTCGATCTCATCGTCCTTTAGATTGTTTCCCTTTACCGCACAAGTGTAAGCAGTGACGTGCTCGTTGGGGTCCGAGGTTCCGTTGTACTTCGGAAGGTCGGGCATTTTGAACTTTTTTGGAATGGGTTTTGGGGCCGCTTCTTGTGAGAACGACTTCTGTACAAACTTCTTCGAATCTACACCTTTTAGAATCGAGGGTGCGCCCAGAATTTGATTGACCCTAGAGTTATAGGTCTCTACCTTCTTGTCATTGGCTTCTATCTTCTTCTCGCCCGACTCGATCCTCTTTGTGAGGTCCTCGAGCATCTTTATGATGGCGGAGTCAGTTGCCGACCTGTTGTTGCTTGATCTTTCCGGTACCTGCTCGGCTTGGGGAACCATTTCCCAAGCAACAATGCTGCTAACCAGCTGTTGTGCTTGTAACATTTCGAAGATGATGTGAAGGCTAACCCCCTTGTTCTTCCTGGTCCGGGGTTTTTTGAGCTTCATGTTGATCTTCTTGGTGTATGCTCCTGTTGGTGTGGGAGCTTACTTCGATGTGTTGGGCATTGTGCGAGACCACATCCATGGGAATTAGTTCTAGTGCATTCTTAGAGTTCCGTGGTGGTGCGCCAACAGCTGGAACATCCACACCATTTTCTCCATGGTCTTCAAGATTTTTGTTTTCACGTGCATTTACTGAGTTAGACATTTTGACCTGGATTCAAATATCTTGGACAAGAAAAAGTATCAAAGGTAACTTGAGTTATGTAGTTAAACCAGCAATAAAATAATCACTGTTATTTTTAGCCCCTGGGCACCAACTGTTTACCGTGAAAATGGTAATTACAGTTAAATTTGATTTGTGGTTCTAAAAATATGTGATCTATTTTATGCTAGTTGTTAGGCAATGAATGCTAAGTAAAAGATTAGGAAGCAAGATTATAGCTTGAATATGATGTAATAATCAAACCAAATGGCTAGAGATCGGGGCCTCAAGCTGGCGTATATGGGGCCTCGAGGTCGAGTCAAGTGCTCAACTTAGAGTAATCGAAGGAGGATTAACAGTTATGAGAGCTGCAATGGTGGCTCTTTATGTTCAATGATAAGCAATAAATGAAGAGAAATAAATAGAACACAATGAATATAAGCAATAAATGGAAGTAATGAGATCAAGAGAATATATTAAAGAGCATAGAGAATGTTCTTGTATATTTAATATTGAGTATCAGATCTCTTACAAATTGACAAGGATCCCCTTTATATATGAGAGGGAATCCAAACGTAGTATAAATGCATTTATTATAAAGATATGGAGCGGGCACAACCAATTAATGCCATGATGCGGGCTTAGACTAGCCTGACAGACTTTGTCAGCTCTAGTTATGCGCCTTGGGGACTTCTCACTTTTTCACATAACTGTTGATCTGTACTGCCCCGAGGTCAGACGTCGATAGCCCCTCGGGGGTGAATCTCGACCATAGCCTCGAGCCTTTGAAAACGTGCTTACGAGGCATCATAATGACGGAAAATTGAACCCTCTGATTTTATCATATACACACGGCTAAGGTCTAATATTGTATTTTTATTCGTTTAATAAATCATTAATGATGTATCAATTGATTAAAGTGGGTATGAGGACTAAGTGATTGAAACTAAGGGTCCACCAAACAGTATAGAGAACTGTGATATTTAAATGAAAAACATCCTGCTCAAGGAATTAAAAACCATGACCTACCCCAATAGGATTTTAACTCCACCAAACTGTGAAATATCAGATTACAACCTATTGCAATCTAGGAATTAAACTCTTAATCCCTCACCCCTTACAATAACTCTATTGTAAGCCCTTTGCAATAACTATATTACAAAGCAACACTCTTGACTAACTTTAGCCAAACAATCAAAACAATAATGGTTAAATGATGTTCTATGAAATACTTCTAAAAAGCCGTGTAGGAATATAAGTAAAGAACAAAAGACAAACACACAACAAACTTAAGGACTCAAGACATCTTCAATATTGGGATCTGGTCCTTGGTTTGTGACAGCTTTGTTCTTAAGTGCACCTGAAAGAAATAGTGGCGGCTGACACTTGAATGATAGCATTTTTCATATTCTTAATTGAGCATGTCATAATAAGCGCAAAGGAACTGATTGTATTATGTTCCTATCTGGTTCCTCCATGAAGTTTGATAAATCATCAAAATCATAATCGCATAACTTATTGATTTTCCCCTTTTTAAAGATGACAAACCCAGAATTGATATTCCCTTCTAGAACCAGATTCCCAGCATGTTCCCCCTATGAAACAAATGCCTTCCCCTTGAGAACCAGATTCCTGTTACCTGTTACCCTATTACCCCCTTCAATTCCCCCTATTGGCATCATTGAAAAGAAGATATAATAAGAACATAGAAAAAGAAGTCCAACAACATTAACTCATGCCCCCTGTGTACACACAACATGACTAAGAACAGAACTCAAGAGATGAATATGGCACAAAATAGATAGTGATTGCTCATTAATTAAGGAGAAAAACACACTAATAGTAGTACCAATCACACAAATATTATAAATTTAACAACTAAAGTGCCACAGTCATTAATTAGCAACAACAAAAAGAGGACATGATTAGGACATGACTAAAAAAGGGGTTCAAAAGTAGGGGACACTAGATAGGAGATGGGAAGGATTGGGGAGCAATGGCCTTGAAAAGTCGATCTACTCTTTAATTTGCAACTCTTTAATCAGTGATCAACTGCTCCTTTAGGTTCTTAACCTGTTTCCTCAACTCGGTACCTTCAACCTGGAAATCTCTTCCCCCTTTAGGAGCTACTGGAGCTAGTTTCCTAGCTGACTTGAGTAAGCTTGAACTGCATAATAATATTTTGAGCTTGAAGGCGCTTGATCTCTGCATTGATTGACTCATAAGCATCAATCAATTGAGAGATAGTTGAGTTACTTCCCACACCAACCTTTTTCACCACACACTCACATTCTTCCAGTGTACTCATGATAAATATCTGCTTTCTAGTCGCCCAAAATCTTTTCCCAATGGAACCTCAAAATACTCCAAGACCTTGGTAAGGAGGAATCCATAAGGGAGACCATGATTTTCATCCTTAAAGTCTGCCACCTTCAGCATTTGTTCAATCATGATGCCAGGAAGACTAATAGAGGAGAAGGATTCTAGTGCTTCTAGGAGAACCAGGTCCGCAATGGAGGTGATGGATCTTCGCTCAGCCCTGGGCAATAGCACCTTGTTCACAAGCTCAAATAATAGCTGATATTCTGGCTGAAAAGATTTCTTTTACACCCTTTCCTTAGACAGAACAACTTGCTTCTTAATGATCAACTTCTTAAAATCAGGGGAACCAGTTCCCTATAGAACAACTTGCTTCTTGATGATCAACTTCTTAAAATCAAGGGAACTAGTTCCCCCACTATTTTCTGCCCATTTGTGGGTACGTCAAGAATCTCTCTAAGTGTTTCCTTATTCAGGACAAAGTCTTTTCCATTAATATTTAGACAAAGTGTGTCCCCATCCACCATAATTAGTCCAGTATAGAAACTTTGCAGTTCATCTTCATACACCTTTGGACTTCAAGATTTCAAACAGCTGGGTCAACTTTTGGAATTCCACAATTTCCATAAGCTGTCATATTCCTAGTTATTCAATAATCTCAAGGTCAAAGACTTGACTCCACAAAACTTTTTGATTCTTGAGATGGGCACTTCTTTCTAACTTAGATTACTCTACCCTTGACCTTTTGGAGGAACTATGTTCCTCTCTAGTACTTTACCTCTTCCTAAGAGGCTTCTTCTTCTCGACTTTCTCTTTCTCCACTCCTTCTTCCGTCTCCGCTTCATCAGTAACATCACTCACAATTTCTTTCTCAGGTAATGGTTTCATCCCCTTAATAGCTACACTTTTCTTTGAATTTTTCCTAACAAGAGGAGGTGTGTCCTTCACAAGCTCCTCATCACCAATATCCACCACATCCGCTGGTGGCACATCTTCCATATTGACTAACTTGCTCTTCACTAATCATCTTTTTGTAACGACTAGACCGGTTTTTTTGTGTATTGTAGCCCCACTCCCTATTTATTACCTCTTCTATGTTCATTTGTGTTTATGAGACTTGCCAAGATGGTTGGATTGGTTTTAGTAAAGTTTCGGGGTGAATTGGGACACTTAGTCCCAAAGTTGAAAGAGTGGACCGGAGTTTGATTTTTGTATAGACGACTCCAGAATGGAGTTTTGATGGTTCCAATAGCTTCATATAGTAATTTTGGACTTATTCTTATGCCTGGATGTTGATTTAAAGGTCCGCAGGTTGATTTGGTATTTTTTGGCGAAAGTTAAAAAGATAATGGTTTAGAAGGCTAATAGGTTTGACTTTATTGATATCAGGATTGGATTGAGATTTTGAGAGTTGGAATAGGTCTGTTGTATCATTTGGGACTTGCATGCAAAATTTGAGGTCATTCGGAGTTGTTTAGGCTTGTTCGGCACAAGTTTTAAATTTGGAAATGTTCATTAGTTCATTAGGCTTGAATTGGGGTGTGATTAATAATTTTGATGTTGTTTGGTGTGATTTAAGGCCTCGAGTAGGTTTATGTCATGTGTTGGGATTGGTTGGTATGATTGGAGGGGGTCTTGGGGGGCCTCGGGTGTGTTTTAGATGGGATTTGGACCATTTCTTTAAGTTTTGGATTGATGTCTAGTTTCTTTAATCGCCATCGTATAGAGGAAGTCGTGATTGCGTAGCTCTATTTGGTGGTAGGTGGGATTTGTGCATCGTGTTCATAAATACAGGCACACGTTCAAGAAGCTTGAGGGAGTTGTTCATCGCGAGCTCGCATTCGCGTAGAAGGAAAGTAAGGCTGAGGGGTGGCACGCGTTTGTTCATCGCAGTCGTGAGGGCTGGACGGCGATGATTTCACTTTGAGCGGATGGGCGTCGCGTTCGCGATTGGAGTGTCGTATTGGCATAAGAGGTTCTGGAAGCTGCGCAATTTTGTTCTTCACGATCGCATATCTATTTACATGATCGCGTATCTATTTCCGTTATCGCGATGTATAACACCTGGGTAGATTATATAGTACTCCATTTCGAGGATTTGGTTCATTCTAACATATTTTGAGTTGTAAAGCTCGGTTTTGGGAAATTTTGGAGAGGATTTTCACAATTTGGATGGGACAAGTGTTTTTGACTCGGATTTGCCCATTATTCATGATTCTATCTTTGTTTTTATCATTAAATTAGTGATTTGAATTGGAGAAATTGGGGGGTGGGGGTTAAAGACTTTCCTAAAGTGTAAAATCAAGATTTGAAGGTTGATTTAAGGTCGAAATTGGATGTTTTTGGTATGGTTAGACTAATAGCGGAATGGGTGTTCGAAATTTATGAGTTTGTTCAGGTTCTGAGGTGCGAGCTTGGAGTTAACTTTTTGAGTTGTCTTTTTGATTTTCATTAAATATTGAATCTTTATTATCCGAAATTGCTTCCCATGGATTTTATTTATGATATTAAGTTATTTTGGCTAGATTCGAGCCGTCCGGAGTTGGATTTGTGCAGGAATGGCTTATTGGTGGATTGCTTTAGCTTGTTTGAGGTAAGTATATTGTCTAACTTTTTATGGGAAAACTACCCCTTAGGATTGGGTTTGATTGTACTATTTGAATCATGTGGAATACATGTACATGAGGTGACAAGTGTGTAAACAAGGTTTTATGTGCAAATTTGACCGGTTTAGACTCATAGGTTAATCATATGCATTTAATTGATGTTGTTATCATTTGTTCTATATTTTGGTGTCAATTTTATTCGTACATACTTTAATTAATGTTGTCATTACACGTTCTAGTTTCCATTTTCGAGATTTCTCTTATATGCATTTTTAGTAGTTGTTGTTACATGCCATTTTTTCCATATTTTTAGCAATTCTCATGCATTTAATTATAGTTTCTATTTTATGCTATCTCTTGAACTGTTAAGATTATGTTTTACACTTGAATTCGAAGTTGCCATCTCATGGTCATGGGGATACCTTCGTTTGTTGAGTTATTGAAGTTGTAGTCTTGGAAGGAACACATTGTAGTTGAAGTCGTTGATTATTGAATATATTTCCTTGTTGAGTTGTTTGTCATTCATTCTGTTGTTATTGAGATTCTTTTACATATTGTGATTGAGCCGTGGGTTATGTTTTGTGCTAACATTAGTATTATGATTTGGTAATGTTGTAGCATATGGGCACGTGTGGTGCAAGTTGATTATTGTGTTGTGATATTGATACGCATGCGGTGGCATAAGGGTGGGTATTGAAACGCAAGAGGTGAGATAAGGTGAGATTTATACGAGTGTTGCTAGTACATATGGTGAGATGGGGGGAGGGGGTAAAATAGGTGTATCTGTTTCGGAAAAAATACAAAATATATGCAAGCCTCACACAGTGATATAAAGAAGATTGTGATTGTTAATTATGAACTGTGAATATGAGGCATGGTACCTTGGTTGTGATTCTTGTTTTACATTTTATGTTGAAAGAGATTGTTGATGGAACGATTATTGTTATTCCTCCTTTTGCTTTACTTGTATTTGGTGATGTTTGATTTCTTGTTGTTCCTATCATATGCTCATTCTTGTTGTCTTTTATTGCTTTAATACCCCTTGTTAGCCTTACATCATTATACTACTTTGTGTTCAATTATTTCTTTGTTTTCCATTATTAGATTATTTTATATTCTTTTTAGGTTTCTTTTCTCTAGTAGGTGTCTTGACCCGTCCTCGTCACTACTCTACCGAGGTTAGGTTTGATACTTATCATGTACCGTTGTGGTGTACTCCTGCTACAGTTCTGCACATTTTTGTGCAGATCTAGATACTTTTGTTCGTGCCGGACGCTAGTGATTTTGCCCAGATGTTCCGTAGACTTCAAGATATACCTCTTGACGCTCGCAGGCCTCAGAGTCACCTTCTATTATTGTAATTGTTGCACCGTTTTGATTTCACTATGGCAATTATTAGTTTAATTTATCATCTTAGTTGTTAATTATTCTAAATTCTCAATGTATGTTAGGCTTACCTAGTCATAGAGACTAGGTACCATCACAACATCCTAAGGTGGGAATTTGGGGTCGTGACAAGTTGGTATTAGAGATCTAGGTTCATAGGTTCTACGAGTCATACACAGGTTTAGTAGAGTCTTGCAGATTGGTACTGGTACATTTGTACTTATCTTCGATAGGCTATGTAACTATTAGGAAAATCCCACTTCTTTTATTTCTTGTTGTGCGAATTTGTTGATTTTGAGCCTTTGTCTTTTTATTGTCTTACAGATGGTGAGGACATGCATTGCTGGATCAGATGATCAGAAACTCACGCCTCCTACTAGACCATGATAGGTCGAGGCCGAGGCCGAGGAGGGGCACGTGCCGCAGTCAGAGCACCTACCTGATCAGCGACTGAGGAGCCACTAGTAGCTTTGGTTGGGGGACAGGCACCCAAGACACATGTTGTTACCCCTGGACTTTGGGAGACCCTAACACACTTCCTGTGTATGTTCGGTACTCTAGCTCAGGCAGGATTGATCCTGGTTGCTCCAGCTACATCTAAGGCTGGTGGAGGAGTCCAGACTCCCGTGGCCCGTACTCTAGAGTAGCGGGTACATATTGATCAGGTTCTGACCCGTTTTTCTAATTCAGCTTGAGGCCATGCCAGAGGCATTTTTGAAGGAGCAGAAGAGGCTTGAAAGTTTCGAGAAGTATGATCCTCCTACCTTCAGTGGTGTAGTTATTGAGTATGTATATGGTTTTCTAGAGAAGTGACATCGTATTCTCCGCACCATGGGTATTGTAGAGGTGAGCAGAGCTTCCTAAGCTATATTTCAGTTGCCAGGAACAGTGTATCAGTGGTGGCAGGTTTACGAGGAGGGTACGCCAGTTGATGCAGCCCCACTCACTTGGGCTCAGTTTTCAAATATGTTTTTAAGAGAGTTTGTCCCCCAGACCCTTTGGGATACATAGTGCATAGAGTTTGAGCAGCTGTGTCATGGGACTATGATAGTGTCAGAGTATGCCATCAGATTCAGTAAGCTATCCCGACATGCACCTGCCTTGGCTTCTACATAAGAGAGTGAGTCCGCGGATTTATCTAGGGGCTTAGTTATGGTCTTAGATTCAGCATGGCTCGAGAGTTGGAGATGGATACTGGATTTCAGCAGGTTGTAGAGATCACCGCAGGATGGAGGGTATGCAGGGCCTGCAGAGGAAGGACAGGAAAGCCATAAGGCCTTGAGATTCTGGAGGATATAGTGGTGCATGTGTTTTAGTTACAGCTCGTCATGGAAGAGGTTATGTAAGTCGACTAGTTCATGCAGCACTCCCAACTTCTCGCAGCGCTCCAATGTTCCGAGGTCTCAAATTGCCCATTATGCACAACCACTTCCCAGTTCACCTTTTGCACAGGTTCCCTTCATCGGTCAGTCTAGCCAACCATTCCAGAGTCAGTATTTGGTTGTTGTGGGCAGCTGCTGTAAATAGAAGTTATCGCTACCAGTGTTTGAGTTATGCGGTTTATCATGTAATTGCACCTGAGGTTGCAGGTATGGGTTATTAAAGCTGGTTCGGGCTTATTCTGAATATAGATGTAAGATTTTGATCGCATTGAGGATTTTAAAAGTGGAAATGTGGTTCTATGATTGATGGGCTAGATTGGGTTGTGAAATTTCGGTTACAATGTGTTATTGGACCTATATGAGATAGGGTGATGTGGGATCACCCCCGGGTATATGCATGGTAAGGTTATTCAACAATTGGTTGGCTTTTGGAACAACTCTAAGCACGTTCGAGGACGAACATATGTTTAAGTGGGGGAGGATGTAACGGCTCGACCGGTCGTTTTGAGCTTTTGCACTTCGCTCGCCAGTTCTCAGGCATGACTTGCCGCGTGTGGTGTATTATAACTTATGTAAATCATTGGTGTTGGGTTTCAGGTTAATCAGAATAAATTTGAAAGAACAGTCTCAGTTGAAAGCTTAAAATTTGAAAGGTTTGACCAAGATTTGACTTGTGTGTATTTGATCTCAGATTGGAATTTTTATGGGTTGGTTAGCTCCGTTAGGTGATTTGGGACTTAGGAGCGTGATCGAAATGCATTTTGGAAGTCCATGGAAGCTTTAGGCTTGAATTGGCGAAATTGAGATTTCGGCGTTTTCCGATTGATAGGCGAGATTTTGATATAGGGATCAAAATGGAATTCCGAGAGTTGCAGTAGCTTCGTTGTGTCATTTGGGATGTGTGTGCAAAATTTCAGGTCATTCGCACGAGATTTGATAGGCTTTTTGATCGAAAGCATAATTTAAGAGTTCTTGAAGTTCTTAGGCTTGAATCCTATGTTAAATTGGTGATTTGATGTTGTTGTGAGCGTTCCGAAGTTTTGAACAAGTTTGAACAATGTCATGGGATGTGTTGGTACAATTGGTTTGAAGTTCCGGGAGTTCCAGGTAGGTTCCGGAATATTTTAGGCCGAAAATCATAAATGTAGCAGGTCCAGAAGGGTTGCAGGCCTCGGAACCCACCCGCGCGGTCTGCACAAAAAGAAGTGCGGCCGCAGTATGTGTTGTACGGACCGTACAAAATGAAGTGCGGCCGCGGTAGGTGCTGTGCGGACCGCACAAAATGCAATGCGGCCGCGGTGAGGGACATTTCTCTGGTCCTACTTTGGAAACTCATATCTTTTGATCTATAAGGAATTTTGAGATGATTCAAAAATGAAAGTTGTAGCCCTTTATGTCTAGTTTCCAGAAAGGTAAAGATATCGCAATTTAGACAACTTTAGCGAACATTATGGCCACTATACTAAAGTCTGTTACTGCAAAGGAAAGCCTGTGCGGCCGCGGTCATTTTTGTGCAGACCGCGGTCGATTTTGTGTGGTCCGCAGAGGTAGAAATCTGTGGGGTACTCTATAAATATGAGGTTTTTGGGTTTGATTTGATATTTTGACCTAGATAGCTCGGATTTTGGCGATTTTTCAAAGGTTTTTCAAGAAATTCATTGGGGTAAGTGATTCTAACTCAGATTTGGCTAGAGTACATGAATCCATCATTGAATTTATCATTTAATTCGTGATTTGGGATGGAATTTGGGAAGAAAATTGTGAAATCTTTCAAAAAAGTAAAATGATGAATTGAAAGACCAAATGGTATCGGAATTGGATAATTTTTGTATGGTTAGACTCGTGAGGGTATAAGGATTCTAGTTTTGTGAATTTTGTCAAATTCCAAGATGTGGGCACGAGGGTCGGGTTTGACCAATTTCTGGAATTTTGTGGTAATTCGATTGTTTTCGCTTGGGATTTGTTCCCTTAGCATATCATGACGTATTCGTTCTGATTTTGGATAGATTCGATGCGCGTGGAGGCTAACTCGAAGGGCAAAGGCATCGCGAGCTAGAGAATTAACCGGTTCGAGGTGAGTAATGATTGTAAATGATGCTCTAAGGGTTTGAAACCCTGGATTGCACATCGTAGTGCTATATTGAGGTGAGGCACACGCTTTCTACGAGCGTGGGGTCGTGCACTATTGGGGATTGCGACTTGGTCCGTCCCGATTGATGATTTTACCGTGTATTTGACTGAAACTTATTTGTTATCATCATGATTTGGGCTGATTGCCATATTTAGGCTTCGTGCCAACTATTTGAACCCTTCAGGGATTTTTATTACTATTTCCTCACTGCTTTGACTTATTAATTGAACTCAGTCATGTTATTTTCCACTATTTTACAACTCAGCCATTTCTACTCCGTTTTGAGACTTAAATGATATTCTAAATGATGTTTTGGGCTGAGAAATACTGTTTTACTAATGCCCGAGGGGCTTGTGAGTATTTTTGACTGAGTAAGGCCGAGGGCCTAGTTGTGAGGAAACACTGATACTGATTGAGGCCGAGGGCCTGAGATATGTACACCATGAGGTGGCTTGTTTATATTGTTTATGAGGCCGAGGGCCTGAGATATATACGCCACGAGGTGGCTTGACTGATATGAGGCCGAGGGCCTAGATTTGTTGCCACGAGATGGCTTGATATTGCACTTTGGCCGTAAGGGGCCCCTCCCGGAGTCTGTACACCCTTAGTGAGCACGGGTACCCATTGTGATGTGAGAGTTAGCCCGAGGGGCTGATATTGTTCTATGTGATAGCCCGAGGGGCTGGTATTGTTCTATGTGATTTCCTGAGGGACTGGCACCATTCTATGTGATTTCCCGAGCGGCTGGTATTGTTCTGAGATATTTTCCCGAGTGGCGGAGTTGTTGACATTGTGCCCGAGGGGCAAACCTTTATTTGTTTATCTTTCATATTTACTTATTATTTTCCCTGTTAAACTATGGTATTTGTGCCCGAGGGTAAATTTCTGTGCTTTTCTGCACTAACTATTTTGCATTCATTTGTGTAACCGTTGAAAAAGCCATTTTCAAAGAAGTTTAAACTGAGCTAAGATATTTTAAGAGATTTTTACAGTTTCACTGCTTTCATACTCGTTTGGGACTGTTTTTATAAAGCATCTTGATATGTTTTACGTGATTTCTTGCCTTCAGTCTTTATTTATTATTATTACCTACTGAGTCGGAGTACTCATATTACTCCTTGCACCTTGTGTGCATATTCAGGTATGTTTTGGTTGATCGGAGGCAGAGTCATCAGAGTTTAGCAAGGTAGCTGTCGGTGTTCGCAGCACTGCTTTTCTCTCCTTTCATTTCATTAGACTGTATTTGTACACTCCAGGCTTTCAGTTGTATTTATACCCTAATAGATGCTCGTGACTTGTGACATCCCGATTAGGGCTGTGTCGGGTTGTATATCCGCTACTTATTATCATTAAATCATGTTTAGACTGCTTTTATATTGTTTAACTGTTTTAAAAAGTGAGATGGGTTTAATTGGTTGGCCTTGTCTTCACGAGAGGCACCATCACAACCGAGTTCGGGGTTAGGGTCATGAAAAGTTGGTATCAGAGCCTAGGTTACATAGGTCTCACGAGTCATGAGAAGGTTTAGTAGAGTATCATGGATCGGTACGGAGACGTCTGTATTTATCCTCGAGAGGTTGCAGAACCTTTAGGAAAACTTCACATTCTTGAATTCTTATCGTGCGTCCTTTGATTCAGCTTGAAATGTAACTCTTTGAATTCATTCCACGTGTTCGTGTGCGTGCATGAGCGCTCAGTATCAGATGTGCATCGATGGTTTGTGATTCCCCGATCAAGGGGCGAGACATGATCTTTGTGAGTTGATGTTGGGCCAGTCTGGGGGACTTGAGGCCGGATATTTGCCTATATTTTGAGCACCAAGGTGCTGATTGTGTGAGCAAGTGTCTTCGAACTGATATTTTCGGTAGTGTCCCTATTAGTGGAAATGATAACTGCATACCTATGTGATGAGTATGTTAGTACTGCGAGATGTATCCATATGATTTGGATGTGATGAGAAGGGTCTGTTGGAGGATAGAAGAACTATTAGGTGCTTGACTTTCATTTTTGATTTGAGGTATAGCCCCGAGGTATGGGTGTGCATAGAGTCTTTTCATGTGTCCTAGTTGGGAGTGAAGTAAATTTCATGTTGCGGTATGAGTTCAGACTCAGGAAGGCTAAGTGACTGCGTAATGTTTGTGACGGTGGAAGGTATACATAAATGTTAGTTGAAGACAAGGCAGGTGGGTTATCTTCTGCGAAGTGTTCCGAGGTTGTGTGATCCTTATGTGTCTTTTAGAAGGTCTCATTTACAAGTGAAATATAAGTGTTGAAATTTGAATTTTGAGTCGCTTAAGAGAGTGGGCTTGACTGTTGCAAGGATGAATGCGAGATTTGCTGAAGATTGAAAGTACTAGATGGTCTGTGTTTTCACAAGCTTACAAAGGGATTTGAGTTTAATCTCACTATGGTATTATGGCAGCAAGAGCGTATATGCGTTATGAGTTATTGGGTGTGTGATGATCTATGGCTTCGAGCCAAGTGGGGGAGTCTGCTGTTGATTACTTGATTGCAAGGTTATGTGCTATGTTGATTCCAGTTTGAGGTGTGCTGGTGAATCAGTTATGGCTTGCGGAAATTGAGATCGAGGATGGCTCGAGTAAAAGAAAATTTTTAACAAAGGTTATAAGATGTTTCACAGGCATTTGAGAATCATGGAATGTCTTGAGTTATTGTTGATAAAGGATGATCGGTGCATAGAGCAGGAAGTTGCTTGGTTGTAATGGAATGATGTCACATTCTGTGGTGTCAGAGTGCCAACGAAGCACGGGTTGTTCGGTTCGCTTGATCAGGCTAATTGCAGTTTGAATAGAGTGAATGACTCTCGAGAATGGTTCCAATGTGTTCAAGATTCTACATGTAACAATGGGGTATTTTTAAGTCGTATATGTGGTTAAGAACTAAGTTTTCATTTGGAAGATGTCAAGACTTGTGGTACTTTCTACATTAACTATGGGATTCTATATATCAGTATCAGGAAGGTAAAGGTAACATATTTAGATTGGTAGGAAGTTTTCTCAGAGTAAAGTATTTTGAATGTGGTGCTTTTGGGAACATTTGAGAGAGTACTCAGCGGCTTATGAGCCTTGGATAGTTTAGTTTTATGCTTGGGTCTCATGTGGTAAGTCTGGGTTGAGGAATTGTGGTGCTACAACAAGAGGGGATATCAAGTTGAAGATAAATCAGAAGGAAATTCGGATAGCTAGGATAGTTGTGTAGTAGGCCGGATCGGTATGGTAAGGATATGATTAGTTCCTTGGGTGTGTACGGGGTAATGAGTTCCTACAGGTATTTCACGGCAATGCTCTTAGATTTTGATGACTTGCGTAGCTTGGTCGAGTTAGAAGGATTCAGTCCTAGCAGGTCTGGCTTGTGCAAGGGGAACTCGGAGAGTTCTTGATGGTTTCTACTTCGATTGGTGATGTATATTTTCTATGGGCATGAGGAGCATGGGATGCATAGTGATTTTCTTCTAGATGGGATCAATGGAAAGTTCTTGACTAGTTGAGTACGTAGATGTTTGTGGCTTGGAAGGGAGATGAAGTTCTCATGTTATCCTAGGATGGTATGGTATATGCGGTATGTTGTAGAGGATTGAGATTTGCGTGTGTAAGGTTACGGTTCAGTTTTGAACGGAAAGTCATAAAATTCTTAGGCAACACGGGCGGTTTCAGATGATTAGAGAAATGAACTTCAGATGATTAGGGGGATGATCTCCAGGTGATTAAGGAAATGGTATTGCTAAATGGGAGTGATTTGACGAGGGTATATGTTTCAGAAAAGGCAATGTGATTAAGTTAATGGTACTTCGGTGTAATTGCGGCGCTTTCTTGTTAGATCGACTGCTCATATTTGAGTTTGCTTGGTGACACAGGGGAATTTTAGAGTATCTTTCCTGGAATGATTGGGTATTCGAGATGCGGTATGCATTCAGACGACGGAATTGGGATCAGGTGTGTTGAGTCATGTGCCATATGGACTTAGAGTCAAGAAGTTCTCACATTAGGCTATATTGTAATTGTGAGTCGTGTGTATCGGCACTGTTTAGTGACTATTGGGGGTTTGGTGACCCGAGCGGATCTTTCGTTGCTTGGTATGTTAGATTTTGGATGTGATATTGGGTTCAGACTGGTTGTCTCCGTGTTGTGTCATTTTGGACTATTGCACTAAGGCGGCGCTGTTGGCTATGCCGGAAATTCCACGGATTGAGTGGCGAGGTTCGACGGATTATGTCCTATTGAAGTGGTTTTATATTTTGAAGACCCAGCGGACGGCTAGGAAGAATTATTTTTCTTATGTGGGCTTTCGTGATAAATGTCAGTGTAGAGGCTCCTACCATTGATTCGGTTCTGGTGGTGATAGACTTTTCGGATGTGTTTCTTGTGGCCAGGTATGTCGCCGGGCAGGGTGGTTGATTTCGGTATTGATTTAATGCCTGGCACCGTATTGTATGGCACCGGCAGAGTTAGAGGAGTTGAAGGAACAGCCTCAGGATTTCCTTGATGAGGAGTTCATTGGCAGGCCAATGTGGATGTGTGTTCTAACTTGAGTCGACTTGGGTGGCTCCGAATTGTATTACTGAGAGAGATGTTGTGATTTGTTGGTTATAGGCACCTAGGGTGCGGTTCTATTGGGGTTTCATAGTGGAAGTCGAGTGGGAAGAGAAATTGGGTGTTACTCGGTGAATGGTGTATGGGTTATGTCTTTTCGGGTTTGTGTGGTGTAGGTTATTTGCTCTACCGTGGGTATGATGACTTGCTTTGGTTCCAGACATCAAATTGTGCATGGTTGTCGATTTCGAGCATATTGACTTGCGGGTTAGATTCGTGAGTTATGTTCCTACGATGTGAGACGGGTTCTCAACCTTGTGTTGTGGTGGTACTGGTGAGCTTGAGGTACAACTCTTTCATTTGAGTCATTTTCAAGATTTGAGTATGTTCGAACTGTTGCTTATTGGTGCGCGTATTATGCAAGTTGTGGCTTAGGCCTATATTGTTGTGTCATGTCACTAGAGTGGTGTGTTGGATTAGAGGAGATCGTTGGGAACATTAATGAATACGAATGGATTCGATTTCAGCATATTGGAAGGATAATATCGAGGTTCGGCTCAAAGATTTACTATGGTATTTTCCAAAGGAGAAGTGACTTCATGAATGGTTGATCTGAGAGATGGTTATGGTTTATTGCGTGTTTCATTTATCGTTGGCAGTATATGAAAGTGTTGGAATGAGACTTTAGTTGATAAAAGGTTTTCTACCGGTATTCGGTTGTTGTGGGCAGCTGCTGTGAATAGAAGTTATCGCTACGAGCATTTGAGTTACGTGGTTTATAATGTAATTGCACTTGAGGTTGCAGGTATGGGTTATTACAGCTGGTTCGGGCTTATTCTGGATATAGATGTAAGATTTTGATCGCATTGAGGATTTTAAAAGTGGAAATGTGGTTCTATGATTGATGGGCTAGATTGGGTTGTGAAATTTCGGTTACAATGTGTTATTGGACCTATATGAGATAGGGTGATGTGGGATCACCCCCGGGTATATGCATGGTAAGGTTATTCAACAATTGGTTGGCTTTTGGAACAACTCTAAGCACGTTCGAGGACGAACATATGTTTAAGTGGGGGAGGATGTAACGGCTCGACCGGTCGTTTTGAGCTTTTGCACTTCGCTCGCCAGTTCTCAGGCATGACTTGCCGCGTGTGGTGTATTATAACTTATGTAAATCATTGGTGTTGGGTTTCAGGTTAATCAGAATAAATTTGAAAGAACAGTCTCAGTTGAAAGCTTAAAATTTGAAAGGTTTGACCATGATTTGACTTGTGTGTATTTGATCTCAGATTGGAATTTTTATGGGTTGGTTAGCTCCGTTAGGTGATTTGGGAGTTATGAGCGTGATCGGAATGCATTTTGGAAGTCCGTGGAAGGTTTAGGCTTGAATTGGCAAAATTAAGATTTTGGCATTTTCCGGTTGATAGGCGAGATTTTGATATAGGGATCGGAATGGAATTCTGAGAGTTGCAGTAGCTTCGTTATGTCATTTGGGATGTGTGTGCAAAACTTTAGGTCATTCGCACGAGATTTGATAGGCTTTTTGATCGAAAGCATAATTTAAGAGTTCTTGGAGTTCTTAGGATTGAATCCTATGTTAAATTGGTGATTTGATGTTGTTGTGAGCATTCCGAAGTTTTGAACACGTTTGAACAATGTCATGGGATGTGTTGGTACAATTGGTTTGAAGTTCCGGGAGTTCCAGGTAGGTTCCGGAGTATTTTATGCCGAAAATTATAGTTGTAGCAGGTCCAGAAGGGTTACAGGCCTCGGAACCCACCCGCACGGTCCGCACAAAAAGAATTGCGGCCGCGGTATGTGCTGTGCGGACCGCACAAAATGAAGTGCAGCCGCGGTAGGTGCTGTGCGGACCGCACAAAATGCAGTGCGGCCGCGGTGGGGGACATTTCTCTGGTCCTACTTTGGAAACTCATATATTTTGATCTATAAGATATTTTGAGATGATTCAAAAACAAAAGTTGTAGCCCTTCGTGTCTAGTTTCCAGAAAGGTAAAGATATCGCAATTTGAACATATGTAGAGAAAGTTATGGCCAACATACTAAAGCTTGTCACTGCAGAAGAAAGCATGTGCGGCCGCAGTCGTTTTTGTGCGGACCGCGGTCGATTTTGTGTGGTCCGCGGAGGTGGAAATCTGTGGGATACTCTATAAATATGAGGTTTTGGGTTTTATTTGATATTTTGACCTAGAGAGCTTGTATTTTGGCGATGTTTCGAAGGTTTTTCAAGAAATTCATCAGGGTAAGTGTTTCTAACTCAGATTTGGCTAGAGTACATGAATCCATCATTGAATTCATCATTTAATTCGTGATTTGGGAAGAAAATTGTGAAATCTTTCAAAAATGTAAAATGATGAATTAAAGGACCAAATGGTATCGGAATTGGATAATTTTCATATGGTTAGACTCGTGAGGGTATAAGGATTCTAGTTTTGTGAATTTTGTCAAATTCGGAGATGTGGGCCCGGGGGTCGGATTTGACCAATTTTTGGAATTTTGTGGTAATTCGATTGTTTTCGCTTGGGCTTTGTTCCCTTAGCATATTGTGACATATTCGTTCTGATTTTGGATAGATTCGACGTGCGTGGAAGCCAATTCGAGGGGCAAAGGCGTCGCGAGCTAGAGAATTAGCCGGTTTGAGATGAGTAATGATTGTAAATGATGCTCTGAGGATTTGAAACCCCGGATTGCACATCGTGGTGCTATATTGAAGTGAGGCACACGCTTTCTACGAGTGTGGGGTCGTGCACTATAGGGGATTGCGACTTGGTCCGTCCCGATTGATGATTTTACCGCGTATTTGACTGAAACTTATTTGTTATCATTATGATTTGGGCTGATTGCCATATTTGGGATTCGTGCCAACTATTTGAACCCTTCGGGGATTGTTATTGCTATTTCCTCACTGCTTTGACTTATTAATTGAACCCAGTCATGTTATTTTCCACTGTTTTACCACTCAGCCATTTTTACTCCGTTTTGAGACTTAAATGATATTCTAAATGATGTTTTGGGCTGAGAAATACTGTTTTACTAATGCTCGAGGGGCTTGTGAGTATTTTTGACTGAGTAAGGTCGAGGGCCTAGTTGTGAGGAAATACTGATACTGGTTGAGGCCGAGGGCCTAAGATATGTACGCCACGAGGTGGCTTGTTGATATTGTTTATGAGGCTGAGGGCCTGAGATATATATGCCACAAGGTAGCTTGACTGATATGAGGCCGAGGGCCTAGATTTGATGCCACGAGTTAGCTTGATATTGAACTTGGGCCATAACGGGCCCCTCCCGGAGTCTGTACACCCCCAGTGAGCGCGGGTACTCATTGTGATGTGAGAGATAGCCTGGGGGGCTGATATTGTTCTATGTGATAGCCCGAGGGGCTGGTATTGTTCTATGTGATTTCCCGTGGGGATGGTACCGTTCCATGTTATTTCCGGAGCGGCTGGTATTGTTCTGAAATATTGCCCGAGGGGCGGAGTTGTTGAGATTGTGCCCGAGGGGCGAACTTTTATTTGTTTATCTTTCATATTTACTTGTCATTTTACCTGTTAAACTATGGTATTTGTGACCGAGGGGCGAATTTTTGTGCTTCTCTGCACTAACTATTTTGCATTCATTTGTGTAACCGTTGAAAAAACCATTTTCAAAGAAGTTTAAACTAAGCTAAGATATTTTAAGAGATTTTTACAACTTCACTGCTTTCTTACTCGTTTTGGACTGCTTCTATACACCATCTTGATATGTTTTACGTGATTTCTTGCCTTTAGTCTTTATTTATTATTATTACTCACTGAGTCGGAGTACTCACATTACTCTCTGCACCTTGTGTGCAGATTCAGGTATGTTTTGGTTGATCGGAGGCATAGTCATCAGAGTTTAGCAAGGTAGCTACCGGCATTCGTAGCACTGCTTTTCTCTCCCTTCATTTCATTAGACAATATTTGTACACTCCAGGCTTTCAATTGTATTTATACCCTAGTAGATGCTCGTGACTTGTGATACCCCGGTTAGGGCTGTGTCTGGTTGTATAGCCGTTACTTATTATCATTAAATCATGTTTAGACTGCTTTTATATTGTTTAACTATTTTAAAAAGTGAATTGGGTTTAATTGGCTGGCCTTGTCTTCACGAGAGGTGTCATCACGACCGAGTTCAGGGTTAGGGTCGTGACACACAGGCTCCACGGATCCCATAGGATTCACAGGCTATGGTTGCTACCTTAGCTGTCGTTCCACCTACAACGCCAGCTAGGGGTGGAGGTCAGGTTGGTAGAGGTCACCTTAGTGGGGGAGGCCATGATCATTTCTATGCTTTTTTGAGTAGAATAGAGGTTGTTGCATAGGATTCTATCATCACAGATACTATTCCGATCTGTCATAGGGATGCATCAATTTTATTTGATCTGAGTTCCACTTATTCATATGTGTAATCTTACTTTACTTTATATTTGGATATATCTCATGATTCTTTGAGTGCTCTTGTATATATGTCCATGCCTGTAGGAGATTCTATTGTTGTAGACCGTGATTATCGGTCGTGTTTAGTTACTATTGGTGGTTGTGAGATTAGAGTTGATCTATTGCTACTCGGTATGGTAGACTTTGACGTGATCTTGGGCATGGATTGGTTGTCACCCTATCATGCTATTCTGGATTGTCACGCCAAGACTGTGACACAAGCTATGCCAACATTGTCGTGGTTAGAGTGGAGGGGTACATTTAATTATATTCCTAGAAGGGTTGTGTCCTTTATAAAGGCACAACGAATGGTTGAGAAGGGGTGTAATGCATACCTAGCCTTTGTGAGAGATGTTAGTGCTAATACTCCTAATGTTGAGTCAGTTTTGGTAGTGAGAGATTTCCCAAATGTGTTTCTAGCAGACCTACCGGGCTTGCCGCCTGATAGGAATATCGATTTTGGTATTGACCTAATGTTAGGCACTCAGCCCATTTCTAGTCCGCCATATCGTATGGAACTAGTGGAGTTGAAGGAGTTAAAGGAGCAACTTTAGGAGTTGATTGATAAGGGTTTCATCCGGCCGAGTGTCTCGCCTTGGGGTGCTCCAGTTCTATTTGTGAAGAAGAAATATGGCTCTTTGAGGATGTGTATTGATTACATGCAGATGAACAAAATCAAAATCAAGAACAAGTATCAACTATCATGTATTGATGATCTGTTTGATCAGCTTCAGGGTGCTCGGGTATTCTTAAAGATTGATTTGAGGTTAGGGTACCATCAGTTGAAGATTCGGGATTTAGATATCCTGAAGACCACTTTCAAGACTCGGTATGGTCACAATGAGTATTTGATGATGTCATTTGGGCAGACCAATGCCCCAGCACTATCGATGCACTTGATAAACAATGTGTTTGAGCCATATCCTAATTCTTTTATCATCGTGTTCATTATTGACATTATGGTGTATTCTCACAACTGGGAGGATCATGAGCCAAAATTTGAGGATCGTGCTCCAAACCTTGAGGGAGAAGAAGTAATATGCAAAATTCTCCAAGTGTGAATTCTACCTTGATTCGGTTGCATTTTTTGGGTCATCTGGTGTTTAGTGAGAGGATTGAGCTGGATCCGAAAGAAGGTAGAGGAAGTTCAGAGTTGGTCTAGACCATCTTCAGCTACTAAGATCCAGAGTTTTCTAGGCTTGGCTAGTTATTATTGCCATTTTGTGGAGGGGTTTTAATCCATCACATATCCTTTGACCAGATTAACTCAGAAGGATGCTCCATTCAGGTGGTCCGACGAGTGTGAGGAGAGCTTTAAGAAGCTCAAGACCACCTTGACCACAACTCTGGTTCTAGTTTTGCCTTCAGCATAGGGTTCTTATATATTGTATTGTGATGCTTCACAGATTGGCATCGGATGTGTCTTTATGTAGGAGGGTAGAGTGATTGATTTTTCTTTGCATTAGCTGAAGCCACATGAGAAGTACTACCCCGTTCATGATTTAGAGTTGGATGCCATTTTTCACGCATTGAAAATTTGGAGGCACTATCTCTATGGCATGTCTTGTGAGGTATTCACAGATCATCGGAGTCTACAATACTTGTTTAAGCAAATGGATCTAAACTTAAGGCAGTGGAGGTGGTTAGAGCTATTAAAAGACTTTGATATCACCATTTTATTTCATCATGGAAAGTCTAATGTGATGAGTAAAAGGGTAGAGAGTATGGGTAGCCTTGCATATATTCTAGTTGGAGAGAGACCGTTAGCATTGGATGTTCAAGCTTTGGCCAATCAGTTCGTGAGGCTAGATGTTTTGGATCCTAGCCAAGTTCTGGCTTTTGTGGTATCTCAGTCTTCTTTATATGAGTGCATTAGAGCGCATCAGTATGATGACCCCCATTTGTTTGACCTTAAGGACACGATGTAGCACGGTAATGCCAAGGAGGTTTCTATTGGAGATGATGGGGTGTTGCGGATGCAGGGTCGAATTTATGTGCCCAATGTGGATGGGTTGTGTGAGTTGATCTTTGAGGAATCCCACAGTCCGCGGTATTCCATTCATTCGGGTGCCGCTAAGATATATCAGGATTTGAGGCAGTACTACTGGCAGAGAAGAATGAAGAAAGATATAGTGGAGTATGTGGCTCTGTGTTTGGATTGTTAGCAGGTGAAGTATGAGCATCAGAGGCCGAGCAGTCTTCTTCAAAGACTTCATATTCCAGAGAGGAAGTGGGAGCGTATCACCAAGGATTTCGTTGTTAGATGCCCATAAACCTTGAAAACATTTGACACAATATGGGTTATTATGGACAGACTGACCAAGTTTGCAGACTTCATTCTACTTGTGAATGCTTACTTTTTAGAGAAACTAGCTCAAATATATATATCAGTGAGATTTTTTGTCTTTATGGTGTGCCAGTGTCTATTATCTCCGATCGAGGCACGCAGTTCACATCATATTTCTGGTAAGTTGTGTAGTGTGAGTTAGGCACACATGTCGATTTGAGCACGACATTTCACCCTCAGACAGATGGGTAGTTCGAGCGCACCATTCAGATCTTGGAGGATATGCTATATGACTATGTTATAGATTTCATGGGTTCATGGGATTAGTTTTTACCGCTTACAGAGTTTTCCTGCAACAACAACTACCAATCGAGTATTCAGATGGCTCGTTATGAGGCCTTATATAGGAGGCAGTGTCATTCTCTAGTTGGTTGGTTTGATTCAGGAGAGGCTAGGTTGTTGGGCACTAATTTTGTTCGGGATGCCTTGGAGAAAGTCAAGTTGATTCAGGATAGGCTTCGTACAACACAATTTAGGCAGAAGAGTTACGCTGATCGGAAGGTTAGTGATGTTGCATATATGGTGGGTGAGAAGGTGTTTCTCAGATTTTTGCCCATGAAGGGTGTGATGAGGTTCGGGAAGAAGGGCAAGTTGAGCCCTTGGTGTATTGGACCCTTTGAGGTGCTTGAGAGAGTTGGGGAGGTGGCCTACAGACTTGCATTGCCACATACACTATCGGGTGTTCACCCAGTATTTCATGTCCCTATGTTTCAGATGTATAGTAGTGATCTGTCACATGTGTTGGACTTCAGCACAGTTCAGTTAGAAGGGGATTTGACTTATGATATGGAGTCGGTGTCCATATTGGACTGGCAGGTTCGGAAGTTGAGGTCAAAGAATATAGCGTCAATGAAGGTGCAATGGAAAGGTCAGCTGGTCGAAGAGGCTACATGGGAGACTGATCAGGAGATGCAAAGCAGATATTCACACCTATTTGAGACTCCATGTATGATTCTAGACCTGTTCGAGGATGAACGTTTGTTTAAGAGGGGAATGTAACGACCCAGCCAGGCATTTTGAGTATTGTACCTCCATTCCCCTATTTATCGCTTCTTCTATGTTCAGTTATTGTTATGTGACTTGCCGGAGCGGTTAGTTTTGTTTTGGGGATGTTTCTGAGTGAATTGGGAAATTAGTCCCAAGGTTGAAGGCTTAAGTTGAATGAGTGGACTGGAGCTTGACTTTAGTATAGACGACTCCAAAATGGAGTTTTGATGGTTCTGATAGCTTTGTATGGTAATTTTGGACTTAGGCATATGTACGGATGTTGGTTCGGAGGTCCGTAGGTTGATTTGGTGCTTTATGGAGAAAGTTGAAGGTTTGGAAGGTTGATAGGTTTGACTGAAGGTTGACTTTATTGATATCGGGCTCGGATTATGATTCCGGGAGTTGGTATAGGTCCGTTGTGTCATTCAGGACTCATATGTAAAATTTGAGGTCATTTAGAGGTTCTTAGGCTTATTCCGTGCAAGTTTTGGATTTGGTAATATTCACTAGTTCATTAGGCTTGAATTTGGGTGCAATTAGTAGTTTTGATGTTGCTTGGTGTAATTTAAGGTCTCAAGTAGGTTCTTGTATTGTGTAGGGATTAGTTGGTGTGATTGGACGGGGTTCCCGGGCCTCAAGTGTGTTTTAGATGGGTTACATACCATTTTCTTAGTTTTGGATTGCTGTCAGCTCATGTCTGGTTTCCTTAATCGCGATCGCATATAGGAAGTCGCGATCGCATAACTCTATTTGGTGGTAGGTGGGAGTTGTGCATCGCGTTCGCGAGTATAAGGACTCATTCACAAAGCTTGAGGTAGGTTGTTCAGTGGGAACGCGAGCGGGGATGTCACGACCTAAAATCCCTACCCGTCGTGATGGCGCCTAACACACAGGCTAGGCAAGATGAAACATGATAACAAAGGCAAAAAAATAACAAAATTTATAGTATTGGCATAAGTCTGAGGTCTCAATATAATAAAACTATTAATACTAAGTAAATCCCCTTAAACTAGTAAGTACGGAGTCATGAGCTTCTACAACAGAATGCAAGTTTGAAACTAAATGATAATTACACTATCTGAACTGTAACAACTGCATGAAAGGAAAAAAGACAAGTCAAACTGAGACCAAGGATGAAGCTCTACCTCGCTTCTAGCAGATAGTCCAACAAGCAAGCCTACTGTTGATAACTGGTCCCCACACCTGGATCTGCACTATTAAGTGCAGAGTGCAGTATAAGCACAACCGACCCAATGTACTGAATAATTATCGTAAATAAACATGGCGAGTTAATAGGCACACAAATTATTAATGATGCGAGCTATCACCTGTGTAGTTTCCTCTTTAAAATCAGTACAGAACAATAGTGGAATCAAATCATAAGTTCAGTAAGAAAACATCTGTGTGTGTAAGTGTTCAGTTTTTTCTCAAATACTTAGCTAGTCAATATCTTGGCATATAGAAATGATATACTGTTGAATCAGATAAATGATCAAGAAAATTGCAAGTAAAGATGAATCAAAATCCAAACAAACACTAGCCATATTTTCTCAGCTTTTCATAATCCATATAATCCACTGATCAGTTCCTCAAAAACCGTATGTACACCATTCAAAGAGAAACATTAGAGGGTGACCCTAGAGGGATGGATCCATATCCACACGCAAGCATGACCGATTCAACGTGCTACCAGTTCGACATGGTCACAGGCTCAATATCATAATCCTCCCGGCGTCGCCACATGTACAACAACACAATCTGTCCAGCGTGGTCACAGGTATAACAACACAATCCGCTCGACATGGTCACAGGCACCCAGTCCAATCATATCATACATGATTAAATAAATAAATATACATGTATGAAACGAGTGAATAACAAATCTCATGCTCTTGGACTGGTATAAACAACCTACTAAAGTGTAGGCATGTGCAAGTGTACTATTATAGCTCAAACCGGCAATTTCATCAAAGAATAGCATTTATTAGTTCATTCAAGGGTTAAACCCCTATGCAGCCTCAAGCATAGCTCAAATAGTTCATAACAATGACACAAATGTGCGAAGCACCTAACTTAAGGTTTAAAAGTCAAATTCTAGGCCTATAAGGGCCTGAGCACAACCCGAACATGAATAAATAATCCCGGTGTCCGCATATGGGTTCAACCCTACGCATGTGCGCACCCAATAGCACGTAGCTATCACAATAATTCAGGAAACTAGTGCTTCAACTGAGTTTAGATAAGATACTTTCCTCAAGCAAATCAAATCACTCCGCTAGCAAGCCCTTCCCACATGTATTAATCTCCGGAAGGCTCAAATCTAGCCAAAATAATGTAATACTATCAATAAAAGCTATAGGAATTGATTCCAATTGATAAAGATAAGATCTTTAACCAAAGTCAAAAAGTCAACCCAAAAAAGTCAACCCCAGGTCCACATCTCAAAATCCGATAAAATTTAAAAAATATGAACACACATTCAATAACTAGTCCAACCGTACCATAATCATCCAATTTCGACCACAAATCGACACTCAAACCCCCAAATCTTACTCTCCGATACATGGGTCAAAGATCCCAAAACTTCACCTCAAAAACACCTAATCTATGGGGACAATTCAATGGATATTCAATATTAATTGATAAAAACGATCAAAAGTCACTTACCTCTTCAATCTAGGTGAAAACCTCTTCAAATATCGCCTTAGTCCGCACTCCAAAATTCTCAAAATAAGAGAAGAACCAAACCCTTCATTTTTAATGACACTGCCAGCTTTTTCGCTTCTGCAGCTAGGAGTTCCGCTTCTGCGGAACCGCACCTGCAAAAAATGGAGCGCACCTATGCATCCCACTTAAGTCCCACCCCTCTGCTTCTGCGGAAGTTCACCCAAATCTACGCACGCGCGCCTGCGGAGAAAATGTCGAACCTGCGGTCCAACCCGCTCCTGCGCTTCACTTCATCGCAGAAGTGACCTCGCTTCTGCAGAGACTATTCTCGCTTCTGCAATCCCATTGCTCCCATTCACTTCCGCACCTGCGCTCATAAGGCCGCACCTGCGGTGCCTCATCTGCGACCAATTCTACTGCAGATGCAAACGCACATGAACAATTCTTTAAGTCCACAATTCATTCTTATTTCAAACCAAATCATTCCCGAGGCCCCCTGGACCCCATATAAACATACCACCATATCCTAAAACATCATATAAACTTAGTCGAGGTCTCAAATCACATCTAACAACATCGGAAACATGAACCGCACCCCAATTCAAGCCTAATGAACTTTTGAATTGCCAACTTCTAAAACCAATGTTGAAGCACACTAAATCAACTTCGATTGACCTAAAATTTTACACACAAGTCATAAATAATGGACCTATTCCAACTTTCGGAACCAAAATCTGATCCTGGTAACAACAAAGTCAACTCTCGGTTAAACTTCTCAACTCTCCAAACATTTATTTTACCAACTTTCGCCAATTCAAACCAAAAAATCTACAGACCTCCAAATCAATATCCAGACACACCGCTAAGTCCAAATTCATCATACGGAGCTATCGGAACTATCAAAACTCCATTCTGGGGATCATATACACATAAGTTAACATTCGGTCAACACTATCAACTTAGGCTTCCAACCTTGGGACTAAGTGTCCCAATTCATTCCGAAATATCCTCGGAAACAAACCAACCATCCTGACAAGTCATATAACAACAAATGAACATTGAATAATAAATAAATAGAGGAACAAGGCTACAATACTCAAGACCGGTCGGGTCATTACAAGGGAGTCGCTTTCGTGTAGAAGGAAAGTAAGGTTGAGGGGTGGCATGCATTTTTCATTGCGGTCACAAGCGCTAGACGACAATCGGGTTGGTTTGAGCGGATGGGCATCGTATTTGCTAATGGAATGCTGCGTTCACGACAGGAATGTCGCATTCGCATGAGAGGTTCTGGTAGCTGGGCAATTTTGTTCTTCGCGATCGCGTATCTATTTCCGTGATCATGATGTATAACACATGGGTAGATTATATAGTACTCTATTTCGAGTATTTGGTTCATTTTAACATATTTTGTGTTGTAGAGCTAGGTTTTGGGCGATTTTAGAGGTTATTTTAATGATTTGGATAAGGGTAGGTGTTTTTAACTTGGATTTGTCCATTATTCATGGTTCCATATTTCTTTATTATTAAATTAGTTATTTGAATTGGAGAAATGGGGATTTTTGTAAAACACTTTCCTAAATTATAAAATGAGGATTTGAAGGTCATTTGAGTTCGGAATTGGATGACTTTAGTATGGTTGGACTCTTAGCAGAATTGGTATTCTGAATTTGTGAGTTTGGTCGGGTTCCGAGGTGCGATCCTAGGGTTGGCTTTTTGAGTTGACTTTTTATTTGTATTAAAGATTGAATCTTTATTTTTCAGAATTTATTCCTATGATTTTTATTTATGATATTAGGTTATTTTGGCTAGATTCGAGCTGTCCAGAGTTGGATTTGCACGGGAAGGGCTTATTATTAGATTAATTTAGCTTGTTTGATGTAATTATCTTGTCTAACTTTGTGTGCGGAAACTACCCCTTAGGATTGGGTTTGATTGTACTATTTGAATCACGTGAAAGATGTGTACATGACCTCAATTTTTGTACACAAGTCATAAATAATGGACCTATTCCAACTTTCAGAACCAAAATCTGATCCCGGTAACAACAAAGTCAACTCTTGGTTAAACTTCTCAACTCTTCAAACCTTTATTTTACCGACTTTCGCCAATTCAAGCCAAAAACTCTACAAACCTCCAAATCAATATTCAAACACACCTTTAAGTCCAAATTCATCATACAGAGCTACCGGAACTATCAAAACTCCATTTTGGGGATCATATACACATAAGTCAACATTCGATCAACACTATCAACTTAGGCTTCCAACCTTGGGACTAAGTGTCCCAATTCATTCCGAAACATCCTCGGAAACAATCCAACCATCCCGATAAGTCGTCTAACAACAAATGGACATTGAATAAGAAAAAAATGGAGGAACAAGGCTACAATACTCAAGACCGGTCGGGTCATTACTGTGAGCACGTGATTTTTGCTTCACGCGACAATCGCTCCAAAAGAAATAAAAAATAATAACAATTGATCCTGTTGTACAACTTTTGGATTTTTACATGGCACTTTGTTAATTGTTTATGATTTTTTGCCCATTTTATTTTTATTAAAACAAGATACAAAAAATGTATGTGTCATGCATAATTTGAACCGTAATCCGGTTGTTAAACAGAAAATCATAAATAGGCATCTTTGTCCGTGATTTTGTTTTGTTTGATTTTACCTGTTTTAAAATATTTTAATGTGTGTGCAAATAATTGTATTAAGTGTTTATTTAATTTTAATTTGATTTACTTAGGTTTTGTTTTTAAAATAAAGAAGAAAATAAAATAATAAAAAAAAATCTTTTTCGGACTTGGGCCAATTTATTGGCCCAAACAAACTCAGCCCAAAAACCAGGCTTGCCCGATCCGTGACCTGCCTATCCCTAGCCATCCAAACGACACTGTTTAATCCAGTATGATCTGGGCCGTTGATCTCAGATTGATCAACGGCCAAGATCTCACACCCCATAACCCACTAATGAACCCGACCCGTTCCACCCGAACCAACCTTGACCCCTACTAAGCCAAACGACACCATTCCACTTAAGCCCTCAGATCCAGACCGTAGATCTAGATTGATCTAACGGTTGAGATCAAGCCATCCACCCCGTATATAAACCCTTCCCCCTTCACCCCGCGCCCTAATCCAAACCCCCCTGCCTTAGTTCGTCTTCACCAGACCCCAACCCTCCAAACCCTAGCCGCCCCTGCATACTTTCGCCATGAAAGCCGGCGGCATGGACGCCGGTGACCCTACCCTTAACACCATAGATGCTCCTCACCGTCCTGAACCCAAATCCACCAACCACACACCTCGAATCCCATCCCACCTTCTCGAATCTTCATTTGAAGATTCGAGTCAAAACTCGATCTACCCCGATCTGCCCTAAATTCATACCAGGCAGTCCCCGGACCCCCCTCGTGACCAAATCATGCTTGGTTTGGTCCGAATCTGACCAGGGAAGCACGAATCCCGGATCTAATTTTTGGAACTTTAAAGGTCCTCGTCGATGGTCCGTGTTTTGTTCAAACCAAAAGATTAAGGTCTAATGGACCTTAATCGAAGTGTTTCTCATCTAAGAAACACTTCGATTAAAGCCCGTTCAGCCTTAAGAAAGGTCTGTCCGAATCCGAGTTAAGGCTTTTGATTTTTCGAGATTTGAGGTGAGTTTTGCTTTTCTTTGCTTATTTCTGTTAGTCCATGTTCGTTTAAAAGGTCTGTTCAGGTTTTGTTTTAATCTGTGTTTTGAGTTTTATCAACTGTTCCTTGTCCACCTCGCCTGAACCTCTGTTGTTTGATTGAGTCCTTCTTCTAATTGTTCTGATAATTTGTATGTATGTATTTGTTGTGCAATTAATTGAATTTCAAATGTGAACTGACCAACTGATTCCTCCCATGTAATTTTGCTTAGTCAGTACAATTCGAATTATGTGTTCGATACTGTTAAATGTCTGATTTTGGTCTCGATTGTATGAGTTATAACTAGTATAGTTGAGTCGACATATGTCGTCAATTAGTTTCAGATGTTTAAACAATATACAAATTGATCTGCTTCTGTTAAGCATTGTATGAATCAGTTAGGAATTGAATTTAGCTACTTATAGTTGTTAATCTGAATCAGAAGTATAAAAGGATTGGTTTTGTTTAGTTGCAGTCAGAATTGGAGGGCATGTGCACTTGTGCACAACATGTGCACTTGTGCACAACATGTGCATAAAGGCCTTTGTTACATTTAAAATAGTTTGACAGCATATGCTGTCAGATATATTCTGCTGCCCATTACCCTGCTTTAGTTTAAGAAGTATTAAACTTTTTTTTTTTTAAAAAAAAAGAGTAAGTCTGTCAGGGAATGTTGATGGGGGGATTAATACTTAAATGGCTAAGTGGAACTGAAAAAGGAGAGCACATGGGAGGTATCTGATTGTCTAACAGGCTGTAAAAGGGTGGAATTTAAGCTATAAAGGGAGGAAGAATACACACAGGACAGGGAGAAGAGGGAGAGCAGGAGATAGAGATACAGAGGGAAATTGTTAACACAGAGAGAGAGAGGGGATTGGGACTTGAAAATTTGAGAGGAGATAGATTAGAGGAAAATACATCTGATATTAGAGGGACAGACATAGGAGAGAAATAGAAGGGAGATACAGATGCACCTTGAGAGAGACACACACAAGGGAAGCTGAAACCAAACAGAATCAGTTTCTAAGTGAGAAAGAGAGTTTATTTTGGAAATCAGGAGGGGGATTTAGAAAAGAAATTCTTGTTCGACTGAAAAACACTACTCTTCCTCATCCTTTCGTGTCTGAAATCCAGCATCCAGTTTGTTTTTGTTTCTATCAGATTTTAGGATTTTCTTCTGAGTTTTGAAAAGATCAAACATCGAGTACTGTACCATCGGTTACTGTTTTGGTCTGTTGGTCTGGGGTTGTCATTGCTGTTGTATTGCTTTGTTGTTACTACCATTCTTGTGCTGCTGCTGCTGACTCTTCTGCTTCCACTTCTTCTTTGCATTTCAGTAACCAGGTACACATTTCAAGTCCCATATTGGTGTAACTGTAACAGTCTGAAAGCATGAAATGAAAGTTGGAGAAGTTTAAATGTCTGTTGTAATAACTCATGGCATGTTGATTTCTTTCTATATAATTGATTAGTTTGTGAATTTCAATAGCAGGAAAAGATCAGTTGATGCTTAACTGAGTCCTAGTCTCTTGCGTCTTAGTTTATAGTTGTTTGTTGTTATGAGGTATGTAATTGTACAGTACACAGAATGTACGGATAATTGACATAGCGACTGACCAGATTCCTGTTAGCTATGATGACATGCATGCGATAGAGTACTTCCATTTTTATACAATGATGTTCTGTTTTATTTTAGTTTCCTTTATCAGGACCCGCTAGGCAGTATATAGAAGCGCGTTCGAATCCCTATTAGTAATAACGCCTAGTAGTTAATTCTCTTAATCTAGCCTAAATAAGTCTAGTTAAATTCAATTCAAGAAATGTTTGGATGCAAGTATAGCATTTCGTCAGCTCGCATGTAGTCTCTTTGTCAAATTAAGTTATCTTCCGTTGAAGTATAATGTTCTCTCCACTTTGTAAATAATTAATCAGGAATTGACAAGGATCCGGATCAGGCCGAAGCATATAATTAAATTAACATATACCTTTCTTCTTCTCTTTTAAAAAAGCGCAGTTAGAAATGTAGCCGCCTTAGTATATCCTTTCTAAAATAGAGACGAGCCTCGCCAAATAAAAATGCAACATTGCGGGGCCCTCAATGATTAACCATAATAAATATCTAGCATTCAGGATAGACTGTTTAGCGAATTTCATGGTCTTCTCCAAAAAATAATAATGCGTTAAACTCTTTAGGCGCGGCTCGATTAAATTACATTCTTAAACTTGGGTGTGCATCGATGTGACCCGAATCCAAATCTCAACGGAGTCGAAGTGTGTTTAACAATTATGGGTGCATTGATTGCGACGTAGTTCGAGATACATTTTCACGACGTTGCAATTCTATAAAAATAAATGATAATAATAAAAGCGGTTTAAACTTAATAAAAGCACATAAGTCATAACATGTATTTAAATAAGATATTTATCCATTATAATAATTTAAGCGACCGTGCTAGAACCACGGGATTCGAGGGTGCCTAACACCTTCCCTCGGGTCAACAGAATTCCTTACTTAGAATTTCTGGTTCGCAGACTTCATTTGGAAAAGTCGAAAATTTCCTCGATTCGGGATTCAAGATAAACCGGTGACTTGGGACACCAAAAGCCAAACCTTTCCCAAGTGGCGACTCTGAATTAAATAAATAATCCCATTTCGAATATTGTCACTTAAATTGGAAAAACTCCCCTCGCGCATTTAACCCTTCGGGGCGGGCGCGCAAAAAGGAGGTGTGACAGCTCTGGCGACTCCGCTGGGGAATAAAACCCAGAACCACTGGTTCAGGGTTCAAGAATTTGAGCTTAGAATAATTGTTATATTTGGCTTTATTATCTGATCTTTATTACATGTTTTGGCAAACGTGCTAAATGTTGTCTTTTACCGCTTTGATATTATCTGAACTGTATATAAACTGTGCCTAAAACCTTCTCTTCTTACCTCCGGGGAGAAGCTCGCTGGTCGAGACTCCCTATTCTGTTAGTGTCGTACCTTGAAATAAGAAAGAGGCCGGACAAGTTACAAAGCCGGACGATCTCGCGGGTCCCCGGTACGTAGCCCCCTCCTCGACTCGAGTTGTCCGCTTGGGTACACAGTCTAGAACATATACCCAGGTTATAAACCTAGTATAACGAAGCCTCATGCCGGATCCCTAGTAGGAACGCTTATTTGCATCATGTTGCATTTGACTTAGGGGACTCAACACAGGGGTTGGGTCCATCTAGGACAGGCAACCTGAAATGAAAAGACCATCCTGCTGCATTCCTATCTGTTTTGCGCATTTATTTGCTTCAGTTCCGCATGCTGACCGGTTTCTAAAAAAGAAAATAGCAGCGTAGGGAGATAATTACTTATTTTGGAAAAATAAAACCAATGTCCAAGTAGTGTCAAAACCTCACCGGAATTTTTCTAAAAAAGAATAAAAATAAAATTTGTCTTCTTAGTTTGAGTTATTAAAAAAAATATAAAATTTTTTCTTTTTTTATCACTTCCAAAATAAAAAAAAAGGTATTTATTTAAAAGTAAAAAAAAACGGAAATTCATAATTCAAATGTTGTCTCTTTCGTAGTACCCCTTTTATAAATTCAGACTAATAGTCCAAATATTTCCTAAAAAAAATAATAATAAATATTAGAAAAAAATATATTTTCTTTAGTCTTTATCTCTTTGCAAAAGAAAAAAATATAATAAAAATACGTATTCTTGATTTCTAGGTTTATTTGATTTTTTCTACTTTCGGTATTCCCGAACTACGCCGGTTTGATTCTCACCGGATGTGAGATACGTAGGAAACCCTCGTCGGGTTCAACCCCCATTTTGCTAAAATAGCCAAAATCAAAAAAAAAATATGTTTCAAATTTTTAAAGAGTCATAAATAAGTCAGGTGATGCTGTTTTGACATGAATAGCCGAATGTTCCCGAAAGGGACGCCGGAAGGCTGACTTTGCATAAATAGCCACTTTTGGGTTTTGCTTAGCATTTTTAGACCCACACAGCCTTAAAATCTTCGTCCCCGAAGTGCTTAAAGGCCGTGTTCAAAGCTTGGTCCCCTCTGTAAAATATTTTGAGTCAGTCATTTTTGTTAAAATCACCTTAATAAATGTGCAGGATGAGCACGATGCAAAATGAACATTTTTCAATAATGACCAAAATCCCTGTCAAGTTACGGCTATGGTGGAATGATCTAGGTGTTGAAGGACAAAATGAGGTTAAGAAATATCTGAAAGGTCTTGTGGGTTTGTTGGAAATCCAGCCTCGGGGAGATATCATAAGAGCTTTGGTTACCTATTGGGACCCGGCGCACAATGTTTTCCATTTCTCTGATTTTGAACTCACCCCGACTTTGGAAGAAATGGCCGGATACATCGGGAATACTGAACTTCCCTTGAGGGAAAAATACTTGGTCGCCCCAAGAGTCGTCACGGTACATCGGTTCCTAGATTCATTGAAGATACCTAGAACAGTCCACAACCCGGATCTGGCAGCCGGATTTTGTACTCCATGCTTCATATATGATAGGTACGGTCATGAGGGGGGATTCAATAATCCAATCAACAAACTGTGCAGCAAAGGAGTTCGTCAGAAGTGGGACAAGCACAGACGGGTAGCGTTCATGATGATGTTCCTGGGCCTTCTGGTATTTCCAAGGAAAGACGGAAACATTGATTTGAAGATATCCGGGGTCGTCAGCACTTTACTCACGCAAAGTGACAGTACTCTCGCGCCTATGGTGGTATCTGACATCTTTCGAGCTCTTACAGCTTGTAAAGCTGGGGGAAATTTCTTCGAAGGTTGTAACTTGCTCCTACAGATATGGATGACCGAGCACCTCTGCCATCATTCCGAGATTTTGAGCCATGGTTCCCCGGAAAAGACCTGCATAGAAGAATCTTACACGAGAACCAAAGAGATCAGTTTGCCCAAAGGAGTCCTGGCATGGACCTCGTTCTTTCAAGCTCTTACTGCCAGCCAAATACAATGGACGTTGGGATGGTTGCCTGTTGATGAGATCCTATATATGTCTGCAGCTAAAACTCATTTCTTACTGATGGGGCTTAAGAGCATTCAACCTTACGCACCCTGCCGAGTTTTGAGACAGTTCGGAAGATGCCAGACAGTACCTCATGAGGAAGATCTTAGCACTCAAGCAGTTGAGATAAGTCCTAACGGACAATTCCCAGAAGCGAAGTTCGCCAAATCTGGAGTGAGTGTCAATATTTGAAATCAGATACTTGCGTGCGGGATCGAGCCAAAGGAGAGACGGCGCCAGGCTACCTTGCATGGTATAGAAGGGAACTGGAGCATGAAAGGCCGGCTAAGAGACCCCACATCCGAAATTTCACCGAATCATCGCAAAGGCAGTGGGATTGGTTAGCGAAAGAAAGAGGCTATTGCGCCGAAATCAGCAGGTTAAAGCAACAAGCGGAAAGCTTGAAATATGAGCACAACGTGCAAGTTGCTACCGATTTGGGAGAGCGGAACAGGTTAATTCAGGAAAACGACATGCTCAGAGCCCAGATCAAACAGATAAGGGTGGATGCGGGTAAACAGCCAAGGCGTCGATCAGACGAGCAGCTGATAAAAAGGCTAAAAAGCGAAATCAGGGAATGGCAAGATGGTTTGGAGAAATCTGAAAACGTCATAGCCGAGCTCAGGGCACAGTGGGATACAAGAGTAGATAAACATCGCCGATACCTGAATCAATTGGAAGGCGACCACGAGAAAACTGTTGCTAAAATAAAGAGAGAAATGGCTGCACTTGAGATCAAAGCAGTTAATCAGGCCAAGGATTTCCAAATTGAGAGCAGATACTGGTACGACTCAATAGCCCAGATGAAGTTGGAAGTACGGCGACTGAAGCATCAGCATGTACAGGATGCTCAAGTCTTCAAGATATGCAGCGATCAGATAAAACGCCTACTCGTAGAGAAGAAGCAAACCAGAGATAGGATCAAGGCCATTGCCCATGCCATCACCAGACGATGTTTACGATGTGAGAACATGTCCAGCGTTACCATCCTCTCGGCAGTAATGGGTCATGTCAAGCAGACTATGCACGAGCTGGAGCAACTTGAGAGGGATCTCACGCCTAGGACCGCGGTGAGGCCGAACGATGCCCCGCGGACACCAATTTTCAAAACCATAATGCACTCATAGGTCAAATCTGTATCTTAGCATCTTCTGCTTGTTTTCCCATCAGGGTGATTTTTAGTCTATTTTGAGTCTAGGTTTATTTTCAAAGTTCGCTTTTTCTTTGGCAAAATGTAGTTTGTAATAGAACATTTTCAACAATAAAGAGGTTGTTTCTTTTACGATCATTTGTGTTTTTCGAACTACGTAATGATCTGATTCACGTAGGCATCGTGATACGTAGGCAATCCTCATCGGATCCGGTCGCATTTCTTTTACTGCAAAATAAAAAAAAACATAAAAGAAAAAGAAAAAAAAGAAAAAGAAAAAAAAGAAAAGAAGGGGAAAAACTAATAAAAGGAAAAATGTCGGAATGACGCATGCTCTCGTAGCAAACATATAGTAATCCACTTAACTGTATAGGTGCATCATGCCCAACGTGAGATTAACTATCTGTTATTTGCTGCAAATTAACCGTGCGTTTGTCGATGAGTATTCCAGGGTTTTTGGAAAGACGGTTGGTTTGGTGAAAGTCTGGCCTCGCACTCATACTTCACGAGGTCAAGGAGAAGTGTTCAACTACCTGTTGTTAGGACCAGAAGCAGTACTCACACTTACTTCACCAGGTCAAAAGGAAGTGTGGAAATGTCTTCAGAAATTCCATTGCAAACAATCCCTGTTTCCGAGGAAAGCTCGATCTCAGCCGTCCTCACACCTGAATCCGCAACTGCGGAGGAAAATAGAATCCTACGGCTCCGCATGTTGGAAATGCTGGACGATTGGAATAATGGGAAAGAGCCGCCAAGTGTCGTCCCCGGATTCCCTGAATTATTCTCCAGGTCAAGTGGGACTTCTAATGTCCCCATAAATTATCCTGCTACCCCATTCGGGTACCCAGCCACCTCAGCCTTCTCTGCTGGATCGCCTTCTGAGCCTCATCCCCGAATGTCATCCACTGATGCAAGCATGAACATCTTTACTGCATCGCCTTGCCCGATTACGGCACAGCCTACCACGTACAAGCCAAGCTTTGACTCATCCTCTTTTACATTCCAAGCACCATCGTTCTCAATGGAACCAACTAGGTTCGCTACCAGCACTAATCCTCTACCGCCTCAGTGCGAGCTTGCACCCGGGCAGGATCAGAACCCCAGAATTGCAGAACAAAATGAGATTGCCAAGAGAATGAGAAGCCTTGAACAAAGTTTGAAGAATATGCAAGGATTGAGCGGACAGAAGAGCGTCTCTTACGCCGACCTGTGCATGTTCCCTCACGTGCACCTGCCAGCGGGTTTCAAGACCCCAAAGTTCGAGAAATACGATGGGCACGGTGACCCCATTGCACATCTTAAGAAATACTGCAACCAATTGCGGGGAGCCGGCGGAAAAGAAGAACTGCTAATGGCATATTTTGGGGAAAGTCTAGTAGGGATAGCCTCGGAATGGTATATGGACCAGGAAATGTCCCGATGGCATATATGGGATGATCTCGCCAGAGATTTTGTGAAACAATTCCAGTATAACATCGACATTGCGCCAGACCGAAATTCGCTGTCGAATTTGAAGAAGAAACCTTCAGAAAGCTTCAGGGAATATGCTATTAAGTGGCGTGAACAGGCGTCAAGAGTGAAGCCTCCCATGGATGAAGTGGAAATGGTCACTACTTTTCTCCAGGCTCAAGAATCTGACTATTTCCAAAACATGATGTCAGCCATGGGTAAGCCATTCGCGGAAGCGATCAAGATTGGAGAGATGGTAGAAAATGGTCTGAAAACAGGTAGGATTCTGAGTCAAGCAGCCATAAGGGCAACCTCCCAGGCCGTCCAAAGCGGGTCCGGAGGAATGACCAGAGGGAAGAAGAAAGAAGAAACAACTATGGCAGCCTCGGAAGCAAGGGAGTATCGTCATCCCAGGCCCCGTTTCCCGGAAAGAACCCCACAACACTATTTCCCCCACTCCAATTTGGCATATGCTCATCAACCTTATATGGTCATGAATGCCCAACCTTATGCCCATCCACCACAACAAGCCAACCGAGGCCCAGCTCCACCTCCCAGAAATCAGCCTCCTTACCGCAACCACTATAACCCACAACCCCCGCAGAATAACTTTCGCCCTCAGGAGCCACCTCGACGGCGGACTTTCACGCCCATCGGTGAGCAATACTCTACTTTGTTCCCTAAGCTAGTCCAATTGGGTTTCTTGCAACCAATCCCTCAAACAAGGCAAAACCCGACGTCACCTTCTTACAAAGCTGGAGTCAGATGCGCCTATCATTCAGGGGCCGAGGGACATGATACAAATGATTGCTGGTCGTTGAAAAGAGTGGTCGAGAATTTGATAGAGCAAGGGAAAATAGTGCTAAGGGACGAAGAGATCCCAAATGTGACTAACAATCCATTGCCTGCTCACAATAATGGGCCGCTGATCGGAATGATTTGCGAAGACAAAGAATTCGACCCTGCTCTGAAAGCCATAATTGCCATTGTCGACACGGGGAAGAGGCTCGAAACAGACCAGAAACCAGGAAAGGGGGAGGAGGCCAAGGCTATAAAGAAAGAACTTGAAAAGAAGGTGGAGAAGAAAGTGGTACCGGTAGGGGATGGAGTTCTTTACATACCACGAGGTCGAGCTGAGAAGACGCAGAACTTCGCAATCAAAAAGACAAAACCTATGTACGTGCCGAAAGGGGCCTATGTGGTCCGGGGGACGATTCAACCACCTCGGCTGAATGAGCCAGTGGTTATCGGACGCGTGCCACAAAAGCCAATGACCAACCCGTCCACAGTGCCGTGGAATTATCAAAAGACTTTGGTAATGTACAAAGGTAAAGAGGTCATGGGAGAACTTCCAGAAAATACTTTCATTGGAAGGTATTCAAACACCCGAGAACTGAACAACGCCACACAAAGGCGCTTCCCGCCAAAGAAGCCCGTAAGTGTTGAAGAAGCGGAAGTGTTCTTCCAACAAATGAAAATGCCGGATTACGAAGTGATAGATCAACTGCGCAAGTACCCCGAGCAAGTGTCCATGCTATCATTATTGATGAGGTCGGCCGAGCATCAAAAGATCTTACTGAAGACCCTGAATGAAGCATATGTGCCAGTTGAAACCTCGGTTGAGCAATTAGAGCGGATGACAGAAAGATTCTTCGCCGTCAACCAAATCTCTTTCAGCAAGAACGATCTACCCCCGGAAGGAGCGGCACACAACAAGGCTTTGCATCTAACAGTTAAATGCGAAGACTATTATGTCAAGCGGGTAATGTTGGATGGGGGCTCAGGCGTTGACATTTGCCCGCTCTCCACGCTACAAAGAATGGAAATTGGGACCGGAAGAATCCGACCCAACAATGTCTGCGTAAGGGCTTTCGACGGCATCAAGAGAGATACCATGGGAGAAATAGACCTGTTGTTGGTCATAGGACCAGTCGAATTTCAAGTAACCTTCCAGGTGCTCGACATGGATACATCCTACAATTTTCTCCTTGGCAGACCTTGGATCCATGCGGCAGGAGTCGTGCCTTCCACTCTTCACCAGATGGTGAAGTTCGAGTACGAAGACAGAGAGATCGTGGTCCATGGGGAAGATGAGCATGCTATTTATCGGGACCCATCCACCCCATATCTGGAACCGAGAGAAGGGAGCGAACATACGGTCTATCAAGCTTTTGAGATTGTACTGGCAGAGCAGCACGAAGAGGGAATACCCTGCCCCCAGCCTTTCTTGTCTAACGCCTCGGTTATGGTGGCCAAAGAGATGATCCGGCACGGATTTAGGCCAGGGAAGGGGCTTGGACGAACCCTTCAGGGAATAACAGAACCCATTACCTTGCCAGTCACCAAGAAACCTTTTGGACTAGGTTTCAAACCTACTCCAGCAGACGAAGAGTGTGCAAATAAAAGGAAAAATGAGGGTTGGAAGTTACCTCGACCATTGCCGGATTTATATGCGACTTTCCTCAGGCCAAGGTACGCTGAAGAAGAAGATGATGAGGTCTTCACAGCTGAGGAAATCGAGGAGATATGTGGGGCGATGAGAGAGATGCTCTACGAGGTCCACATGGTTCAACCAGATGAAGGCACAAGCACTGCTGAGATGCTGTACGTGGGGCCGAACGCCCAACTTCAAAACTGGGAGGCCACGCCATTCCCGACTAGACGGAAGTTCGGGTAGACCTGTCCTGCCACCTTTCCTGTGTCACAAGTTATCTCCAGGACATAACTAGAGCGTTTTCTTCCTTTCAATTGTTGTTTTGAATCCCTAAGTTGTAAACATTGTTGTCTTCCAACTTTCCAAAGAAAAATAAAAAAAAATCATCGTTGCTTTCCCATTCTTTCTTTTGTTCTGATTTTTGTTATTTTTCCTTTTGCCTTTCTTTTCAGTTATAATAATGCGGCTTTAAATATGACATGCTTGTGGACTTCACGCCCAGATCACAATGAGTTATTTAACTGCGAATTAATGAACCCAGAACCAGAATATGATGCGGAAGAGGCTTTTAGGGAGATAAACCGAGAGTTGGAATATTTCGAGAATAAACCTAAGCCAAATCTGAATGACACTGAACCGGTAAATTTAGGAACCCCGGAAGAAATCCGGGAGACCAAGATAAGCATTCACACGGACAAGAAAACGCGAGAGGCGATAATTCAACTTCTTTTTGAATTTAAAGACGTGTTTGCTTGGTCATATGATGACATGCCGGGACTAGGTGTTGATCTAGTGGTTCATAAATTGCCGATTCATCCTGATTGTCCTCCAGTTCAACAAAAGCAACGAAAGTTCAAAACTGAGGTCAGTGACAAGATTAAAGAGGAGATCACCAAACAACTGAAAACGGGAGTGATTCGGGTAGTCCAATATACAACATGGTTGGCGAATGTGGTTCCAGTACCAAAAAAGGACGGGAAAACTTGGGTATGTGTAGATTACCGAGATCTGAACAGAGCAAGTCCTAAAGATAATTTCCCGCTGCCCAACATCCACATCCTCGTTGATAATTGTGCCAAACACGAGATACAGTCTTTTGTAGATTGTTACGCTGGGTATCATCAGGTACTGATGGATGAAGAGGACGCCGAGAAAACTGCCTTCACCACGCCTTGGGGCACCTACTGTTACCGGGTCATGCCATTTGGTCTGAAGAATGCTGGGGCTACTTACATGAGGGCCATGACTGCCATTTTCCATGACATGATGCATCAGGAAATAGAGGTGTACGTGGACGACGTGATAGTCAAGTCCAGGACACAGGATAATCACATCCAAGACTTGAGGAAATTCTTCGAGAGATTAAGGAAGTATGACTTGAAGCTAAACCCAGCCAAATGCGCTTTCGGAGTTCCGTCGGGCAAACTTTTGGGCTTCATCGTAAGCAGGAGAGGAATCGAGCTAGATCCAACTAAGATAAAATCCATCAGAGATCTACCTCCCCCGAGAACAAAGAAAGACGTGATGAGTCTGTTGGGCAGGTTGAATTACATCAGTCGGTTTATTGCCCAGCTGACAAGCACGTGTGAGCCCATATTCAAGCTGTTAAGGAAAGATGCAGCGATTAAATGGACCACTGAATGTCAAGTAGCTTTTTATAAAGTCAAAGAATACCTTTCGAATCCCCCGGTCTTGGTCCCTCCGGAATCGGGAAGGCCACTTTTCTTGTATCTAACAGTCTTGGAGAACTCTTTCGGTTGCGTCCTCGGGCAACACGATGTAACCGGAAAGAAGGAGCAAGCAATCTACTACTTGAGCAGGAAATTCACCGGCTACGAGGCCAAATACACTCTGCTGGAAAGGACATGTTGCGCTCTCACATGGGTTGCTCAAAAGTTGAGACATTATCTCCAAGCCCACACTACGTTCCTCATAAGCAGGTTGGATCCTTTGAAGTATATATTTCAGAAACCAATGCCTACTGGGAGACTGGCTAAATGGCAAATCTTGCTTACGGAATTCGACATAGTCTATGTCACTCGCACGGCAATGAAAGCCCAGGCGTTAGCAGATCATTTGGCCGAAAATCCGGTCGATGAGGAATACCAGCCATTGGATACCTACTTTCCAGATGAAGAAGTAAACACCGTAGAAGTGGTCTCGGAGGAAGCTCATGTTTGGAAGATGTTCTTTGATGGAGCCGTGAACGCCAAGGGTGTAGGGATTGGGGCAATTTTGATCTCGCCTTCTGGTCAGCATTATCCCGCCACAGCTAGACTTCGTTTCTTTTGCACAAATAATACAGCTGAGTATGAAGCCTGCATCATGGGCATGCATATGGCAATCGATCAGGATGTCGAAGACTTACTGATTATGGGAGATTCTGACCTGATTATCCGGCAAGCCCAAGGCGAATGGGAAACTCGGGATGTTAAACTTATCCCGTACCGACAGCATGTAGAGGACCTCAGCAAGCGCTTTACATCAATAGAGTTCAGGTATATCCCGAGGTGTCACAATGAACTGGCAGATGCACTTGCTACTTTGGCTTCAATGCTACCCTACCCGGGCAACGCCCACGTCGATCCTTTGGAAATCCAAATCAAGGAAAGACACGGTTACTGCAATGTAATCGAGGCGGGATCAAATACGCAGCCTTGGTACCATGACATCAAGAGGTTCCTGAAGACACAAGAATACCCCGAGCACGCTACTGGAGATCAAAAGAGGACCATTAGGCGACATGCAAGTGGTTTCTTTCTGAGCGGTGAATTGTTATATAAGAGGACCCCGGACCTCAATCTCCTAAGATGTGTCGATATCGAGGAAGCGAGAAAGATCATGCACGAAGTACACGCAGGTGTGTGCGGACCTCACATGAACGGGTATGTCTTAGCGAAGAAAATCCTTCGAGCAGGTTATTACTGGATGACCATGGAAAAGGATTGCTTTAGCTTCGTTCGGAAGTGTCATCAGTGTCAGGTGCACGGTGATTTGATTCATGCACCTCCCACGGAGCTGCATCCCATGTCTGCACCTTGGCCATTTGTCGCCTGGGGCATGGACGTCATTGGACCAATCGAACCAAAGGCTTCGAATGGACACAGGTTTATACTGGTTGCCATCGATTACTTCACAAAATGGGTAGAAGCTGTCACTCTCAAGTCGGTCACTAAAAAAGCTGTAGTGGATTTTGTACACTCAAATCTTATCTGTCGTTTCGGTATTCCTGCGACTATCATTACAGATAACGCAGCAAACTTGAACAGTCACTTGATGGGAGATGTATGCGAGCAATTCAAGATAACGCATAGGAATTCTACTCCTTATCGGCCGAAAGCCAATGGTGCTGTGGAAGCGGCGAACAAAAACATCAAGAAGATTTTGAGGAAAACGATCCAAAGTTCCCGACAGTGGCATGAGCAGTTACCATTTGCATTGTTGGGGTATCGCACTACGGTACGCACATCAGTAGGAGCGACTCCTTATCTTTTGGTTTATGGGACCGAGGCTGTAATACCGGCAGAGGTAGAAATTCCTTCGCTTCGAACCATTGTCGAAGCAGAAATCGAAGACAGCGAGTGGGTCAAGACTCGGTTAGAGCAATTGACTTTGATTGATGAAAAGCGAATGGCCGCAGTTTGTCACGGACAGTTATACCAACGAAGGATGGCCCGTGCTTACAACAAGAAAGTCCGACCCAGGAATTTTGAAGTAGGTCAGCTGGTACTGAGGCGTATTCTGCCGCATTATGAGGAAGCAAAAGGGAAGTTTGCCCCAAATTGGAAAGGCCCATACATCATAAGCAAGATATTGCCGAGATGAGCATTGTATTTAGGTGATATCGAAGGAAATGACCCCGACACAGCAGTAAATGCGGATGCAGTCAAGAGATACTATGTCTGAATTATACTCCAGTAGTCTTGACACATTCGAAATGATGAAGGTTTTATTCCCACTACTCCCCAAACACTACCCAATTCTCTCTACAAACCTTTGAACCGCTTACAAAAAAAAAAAAAACAAAACAAAAACATTGATTGAGCCCTGAACTACGTTTGACTTGATTCCGAAAGGATACATAGGCAGCCTCTCCCTGAGGTTGAGTCACACCAACAATAAAATCCCATTCACCCTGAAATTGAAACCGGGGCACATCGAGCAGTTGAGAAGTTAGTATTATCTACCTCTCTTTACCAAGCACAAGCCTTCAAATCAATTACCAAAGATAGTGGGGAACCAATAAGCGTCACAAATGGAGACCGGCACACTCTGAATTGAGAGAGATAAAATGAGAGAGTCTCGTCGGTGAAAACCTTCGGGCACCACGAGGCGACGGGAGTAGAGAAACCAAAATGAGAGAGCTTGTTTAGTAAAAACTCACAAAGAGTACTATCAAGCGATTACAGAAAGAGAAATGAGAGAGGTCAGCTGGCGAAAACCCGCAAAGGGCGCTGTTGGTCGAAAAGAATAACTCCACCTCAAGGAGGTCTCGGCAAAGCTCCACCGGTTTGGAATCACAGATCCGTTCTGGTTCAGGGAAACGCAAGTCTATGGAAGGTCAGGTGTCCAGTCCAAAGAGCATGTCATGTTATTAAAGCTAGCATTATCTTCCTCAGATAAGTCTTTCTCGTCCCGAAGGGGGCACTCCTTTTCTGAAATTTGTTTTATCTTTTCTTTGTTTTTCTTCGAATCTCTTTTATGTTTAAGCCCAAGTTCTAGATGTACCGGAAAGGATAGGTGGCAGGTTTGGTTGCACGGAATTCCGTTTCATGAAGGAAAACGCCTCATTTCGTTGGTACGATTGCCCAAGCCTGATGAATCATGATGTTTGATGGTGTTTAAAGTAAAGAGGAAAGAGAGAAATCTTCCCCAGCAAGTTGCCTTCGGACGAATCCCCACAGAGTCTCCCTCTGTACAAATCCCCACGGAGTCTCTCCTTGTACAATCTCCCACAGAGTCTCCCCAATATAATATAAAAGTAAAAAAAAGATCCCCGTTGGAATTTCCTCAGCACATCCCCAGCGAGTCCCTTTGAAAATATTCCCCAACAAGCTTACCCCAACAAATCCTAGAAAGCTCGCTTTGAAACAAATATCCAGCATGCCCCATTGTACAAAAATCCACACAAAGAATCCACTTTGTAAATATTCCCCCACAAAGCTTCCTTTTGTACAAATCCCCACAGAATACCTCCAATAAAATCCCCGTTGAGAACCTCCAAGCAAAACGGGACACAAAAAAAGAGAGAGAAAGAAAAAGAGCCTTACGAGACAAATCATCACAGAATCTGGAAATACAAGCCTGAGCAGTCTAAAAGGTTCCGACATATGAATCAAATCAATGGCGGGACTTCGCAACAGAAATGAAGACGCAATAAAGCAACCAGGAATGATCAAGGTCACCAAACCGACCGTCATTTCCGAACTAACAATTGTTCTTTGTTTGAAAAGTTGAAACAGGTTTAATCCAAGACAATCATGCAAGAAGCAGGTGTCGCCCAAAAAAGAAGGTACATGGGTACAAGGAATCTCTTGGCAATAAGGAATTCACTCGAAAGGTAAGTTCCTACGAAACTCCCTTTCGTCTTTTACTAAAACAAGAAAATTCAAAAAAAAAAAAAGAGGTCAATTGTTGTTCTCGAATTTTGTTCCCAGCTAGTCAGCATTAGGGTTTTAAACCCTAAACTGAGTTTTTCCATTTAATCAGCATTAGGGTTCTAAACCCTAAACTGAACTCTTTCCTTTTAGCCAGCATTAGGGTTTTAAACCCTAAACTGAGCTTTTCCATGCAATCAGCATTAGGGTTTTAAACCCTAAACTGAATTTTTCCTTTAGTCAGCATTAGGGTTTTAAACCCTAAACTGAATTTTTCCTTTCAGCCAGCATTAGGGTTTTAAAACCTTAAACTGAGCTTTTTCATGCAGTCAGCATTAGGGTTTTAAACCCTAAACTGAATTTTCCCTTTAGTCAGCATTAGGGTTTTAAACCCTAAACTGAATTTTTCCTTTAATCAACATTAGGGTTTTAAACCCTAAACTGAACTTTTCCTTTAGTCAGCATTAGGGTTTTAAACCCTGAACTGAACTTATTCCCTTCAGCCAGCATTAGGGTTTTAAACCCTAAACTGAGCTTTTTCCATGCAATCAGCATTAGGGTTTTAAACCCTAAACTGAATTTTTCCTTTAGTCAGCATTAGGGTTTTAAACCCTAAACTGAACTTTTTTCCTTCAGCCAGCATTAGGGTTTTAAACCCTAAACTGAGCTTTTCCATGCAATCAGCATTAGGGTTTTAAACCCTAAACTGAGCTTTTCCATGCAATCAGCATTAGGGTTTTAAACCCTAAACTGAATTTTTCCTTTAGTCAGCATTAGGGTTTTAAACCCTAAACTGAACTTTTTTCCATTCAGCCAGCATTAGGGTTTTAAACCCTAAACTGAGCTTTTCCATGCAATCAGCATTAGGGTTTTAAACTCTAAACTGAATTTTTCCTTTAGTCAGCATTAGGGTTTTAAACCCTAAACTGAACTTTTTTCCATTCAGCCAGCATTAGGGTTTTAAACCCTAAACTGAGCTTTTCCATGCAATCAGCATTAGGGTTTTAAACCCTAAACTGAATTTTCCCTTCAGTCAGCATTAGGGTTTTTAAACCCTAAACTGAATTTTCCCTTTAGTCAGCATTAGGGTTTTAAACCCTAAACTGAATTTTTCCTTTAATCAACATTAGGGTTTTAAACCCTAAACTGAACTTTTCCTTTAGTCAGTATTAGGGTTTTAAACCCTAAACTGAACTTTTTCCCTTCAGCCAGCATTAGGGTTTTAAACCCTAAACTGAGCTTTTCCATGCAATCAGCATTAGGGTTTTAAACCCTAAACTGAGCTTTTCCATGCAATCAGCATTAGGGTTTTAAACCCTAAACTGAATTTTTCCTTTAGTCAGCATTAGGGTTTTAAACCCTAAACTGAACTTTTTTCCATTCAGCCAGCATTAGGGTTTTAAACCCTAAACTGAGTTTTTCCATGCAATCAGCATTAGGGTTTTAAACCCTAAACTGAATTTTTCCTTTAGTCAGCATTAGGGTTTTAAACCCTAAACTGAACTTTTTTCCTTTAGTCAGCATTAGGGTTTTAAACCCTAAACTGAACTCTTTCCATTCAGCCAGCATTAGGGTTTTAAACCCTAAACTGAGCTTTTTCCATGCAATCAGCATTAGGGTTTTAAACCCTAAACTGAACTCTTTCCATTCAGCCAGCATTAGGGTTTTAAACCCGAAACTGAGCTTTTTCCATGCAATCAGCATTAGGGTTTTAAACCCTAAACTGAGCTTTTTCCATGCAATCAGCATTAGGGTTTTAAACCCTAAACTGAACTCTTTCCATTCAGCCAGCATTAGGGTTTTAAACCCTAAACTGAGCTTTTTCCATGCAATCAGCATTAGGGTTTTAAACCCTAAACTGAACTCTTTCCATTCAGCCAGCATTAGGGTTTTAAACCCGAAACTGAGCTTTTTCCATGCAATCAGCATTAGGGTTTTAAACCCTAAATTGAACCCTTTCCATTCAGCCAGCATTAGGGTTTTAAACCTTAAACTGAGCTTTTTCCATGCATGTCAGCATTAGGGTTTTAAACCATAAACTGAACTCTTTCCTTTAGTCAGCATTAGGGTTTTAAACCCTAAACTGAATTTTTCCCCAGTTGGTCAGTATTAGAGTTTCAACTCTAAACTGAACCTTTCCCCAGCTAGACGATGTCAGGGCTCCAACCCTGAACTGAGCATGCATATCCTCTTTCATCAATTTTATGAAATTCCTAGCGAATAATTCACGAAATTTCCTAGTGAAACTGTGGCAGAAAATTTCGTTCATTTGTTTTTCCCGCAGGTCTAACCTCGAGCCACACGGATCGAAACGACCCACAAGATGAGTCTCAACTCAGAATCTATGAAGAAAAAGAAAAAAGATGTCCCGAGACACCGGAGAAAATGGAAGGCGGATCGCTCCAAGATTTGATCAAGGTCCCGAGTTCTACCAACCCCGTCATATTCAGTATCGCAGAAATAAATAGGCGCCTCCAACTTGCAAGCATCAAGATTCAGATCGGAGTCTACAAGCAGAATCAGCTAAGACCCAAGATCAGGTCGCAAAAGAATCATAGATAGGAATCTTGTAACTAGCAGTTGACATGCATATAAGTGTTTAGTTCAGTTTCAATTTTCCTTTGGTTGTAATAAGGCGGTCAGTGACGCAGCAGTGACAACAGCAACAGCAGTAACAGCAAGCATTGCAATCCCATGGTAGTCCCAGCTGCCAAAATTTTCCCGAACTACATTGACCTGATTCCTGTTTAGCCCAGGATATGTAGGAAATCTTTGAAGCAAGATTCGGTCAGATCTTTCAAAAACATGCTTCGCACGGAGTAGTCCATAGGCAAAAATCGCTCATACACGCTCACTTTATCTTTTCACGAAAACTCTTCGTGTTTCCGAACAAAGAGGGGCAGCTGTGAGCACGTGATTTTTGCTTCACGCGACAATCGCTCCAAAAGAAATAAAAAATAATAACAATTGATCCTGTTGTACAATTTTTGGATTTTTACATGGCACTTTGTTAATTGTTTATGATTTTTTGCCCATTTTATTTTTATTAAAACAAGATACAAAAAATGTATGTGTCATGCATAATTTGAACCGTAATTCGGTTGTTAAACAGAAAATCATAAATAGGCATCTTTGTCCGTGATTTTGTTTTGTTTGATTTTACCTGTTTTAAAATATTTTAATGTGTGTGCAAATAATTGTATTAAGTTTTTATTTAATTTTAATTTGATTTACTTAGGTTTTGTTTTTAAATAAAGAAGAAAATAAAATAATAATAAAAAAAAATCTTTTTCGGACTTGGGCCAATTTTAAACAAATTGGCCCAAACAAACTCAGCCCAAAAACCAGGCTTGCCCGGTCCGTGACCTGCCTACCCCTAGCCATCCAAACGACACCGTTTAATCCAGTATGATCTGGGCCGTTGATCTCAGATTGATCAACGGCCAAGATCTCACACCCCATAACCCACTAATGAACCCGACCCGTTCCACCCGAACCAACCTTGACCCCTACTAAGCCAAACGACACCGTTCCACTTAAGCCCTTAGATCCAGACCGTAGATCTAGATTGATCTAACGGTTGAGATCAAGTCATCCACCCCGTATATAAACCCTTCCCCCTTCACCCCGCGCCCTAATCCAAACCCCCCTGCCTTAGTTCGTCTTCACCAGACCCCAACCCTCCAAACCCTAGCCGCCCCTGCATACCTTCGCCATGAAAGCCGGCGGCATGGACGTCGGTGACCCTACCCTTAACACCATAGATGCTCCTCACCGTCCTGAACCCAAATCCACCAACCACACACCTCGAATCCCATCCCACCTTCTCGAATCTTCATTTGAAGATTCGAGTCAAAACTCGATCTACCCCGATCTGCCCTAAATTCATACCAGGCAGTCCCCGGACCCCCCTCGTGACCAAACCATGCTTGGTTTGGTCCGAATCTAACCAGGGAAGCACGAATCCCGGATCTAATTTTTGGAACTTTAAAGGTCCTCGTCGATGGTCCGTGTCTTGTTCAAACCAAAATATTAAGGTCTAATGGACCTTAATCGAAGTGTTTCTCATCTGAGAAACACTTCGATTAAAGCCCATTCAGCCTTAAGAAAGGTCTGTCCGAATCCGAGTTAAGGCTTTTGATTTTTCGAGATTTGAGGTGAGTTTTGCTTTTCTTTGCTTATTTCTGTTAGTCCATGTTCGTTTAAAAGGTCTGTTCAGGTTTTGTTTTAATCTGTGTTTTGAGTTTTATCAACTGTTCCCGTCCACCTCGCCTGAACCTCTGTTGTTTGATTGAGTCCTTCTTCTAATTGTTCTGATAATTTGTATGTATGTATTTGTTGTGCAATTAATTGAATTTCAAATGTGAACTGACCAACTGATTCCTCCCATGTAATTTTGCTTAGTCAGTACAATTCGAATCATGTGTTCGATACTGTTAAATGTCTGATTTTGGTCTCGATTGTATGAGTTATAACTAGTATAGTCGAGTCGACATATGTCGTCAATTAGTTTCAGATGTTTGAACAATATACAAATTGATCTGCTTCTGTTAAGCATTGTATGAATCAGTTAGGAATTGAATTTAGCTACTTATAGTTGTTAATCTGAATCAGAAGTATAAAAGGATTGGTTTTGTTTAGTTGCAGTCAGAATTGGAGGGCATGTGCACTTGTGCACAACATGTGCACTTGTGCACAACATGTGCATAAAGGCCTTTGTTACATTTAAAATAGTTTGACAGCATATGCTGTCAGATATATTCTGCTGCCCATTACCCTGCTTTAGTTTAAGAAGTATTAAACCTTTTTTTTTTAAAAAAAAAGAGTAAGTCTTCCAGGGAATGTTGATGGGGGATTAATACTTAAATGGCTAAGTGGAACTGAAAAAGGAGAGCACATGGGAGGTATCTGATTGTCTAACAGGCTGTAAAAGGGTGGAATTTAAGCTATAAAGGGAAGAAGAATACACACAGGACAGGGAGAAGAGGGAGAGCAGGAGATAGAGATACAGAGGGAAATTGTTAACAGAGAGAGAGAGGGGATTGGGACTTGAACATTTGAGAGGAGATAGATCAGAGGAAAATACATCTGATATTAGAGGGGCAGACATAGGAGAGAAATAGAAGGGAGATACAGATGCACCTTGAGAGAGACACACACAAGGGAAGCTGAAACCAAACAGAATCAGTTTCTAAGTGAGAAAGAGAGTTTATTTTGGAAATCAGGAGGGGGATTTAGAAAAGAAATTCTTGTTCGACTGAAAAACACTACTCTTCCTCATCCTTTCGTGTCTGAAATCCAGCATCCAGTTTGTTTTTGTTTCTATTAGATTTTAGGATTTTCTTCTGAGTTTTGAAAAGATCAAACATCGAGTACTGTACCATCGGTTACTGCTTTGGTCTGTTGGTCTGGGGTTGTCATTGCTGCTGTATTGCTTTGTTGTTACTACCATTCTTGTGCTGCTGCTGCTGACTCTTCTGCTTCCACTTCTTCTTTGCATTTCAGTAACCAGGTACACATTACAAGTCCTATATTGGTGTAACTGTAACAGTCTGAAAGCATGAAATGAAAGTTGGAGAAGTTTAAATGTCTGTTGTAATAACTCATGGCATGTTGATTTCTTTCTATATAATTGATTAGTTTGTGAATTTCAATAGCAGGAAAAGATCAGTTGATGCTTAACTGAGTCCTAGTCTCTTGCGTCTTAGTTTATAGTTGTTTGTTGTTATGAGGTATGTAATTGTACAGTACACAGAATGTACGGATAATTGACATAGCGACTGACCAGATTCCTGTTAGCTATGATGACATGCATACGATAGAGTACTTCCATTTTTATACAATGATGTTCTGTTTTATTTTAGTTTCCTTTATCAGGACCCGCTAGGCAGTATATAGAAGCGCGTTCGAATCCCTATTAGTAATAACGCCTAGTAGTTAATTCTCTTAATCTAGCCTAAATAAGTCTAGTTAAATTCAATTCAAGAAATGTTTGGATGCAAGTATAGCATTTCGTCAGCTCGCATGTAGTCTCTTTGTCAAATTAAGTTATCTTCTGTTGAAGTATAATGTTCTCTCCACTTTGTAAATAATTAATCAGGAATTGACAAGGATCCGGATCAGGCCGAAGCATATAATTAAATTAACATATACCTTTCTTCTTCTCTTTTAAAAAAACGCAGTTAGAAATGTAGCCGCCTTAGTATATCCTTTCTAAAATAGAGACGAGCCTCACCAAATAAAAATGCAACATTGCGGGGCCCTCAATGATTAACCATAATAAATATCTAGCATTCAGGATAGACTGTTTAGCGAATTTCATGGTCTTCTCCAAAAAATAATAATGCGTTAAACTCTTTAGACGCGGCTCGATTAAATTACATTCTTAAACTTGGGTGCGCATTGATGTGACCCGAATCCAAATCTCAACGGAGTCGAAGTGTGTTTAACAATTACGGGTGCATTGATTGCGACGTAGTTCGAGATACATTTTCACGACGTTGCAATTCTATAAAAATAAATGATAATAATAAAAGCGGTTTAAACTTAATAAAAGCACATAAGTCATAACATGTATTTAAATCAGATATTTAGCCATTATAACAATTTAAGCGACCGTGCTAGAACCACGGGATTCGAGGGTGCCTAACACCTTCCCTCGGGTCAATAGAATTCCTTACTTAGAATTTCTGGTTCGCAGACTTCATTTGGAAAAGTCGAAAATTTCCTCGATTCGGGATTCAAGATAAACCGGTGACTTGGGACACCAAAAGACAAACCTTTCCCAAGTGGCGACTCTGAATTAAATAAATAATCTCATTTCGAATATTGTCACTTAAATTGGAAAAACTCCCCTCGCGCATTTAACCCTTCGGGGCGGGCGCGCAAAAAGGAGGTGTGACAATTACAAGGGAGTCGCGTTCGCGTAGAAGGAAAGTAAAGTTGAGGGGTGGCATGCATTTTTCATTGCGTTCACAAGAGCTAGACGACAATCGGGTTGCTTTGAGCGGATGGGCATCGTATTTGCCAATGGAATGTTGCATTCGCAACAGGAATGTCGCATTCGCATGAGAGGTTCTGGTAGCTGGGCAATTTTGTTCTTCGCGATGGCGTATCTATTTCCGTGATCATGATGTATAACACATGGCCAGATTATATAGTACTCTATTTTGAGTATTTGGTTCATTTTAACATATTTTGTGTTGTAGAGCTAGGTTTTGGGCGATTTTAGAGGTTAATTTCATGATTTGGATAAGGGTAGGTGTTTTTAACTTAGATTTGTCCATTATTCATGGTTCCATCTTTATTTATTATTAAATTAGTTATTTGAATTGGAGAAATGGGGATTTTTGTAAAAAGCCTTTCCTAAATTATAAAATGAGGATTTGAAAGTCATTTGAGTTCGGAATTGGATGACTTTAGTATGGTCGGACTCTTAGCAGAATTGGTATTCTGAATTTGTGGGTTTGGTCAGGTTCCGAGGTGCGATCCTAGAGTTGGCTTTTGATTTGACTTTTTATTTTTATTAAAGATTGAATCTTTATTTTTCAGAATTGCTTCCTATGATTTTTATTTATGATATTAAGTTATTTTGGCTAGATTCGAGCTGTCTGGAGTTGGATTTGCACGGGAAGGGCTTATTATTGGATTGATTTAGCTTGGATTGATAAATAAAAGATTGAATCTTTTATTTATGATATTAAGTTATCTTGTCTAACTTTGTGTGCGGAAACTACCCCTTAGGATTGGGTTTGATTGTACTATTTGAATCACGTGAAAGATGTGTACATGAGGTGATGAGTGTGGACACGAGCTTTTATGTGAAAATTTGATCGGTTTAGACTCTTAGGTTAATCATATGCATTTAAATGAAGTTGTTATCATTTGTTGTCAAGTTTATTCTTACATACTTTAATTGAAGTTGTCATTACACGTTCTAGTTCCCATTGCCGAGGTTGCTCTTACATGCATTTATTAGTAGTTATTGTTTTATGTCATTCTTTCCATTTTTTAGTAATTCTCTTGCATTTAGTCGTAGTTTCTATCTCATGCTATCTCTTGCACTGTTAAGCTTATGTTTCGCACTTGAATTGGAAGTTGCCATCTCATGGGGATACCTTCATTTGTTGAGTTGTTGAAGTTGTAGTGGTGAAAAATATTAACACATTGTGGTTGAAGTTGTTGATTATCGGGATATGTTTCCTTGTTGAGTTGTTTCTCATTCCATTTGTTGTTATTAAGATTCTTGTACATATTTTGGTTGAGTTGTGGGCTATGTTTTGTGGTAACGTTGGTATTGTGATTTGGCAATGTTATGGCATATAGGCACCTGTGGTGGGAGTTGATTATTGTGTTGTGATATTGATATGCATAGTGGCATAATGGTGGGTATTGAAACGCATGCGGCGAGATAAGATGGTATTTATACGCGTGTTGCTAGAAGGGAATTACTTGAAGCCACATGGTTAGAAAAGTGGAGGGCGGGGGAGGGCTAAAACGCTAGTAGCTATTTTGGAAAAATGTTTTCAGAATATATGCAAGGCTCACGCGGTGATATAAGAAAGATCGTGATTGTAAATATGAGGCGTGGTGCCTGGGTTGTGACTCTTATTGTACATTCTATGTTAAAAGAGATTGTTGATGGAACAATTATTGTTATTCCTTCATTTGCTTTACTTGAATTTGACGGTGTTTGATTTTTTGTTGTTCATATCATATGCTTGTTCCTATTGTCCTTTAATTCTTTAATACCCGTTGCTAGCCTTATATCATTATTGTCACAACCCAATTCCCACTATAGGTCGTGATGGTGTCCAATGTCCATTAGGCAAGCCAACGGTGAACTATCCATGTAATTATTCATTTTAATAATCTTAAAGTCGTTGATTTTATTTAATTAGGGAACAATTAATAGGTGATAAAAATAATGTAAAGCATGAAATAAATGAAAGAGTGAAGTAATGAATTCAGTATTCAAAAACCATGGAATGTATACTAGAATATCCAAAAACCCGGTATCACAAGTGCACAAGCAAACTAGTAGAATATACAAAACCTCTTATACTACTGTCCGGAATAAGATAGATAGAAAAACAAATACAACAAAAAAGAGACTCCAGGTGCAGCAGAACGGGGCATAGGGAGCATCTCACCACTAAGTCTCCGGGTAGCGGGGGTATGCGCCTGGATTGCCACCAGATGTACCATCCTTAGATCCTGCACGATTAGTGCGGAAGTGTAGCGTGAGTACATAAACAACATATTGATCGGCTCCAACCTTGAAGCACTATATAATAGCGAGGATTGGTCGATGCAGCTTTTATCCGAAAGGTCGAGATCGATATCCATGCATGTTGTTATCCATGCATGTTTCTATCTAATCTAGCTATGCATATTGCTTTTAATTGCACTTCTAACCATGCTTGGATTTGTTTCTATTCTACATTTAATGTTATTGATTGCTGAAAATAATCCAAGTACATTATTTTATAGGAGTTTTCTCAATTGATAAAAAGCACTAGGGTAGTGACTTCCACCTAGGTGGGGATCTAACAGTATCGAGAATTCAGGGCAAGCTTGTTATGATTGGGGTCATGATATAACCATCACACATAAGTACTCACTCTATACCTCTCGGTAGTTTGAGTGACTTTGCCCAATTTGGCTTTCTCAAGTCCAAATAGGTGTTCATGCAATACAAATGATATTGGCTCAAGTTGGGTATTACTATCTCTAGGTTTAACCCTTTAATTGGGGCTATCAATCTCTTGAATTCACCCCAATTCCTTGTTAGCCTAATTTTCCTCGACTTAGTCTCTCTTTATCAAGAAGGGTCTAAGTCATAAAGGCAGGAATCAGTATTTGCAACCACCAATTCTACAATTAAAGCATGAATCAAGCTAAATATCACTAACCCATAAACAATTAAGCCCTAAAATTCAAGACCCATTAAATACCCACACTAGGGTTGGGTCACAACCCTAGCTAATGGGTTTAGCTACTCATAATCAAGGTAGAATCAAAGATGGATATGAAATATAAGCCATAAAAGTTGATTACAAGAACAAAATCTAAGAATATAAGCTAAAACTACTCTAAATGGTAAAGTACGGCTATTCACGAGCTAACTCATACAAAATATAACCTAAAAATGTAAAAAAGATCTATTTAAACACAACAGAAATTACTGGGAAAAAATACCCCTACGGAGGTTCCGCTGTCAGCGAAATACTGGGCGCCTCAACGCGTGAACTTTCGCGGTCGCGCAATAACAAGCGTGAACCACGTTTCTTCAATTTTGGACTTGGACTGGTCTAGGTTTCGCGGACAGTGCAAAGTCTACCGTGTCCACGTTGGCTACAATCACGAACTCATAAAATGTTCATGGACCATCCTCATTTAGGTTCCACTAGCCAAGTCTTTGAACCACTTTCACGCCCTCGACAGAATTTGCACCGCGATAGCGCCAATGGTTTCGCGTCCGCGCTTTTGTGATGCGGTCAGCGGCAGTGTTAGCACTTGGCTGCAGCTTCTCTGAACATCACTTTTGCTATAGCATATTTTTAATCGCCTCATCAGAGGGTCTTACGCGACCGCGTAATAATAACACTGATAGCGCTCCAGTTCCATTCTTTGGTCTTGTGCAAGTTCAACTCCTTTATGAGTTCATTTTGGTTTCTTTGCCTCATTTCGACCAAAACCTGCAAGTAAGCACCTTAAGTTAGTTTTTGGGAATACTTTTACAAATTTTTTATCCAAAACCTAAGCAAAGGAGAGCATAAAATAGGCTAAAATCCATAGGTATCAACTCCTCCAAACTTAAGCTTTTGCTTGTCCTCAAGCAAACAAAATAATTCCCACCTCCACAAGACAAAAGAAAGGAAAATTTCAGATGTCCTAAGGTGAATTCATCAAGCATCAATTGGAACTAACAATTACCCTCAATACAAATGCATTATCAACAATGCACAACCTTTTTAGTACCATAGTTCTAGTACGATACAAAAGCATCAAGGGTTGACTGAATTCACCAAGGAAGCTTGCTCTATTATGTAGGTCATTGTGGAACCCAAACTCTTTCTCCTCTACTCTCCATAACCAAATCTCACTTAATAATTGAAGCACTCAAAACAAGGATTGTGAAGAAGCACACTCATCTCTCACAAGGGAATGTCACAAGTCCGTCTTCAAGTATCATAAGCTTGACCCTTATGTGAATCACCGCTAATGTAAGCTCACTCAACTCGAGATCCTATAGGGCTTTTGCGGGAATGTAATGAAGGCTTTTGGATCAAGGTAGGATAAATTGGTCTATGAAGATTTTATCTTTACTTAAGCACTTCATTTTCTTATTTCGGCTTACACTTTCTTGACTCTTTGAGTCATTTTCTTCGGCCTTAGGGGAACTAGAGAGACACATTGTCACTCTTTCTTGTTCATGACAATTATTTTTCTCCTTTTCTAATCATTCCAAGACTTTCATCATTGTTTTCATTAATTCCCTTCATTTTTCATATTATTCACTTTCTTTTTGACTTTTTGGCTTTTCTTTCTTTTCTTTTGCCTTCCCTTTTCTTCATTTTGTACCTTTTATCACTTTCACATTCCTCGTCTCTCCCCCCAAACTTATGTGTTTGCCAATTGTGCTAAGGAAAGATCGGGTGCCAAGAGAGGGTCATTTTAAAATGGATAAAAGCTTGTATCATGGTTATTGAAAGAATAAGGGCTTCTGCTCAATAGGGTTGTCTAGGGATATCATATTTTGTGGGATATGGATGCTTTCAAGTTTCTGGTTGGATTAAGGAGAGCCTATATTTATTTCTCAAGTCGAGCTACACTTAGAATTTCGCCTAGACAAACATTCAGGGCAAGTTCTAGACTTATTGGAACAGGACTTGGACTTTCAAATCAATACCTCACCTCACAAGCTGTTGGATTGCTAAGAGAATAGAGTCGAGGGGCCACAACAACCCTATCTAAGATTGAGAAACACAAATGCCTCCAAGAAGCCACTCAGTGATTGATTAGTCAACACAAGAGTCTAAAGGTCACAACTAGAACTATTCTTTGCCAATCAACTTGTATTTAACCATAAGGTCAAAGGTAAATGTGCTATGCCCAAGTGAAGCTTGCCTGAGACACTTTTATTCATTACTACTATTTACACAAAAATACAAAGAAAACAGACTCAAACCCTTAAGAAGATTGTCATGCCATCCATCATCGGGAAGAGCCCTCGGTTCACACAAATTTCACCTTTGGAAAGAATCGTGTAATTAAGAAAACCAAAGGCTCATTGATCACGAAAACTTGTAAAAATAGAAGCTACAAATTGAAAAAGAAACTACTCAATGAAATACAAAGCTACACTATTAAGGAAAATTTCAAAAGAAGTTATAAAGTAAAATACGAAAATTAAACTGAATATGTACAATAGGGGTTATATATAAAAGGGGAATGAATATATACATGTAAAGGTAACTTTATGTACATACCAAAAGTAAAAAAAAAGTATGAAAATAAAGTATGATAAGTAGAGAATAAAGAAAAATATAGTATCAAGGTTATTACAGGCCAATTATCCAAATCATCATCAAAATAGGGTCACCCCCCTCCCCCAAATAAAAATTAGCATTGTCCTCAATGCTAACAACAAAAATAGAATAGGGGAAGGGTAGAGTGTAAAGAAAACCCCCTATGATGCCTCTGTGTATCAGCATGGGGTCACTGGTTGGGTCCTGTGGCTGGCATGAGTCATCTCTCTCGGGGTCCTCCTGCTCAATCTCCAAACCCTCAGTTTGGGGGATTATCACTCTTCTCATGGGCTCTCTGTCAGCCTCTTGCTCTGGTGCCTATGCTACCTGAGCTGCTGGAACTTGCTCCGCCAAGAGTAAGTCCAGTGGGATGTCTCCAGCTGATGTAATCTTCTCTACCTCCTTCCTCAGCAGCTTTACTAACTCCTTTGAGGCCAGAGTCTTCTTCATTTTCTTTGTTTGTTTGCCCAGGTCCTTGATTATTTTTCCTTGTGTATCTAAAGTGGCCATGATAAGCTTTTGGTTGTCCAGGAGCTTCTTCTGGTGGTCTATAAGCTCCTTTAGTGATTCCTCCACTGAAGCAGGCACCTAAGGCTGTGTTGGAGTTGCCTGAGCTGTGACTGCACTGGATAAGACAGATAGCTTTGATGTAGCTACCTGCATCCAGTTGTTGATGTTGGATAAAGCCTGGATAACCCACAGCGTAGTCAGAGGGTAAGCTGAGTTGGAGGGCATAGACAATGGGAATGTGATAGAAGGGCAGGATGATGGAAGTGGCATAGCAGCAAAAGAACCTTCAGCTATGGAAGGCTCGGAACTAGTGGCCACCACCTATGGCTCTTCAGACTGGCCAGTGGAAGTGGTGGCTTTGCCATTGGACTTGGGGTTGTCCAGACCCTGAAGTCTATACCAGGAAAATGGCCTCTTTGGCTTCACTTTGATGTCAAAGTCCCTTCCTTATTCCTGGTCCTCTAGGTACATGGTGAGGAAGTTTGGGAAGGCATATGAGCTCTCATCTTTGCCAACCGATCTGGTAATCACCCTGGCCCTAATATTCTCGGTGTTGATTGGGTACCCCGCCATGATAGCCCCCGCAATAATAGTCAGGAAACCGGCATATCATTGTCATGTGTAGTAGGGTCTAACCGACTGCACACAAAAGTAGACCACCCCTTCACTTCGAAGCTCAGAGTGTTCCTGTAGATCAGGACCCCAGGTGTCAGCCAAGTTGGAGTAGTCCCAAGAATAGCAATCATTGATGCAAGCCAAGGGCAGGCTAACTCATCCATAGCCACCTTCTCCAGATAAAGGGACCCATCCCCATCATTAAACCCATCATAGTCATTTAAAGTCTTGCCATCAAACATAATCTTCAAGTTGCGGACTTTGGTAAAAAATGTGCCATTTTCGATGTGGGCGACATTTGCATAGAATTCCTTGACCAAAAATTCATTGGCCTCCGGTAAGTTGTTGGTGAAGAACTTCCACCCAACTTTCTCGTTGAAGTGCCTCTTGACATTAGGGTTGTGGGGTAGCAGATCTCGCCCAATGACACCCTCTCAATTGTAAGTGACCTTTGAGGCCACCAATCCCGAAACTTATGGTAGCCTTTCTCACTCACAAACCGGTCTTGCCATACCACAAGGTTCCTTAATCTCACCAACCCCCCTGTCTGGGTGTCACCACCCCTCCCGTTGTTTGGGATCTCAGCATCAACGTTAATAGGATCCGCTGGCGAGGCCAAAGTTGTAGCAGGTGGGAAAGCTGATGCTGAAGCCTCACAACTTTCCTCTGAGCCATCAGATGACTCAAAATAAGTAGAGGGTATAGGCTCGTCTCGCAACTAGAATTTCCCTTGAAAGTTTGCGGGAACATGGGTTGGCACCGAGTCCCCATCCAAAACTTCGCGGGAAAGGACATATTCACCACCGTCAGAATGGGATGTGGCTTTGTGCGCATCTTTGAGTGTAGTTCTCATTTTACCAATTGATTTTTTCAAGGCGAGGGGTAATTTGGTCTTCCCTCTACCCCGACCCTGGGAGGACTCTACTCTCCCTTTTTGTTTAGCACTTGCGCCTCTGGATCAGACCATTGTCTGCCTCCACAATTAGTGAAATCTCATTAGTATTGATATTCAAGCGAGTATCAGATGGAGCAAATAAATGGTTACAATATTTACAACATAGTGGACCGCTGTGAGCGGAAAAAGGTACGCAGACGCGGAGTGGATACCGTTGTCCGCGAAAATTGGGTCGCGACCATGAGAGACTAGGGTTCAGACTACCCAGTCTCTGAAGCTTGACCACCGCTCACAGCGAAATTTTGGGCATGACCACGAAAGCTACACCGCTGTCCACGTAAAAACGAACGCGGCCGCGGGCCCAACTTATCAATTCTCTGAGCTCAAAATCCGCGGTCCACAAAAAAAGAAGTGCGGATGCCTAATGCAGGTCGTTGACCGCAAAAATTCCACTGTTGACCGCGAAATTGCAAACCATTTTTAGCTCTTCACTTCATATGAAAGTTGACCGCAGAATTAAGGTTGCGGCCTTGGAATTCAAAAAGACACGGGTACTGACCAACGAGATATCACCTAGGGTTTTCACTTAGCATACAAATTAGGCAATTAAGTGGTAAAATGAACAACCCCATCCCTATTAGGCATTAAAATCAATTACCCAACCAGTTTTATCTTCAATTAAGCATAATTTTGATTCTTGGCTTGTATTAACCCTAACTAAAATAAAATTGAAACTATCTCGAAAGAAAAAAAAAATAAGAGCTAAAATTAAGACAAAAAAATTGAGCATGCCAGTTGTTTAATTTGTTGTAGAAATTACTCTTGCCTAATGAGATGGAGTCTTGATGCAACAAGAAGTAGATAAACAGTGCAACAAGGGTTTTGAGAGCTGAGGGCGTGAAAATTGTAAAAGGATGAGGGCCCTTCTATTTATACTAAAACACTGAGGGCCCACACCGACTTACCTGGCGCGGCCGCGGAATTCCACCGCGGTCCATGCTTTTGGCTATTTTGAAGAGCTGCAGATTCAATAACACCATTGAGAGCGGAAAAGTTGGCACGACCGCGAAACAAGTTCGCTCACCACAAAATTTCCACCGCGGACGCGGTTGAAACTTCAGAGAGGTTACATTTTGGACATTTCAAGTCTGCGTCTACTAAAGAATCATGCCCCCGCAAAAAAAGCTTTCGTTGACCACGAAATATTTAGCGCGGCCAGCAGTCCAATTACACACTTATCCAAATTTTTCTATATTAGTCCTGTACTGCATCAATAATTCCTACACAAATCTCACAACCAATTAGATCAAAAGAGCCTAATCTAAGAAGGAAAATGAAAAAGAAAGAAAAATCATTTTGGTTGCCTCCCAAGAAGCGTCTGATTTAACATCGCGGCACGACGTATGTTACCATCATTATTTGAAATTGATCAAGGCCACCACGTGGCTATCATCAAATTTTCCCAGATAGTGTTCGACTCGGTGCCTATTAACTCTAAAAAATTCACCATTTTTATTTTTCAAATCAAGAGCGCCAAATGGAGTTACATGTACCACTTCAAAAGAGCCACTCCATTTTGACTTGAGCTTTCCCGGAAACAGTCATAACCGAGAGTTGAATAAAAGAACCAAGTCACCTTCCTTGAATTCCTTGCTCCGAGCATACTTGTCATGTAAGTACTTCATCTTGCCCTTATACAAGGACGAGCTAGAATAGGCATGAAACCGGAACTCATCTAGTTCATTGAGTTGATCTACCTGGAGATTTACTGCAACACCCCACTCAAGATTTAACCGCTTCAAGGCCCACATGGCCTTATGCTCTAACTCAACTGGAAGATGGCATGCTTTCCTAAATACCAACCGGTATGGAGACATACCAATTGGAGTCTTGTAAGCATTCATGTAAGCCCACAAAGTACTATCCAGATTCCTTGACCAATCAGTCCTATTTGCATTGACAGTTTTTGACAATATGCTCTTTATCTCCCTGTTGGATACCTCAACATGTCCACTAGTCTGAGGATGATAAGGGGTTGATACCTTGTGATAGACACCATACTTTTCAAGCAAAGTGTCAAATGCCCTATTGCATAAATGAGAACCCTCATCACTGATGATTGCCCGAGGAGTGCCAAACCGTGTGAAGATATTTTTCTTGAGAAATGCCACCACACTCTAGGCTTCATTGTTGGGCAAAGCCACAGCTTCAACCCATTTGGAAACATAATCAACAGCAATCAGAATGTAAGTGTTACCACATAAACTCACAAATGGTCCCATGAAGTCAATGCCCCACACGTCAAAAATTTCAATATCAAGAATAGTAGTGAAAGGCATTTCATCCTTCTTGGAAATTCCACTAGCTCTCTGACACTCATCACATCTCTTTACAAGCTCACTAGCATCTTTATACAGAGTAGGCCAATAAAATCTACAGCTAAGAACCTTTGAAGCAGTTCTCGCCCCTCCATGATGACCATCTTAGGGCGAGGAATGGCAAGCATCAAGAATACTCATTTGCTCCTCTTCCAGAACACATCTCAGATCATACCATCATTACAAATCTTGAAAAGATATGGCTCATCCCAGTAATAATCCAAGCTGTCCCGTTTAAGATTCTTCCTTTGGTTCGAAGAGAGCTCACTCAGGATAATACCGGTCATAAGAAAATTACCCATATCGGCGAACCAAGGCATACTATTCAAAGATACTGAGAGGAGTTGTTCATCCGGAAATAAATCATTAATTTCGAGACCATCTTTGGGTATCCTCCTCTTCCATGCAGGACAAGTGGTCCGCCACTTTATTTTCACTTCCTTTCCGATCAATAATCTCGAGGTCAAATTCTTGAAGCAACAAAACCCATCTTATCAATCTAGCTCTAGAGTCCTTTTTGGTCACCAAGTAACGGAGTGCCGCATGATTAGTATGAACAATCACTTTGGCACCCATGAGATAAGATCTAAAATTTTCCTTGGCAAACACAATTGCTATCAACTCTTTCTCCATCACCGTATAATTAACCTGGGCATCATAGTTTTACTTGCATAGTACACCGGATGAAACATCTTGTTCATCCTTTTCCCCAAGACCGCTCCTACCGCAACGTCACTAGCATCATGTATAAGCTCAAATGGCAAGCTCCAATTGGGTGCGGTGATGATGGGAGTGGTAGTCGATATATACTTGAGAAGCTCAAAGGCTTTCATGAAATCATCATTGAACACAAACTTTGAATCCTTTTCCAACAATTTACATAAGGGATTCACCACCTTTGAGAAGTCCTTGATGAACCTTCAGTAGAACCCCGCATGCCCAAGAAAGCTCCTCACTCCTTTGACGGAAGTAGGAGGAGGGAGTTTTGAAATCACTTCAATCTTCGCTTTGTCCACTTCGATACCATAAAGTGGCACTTTTCCCAATTAAGCACTAGGTTGGTCTCTTCACATAGTGCCAACACTTTGTCAAGATTATTCAAGCATTCTTCAAAGGAGACACCACAACACTAAAATCATCCATGAACACTTCCAGGAATTCCTCCACCATGTCCGTAAATATAGCCACCATACACCGCTAAAATGTAGTCGGTGCATTATACAAACCAAACAGCATCCGTAAGAATGCAAAGGCGCCATACGGACATGTGAAGGTGATTTTCTCTTAGTCCTCCGATGCAATCAAAATTTAGTTGTAACCTGAGTACCCATCCAAAAAGCAATAGTAGGAATGCTCGGCAAGTCTATCCAACATTTGGTCAAGAAAGGGCAATGGAAAATGATCTTTGTGGGTCACTGTGTTCAGCTTTCGGTAATCGATGCATACCCTCCAACTGGTGACAGTCCTAGTGGGGATCAATTCATTTTGCTCATTTGTGACCATAGTCATACCCCTTTCTTCGGCACACATTGTACCGGCGAAGTCCGTGAACTATCCGAAATGGGTTACACAACCCCTGCATCTAGCCACTTGATAACTTCCTTCTTAACGACCTATTAGCCCCGTTTAACCTCCTTTGATATTCCATGAAAGGTTTGGCATCATCCTTAAGTATAATCTTTTGCATGCAAAAGGTAGGGCTTATCCCCTTAATATCAGCTAGAGTCCATCCAATTGCCTTCTTCCTTCTTTAAAGCACCTCAAGGGTCATATCTGCTTGCACGTTAGTTAAGCACGAAGAAAGAATAATATGAAAAGTTGAACAAGGCCCCAAGAATTCATACCTGAGGTGTGAAGGCAAAGGCTTCAACTCCAATACGGGAGGTTCCTCCATTCAGGGTTTTGTTGGTGGAGTCTTTCTGTTCTCAAGATCCAAGGAGAGTTTACGGGGCTCATATGTGTAAGAACTCATTCTTTGCAAAGCATTGACATACTCCACCAAGCCTTCATCCTCAGTCACATCATGGTTCAACAATACAGATTCCAAAGGGTCCTCCACATTTATCACAACACTTGTGTCTTCAACAATCACCTCAGTCACAAGATCAACAAAGGAACAAACTTCGTTGCTATTGGGCCGCCTCATTATTTGCAGACGTGGAACATAACTTTTTCATCATCCACCCAAAAGGTGAGCTCCCCTGCTTACACATCAACAAAAGCTTTCCCTGTAGCTAGGAAAGGTCTCCCCAATATAATCGGCACCTCATAGTCAACCTCGCAGTCCAGAATCACAAATCTGCAGGAAGTATGAACTCGTCGACCAGCACAAGAACATCATCAATAATACCAAGCGGCCTCTTCATTGTTCGATCCGCCATTTGCAATCTCATTGAAGTAGCTCTCGGTTGACCAATACCCAAAGTTTTGAATATAGAGCAAGGCATCAAATTTATACTTGCTCCCAAATCACACAAGGCCTTTGCAAAATCCGCACTCCCAATGGTACATGGAATGGTAAATGCGCTAGGATATTCAAGCTTGGAACCATCGAGTGTACAATGACACTCACTTGATGAGTCATTTTGATGGTCTCACAATCCATAGATCTTTTTTTAGTTACCAAATCTTTCATAAACTTTGCATAACCCAGCATTTGCTCAAGAGCTTCCACCAAGGGCACATTGATCGACAAATTTTTCATCATCTCAATAAACTTCTTGAATTGGTTTTCATTCTTTTGCTTTGTAAGTCTTTGAGGGTAAGGTGGAGTAGGCCTTGGCAAAGGAGCGTTGGCTTTAGGCATTACCATTTTCGGTATGTCTATCACGTGTTCCCTAGACGGGTTCATGTCATTTTGAGTCTCCTCCTCATTGTGATGAATATCAATTCGCACCTCACCATTCAAATTCTCTTCACTCACTTGCTCATTAACTATTGGATTATAGTTATTTTGCACTTCAACATCATCACTCACAACCTTTTTTTTTCTTGGAGGTACTTGCTTCACCACCTCTACCGTTCCTTGTGGTCACCGCCATTGCATGGATGGTATTGTTCCTACCCTTCAGGTTTACTACCATGTCACTAGGTAGTGCCCCTTAGGGCGAGTGTTCAAAGCTTGCGAACTCTGGCCAAGTTGGACCTACAAGTTGCGGATCAAAGTATTATGGGATGCCAATTGGGTATCAAAGTCGGTGTTTTTCTTCATTATTTGCTCAAACATTGACTCAATCCATCCCATCTCATTGTTTGACGAGATAGGGCCTTGAGACAGAAATGGAGGCGGGTTGTTTGGTTGTTGATACATCGGAGGCCTCTGAAAGCCCGGACCCCGATTCCCTGGTTACCGTTATTCCAACCCCCTTAGTTATTGTTGCCACCCCAATTGTTATTGCCACTGCAATTCTGGTTGTTGTTCCCCTAATTGTTTGAGTTGTTGTTGTTATTGTTTCAATTTTCTTTGGACCTTGTTGCCCCAATTCTGATTATTCCCTTGCGATCTCCATTGTTGATTTGGAGCATTACCCCATTTTCCTTGATAGTTGCTGGCATACAAAACTTCCTCACTTTGATCATCATACGAGTCATCTTGGTTGTAGCCACTTCCACCTTGCTCATATTGATCTTGACTGTTTTGCATTTGTTGACCACGCTGTCTTCTCTTGTTTACCAATAGATTAACCCCTTCCATTGCACGTACTTGTTTTGGTCCCTGAATCTGCTGAAGTTGTGCTTTGTCTAACTGGTTCATGGTTGTTGTCAACTCAGCTATGGCTTGTCCGTGGTCTTGAAGTTCCTTATGAAGATTTATGACATGAGGGTCCCCCTAAGGAATATTTTCTCGACTCTGCCAGGCTGAAGAAGTGTTAGCCATCTCATAAAGAATGTCACAGGCCTCGGCATAAGGCAGCTTCATAAAATTACCCCCTGTGTTTACCACACATTGATTGGTCGTGTTTATACCTAGATAAAATGTATGTTGGATCATTGCTTCAGTAATATCATTGTTAGGGCATTCCTTGACCATAGTTTTATAGCTATCCCAGATTTCACGAAGGGGTTCATTTGGCTCCTATTTAAAAGCTAAGATCTCATCCCTTAATGCAACCATATGTCTTGGTGAGAAACACTTGGCTATAAACTTGTCGGCCAACTCATCCCACATGGTGATGGAATGGTTGGGGAGTCGTTTGATCCAGTCCAAAGCTTTCCCTCTAAGTGAAAAAGGGAACAATCTTAGTCTCAATGCATCTTCCGACACATTTGTCTGTTTGCTTCCCCATCAGGTATCCACAAAGCCCTTTAGATGTTTATATGCATTCTGATGGGGAGCACTTGTGAAGTACCCTCTTTGCTCCAATAAGGACAATATGACAGTAGTAATCTGGAAATTGCCCACCCAAATCTGGGGTGGGACAATTGCACTTTCATAACCTTCATTTGGAAGCACCCGAGGAGCTGCTCGTAGAGGAGCCGGGGGAGGGTCTGGAATGTTTTCACTGGCCTGGCGGCCTCTCCTTTGATCTTGAGGTACTAGAGGCACCTCATATTCAACATTATCATCTACATCCTCCACCAGGAGAACATTTCCGAGAGGATCATTATTTTCCATTTTGTACCTGAATCGATTAACTCACACAAGTTAGTAAAATAGAAGGAAAGAAAAACAAGACACATAACTAGTCAGATAGATAGCCAAAACCGTTTAACTCCCCGGCAACGATGCCAAAAAGTGATCGGCTCCAACCCTGCACCACTATATAATGGCGAGGAGTGGTCGATGCAGCTTTTACCCGAAAGGTCGGGATCGATATCCACATCGAGTTAATATTGGTTGGGAGTTGGGTTTCTATCTAATCTAGCTATGCGTGTTGCTTTTAATTGCACTTATAACCATGCTTGGATTTGTTTCTATTCTATGTTTAATGATATTGATTGATGAAAATAATCTAAGTACAATGTTTTTGTAGGAGTTTTCTCAATTGATAAAAAGCACTAGGATAGTGACTTCCACCTAGGTGGGTATCTAACCGGTATCGAGAATTCAGAGCAAGCTTGTTATGATTGGAGTCGTGATATAACCATCACACATAAGTACTCACTCTATAACTCTCGGTAGTTTGAGTGACTTTGCCCAATTTGGCTTTCTCAAGTCCAAATGGGTGTTCATGCAATACGAATGATATTGGCTCAAGTCGGGTATTACTATCTCTAGGTTTAACCCTTTAATTGGGGATATCAATCTCTTGAATGCACCTTAATTCCTTGTTAGCCTAATTTTCCTAGACTTAGTCTCTCTTTCTCAAGAAGAGTCTAACTCATAAAGGCACGAATCAATGTTTGCAACCACCAATTCTACAATTAAAGCATGAATCAAGCTAAATATCACTAACCCATAAACAATTAAGCCCTAAAATTCAAAACCCATTAAATACCAACACTAGGGTTGGGTCACAACCCTAGATAATGGGTTTAGCTACTCAAAATCAAGGTAGAAATCAAAGATGGAGATGAATTATAATCCATAAAAGTTGATTACAAGAACAAAATCTAAGAATATAAACAAAAGCTACTCTAAAATTACTCTAAATGGTAAAGTACGGCTGTTTACGAGCTCACTCATACAAAATATAACCTAAAAATGTTAAAAAGATCTATTTATACCCAACGAAAATTACTGGAAAAAAATACCCCTACGAAGGTTCCGCTGTCAGCGGAATACTGGGTGCCTCAGCGCATGGACTTTCGTGGCCACGCGATAACAAGCACGGACCACATTTCTTCGATATTGCACTTGGACTGGGCTAGGTTTCGTGGACAGCATAAATCTACCACGTATGCATTAGCTTCTATTGCGGCCATGTAAAATGTCTGCGGACCGCGTTCCTCTCTTAGGTTCCGCTAGCAAAGTATCTGAACCTCTTTCACGCCCTCAGCAAAATTTGCACCGCGGCAACGCCAATGGATTCACGGCTACGCTTTTGTAGACGGTCAGCGGCAGTGTTAGCACTTGACTATAGTTTCTCTCAACATCACTTTCGCTATAGCATATTTTTAATCGCCTCATCGGAGGGTCTTACACGACCGCATAATAATAACGCTGACAGTGCTCCAGTTCCATTCTTTGGGCTTGTGCAAATTCAACTCCGTTATGAGTTCATTTTGGCTTCTTTGCATCATTTTGACCAAAACTTGCAAGTAAGCACCTTAAGTTAGTTTTCGGGAATACTTTTACACATTTTCATCCAAAACCTAAGCAAAGGAGATCATAAGATAGGCTAAAAGCCATAGTTATCACATATACCCACTAGATATCTAGTCTAACCTCGAAGAAGCAGTGGCAAGGGGTCGACATCGACACTTACTAAGGGTCAAAATATAAAATATAGAAATCATAAGTAGGCATGAAATACAACAATAATAGTGAGGTAAGAAACAAAAATTTATAATTCTTAAACATAATATTACTTTAAAGTCTCCAACTATCACATGCCAAGTATTTGACACATAAGAACCACCAAGTAATTTCCTAATCTTTGATCAAGAAGAAATATCAAGTATAATCGGTCTCCGAGCAATATCACGCACGATTTATGCCAAGGTCGTACGGCCTGATCCAGAATAGTGTGTACACAACCAAGGGTCGAACGGTGCGAATCATAGACGCATATAAATTACTGACGAGATGTTTGGCCAAATCCACAGGAAGAGAGAATACTCTACGAACTTCGATTAATGGCTACTACATAAGAATAATACTCAAAGAAGGCGTAATCTCCTCTAACAGTTAAGTAAACCGCCAAACCTCAAAGTAATGAAACTCAGTCTTTATAAATCATTTATCCAATTTCCATTATAATTTAAGTAATTAAACTAACATGTTGGGTGTGAATAATACAAGTAATAGATGGTAGAGTCCTAAAACTACCCAGATATAAGCACAATTTTAGCTACGTGCGGACTCTCGTCACATCAAGCGCACGTAGCACCAACAATTATTAGCAAACAACCATTTATAGCACCTACGTGGATAATTCCCTATTACATGGTTATGCAAGAGACTTATCTCGTTCCAAGTTTCTCTCCCCGGTCCACAATGCACACTAAACTCTTCAAGTCGGTGCCACGCAATCCGAAACTAGCCTAATGTAGTACAAACCAATCAATATATACTCAAAAGTTTATAATTTCACTATTAGAGTAATTATCCAACCTAAATTGAAAGGTTCCTAAAATACACCTCGGGCATATGTGCCCTGATTCTGGAAATTTTTATAAATAAATGTTACACATAACCTCACAAATAGAAATATATAATTTCTACTCAATTTCATTATCATATTCGTCGTCTAATTTTATTTTTATCAAAGCTTAGGTTTTATTTTCAACAAATTCCTATAATTTCCCTAATTTACAAGTTAAAATCTATCAAACATCCATGTATTAAACTCACATTAAGTAGTAATTACTTACCATGCAATGGTAGGTGAAAAATCCCTCTCCAAGAGCTCCAAAGTTGGATAACCCAAAGTGAAATAAGAGAAAATGAACCCAAGTCCCGATTTAAAACAAGTCACTGCCCAGTTGACCTTTCTTCGCAATAGCGGAAGAAGCCTCGCAATTGCGAAGGAAAAGTCGGCCCAGGCCCTAAAAACATTCATCGCAAATGCGAGGCAGTCTCGCGATCATGAAGGCTTGCCCAGCCTAGGCTTCGCGAATGCGGTTAGCCCTTCGCGACCGTGAAGAGCAAAGGTGGCTGACCTCCCCCCCCCCCAGGCCTTTTATTCTACGCAAATACGGGCTTGTCTACGCAAAATGTGTAGACTACCGGTCCTAGACCTTCGTGAACATGACCCCTTGATCACGAACACGAAGGGAAAAATGCCTAGCCCCCAATTCGTTCTTTGCGATCGCAACTCCACCTTCGTGTTCGAGAAGAAAGAAACTAGAACAAGCAATAGCAGATTTTAAAACTTAGCTCCGGGTGGTCCAAAATGCACCCGAGCCACCTGGGACCCGGTCCAATTGCACTAACAAGTCCATAAACAAAATATAGACCTGCTCAAATTCTCGAAACATGCAAAACAACACCAAAACGAAAAATCGCACCCAAAAACCAAATTGAATCAACTTATGAACTTCAAACTTTTCAACTAGCTCTGAACGCGTTGAATCTTACTTAGACAACTCGGAATGACACCAAATTTTGTGTACAAGTCATAAATCACCATACGGACCTAATCCCAGACTTCGAATCCCAAATGGAACTCGATAACAATGAAGTCTACATCAAACCAAATTTAAAGGACTTGAAAACATTAATGCGCCAACTTTCAACATTTAGCGCTAAAATGCTTCCAGATCACCTGAAACCCAATACAAACACATGCCTAAGTCCAAAATCATCATACCAACCTATTGGAACCATCAAATCCCAATTTCGAGGTCATTTACTCAAAATGTTGACTCAAGCCAAACTTGGTCATCTTAGGCCACTATTAAGGAAATAAGTATTCCGATTTCAACCAAAACCCTTACAAACCCAAACCAACCATCCCCGAAAGTCATAAAATAGTAAAGGTATACGAGGGGTTTTAATTTGGGGAATGGGGATCTAGAAAGCAAAACAACCAGTCGGTTCATTACATTCTCCACTTCTTAAGCAAACATTCGCCCTCGAACGGGTCTAGAATCATACCTGTAGTGCCGAATAAGTGTGGATATTTGCTCTGCATGTAGACCTCGATCTTCCAAGTCGCCTCCTGGGCTAGTTGACCCCTCCGCTAGAGCTTTATCGCAGAAATCTTCTTAGACATCAAGTGGCGATCCTACCTGTCAACAATGGCAACTGGCTCCTTCTCATAGCCCAAGCTCTTATCTAGCTGAACCATGATATAATCTAACACATGCAACCTGTCGGCATGATACATCGGAAGCATAGACACATGGAAAATCGGATGAAATCCCGATAGACTAGGAGGCAAAGCAAGCCCATAAGCTACCTCCCCAACTCGCCTCAACACGTCAAATAGGCCAATAAACCTTGGGCTCATCTTCCCTTCTTCCTGAACCTCATGATTCCATTCATCGGTGAGACTTTCAAGATAACCTTCTCGCCCACTAAAAATGATAAATCACACGCCTTCTGATCCGTGTCACACCTCCTTTTTACCTACACCCGCAAGGGCATAAGGGAGTTTTTTTTTAACTTAAAGTGACAATCGAAACGGGTATCATTTATTATTAAAAATTCAGAGTTGCCACTTGGGATAATTTATGGTGTCTCAAGTCACCGGTTCAAATCCCAAATCGAGGAAAAGATTGACTCTGTTTTACAGTCTGCGAACACAGAAATCCGGGTAAGGAATTCTGTTAACCCGGGAGAAGGTGTTAGGCATTTTCGAGTTCCGTGGTTCTAGCACGGTCGCTCAACTGTTATAATTGGCATATTATCTGATTTTAGTACATGTTTAAACTTATGTGCAAATTTTTACTTAAACCATTTTTATTCATTTTTTAAAGAAAATTGCAACGTTATTAAAACACGTTTCGAACCACGTCACATAAATGCACCCATGATTTTGACATATTTTAACATCGTTGAGATTTGGATTTGGGTCACATAAATGCGCACCCGAATTTAAGAATGTAATATTATTAAACTAACGCGCCTAAAGCAATTACGAATTTGCAACTTTGCGAGTACCATGGAAAATTCGCTAAATCGCGCGCCTTGATTTCTAAAAAAAATAAACAAGTTAATTAAACGAGGGCCGTGCATTTAAGACTTTTGTTTGTCACAGCACACCTCGAATTTCCATACAAAATGTGTGCCAAGAAACCAATAACGAGCATCACCAAGCGAAATAGAGTTGAGTTACTGAAACTTGATACACGAACTTCAAACAAGAATAATGGGGAATTGTGGCAAAAATAAATAATGGCACACCAGTTGATCTCCAATTTTCTCACTACTGCACAATCAACTAATAGCAAATAATAAGCTAAGAACTATGAGCTGAAAATTTACATGTAAGACACCGTACAACATAACACATTAAATACTAAAAAATAAGTAATCCAGTACGCTAAATACTATGCTAAATGAAAACAAGGAAGATAAATTTCTTATCACCTCAATTTAATATACATCCAATGATGAGTTCAAAAACAGTAACACCTAAATTTAATTTAAAAACCAAACTTTGATTCATGAGCTTCAACCATATGACAACAAACTTAAATATACTCCAAAAGACCAATCGGCACATGTTGTACAATTGTTTAAGCTAAAGCTAAAGCAAAAGCAAAAGGGTACTATTATTTTAGTCGCTTTTAATATTTCGGGAAAAATTCAAAGTTATTTAAAACACGTCGTAAGGCACGCTACATAAATGCACCCGCGATCCACAATATATTTTATCTAACGTTGGGATTTGAATTTGGGTCACATAAATGCGCACCCGAGTTTAGGAAGGTAAATTATTAAATAGAATGCCTAAAGCAGCTACGCGTCTTTAAATTATTTTCCTATGTTAAGAATTATCAGTGTTTTTCAAGTCCATAGTACATTCACCTTTTCTCTAGGATAAAGACATGCTAATACATATTGACTATATCATGAAGTACTACTGACAAGAAAAATATAGCAACTTTGGAATATTATTTTTCAGTTTAAAATTCTATGCAATTATAAGTAACCAAAGGGAAACAATAGAAAACAAAAAAAAAGGACAAGAGCAAGATCAAAGTTTTAATTAATTTATTCACATAGGCAAATAAGATACCAGTAGCGTCAAAGTCATCCAAAGGATAAACAAATAAACTAACATAAAAATGCGTACAAAAATAAAACAATACCAACCAGTAGTTCTCCTATTTCCCTTTGATCATTTCCTACATCACTGTTATTTCAATGTTCACGCCAAAATTACAAGACTTTCTACAAACTAATATTCAAAGTGTCAAAACAGCTTCTTTTAATAAATTAGCTAACACCCACTTCATTTTATTGATAATCTTTGATTTTCTCTACAACTTTCAAAGATGGTGTTCGTTTTAGGCAACGTCCAAAAGCAACAGCCTCTTTCAAAAATAGCCACGGAGAAAACTCAGCTTATTTTAACTCACACCAACTCTAGTTTAAGTAATTATGTTCTCTTCTCAAATCAATTACGTACTGATACTTCTTTTTCGAAATCATTCAAGCTCACGAACCACTGCCATCCAAATTAAAATTCAACTTCATATGAAATATTAGTAGGAATCTATAACTAAGAAAAAAGAAAGTTAAGAAATAAAACCCACTAAGTGAAATGGAATCGAAAGAGTGAATAGTAACTGAAGCTTGCAAACATTAGGCCTCCACTTCAACAACAATAGGCCTCCACTTCATTTATTTTTAACTGGATATTTACATACATCGAGTTTACATACATCGAGTTTCAGGACATGTACCTGGTATGTAGAACAAAAAAATGGGGTAAGCAATCAGCAACAGCAAACAGCAAAATACAGCAGCAGTTAGCCCAACACAGTAACTTCAACACCTCAATCCATAAATCCCAGCAACACGGAGAAAACCAGTAAAAATGGAGAAGAAAAATAGTCCGGAAATCTCTCTTTGTTTTCTCTTTCTAGCTTTGAACTCTCTCTGGTGTTCTTCCGCTCTCAATATTTCAGAAAATTTGGTTCTATCTTTTTTACTCTCTCCAAAATGAATTTTGCCCCTGTATATCCAGTGTATCCAAAGTGTATATCAAGTGTATATCGCTCTCTCCGCCCCCTTCTTTTTTCTTCTCCTCCTTCAGGTCTATGTGTTCTCCTTTTAAACTTCCAGCCTCTCTCCCTTTCCAACTCCTCTTTTCCTTTACAATTGTATTATTTTAGCCTTTTGAAATGCTCCTCCCATGTGCACCCCTTCAAACTTTTATCATTAGCCCATGTTCTCTCTGAATTCCCACCTCTAAAGGTACTTAAGGGCTGTTACTTCCCACTACTGATCCTTCTTTTCAATTTTCTTTCTAATTAAAATAAAATACAAGTTTAAATTTAACCTTGGCCAAATTATCCTATAAATATTAATTAACTCTAAGTAGTTATTATCACTAATAACTAAATACCAAATTAAAATAAAATCACACAATTTTGACATTAAACACCAAAATGCGAAGTACGTTATTTTGTGATTTTTTCATTTTTTTTTTGTAAAACAAATATTTACTTGGCTAATCCTAATTGCAAAATTAAATCCTAGATGCAAATGCGACATATTTTTTGTATTTTCATTAGTTTAACAAATAAATGTGCACAGAAAATGCAAACAATAACAGAAAACACCACGACAATCCACAAATTGCAAGCAACGGAAAAATTATTTTATTTGAATTTTTGGGGAGTGATTCTCATAGGGCAAAAATCACGTGCTCACAGCTGCCCCTCTTTGCCCGAAAACACAAAGAGTTTTTGTGCAAAGATAAAGTGAGCGAATACGAACGATTTTTGCCTGTTTGAACACTCCGTGGGAAACCGAACCTCTACTTCGAAGGTTTACTACATATCCCTGGATAAAAGGGAATCAGGTCAATGTAGTTCGGGAAGTTTTGGTAGCTGGGACTACCATGGGACTGTGATTTTGTTGTTACTGCTATTGCATGCTGCTGCTACTGCTTGCCGACCTCCTTATTACACTATGCTATAAGAAAACAATAAGCTAGACTAAACTATGAATTACAAACTCCTATATCTTCAGCTTGATCTTGCATCTCTTGTTGCCTTGCTGTCTTGTTGATTTGTGTTTCCTCCGTTGTTTCTTTACTTCTGGCTCGACTTGTGGTCTTCCTTCTGATTTCTGCTGGGGGTTTTTGTTGTAACCCTCCGCTTTACTGACTTCAAACTTCAATGTATTCCTCTGTTATATGGGCGGGCTCCCAACTTCGAAACTTGAAATGTAAAGACTGAAATGTATTCCTATGTTATATGGGCGGGCTCCCAACTTCAAAACTTGAAATGTAAAAACTGAAATGTATTCCTCTGTTATATGGGCGTGCTCCCAACTTCAAAACTTGAAAAATGTAAAGACTGAAATGTATTCCTCTGTTATATGGGCGGGCCCCCAACTTCAAAACTTGAAATGTAAAGACTGAAATGTATTCCTCTGTTATATGGGCGGGCTCCCAACTTCAAAACTTGAAATGTATTCCCTGCTCTCCAAGCGGGCTCGTGACTGCTAGACTTGAAATGTATTCCCTGCTCTCCAGGCGGGCTCCTGACAGCTGAAAATTGACTTGCTTCTCCATATTCTCCTAGCGGGTCCCTGATTTCAACAAAAATAGACAAAACAAAGAAATTTTTCTTCCCCAGTTTGGTAGCTGGGCGCATATGTGAGTGTTAAACTAAATCATATTACCAAATATTACTAAGAATTTGAAAGCTATGTCCCATTATCCAGGGGGGTCCGGACAACTCTTAACTAAATGACATTTTTAAATCTAAGCTATATCTTTTAAAGGTATGACTTCCGCTAAATCTTGTTATCTAAGAGGGTCTTAAACTACTCCCCATTATCTAGGAGGGTCCTGACAACTCTTAACTAAACGACAATTTTAAATCTAAGTTATATCTTCTAAAGGTGTTACTTCCGCTAAATCTTGCTATCTAAAAGGGTCAGTCTTAAACTATTCCTCATTATCCGGGAGGGTCCTGACAACTCTTAATTAAACGACAATTTTAAAGATGAATTATATCTACTGAAGGTATGTCTTATGCTAAATCTTGTTATCCAAGCCAGTTTTAAACTATGTCCCATTATCCAGGAGGGTCCTGACAATCAAAAATCAAGTCTTATCTTAAGAGTGACAATTTTACGGCTAAACTATATTACCCTACAACAGAACTTATGCTAAATCTTGTTATCTAATGGAAATCTTAAAGCTAGGTCCCATTATTCAGGAGGGTCCTGAAAACTCCTAATTGAATCCTATCTTAAACATGCAATCTTTGAAACCAACTTATATTCCTTTGGGGTACATTTATGCTAGATTTTTCTATTTATGATTGTTTCGTTTTTTTAAACTAGGTCCGATTTTCTAGGAGGGTCATGACAACTCCTAGCTGAATTCTATCTACAGAAAAAAAAATTGAAACCAACTTATATTCTTTTGGGGTACATTTATGCTAGATGTTACTACTCATGATTGTTTTGAATTTTAAACTAAGTCCCACTTTCCAGGAAGGTCCTGAAAATTTCAAATTAAATCTCACCTTAAGAGTGACAACTTCAAAGCTAAATAATATTTCCTAAAGGTAAAACTTACGCTAAATCTTATTTTCTATGAAGGTCTTAGAACTAAATTTCATTGTCCAGGAGGGTCCTGAACGCTTAAAACTAAATCCCATTATCCAGGAGGGTCCTGAAGAGCCGAGAATGAACTTACCTGAGCCATGCTTTCTTTTTGGAGGATCTCTGCAGAACAGATAAAATTCTTTGCCTCTGAACCATGCTTTTCCTCATTGAGGGTTCCTACAGATCGAACAAATTTTCCTTTCCCCTTCTCCAACCGCCTTTGTGCTGACAAAATTTGGGCATGACACTTGAAAAAAAATTCAAACTTCCAAGCTTTGATTTGGACACAATTTTTGTCCCTGTTTCAAACAAAGAAAACGTGTGAGTTTATAAATATGGTGGTTGGTTTGTGGCCTTGACTTTGAGGGCGATTTCTCCTTTACTTCCTATGATAACTTTGGTTTCAACTTGAAAGACCTTGCCTGTTTATTGATTGACCACTTTCTCTGTCCCCCTTATCACAAAAAATACCTCTGATCCATTCAGACCCAATACCTTCTATCTGTTGCATTGCTCATGAACTGACATCTACCAAACCTTTGTGTTTCACATGATCCCCACGGTATATTGATTATTACCAACTTCAATGCACACATTGTTCTTTCCCGATTTAAATCACTGGCCTTGGTCTTGAGGTCTATTGCTCCATTGCTTGCCATGATAGCTTTGATTTTTGCATGGAAGATCTTGCTTGTCACTGGTTTACCACCTTTTTTTTTCCTTGTATTTCACATGGATCCCAACGCATGTTGATTGTTACCAACTCAGTGTATATGTTGTTCTTCCTTTACTTAAACCACTGGCCCTGGCCTTGAGGTCTACTGCTCCCTCGCTTGCCATCATAACTTTGATTTCTGCTTGGAAGACCTCGCTTACCACTAGTTAACCACTTTTGTCAATCTTAACACAGAAGATACATTTGATCCGTTCACCTAACACCCTCTATTTGTTGCATTGTCTATGGATTGATATGTACCAAAGCTTTGTATTTCACAAGGATCCCAAAGCAAGTTGATTGTTACCAGTTCAGTGCGCTTGTTGTTCTTTACTGACTTATGATGCTTTGATGTGCTAGCCAGATCTCATTTTGTGCACTTGGAAAGTTGGTGGCAAATTTTGAAGTCATTTCTCACTTGTTTGGACCAAACAGACTCAGAAAAAGGAAGTAAACACGACAAAAAAACAGAGTAAAGGACAAGGGAAAGAGATGATTCCTAAAAAGAAAACTACAAATGAGAAACCTATCAGATTGGATAGCAAGTCTAACGACCATGACATGCACATGTGGCCTATTCTGTCAAACAAGTCTTATGTTCAACTATTGTTGTACCCTCTAAGCCGTGAAACTGGGCTTCAATGCTCCGATTATCCAATCTGATTTACAATCCTTATTCGCCTTGTAGTGCCCAAAGGGTTTTCACCATCAAGCCTCTCTCATTTGATTCTTTCTATCAACTTTCGTCGCCTCAAGGTGCCCGTGAAGGTTTTCACCAATAAGACTCTCTCATTTTTATTACTCTCAACTCCCATAGCCTTACGGTGCCTGTGAGGGTTTTCACCAATAAGGCTCTCTCATTTTCATTACTTTTCCTGCGTGGACCAGAGTGTTACCCTGATATGAATCACCTTTATTTGCTCGACTTGGCATCTCTCGAAAACTGATCGGAAGGTCTTTATTTGGACTTTAATGTGGGATTTTGGATGGGGTTAGAAAGAAAGAGTATCAAAGGCTCAAAACAGTTCGACATGAGTTTAAAATTACAACTTTTGGAATCAGATTTCTTAAAGCAAACACAACTTCTGCCCCAGTTTCTTTGCTTGGGGACTTTTGGATTTTTTTTTATGGGCCGAACCGTGAGGCTGCCTATGTATCCTTAAAAGGAATTAGGTTGAACGTAGTTCATGTTATAGGAATTACTTTGTTGTTGTGATTTTCTCTTTTCTCTTTCTTTTCTTTCTCTTTTTTGCTTTCTTTTTCTCCTTTTTGCTTTCTTTTTCTCTTTTTGTTGTTTTTTTTCTTTTTTTTTCTTATCATTCTTTTCGTTCTCTTTTTTTTTTCTTTTTTTTCATTTTTCTTCTCTCCCTTTTTGTTCTTTTCTTTTCTCCTTTTCCTTTACTTATCTTTCACGCTTGTGTTTCTGATCTTTGCTATTGATTCCGAAAGAGGGGTATGAAAGAAAATAAACAAGGCTCAAAGGGGTAACGAAAGGTAAGGTGTTTAGATAGCAGAACAAAATGCCTTCGTCATTCCAATCTTCAAAACATGCCAAGTACAAACAACATAATTAAACAAACCAAGGAAAATATTCGTAACATCTTTTGATTGCGCCAGCCTTGATGACCATATCCACACATTCGCCCTCTACATCTGTTAAGTACGAAGCACCATTGGACAACACTCTCATTACGATGAACGACCCCTACAAATTTGGGGCAAACTTGCTTTTAGCTTCAACATGATGCGGCAGGATGCGTTTCAACAGTATTTCTTTTTGTTCTACCTGCCCCAGTTTCATAATTCGGGCTTGAAGTGATCTCAAAATGCCTTTACTTTTTTTTCAAATGTCCCTATCATCTTCAAATTGTTTCATTGCTTCATGACTAAACTAACTTTTTAAGACCAGGCTGAGAATTATGCGTGCATGTCATGTCACTAGAGTCAATAGGAAAAGAACTATAAAAAGAAAAGAGAACGAAACAAAAATGACTAAAAATAACAAAGAACAGAAAGTTGCATTAGACAGATGGTGAAAGGGTTTGAACAACAAAACAAGCAAACTAAACTGGGGTTACAAACCTAGAAAAAACCTAGACAACACTAGACGGGCTACTATGACTAAACAAACTAGAAAAAATAAAAGGATAGAAGGGTTTGAGTCACCAGACAATATCCGGATTACAACCCTGAAATAACCCGGACAATAGAAATGACAACAAAATAAACCACCAAAACTCCTCCTCGGCTAACCAAGAAAGGAGCATCTTTCCAATTGCCAAGCTCGGCATCTTAGCCACTGAATTCCGCATCAACATTACTAGGACCTTCACAAACTTCCATCATATTGTTCTTAACAAATTGCTTTTGGGTTCCCTTTGCTGCCTCGTTCTTAAGATCAACCTCTGATAGCACTGAAAACTTTGCAGCGCGTGGACCTTCGAGGATCTCAGAAGAATTTTCATATTCCTTTTCAAAACAAATCATACTCACCATATGCGTCTCATTACGAGCAGGCGATGAACTTTGGTTAGTGTCTGCTGCATCTGGATTTTGCGCGACAATGTCACCTGCATCAATAAGCTTCTGAATTGCTTTCTTCATATTCCAACACTTCTCTATGTCATGCCCCGGGCAATATGCGCACCTTTGAGAAAAATCAAACTTCTTTGACAGAGGGTTTGACATTTTTATATGAATCGGCTTCAACATGTCCAATTGGTTCAACTTTTGGAACAAAATGACATATGATTCTCCAATAGGTGTGAAAGCCTTTTCTTTTTTCATCTCTCATTCTTAAATGCTTGATTGGGCCGAAAACCTGATCCAGGGGGTTTTCGATAGGCTCGTGGGGGTGGATAGGCATTTTGTGGAGCTGGGTACTGAGAGAGTGATGTACGATTTTGGGAGTTCCGTGGAGAGAAGTGGCATTGGGGAGGATCATCTGGTACATCAGGATATCCCCGGGGATGATATCGAGGATGGAAGTGTTGATCGGGAAAGCCCATCGATCATCTTTTCGGTTTCTCTTTCTTCCACCCGAGCTTACTGGGATGTTCTGAATGTCTTTCGAATAGCTCATGATTTTACCTGATTTGATTCCCTCTTCTACCATCTCCCCTATTTTTAACACATCATTGAAAGGCTTTCCCAAGGCTGGGATCAAATGACTGAAGTAGGTGGGCCCCTGGGCTTTTAGGAAGAGCTCAACCATTTCTTCTTCACCGATCGGGGTATTGACTCGAGCAGCCTGCTCCCTCCATCTGAGTCCAAATTCTCTAAAGCTTTCCTCCGACTTCTTTTCCATTCTGGATAGGGAAGAGCGGTCTGGGGTAACGCCCGATCTGTATTGAAAGTATCGAACAAAATCTTGAGCCATGTCACCCAATGTAGGCCAATTACCAACATCTTGACGATTATGCCATTCCAAAGCTACCCCAGTCAGGCTCTCACTGAAGTACGCCATCAACAAATCATCTTTCTCGCCAACACTTCTCATTTTACTGCAATAATCCCTCAAATGGGCTACTGGATCTTCACACCCATCATACAAGTTAAACTTTGGCACTTTAAACCCCGCGGGCAGGCGAACGTCAGGGGACACAGACAGTTCTTTGTAGGACATGCTGCACTGATCTTCCCTTCCTTGTTTGTTCTTCGAGGATTGTTCTATGCCTTTCAGCCTCCTGGGTATCCCCTCTTTCCTTTCTCTTCCTGTGAACCTTTCATTTTCAACATGCAACTTATCCCGAGGGCTCTATTTGTATGAGTTGGGAACTTTGTGGGCAACCTCTGAGGGGTAATATCGGGCATCGTGAGCTTTGAGTGGGTGCTCATTGTTGGGGATGGTGGAAAAGACAGGAGGGCAATTTTTAGGAAAGGTAATTGGAAGATGAGTGACGGAGCTACTAGGGTGGTTGGGAAAGCCATGGTAAGCGGGTGAATCTGGAGAGTATGGGGATCATTTGGCACTGTAACCGGTGTTAGGGTAAGGGTAGCATTTAGGAAGCTAGTTGGTGGGGGGGTAGTGCCCTCCCAGTCATCCAGGCCTGATACATGTCCTTCATGTGTTGTCTTAACATCCTCACCTCTTCAACCAACCCCTTATCTTGTTCAACCAACTACTTTCGGGCACCGGTATCAACCAACTCAGTTCTGTTATTGTTTGTCATTGCCTTTTGACTTTGTGTTGTGAAGAAGACTTACCACTTTAAAAACCAAAAACCAACCACCCTTCTGCTCTTGAATATAACAAAAGGAAACCATCATGCGTTAGGGCATTTAACATAAGATAATCTCACTTCATGTGCAATGCACGTAGCCACAGTTATTGGTTCTAAAATGACTTCGAGGGTACAAAGGTCAGTTGCCATCATCCCATTTTGTTCATTTCAACCTCTCTTTTCTTTGTTTTTCTGGTACTTCTTAGCTCGCTCATTTTCCTTCCCCTTTTTCTTTCTGATTATCGCTCTTTTTCTTCCTTCTCATTTCTCACATCCCATGATTTCACCTTTTTTCTCTCTTTTTCCGTTTCCCTTTTTTCTTTCTTTTAACAGTAAAAAAAAGTGATTCGATCGAACCCTATGTAGGTTGCCTACGTATCATGACCCCGCATGAATCAGATCTTTGCGTAGTTCTGGAAGAACGGGAATAAAGTAAACAAACTGACATTCTCCTTTTTTTTACCTCCACAACTACTCTAATGAGAAAAGATAAATAAAACTAGCAAATCCTTTTTTTTAATAGACTTAACGTTCTTTGACCTATTCTAAACTCAAGCTTAACGGGCATGTTTTTTTATCCTTTTGAAACAAATATTCTATTAAGGAAATATCCTAGAAGAGAAAAATATTTTTTTTGATTCTTTTTTTTAGGAAAAAAATCTAAAAAATAAACCACAGAATATTATTTTGAATTTTCCTTTGATATCTTGACGCAATATTTTGAAACAAGCAAAAAAAATATTTTTGGGATTCAATTTTGATTGCCTAAAAGAGAAACTCTGAAAATAAATCAAAGATAAAGTATGTTGTCTTTTATTTCTTCTATGTACAATATCCTAAAGTTCTAACGAAAAGAATTTTTTTTCATTTTTTACTAATTTCCCAAAGAAACTTCTCAAAAGAAAATCTTTTTGGATTTTGAATTAACACCTTAAATAAAGCTTTTAAAGAAATACTAAAAGAAAATTCTCTTCTTTTTTTGAATTTTGGTCCTACTATACTTAAAGGAAATATAAAAACAATTCATTTTAAGTCTTATATATTTATTGCCTAAAGGAAAAACAACCTCAAAATTTTTTCTTTTTTTTCATTTCTAGAATTAGTAATCTAAAGAAAACTTATAACGGAAATATAAAATGCAATATCTCTTCTTCTTTTTTTTTATTTTTGAGTTACAGCACATTTTTCAAATATAAAGAAGAAAATACAATAACAAAAGACTTGACATTACTGTACAAAACTAGAAAGTAAAAGACGACATAAAATGAAGAACGGACTCAAAACATAAAAATAAAACAAATCTCCTTAAGCAACACCTGATTGAGCGATCCTGACTGGATGGTCACGAGGTGTCTGGAATGCTCAAACTCCGGCAAATAAATCCACACCATTATGAGAAAATTTTAAACCAACACTATGTGAGACAATAACACTCCCTACTGGACACATGCACGACATGATTGAGGCTATTTTTGCAAAATGGCTTATTTGGCCAAAAGGTGGCTAGAAGTGCAAAATTTGGCTAAGACCCCGCAAAGCCAAGAACATAATATTTACTAGTAATACCGGACCCTATGTAGGTTGCATACGTATCCCGCCTAGAGAGACGAGAATCATGTTCGCGTAGTTCGGGCTGATAGGATACGGGCGAGAAGTAAAAATAACAACTAATTTAGAGAAAATATGTTTTTTTTTCTTTCTCTTTTTTTTGAAAAAATGATGAAACATGTAAACTCTTTTTTTTTATTTTCTTTTTCCTTTTTTTTTATTTTTGATTTTTGAAAAATGATGAAAAAGTATAAAAATCTTTTGAATTTTCCAAGCTCTTTTTTTTTTCTTTTCTCTTAACAAAATGTAACCGAAAACATAATTAGGCCCCACTCGCTTTTTCTTCACACTTCACCCTCTCTTTTTTTTCTTTTTTTTTATTTTTTTTTTCTTTTTTTTTTCATTTTCCCTCAACTATCATTAGTCCGCCAAATGACCCTTTTACCCTCGAAGAAATGCAACATGTAGCACATAGGATGCATCAAGATGGTCTGTTATTTTGGGTATACCTGTCCTAGACGGACCCAACCCCTGTGTTGAGTCCCCAAAGTCAAAATGCACATGATGCAAATAAGCGTTTCTACTAGGGATCCGGCATGAGGTATTGTTATACTAGGTTTAAAACCTAGGTTTATTTGTTCTAGACCTGGCTTACCCGAGCGGACAACTCGAGCCGAGGGGGGGCTGCGTACCAGTAACCAAAAGATCATCTGATTTTGCAACTTATTCGAACCTCGTTCTATTTGGAATAGGACATTAACAGAAAGAAGTCACGACCAGCGTGCACTCCTCAAGAGAGAGAAGAGAGGGATTTCGTAGCAGTTTATATATACAGTTCAGATAATATCAAAGCGGTAAAAGCAACATTTAGCACATTAGGCCCAAACATGTAATAAAATCAGATAATAAACAAAGCCAGATATAACAATTATTATAATCTCGAATTCTGAACCCTGAACCAAAAGTTCTGGGTTCTTGGTCCCCAGCAGAGTCGCCAGAGCTGTCACACCTCCTTTTTACCTACACCCGCAAGGGCATAAGGGAGTTTTTTTCCAACTTAAAGTGACAATGGAAACAGGATTCATTTATTATTAAAAATTCAGAGTCGCCACTTGGGATAATTTATGGTGTCCCAAGTCACCGGTTCAAATCCTGAATCGAGGAAAAGATTGACTCTATTTTACAGTCCGCGAACACAGAAATCCGGGTAAGGAATTCTGTTAACCCGGGAGAAGGTGTTAGGTATTCCCGAGTTTCATGGTTCTAGCACGGTCGCTCAACCGTTATAATTGGCATATTATCTGATTTTAGTACATGTTTAAACTTATGTGCAAATTTTAACTTAAACCATTTTTATTTATTTTTTAAAGAAAATTGCAACGTTATTAAAACACGTTTCGAACCACGTCACATAAATGCACCCGTGATTTTGACATATTTTAACATCGTTGAGATTTGGATTTGGGTCACATAAATGCACACCTGAATTTAAGAATGTAATATTATTAAACTAAAGTGCCTAAAGCAATTACGAATTTGCAACTTTGCGAGTGGAAAATTCGCTAAATCGCGCACCTTGATTTCTAAAAAAATAAACAAGTTATTAAACGAGGGCCGTGCATTTAAGACTTTTGTTTGTCACGGTACACCTCGAATTTCCATACAAAATGTGTGCCAAGAAACCAATAACGAGCATCACCAAGCGAAACAGAGTTGAGTTACTGAAACTTGATACACGAACTTCAAACAAGAATAATAGGGAATTGTGGCAAAAAAAATAAATAATGGCACACCAGTTGATCTCCAATTTTCTCACTACTGCACTGTCACACCTCCTTTTTACGCACCCGAGGGGGTACAAGGGAGTTTTTTCCAATTAAAGGACAATCGAAACGGGATTGGTTTAATTATTTCAGAGTCGCCACTTGGGAGATTTAGGGTGTCCCAAGTCACCAATTTTAATCCCGAATCGAGGAAAATAATGACTCTATATTATAGTCTGCGTACCAGAAATCCGGATAAGGAATTCTGTTAACCCGGGAGAAGGTGTTAGGCATTCCCGAGTTCCGTGGTTCTAGCACGGTCGCTCAATTGTTAATTCGGCTTGATTATCTGATTTTATACAAGTATGAACTTATGTGCAAATTTTAACTTTTAACCGCTTTATTATTATTGTTTTTACAAGAATGTGAACATCGCTTAAAACACGTCTTTGGACTGCGTCACATGAAATGCACCCACAATCCGGAACGCATTTTATTTGATGTTTTGAGATTTGGATTTGGGTCGCATGAAATGCACACCCGAGCTTAAGAAAGTAAATTATTAAACACGCGCCTAAAGAGACTATCGCGTTATTATTTTGGGAAGGCCACGAAATTCACTAAGCGGCCCTCCTGAATTCTAAGTAATTTAAAACAAGTATTTACTGAGGGCCCCGCAATTTGTATTTTTATTCGGCGAGGCTCATCTCATTCTTATTTTTTAAAGGAATTTGCAACGTCATGGAAATGCATCTCGGGCCACGCCACAATCAATGCGCCCGTGACTAGAGACATATTTCGACTCCGTTGAGATTTGGATTTGGGTCACATAAATGTGCACCCGAGTTTAGGGAGATAACATTATTAAAGGCGCGCCTAAAGCAACTAGCGCATTATTATTTTTGGGGAGGGCCGTGAAATTTGTTAAACGGCCCATCCCGGAATCTAAGTATTTAATACATATATTTTGTGAGGGCCCCGCAATTTGTCCCTTTTATTCGGCGAGGCTCGTCTCATTTTATTCTTTTTATTATTATTATTTTTTTTATTTTATTATTATTTTTTTTTATTTTTTATTTTTTAAAGGGATGCCATTTTTACGCCTTTAACCATACTAAACCTTACAGCCTCTTTACAAATACAATCTCATAACTTGTCAAGCTTTAATAAAAGGAGTTGAGCGAATGAGTGTTTCGGGCGTAGTAACAACAGGTACTAATACTAATCTTGTCCAAATAAACTGAGACAATGAAGGGATGAGCGAATCAACGTCAAACTGTGTCTTAGGACTACTAATACAACTAAATCAAATGACATCAAGTAAACAATAATAACATAACACAAAAATGAACTAAAATGCCTACGGTAAAACATAAGCAGAAAATTATCTTATCAGTTGATATATTGCAACTTCAAACATTGAACGTAAAATTTCTTTAAACCAATACATCGAGGCTTACTAACCTGCATAAACAGAAACGCATAGAGCCATGGACCGAACCCCTACAGCGACTTCAACGAACAAACTCGACGCGCCGGACCTCGACGAACAAAACAACCTCACCGGACTGAAGCAACGGCTGAGCTACTCAGCAACTCAGCGACGCAGCAACAGCTGCTGTATTTTTTCAACGCAGCAACTGTTGTGTGAAGCTGCGACAAAGGGGTCGTTGGAGGTGATGAAAGGAGCAGCTATGGAGGGTCGTTCGTGTAGTGACGACGCAGCAGCAACTGGGCGTCGTCTGTGGTGGCGTTCGGACGTAAGGTCGAAGAGCTGGGGTCCGACGTGAGAGAGGGTGGTGTTTGGACTGTGTCGCTGGTGGTTTTGGGTTAGGTTTGAGGGTGGTTTTCGGATATGGTGTTTGGACAGTGACGACGTTGTTGCTGCTCGTCGGGCTGGGTTATGGATGGAGGTTTGACGGACTGGTTTTTGAGACGACGAGGGAGATGGTGTCGTCGGAGCCGGTGGTCGTTTGGACGTGGTTTTGCTGGTTTTCGTTGTGAGGGTGACGGAGGGAATGGTGGTTTGTTGATGGTTTTGGGCAGTAGGGGTGTTGGGTTTGGGTTGTGACGGGGTGGTGTTTGGGAGGAGGAGGGTGGTCCGTTGCTGGGGGAGTAGGGAATGGAGTTGGGCTGGTGGTTTTTGGAGTGTAGGTAATGGGGTCAAGGTTTGGTTGACGATGGTGGAAGGCGATGAGGAGTTGGGCTGTAGGGTTTTTGCTTCTTCTTTCAAAGAGAAAGAAGAAGATGCACAGTAGTTTCCAAAAACCAAATTTTCAAAAAGTCCCCCCTTTTCTGTTGGCTTTCCCGTGTTTTGTAACACAATGCCCATGAAAATGAGCCCCACGCATGGTGGGGTTCGAGGCATATGTCCCCCACGCGTGGTGGGGTTCCCCATGTGTCCTGGACACTGTTTATTAAGGGCTAGGTCCGAAAATTAGGCCTAAAACCGGGTAGTTTAAACCCGAATATTATTCTTTTGCTCGGACCCGAGAAATAGAAAACGACGTTGCTTAACTAGTCCTATATAAGCAAAATAACTACCAAAATAAGACTAGTATTTAACAAAACTATATCTTTTTAAATATTTTTTAAGGATTTAAAATAGCTACAAAATATTAATAAAACTATTTTTGTAATTTTCGTTTTTAAATATTAAGATAAAATATGGGGTAATATTTTTGTATTTTTTCCAAATTAAAATGACTACAAAACCTTAACAGAACTATATTCTATATTTTTTGTAATTTTCGAATTTATATAAAGTACCAAAATAAAGTACAATTTTTTTGTATTTTTCAAGTTTATGAGAAATACATAAACTAAAATTATATATATATTTTTTGTGATTTTTCTTTTTGCAACGAAATAAAGTAAAATAGTTAAAATGACTATATTGGACCCAATTTCACATATTCACGCTAAAAATGTGAAAATCCTCGGGGAGGGTCAAAAATCACGTGCTTACATGCACAATCAACTAATGGCAAATAATAAGCTAAGAACTATGAGCTGCTAATTTACATGTAAGACACCGTACAACTTAACATATTAAATACTAAAAAATAAGTAATCCAGTACGCTAAATACTATGCTAAATGAAAACAAGGAAGATAAATTTCTTATCACCTCAATTTAATATACATCCAATGATGAGTTCAAAAATAGTAACACCTAAAGTTAATTTAAAAACCAAACTTTGATTCATGAGCTTCAACCATATGACAACAAACTTAAATATACTCCAAAAGAACAATCGACACATGCTGTACATTTGTTTAAGCTAAAGCTAAAGTTAAAGCAAAAGCAAAAGCAAAAGCAAAAGCAAAAGGGTACTATTATTTTAGTCGCTTTTAATATTTCGGGAAAAATTCAAAGTTATTTAAAACACGTCGTAAGCCACGCTACATAATGCACCCGCGATCCACAATATATTTTATCTAACGTTGAGATTTGAATTTGATTCACATAAATGCGCACCCATGTTTAGGAAGGTAAATTATTAAATAGCATGCCTAAAGCAGATACGCGTCTTTAAATTATTTTCCTATGTTAAGAATTATCAGTACTTTTCAAGTCCATAGTACATTCACCTTTTCTATAGGATAAAGACATGCTAATACATATTGACTATATCATGAAGTACTACTGACAAGAAAAATATAGCAACTTTGGAATGTTATTTTTTAGTTTAAAATTCTACGCACTTATAAGTAACCAAAAGGAAACAACAGAAAACTAAAAAAAAAGGACAAGAGCAAGATCAAGGTTTTAATTAATTTATTCACATAGGCAAAAATGATACCAGTAGCGTCAAAGTCATCCAAGGGATAAACAAATAAACCAACATAAAAATGCGTAGGATAATAAAACAATACACAACCAGTAGTTCTCCTATTTCCCTTTGACCATTTCTTACATCACTGTCATTTCAATGTTCACGCCAAAATTACAAGACTTTCTACAAGCTAATATTCAAAGTGTCAAAACAGCTTCTTTTAATAAATTAGCTAACACCCACTTCATTTTATTGATAATCTTTGATTTTCTCTACAACTTTCAAAGATGGTGTTCGTTTCAGGCAACGTCCAAAAGCAACAACCTCTTTCAAAAATAGCCACAGATAAAACTCAGCTTATTTTAACTCACACCAACTCTAGTTGAAATAATTATGTTCTCTTCTCAAATCAATTACGTACTGATACTTCTTTTTCGAAATCACTCAAGCTCACGAACCACTGCCATCCAAATTAAAATTCAACTTCATATGAAAAATTAGTAGGAATCTCTAACTAAGGAATAAGAAAGTTAAGAAATAAAACTCACTAAGTGAAATGGAATCGAAAGAGTGAATAGTAACTGAAGCTTGCAAACATTAGGCCTCCACTTCAACAACAATAGGCCTCCACTTCAATCATTTTCAATTGGATATTTACATACATCGAGTTTACATACATCGAGTTTCAAGACATGTACCTGGTATGTAGAACAGAAAAATGGGGTAAGCAATCAGCAATAGCAAATAGCAAAATACAACAGCAGAAAGCCCAACACAGTAACTTCAACATCTCAATCCAGAAATCCCAGCAACACGGAGAAAACCAGTAAAAATGGAGAAGAAAAATAGTCCGGAAATCTCTCTTTGTTTTCTCTTTCTAGCTTTGAACTCTCTCTGGTGTTCTTCCGCTCTCAATATTTCAGAAAATTTGGTTCTATCTTTTTTACTCTCTCCAAAATTAATTCTGCCCCTGTATATCCAGTGTATCCAGAGTATATATCGAGTGTATACCGCTCTCTCCGCCCCCTTCTTTTTTCTTCTCCTCCTTCAGGTCTATGTGTTCTCCTTTTAAACTTCCAGCCCCTCTCCCTTTCCAGCTCCTCTTTTCCTTTACAATTGTATTATTTCAGCCTTTTGAAATGCTCCTCCCATGTGCACCCCTTCAAACTTTTATCATTAGCCCATGTTCTCTCTGAATTCCCACCTCTAAAGGTACTTAAGAACTGTTACTTCCCACTACTGATCCTTCTTTTCAATTTTCTTTCTAATTAAAATAAAATACAAGCTTAAATTTAACCTTGGCCAAATTATCCTATAAATATTAATTAAATCTAAGTAGTTATTATCACCAATAACTAAATACCAAATTAAAAGAAAATCACACAATTTTGACATTAAACACCAAAATGCGAAGTACGTTATTTTGTGATTTTTGTTTCATTTTTTTTTTGTAAAACAAATATTTACTTGGCTAATCCTAATTGCAAAATTAAATCCTAGATGCAAATGCGACATATTTTTTGTATTTTCATTAGTTTAACAAATAAACGTGCATAAAAAATGCAAACAATAACAGAAAACACCACGACAATCCACAAAATTGCAAGCAACGGAAAAATTATTTTATTTGAATTTTTTGGGAGTGATTCTCATAGGGCAAAAATCACGTGCTCACAACCCGCGATCTTCTATCTCGACTATGCTCTACGAGGTCGCTCCTGAATCAACTTTACCTTTTCCAAGATATCCTTCACTAAATCAGTGCCATATAACCTAGCCTCGTCGGGCTCAAACCATTTGATGGGCGAATGACATCATCGGCCATATAAAGCCTCAAATGGAGCCATCTCGATGTTGGACTGATAACTGTTGTTATAAGCAAACTCGGCCAAAGGCAAGAATCAATCTCATTACCTTTCGAAGTCAATCACACACACTTTGAGCATATCTTCCAGGATCTGAACTGTCTGCTCCGACTACCTATTGGTCTGCGGATGAAAGACTATGCTGAGCTCTATTCAGGTACCCAACTCACTTTGTACTGCTCTCTAGAAATGTGAAGTGAACTGAGGGTCTTTATTTAAAATGATAGATACAGGCATACCATGCAACCGAACAATCTACTAAATGTAAATCTGGGCCACTCTCTCTAATGAGTACGTAGTCATCACTGGAATAAAGTGTGCCGACTTGGTCAGCCTGTCGATAATGACCCAAATGGCATCGGACTTCTTCAACATCTGTAGAAACCCAACTACGAAGTCCATAGTGATGCGCTCCCATTTCCACTACGGTATAACCATCTGCTGAAGTAGGCCACCTGGCCTCTGGTGCTCATACTTAACCTGTTGGCAATTTAGGCATCTCTCTACATACTCAACTATGTCCTTCTTCATCTGCCACCACCAATAATGCTTCCTCAGGTCGCGATACATCTTTATAGCACCTGGATTAATAGAGTACCGAGAACAGTGTGCCTCATCTAGAATCTTCTCCCTCCAGCCATCAACATTAGGAACACATAGGTGACCCTAGAGTCGTAGAACACCATCCTTACCGATAGTAACCTCCTTGGAACCACCCTGCAGTATTGTCTCTCTAAGAACCAGCAAGTGCAGATCATTGTACTGACGATCCGTGATCTGCTCAAATAATAAATACTGAGCCACAACACATGCAAGAACTCGATTGGGTTCTGAAATATCCAACCTCACAAGTCTGTTAGCCAAGGACTGAATGTCCAATGCCAATGGCCTCTCCTCTGCTGAAATGAATATCAAACTACCCATACTCTTGGCCTTTCTACTCAAGGCATATGCAACCATATTCACCTTGCCCAGATGATAAAGGATGGTAATATCATAGTCCTTCAGTAACTCAAGCCACCCGGGTTGCCTCAAATTAAGATCTTTTGGCTTAAACAAATGATACAAGCTATGATGATCGGTGTAAACCTCACAGGACACCCCATAAAGATAATGCCTCCAGATCTTAAGAGCATGAACTATTGCAACCAACTCCAAATCATTTACGGGGTAATTATTCTCATGGGGCTTCAGCTGACGTGAAGCATATGCAATAAATTGTCACTAATGCATCAATACACAACCCAAGCTAATACGTGAAGCATCAAATCACACAGTATACATCCCTGAACCGGAAGGCAACACTAACACCAGTGTTGTAGTCGGTGCGGTTTTGAGCTTTCGAAAGCTTGCCTCGAATCATCGGACAATCGGAACAAAGAACCCTTCTGGGTCAATCTAGTAAAATCATCCACAATAGATGAGAAGGCCTCCATGAACCGACGATAATAACCTGCTAAACCCAAGAAACTCCTGATCTCGGTTGCTGTGGCAGGATGAGGGCACTCTGGACTAAAAGAACCCTTCTGGGTCAATCTAGTAAAATCATCCACAATAGATGAGAAGGCCTCCATGAACCGACGATAATAACCTGCTAAACCCAAGAAACTCCTGATCTCGGTTGTTGTGGCAGGACGAGGGCACTCTAGACTAGCTCGATCTTCCTTAATACCCTCACATGATACAACATTCCCCAAGAATGCCATAGAATCCAAATAGAACTCGCACTTGGAGAACTTAGCATATAGCTTCTGTTCCCGCAAGGTCTGAAGCACAACTCTAGATGCTGCTCATGCTCCTCCATACTACACGAGTAGATCAATATGTCATCAATGAAGATAATGACAAATGAATCGAGATATTGCCTGAACACCTGGTTCATCAAATTCATAAACACTGTGGGGGCATTGGTCAAGCCAAATGACATCACTAGAAACTCATAGTGGCCATATCTAGTCCAAAAAGCCATCTTCAGAACATCCGAAGCACGAATCTTCAACTGATGATACCCAGATCTCAAGTCGATCTTAGAGAGCACCCTGGTACCCTGTAATTGGTCAAACAAATCATCAATACATGGCAACAGGTACTTGTTCTTACTGGTAACTTTGTTCAACTGGCGGTAATCAATGCACATCCGTATACTCCCGTCCTTCTTCTTCACAAACAATACTGGTGCACCCCAAGGCAACACATTCGGCCTAACAAACCCCTTTGCTACCAACTCTTCAAGTTATTCCTTTAACTCCTTCAACTCTTTTGGAGCCATGCGGTATGGTGGTATATAGATGTACTGGTGCCAAATCAATATTAAAATCGATGACACGATTTGGTGGCATGCCTGGTAGATCAGAAGGAAACACATCATCAGAGAACTCTTGCACTATGGGCACTGAATCAATCGTGGGATTCTCTTTAGTAGTATCCCGAACATAAACCAGATAAGCCAAACAACCCTTCTCTTCCGTATGTTGGGCCTTCAAGAAATAAATAACCCGGCTAGATGTACTGAAAGATAAACCCCTCCACTCCAATCTATGCAACTCCGGCATCGCCAAGGTAACATCCTTGGCATAGAAATCAAGAACGGCATGGTACAGAGATAACCAGTTCATGCCCAAGATGTCCTCATAGTCGGTCATGTTGAGCAATAGAAGATCTGCTCTAGTATCATAACCACAAAAAATCATAATACAGGACCGGTAAATTAGATCCACAATAATAAAATCGCCCACTAGCATGGACACATATACAAGAGCACCCAAGGACTCACGAGAGAAACTCATAAAATAAGCAAATAAAGATTAAACATATGAATATGCAGACCCTGGATAAAATAGTACTGAAGCATCCCTACCGCAAACAAAAATAATACATGTGAACATGATGTCGGCAACTACATTTGGTTGGCTATAAAAGCACAGAACCTAGGTAGAGCGCCACCTGGATGGCCTCCATCTCTAGGACGACCCTTACCTACATTCCCACCGCCTCTGGTCGGCTGGACGGCTGGTACGGTAGCTAGTGCGATGATCATAGGCTAATGGCCCTACAGTACTACCTTGCCCCAAAGCCCGGGGCAGATTCTCCTCGCATGACCAAGCTCCTCGCACTCACAGCAACCTCTTGGAGCAGAAGATAACTGACCCTAGGTTTAACCCTGGGGACCTAAACACCCGCCGAAAGAACCCTGAATAGATGGTTGATGGTATGACCTCTCTAGAATGGCGCTAAAATAGGGCTACACTGGAGCACCCTGAGAAGGAGGCGGTACTGAATATGTGGGCCTGGTAAACTGGCCCCTCACAAATTGACCTATGCCCCCAAACAGAGAACCACTGACCCTCCAGAATATCAAGGTCGTTTGTCCCTCGGTGCCTACTATTGGCCCTGCTAACGAATACCCTCGATCCTTCGATCTATCTCCACAACCTGCTCGTAAGGAGTCCCCATCTCAATTTCTCAGGCCATAGTAACCTGGATACCATAGTGCAAGCCCGCAATAAACCTCTACACTCTCTCTGCATCGGTAGGGAGTATCATAAGTGCAAGGTGAGACAACTCAGAGAATCTCGCCTCATAATCAATCACATGCAGACCCTGTTGGAGCCGCTTGAACTGGCCCGTAACTCTTCCCTCTAAGAGGGTGGAATATATGTCTCTAGAAAGAGACGTGTGAACTTGTCCCAAGTCAAGGGAGGAAAACTTGTTGGTCTGCTAAGAAGATAGGACTGCCACAATCTATAGGCCCCTGCCCTCTAGCCGAAATATGGTGAAGTCCACCCCGTGGGACTCCAATACTCTCATGTAGTGTAGTCTGTCACGAAAACGATCAATAAAGTCATGGGGGTCCTAATGTCACTCAATGCCAAAGGCAGGAGAATGTATCCTGGTTCATCTATTCAATAGCTTCTACGGCTCGTCGGTCAGGGCTGGTCTGGGCTCTAGTATAACCGTTACAACTGGTTGAGCCTCGCCCACAAGTAGTACACCTGGGGTATGATATACGACAGCTGCATGACCTGGAGCCTGAGCGTTAGGGGTCAGTACTCCCCCTCCCACTTGAGATATGGCTGGGTCCGCTGGAAATAAACCAGCCTACGTCATAGAGTCCCTGAGCCGCCGTATATGACCCATGACCTCCTAAAATCCCGATCCGTATAGAAATCTGTCGCGGCCGGTAAAGCTGCAGGTACCTCACCCTGGTTCTCAATAATAGGATCCTCCACCAGATCCACTAGTGGCACAACAGGGGCAAACCTAGGATGCCCTCGTCCGCTAGCAGGAGTTGGAGCCCTCTATCAGCCTCTGCCTCGCCCTCTAGCAACTGGGGGAGCAGCTCCTCCACTGCCGGGTATATTTGCCATGTGCGTTCTCACCATATATGAAAGTATACGAGAAAGATACTTGGCACAACATCAATTGCACTATAGGAGATGAAGAAAGATAAGTTTCCCAACATCCTATAGGCACGTGTCGTGCGAGTTGATTATTGTGTTTTGATATTGATACACATGCGGTGGCATAAGGGTGGGTATTGAAACGCACGCAGTGAGATAAGGTGGGATTTATATGCATGTTGTTAGTAAGGGAATTACTTGAAGCAACACAGTTAGAAAAGGGGAGGAGGGGTTAAAACGTGTGTAGCTATTTTGGAAAAAAGTTTTCAAAATATATGCAAGGCTCACGCGGTGTTATAAGGAAGATTGTGATTGTAAATTGTAAAGTGTGAATATGAGGCGTGATGCCTCGGTTGTGATTCTTGTTGTACATTCTATGTTGAAAGTGATTGTTGATAGAACGGTTATTGTTATTCCTTCATTTGCTTCACTTGAATTTGACGGTGTTTGATTTTTTGTTGTTCATATCATATGTGTGTTCCTTTTGTCCTTTAATGCTTTAATACCCATTGCTAGCCTTATATCATTATTGTCATGACCCAATTCCCACTATAGGCTGTGATGGTGCCCAATGTCCGGCAGGCAAGCCAACGATGAACTATCCATGTAATTGTTCATTTTAATAATCTTAATATCATTGATTTTACTTAATAAGGGAATGATTAATAGGTGATCGAAATAATGTAAAGCATGAAATAAATTAAAGAGTGAAGTGATGAATTTAGTAATCAAAAACCATGGAATGCCTACTAGAATCTCCAAAAACCCAGTGTCACAAGTGCACGAGCATACCAGTAGAATATACAAAATCTCATATACTACTTTCCGGAGAAAGATAAACAGAAAAATAAATACAACATAGAAGAGACTCCGGGTGCTGCAAAACGAGGTATAGGGAGCAGCTCACCACTAAGTCTCTGGGTAGCGGGGGTACGCGCCTGAATGGCCGCCAGATGCACCTGCCTCAGATCATGCACGATTATTGTGGAAGGGTAGCGTGAGTACATAAATAACATGTACTCAGTAAGTATCTAGTCTAATCTCGAAGAAGGAGTGACGAGGGGTCGGCATCGACACTTACTAAAGGTCAATAAATAAAATATAGAAATCATAATTTGGCATGAAATACAACAATAATAGTGAGGTAAGAAACAACAATTTATAATTCTTAAACATAATATTAATTTAAAGTTTCCAACTATTACAGGCCAAGTATTTGACATATAAGAACCACCAAGTAATTTCTTAGTCTCAGATCAAGAAGAAATATCAAGTATAATCGGACTCAAAGCAATATCACACATGATTTATGCCGAGGTCGTACGACCCGATCCGGAATAGTGTGTACACTATCGAGGGTCGACCGGTGCAACCATAGATGCATCTAAAATACTGTCGAGACGTTCAGACCGATCCACAGGAAGAGACAATACTCTACAAACTCCAATTAACGGCTATTACATAAGAATAATACACAAAGAAGGCATAATCTCCACTAATAGTCAAGTAAACTCAAAGTAATAAAACTCAGTCTTTACAAACCCTTTATCACATTTCCATTATAATTTAAGTAATAAAACTAACAGGTTGGGTGCAACTAATACATTTAATACATGGTAGAGTCCTAAAACTACACATAATCATGATTTTCGTTGCGTGCGGACTCTCGTCACATCTTGTGCACGTAGCACCCACAATTATTAGCAAATAACCATTTATAGAACCTAGGGGATAATTTCCCCTTACAAGGTTAGGCAAGAGACTTACCTCATTGCAAGTTTCTCTCCCTGGTTCACAATTCACACTAAACGCCTCAAGTCGGTGCCACGCAATCCGAAACTAGCCAAATGTTGTATAAAAAATCAATATATACTCAAAAGTTTATAATTTCACAATTAGAGTAATTACCCAACCCAAATTGGAAGGTTCCTAAAATTCATCCTCAGGCCCAAGTGCACGGATTCCGGAAATTTTTGTAAATTAATGTTACTCATAACTGACAAACAGAAATATATAATTTTTACTCAATTCCATAATTATTTTTGTGGTCTAATACCATTTTTATCAAAACCTAGGTTTTATTTCAACAAATTCCTATAATTTCCACAATTTATATGTTAAACTCTACCCAAAATTCATTTATTAAACTCACATTAAGTAGTAGTTACTTACCTTACAATGATAGGTGAAAATCCCTCTCCAAGAGCTCCAAAAAAAACTAATCGAACGTGAAATGAGAGAAAATGAAGCCAAGCCCCAATCTAAAACAAGTCACTGCCTAGTTGACCTTTCTAGCGACCGCTGAAGAAGCCTTGCGATCGTGAAGGAAAAGTCGAACCAGGCCCCAAAAACCTTCATCGCAAATGCTAGGGTAGTCTCACAATCATGAAGTCCTGCCTAGCCTGAGCTTCGTGAACATGGCCAGCCTTTCCGAACGAGAAGAGAAAAGGTGGCTGACCCAACCCAGGCCCTTTATTATACACGAATGCACACATGTTTACGCGAACACAAAGGCTACTGGTCCCATGCCTTTATGAACAAGACCTTTATTGTGAATGCGAAGGGAAAAATTCCCAACCCCCCAATTCATTCTTCACGATCGCGGCTCTATCACCACGTTCGTGAAGAAGGAAACTAGAACCAGCAATAACATATATTCAGACTTAGCTTTGGGGGGTCCGAAATTCACCCGATCCACCTGGGATGTTGTCCAATTGCACCAACAAGTCTATAAATATAATACGGACTTGTACGAACCCTCAAAACACGTAAAACAACATCGAAACTAAGAATCGCACCCCAAATCCGCCAGCTTTCAACATTAAGTACTGAAATGCTCCAGGATCACCTAAAACCCAATCCGAACACATGCATAAGTCCAAAATCATCAAACAAATCTATTAGAACCATAAAATCCCGATTCCGAGGTCGTTTATCCAAAATATTGACTCAAGTTAAACTTAGCCATCTTAGGCCACTATTAAGGAACTAAGTGTTCCAATTTCAACTCGAACCCTTACAAACCCAAACCAACCATCCTCGCAAGTCATAAACCAGTAAAGAAACATACAGGGAGTCTTAATTAGGGAAATGGGGATCTAGAAAGAAAAATAACCGGTCAGGTCATTACAATTATACTACTTTATAATCAATTATTTTCTTGCTTTTCGTTATTAGATTATATTATATTCTGTTTAGGTTTCTTTTGTCTAGTAGGTGTCTTGACCTGGCCACGCCACTATTATACCAAGGTTATTCTTGATACTTAATGGGTACCATTATGGTGTCCTCGTGCTATGCTTCTGCACATTTTGTGCAGATTCAGTTACTTTTGCTCATGCCAGAGGTAGTGATTTGACCTCGATATTCCGGAGACTTCAAGGTATACCTGTTTGACACTTGGGGGCCTCAGTATTGCTTTTACTATTGTTTATCTTCTTATAAAACATTATTGTATTAGAGATTCTCAATATATTTTAGTAGAGCTTGTAACTCAGTTCCATCGGTTTTGGATTTATTGTAACTTTTGCACCGTTTTGATTTCACTATGGCAGTTATTAGTTTAATTTATGATCTTAGTTGGTAATTCTACTAAATTTTCAATGTATGTTAGGATTACCTAGTCTTAGAGACTAGGTGCCATCACGACATCCTAAGGTGCGAATTTGGGGTCCTGACACATTTTCTTCTTCTTTTCTTTATTTGCCTATTATCAAGCTCAACCTTGCTCTACTGTCTACTAGTAGGGAATTTTGGTACAGCATTCTTCTTAGCTTTACCACAACCCATAGAAGTCAAAAAGCTTATCAATACTTGATCAGTAAAGGCAACCTCCTACCTCCCAACAGAATTACACACAGACTCATGTCGCATTTCTGGATACTCAATATGCAAAGGAACAGTAATGGGGATGTGTCAGCACTATCTAGGGGAGGTCTTGTAGAACCTGGTGTTTCATCACATGTAGGAGCATAAGACTCCTACTGGATAGAGGGACGAGGCCCCTCTATAGGTTCCCCAGTAGTACTGACAAGCACTTGTTCCCTTTGACTCAATAGTTCCCCCTGAGTCCCTTCACCATCACTACAAGTCATTGACTCCTTAACCAAATTCTCCACAATAGACTACTTTTCAAGAGGAGTATATTCCTCTTTGTCTATAACACTCAGATTTCCCTCAACCACTGTACAGAAAGCTTCTTTCTCAATAGAGGAGAGTTGAGGGTTACCTGATACAGAAGAAAAATTTCGAATATTTCCCTCAGCAACAGTAGAAATCGACTGGTCCTCCACTCTCACTTCCTCTGACATAGTAGGCTAACTAGACACTTCTACACCGTTATTGCTTTCTACAATTTCTTCGTTGGTTTGAAGTAGGAAGTTAATACTGAGTATTCTAAGTCGACTTTCTTAGTAGGAGCTGAAATAGAAGGAGAGGAGACAAATTTTTTGGCCGTTTACCTTTTTTGACTTCTCTGGGACCAGACCAGATAGTTTAGGAGGAATGACAATAAGGTTGGTTTCAATGGAAATTGGGGCTTTTGTGGGTGAAGTGGTTGGCTCAGATCTAGATGGAGGTACCATTTTAGATGGAGACGAAACTGGTTGTCTTTAGACAATTTGGGAGATAGGATTTTTTGTTGAAACACGTTCGATTTTAGGAGCATAAATACAAGAAGAAGAAGGTTTGATGAGGGAGAGAAATTTGTGTTCTATGTTTAAAGTTAGGAAAGAGACAAAATCTTAGGTTTATAAAATAAAGGGGGGACCGCTTACAAACAGGTGTGAGAGAAGGAAATGGGTCAACGGGTCAATTTGGAAGGGTTGTAACATTTGAGCTTAAAAGACATTTGGAAGAAGTGGGAACAAAATAGTGACGTGGCACCTTAGCAGTTTAAAATGAAAATAAGTGTAAAAAGAACTACTAACGTAATTCATAGGAACCAAGTTCCTTGATAGCCTTTTGAAAATATGAGCAAAAACTTCTAAATATGTGCGATGTCATTTGTCACTTATTTTGTCCTGAATCTACCATGAGTGTCTACATGTAATAGTATAGAGTTGAGTTAGATGTCTCCAGAAAACACTTTTTAGCATTGTACCTTTTCTTCTTTACACAGCCAATCATCTAGGGACCAGGTCCTTAGTTGAGCTAGATCAACCCCAACTCCAGACGATTTTCTCAAAGTATTCTTTGCTCAGTGCTTTCGTGAAGACATTAGCTACCTGGTCCTCCGTCTTGCAAAACTTCATACAAATATGCCCCTTTTCAACATTGTCTCTCAAGAAGTAATGTCGCACATCAATGTGCTTTGTCCTCTTGTGTTGCACCGAGTTCCTTGACATGTTGAGAGCACTTGTGTTATCACACAAAAATGGCACACAATCCGTAAACACACCAAAGTCTTATAGTTGTTGCTTGATCCATAGTAGTTGAGTACAACAAGAGGCAATAGCTACATACTCAGCTTCAGTAGTAGAAAGAGCCACATAGTTTTGCTTCTTTGTATCCATGAGATCAAGTATAACCCCAAAAAATGTGCCATTTTAGATGTACTCTTTCTATCCACCAAATAGCCAGCGTAGTTAGCATCAGCATATCCAATTAGGTCAAAATTATCTACTGAGAGACAGAAGAGGACCAGGTCCTGCGTTCCCTAGAGATACATCAGGATTCTCTTGGCAGCCTTCAAATGAGATTTTCATGGTCTTGATTTAAATCTAGCACACACCCCAACACTAAAGACAATGCCAGATCTTCTAGTCGTCATGTACAGAAGAAATCCAATGATACCCATATACATAGTTTTATTGACAGGTGTAGCAACTCGACTGGTCGTTTCAAGCATTTGTATTTCCATTTGGTGGTATTAGGGGATGAGTAGCTTTGTATGGTGTATTATGACTTGTGTGCAACATCGATTTCAATTTTTGGGTGATTTAGGATTTATTTGGAGGAATACTTCTCAACTAGGAAATCTTAAGTGGGAAGAGTTGACCAAGTTTGACTTATGTGTATTTGAACCCGGATCTGAGTTTTAATGATTTTGTTAGGTTCGGATGGTGATTTGTACTTGGGATTACGCCTGCATTTACTTTTGGATGTCTCTAAAAGGTTTTGGCACGAATTGGCGAAAGATGGCAATTTAAAAGTTTGAAAAGTTTATAGGTTTGAACGGAAGTTGACATTAATAATATCGGGTTCAAATTATTGTTCTGGGAGTTGGAACAGGTTTGTTATGTCATTCGGAACTTGTATGCAAAATTTGAGGGCATTCTGAGTTGATTTGATATGTGTCAGCACGAGTTTCGGAAGTTGAAAGTTCAAAAGTTTACTAAGTTTGATTTGGGTTAAGATTCATAGTTTTGATATTGCTATGGGTGATTGAGGCTTTGAGTTGGTTTGTGTTATGTTTTGGTACTTGTTGGTATGTTCGGACGGGCTCCCGAGGGGATCGGGTGAGTTGCGAACGTGTTTTAGACCATTTTTCCTTTATGTGTGGTTGTTGGTCTTTGCTAGATCTGATGTGGTCACAACCATGGAGCTACGGGCTCAGGTGCAGTGACCATAAATATGGTTAAGTGGGCTCAAAAACGAAACAAGGTTGTATGAGGGAAGACCGCAGAAGCAAAATGTTGGGTGCATCTGCGGGTCCGCATGAGCGAACTTCTGATCGCATAAACAGATGGTAGTTTGGTTGGCAGAATATGCAGAAGTGGATAGTGGCTCGCATCTGCAATGTCACATAAGTGGAAATTGTTCTGCATGTGAGGTCGGTCGGGGCCTCAGTGAATACCGTAGGAGCAGAAATTTTGTCGCAGAAACGGCTATTTGTTCGCATATGTGAAAATGCCTGGGCAGAATGTATATAATTTGAGGGTTCGTTAAATTTTATCATATTTGGAGATTTGGAACTCGAATTTGGTCGATTTTGGAGAGGATTTTCACCACATCGATTGGGGTAAGTATTTTTTACTCGATTTTGATTAAATTTCATGATTTCAACTTCGATTTTGGCATTTGATTGATGATTTTAAAAGAGAAATTGGGGGTGGGGGTGTCTAAACTTTTCTAAAGTGAATATTTGAGATTTGAACACTGATTCAAAGTCAGATTTGAGTGAAATTAGTATAGTTTCACTCGTAATTGAATGGGTTGTTGGAATTTGAAGTTTTGTCGGGTTCCGAGGTGCGGGCTTACGGTTGACTTTTAGGGTGACTTTGAGTATTTGATTAAAGGTTCGAGCTTTATCGTTTGGGTTTGTTCCCTTTGGCTTTATTTGATATTTTTGAGTTGCTTTTGGCTAGTTTCGAGCCGTTTGGAGGATGATTCATGCGGGATGGCATTTCTAGAGTATTGTTTGGCTTGCTCGATATTTAATTTGGTTGGTTCGAGGTAAAGCACATTTCAAAACTTGGATTTGCGAGTATTTATCGTTGGGAACTATGTTATTTATGATGTGTTGGGGTGACGTGCATGCTAGATAACGGGCGCGTGGGCGTGTACTGGGGTAATCATGATCCGAGTTGATTTTTAGACTATTACCGAACTTGTTTTGCTGTTATATCTGGTTATATTCGTGTTCTCTCTACTTGTTTGATTATCCAAGCTTTGATTCATGTTAGAAATTATGTTTAAGCTATGTGATTATTTGGTTGAGACCTAATAAGACTATTTTTGTTGTTTTGGTCTATCTGATTTAACTGTAATTATACACTCAGTCATAATTCTTTATTTGCATATCCTATTCCAGTCTCTATTCATTACTCGTTGTTACATCACACATTGTTGTTACTTCCCATACGTGGACTGTTTTGGCTGAGTGATATGAGTTTTTGATCCCTTGATACTTTAGAGGTTGATGACTGAGGTGGTCATGAGAGCCATGTTGAGGGAGCATTATTTGGATAGGGTTGCACGTCGCAGTAGGCCTTATTGGCTTATTCTTATTATTATTATTATTATTATTATTATTATTATTATTATTATTATTATTATTATTATTATTATTGTTGTTGTTGTTGTTGTTGTTGTTGTTGTTGTTGTTGTTGTTGTAGTTGTTGTTATTGTTGTTGTTGTTGTTGTTGTTATTATTGTTATTATTATTATTATTATTAAATGGATCAGGTTGACTATCGCAGCAGGCCATATCAGCTATTGATTAGCGCTTGGGCAAGATCCGCCCCTCCGGAGTCTGACAAACCAGCAGTGAGCGCAAGCACAGTGATATATATACACGTGCTTTGGTGAGGGGCTTTTGAGTCAGGCACATGTACAGTGCTGAGTGATTGTGTGTGTGATGAAGTGGGAGCATTTTAGCTAGGCATTTTGAGTGTGTTGAGGGTGAGTGTACTTGATGATATCACTGTGAGATCATTTTCTTGACATATATATTTGACATGTAGGAATAGAGATGCATTTTTCTCATGCTAGACGGTGATATGACATTTGATGATTTGACATGTATATTTGAGATATAGGCACAGAGATACATATTCCTAATGCTAGGCAGTATATGATAATTGATGAGTTAATATGCATATTGACATTAGGCATAGAGATGTACTTTCCTCATGATAATTTGTAAACAGAAATCCTTATCTGATGTTGTGGATTGGTGAATACAGTTCTTCTGATAAAGTCATGTTTAGTTGATCTTTAGTGGTAAGCATGCCTACTTTCTCGTAAAGCGAACGAGCTATATCTCTTGAGTTATCTACCTTTGCTATCCTCATTATATTACTACGAGCTGTTATTTCGATGTTGGTGTTGAACACTAACCATCTTCCGAGCTCGTCACTACTTTCAACCTGAAGTTAGATTTGTTACTTATTGAGTACATAGGGTAGATTGTACCCATACTACACTTCTGCACCTTGCATGCAGATCTTGTAGCGGATGTTGTTGTGTATGGCGGAAGCTGGCAATGAAGATGTACCTACATTTCGCTTCTAGCTGCCACTTGTCCTTGATAACTTTAGATTTTGCAAATCTATTTATGTATATCTCGAACAGATGATGTATTTATTTTGTACCGGCTTTGCAAATTCTAAGTCTTAGAAGCTCATAATTTATACTACCAATCCTTGGGATTTTGTATAGAAATTTAGTTATTTTTACTTAGAGATTCATATTATTTTCATTTAACTGGTGATAAATGTTATTTGGCTTACCTAGGGGATTGGGTTAGGTGCCATAACGACTAGTTGGATTTGGGGTCGTGATAAGTTGGTAATAGAGCTCTAGGTTCATAGGTTCTACAAGTCATGACCAAATGTCTAGTAGAGTCTTGCGGATTGGTATGATGACGTCCATACCTATCTTCCAGAGGATACAGGGCATTTAGGATAACTTTCCATCTTTCTTTCCTTATCATGTGGCGTATCTCTTTGAATTCCTCCCACTCACTCGTGTGTTATGTGAGAGCTCAATATCATCTATGCACCGATGGCTTGTGATTCCATGGATGAGGTGCAAGATGTGTTTTATGTGTTTTGGTGATGTGCAAGTCCGGAGAACTTAAGGCCATGTTTAGACAACAGCTTGGGCTTGGTAGTTTCAGTGGCGTAAGTGCGTGCTTATGGACTTATATGTCCAGTAGTGTCCCCAGGAGTGGGATTAATGGCTTGGTGAGTGGTGTGATGGCTATATGACGAGTAAGAAGTCACTACAGAATGTGTTCGGGTGGCTTGGATGTGACGAGAAGAGTTTGCTTGGGATGTGTAAAGGACTATTTGGTGCTTGATTTCTGTCTTGATGTGTTGTATAGTCTCAAGTTATGAGTTTTTTAAGAGATCTTTCATGTTGTTCTTTCATGACCCAAAATCCCACATTAGGAATCGTGATGGCACCTAGTCTCTAAGACTAGGTAAGCCTAACACATGAGGAGATCTAATGAAGATAACCATATTAACTATATAAACTTAAACTGATAAATGAGCTAACGTAACTAAAACTGAACAAATGTTATACAATCCCCAGAACTTGTAGTACGGATTCATAAGCTCTACCGACATGCACTAGAATTTCTAAATACAATACTATTCTGAAATAAAGATAAATAGCAGTAAAGATAATATGTGAAGGTGACTCCGAGGCCTGCGAACGTCAAGTAGGTATACCTTGAAGACACCACAAACACAACTCTCAAGAACCAACACGATCAGAAAGGCCTGGATCTGCACAAAAATGTGCAGAAGCGTAGCATGAATACACCACAGCGGTATCCAATAAGTATCAAGTCTAACCTTAGTGGAGTAGTGACAAGGTAAGTCGAGACACTCATTAGACCTAAAACCTGTGCAAGATATTAATATAAAGCTAGCAATAGAAAGAACATTAATGTACGCTAACAGCGTAAAGATTATTAATATAAAACCAACAAATGAATAATAGAAACACAATTGCCAACAAAAAGTAAACGGGTAATGAAGCAGCAACATTATCAGAACACAAATGAATATGAATGAACTTAAATTAGGAAAACATATGACAAATCAAGTAATCAAATTGTTCCCAACGTATGACTTACAATAAGAATTACCTCGACACACCACACCTCGTAACCACAAATCATAACCCACAATTCTGAATCTTACACGCATGGCACCTCGTACCCATATTATCAATCACCTTCGCATGGCAAAGTCCACGTGCTACCATGTATATCGTATCCATATCAAATGCTAAATAAAATGTTCGAGAGGTTTATTTAAATACGTATAATAACAATTTTGAATAAAGTAAGGCGTCAAAGTAGATAATGAGTTTACTTTAGAAAATAAATAAAGTAAAATAAAGTACAATTTATACAAAAATAGAGTATCAAATGAGTTTAGTGTAGAAATCAATAAGGTAAAGTAAAATATCATCTTTAAATTAAGAAAATTATCATATAAATTAATGAATTAAATATAGAATTTGTTAGAGTATGGCGCGATAACAATTTCACGTAAAGTAACACATCAAATAAGGTAATGAATTTAATTTGAGAACTCAATTAAAGTAAAATGTGATAATTATTTAAAAATAGCAAAGCACCGAGTGAGATAACGAGTTCCATCTTAAGAGTCACATAAAAAGCATGTTAATAGTTCTTTTATTTAAAACCTTTACGTTACCAACAACTCAATAGAGTATGCGATAATGACTCCGAGCAAGCAAATTCATCTAGAAACTCAACTCACCAAGTAACATGGAGACACATGTTGGCACATTAAAGCAACACAGCAAATCACGTAGAATGCATGACTCATATAAGAAGTCACAATCGTTCTCACACAAAAATTAAATACAAATAACCAAATACAATCAAATACAAGTGAGGTGATTTAAGTAAAAACCATAACCGTTCAAATCAACAAGCCTTTCAAATGTAGAATATACAACAAATTCACACCGAGGTTCCACACCTCATATTCACATTTCACAGATCACAATCTTTCCTTATATCGCCGCGTGAGCCTTACATTTAGATTTTTTTGAAAACATTTTTACCAAAATAGCTACACGCGCTTTAGCCCCCTTATGTCTCCACATGGCTTCAAGTAATTCCTTTACTAGCAACACGCACATAAATCCCATTTTATGTCGCCGCATGCACATCAACCCCTATCCTTATACCGACGGATGCGCTTCAATATCACAACACAATAACATGTCGCACCACACGTGCCCATATACCACAACTTGTCAAAATCAACAATATCAATGTTACCATAACACATAGCCCACGGCTCAACAACAATGTATACAAGAATCTTAATTTAAACAAATGAATGAGAAATACTCAACAAGGAAAGATATCTCAATAATCAACAACCTCAACCTCAATGTGCTAATAGCTTTCACGACTTCAACTTCAATAACTCAAAATGATGGTATTCCCACGAAATGACAATTTCCATTCAAATGTATAACATAAGCTTAACAATGAATGAGATAGTATGAAATAGTAACTACGTCCAAATGCATGAGAATAACTCAACATGAAAAGACTTCATGCAATAACAACTCCAAATAAGAATAACTCGACAATAAAGGAGGTAATATGACAATAAGAGATGTAACATCTTCAATTAAGGCATATAAGAGCAAATTTGACAATGAGAGATAGAACATGTACTAACAACGTCAAACAAGGCATGTAAGAGTAAACTAAACAATGGAAGATATAACATGATATGATAATTTCAATTAAATGCATACAAGAAGCCTAAGAGTCTAAACCGGTCAAAATACCACATATGAGCCTGTGTACACACTCTTCACCTCGTGTACATGTCTCCCACATAATTCAATTAATACAAACAACCCAAATCCTAAGGGGTAGTTTTCCCACACAAAGTTAGGCAAGATACTTACCTCAAACAAGTTAAATCAATATACTAATAAGCCCTTCCCATGTAAATCCACTTCAAAACAGCTCAGATCTAGCCAAAATAACTTAATATCATAAATAAAAGCCATAGAAATAAATTCGGATAACAAAGATTTGATCTTTAACTAAAATCAAAAAGTCACCTCGGGCCGCACATCAAAACCTGACAAAACACACAAATTCCAAACATTCATTCCATTACGAGTCCATCCATACCAAAATCATTCAATTTTGACCTCAAATCGGCCATTAAACCATCAATTTATGTTTTAGAAAGTTTTCACAAAAATCCCCTATTTCTCCAATTCAAATCATTAATCAAACACTAAAATCAAGGTTTGAATTATAAAATAATAACAAATCCAAGTCAAAAATACTTAACCCAATCCAAGTAGTAAAAAGCCCCTCCAAAATCGCCCAAAACGAGCTCCAAAATCTTGTGAGAAAAAGTAATTAAATTCTGAAACAAGAAAAAATGCAACAGCTGTCTCAGCTCGAATTAGGTCCTAGATAATCCCAAAACTCACGTTTATAATCCCAAAATGATCCTTGCGATATTACACCCAAGATAGCCTCTTAAATCACCCAATTCGGCCTTAAAATGAGAGAAATATGATGTTTTGAAGTTTTAAAAGAAATCTAAAATTTCTAAGGACATAAATGGAATTTTTGTAATTACTTACACCAGAAAAGAAAACCCAACAATAAGAAAATCTTTGTTTTAGCACCCCAAAACTCATCCAGAATCTGGACACAAACTATATATGCATTCCAATCATAAAACATGCTACGAACCTGCTCGCGCACTCAAAGCACCGAAAAGAGGTCATTTTGACCCGATATTGACCATGCTTTAACTTCAAATTCTTAATTTAACTAGTTTTTCAACCAATGATCGAAAACACATCCGAGCCCCTCGGGACCCCATCCAATCATACCAACAAGTACAAATAAATCATCGAAACTTATCCAAAGCCGCAAAATACCCACGGGATCATCACAACGAAGAATCGAGGCTCAAACCAAATAGAATTTCTCTTAAGTTGTTAAATCTTCATTCTTTCAAAATATTATCCGAATCACACTTAAACACTTCAGATTACTTTTAGACTTTGCATAGTCAACTCTTGGTCAAACTTATGAACTCTTAAGTTCTTCAAATTGCCAACTTTTGACAAATAGTGTCGAATTCTTCTAGGAACCTCCGAAACCAAATATGAACGTACGTACAAGCCCAAAATTATCATACGAACTTATAGGAACAATCAAAACCCGATTCCAACTTCGTTGACCTAAGAGTCAAACATTGGTCAACTCTTTCAACTTAAAGCTTCTAAAACAAGAATCATTCTTCCAAATCGATCCTGAATCGATCGAAAACTGAAACCAACCATACACGTAAGTCATAATACATAATATGAAGCTACTCAAAGTCTCAAACAACTGAATGGAATGCTAAAGCTCAAAACGAGTGGTCGAATCATTACATGTTCATCTGTGGAATGAAATAGATTCTTATGTCTTGTTGACGAGTTCAGACTCGGGAAGATTTGGTGATTGCATAGTAGTTGTGGCCATGAAATGTCATGACCCAAATCTCAACATGTTGTGATGGCACCAATCACAATACTAGATAAGCCAACAATCACAAAATAACTACTTATTTTAATTTAAAAGCATAATATATTGAGTTTAACCGTAAAAATCTCATAAATAACTGAAAAGGCTAACTGCAACTCAAATACAAAATCTTCCAAAATTGGGTGTCACATACATGAGCTACTAAATATCAACATAGTCAAAACTTATAATACAACTGTCTAGAAAGATAGAACAGTGCTAAATGATTTGAAAAAGAAAAAGACTCGAGGTTTGCGGACACCAAAGCATCTACCTCAAAAGTCTCCAAGTAGGAAATGCCCCCAAATCTAGCAACTACCGTGCCTAAAAGTACCTAGATCTGCACATGAAGTGCAGAGTCTAGTATGAGTACAACCAACCCAATGTACTTAATAAGTAACATGACTAACCTTGAGTTGAAAGCAGTGATGAGCTCAGATAGGTACAGTCCAAATCCAGATAGTAACAGTACAGATATGACAGGAAAATAACAGTAACAACTCAGAGAAATTTCATAATTAGTTGTACACGGTTCAAAAATGTAGAAATGCTATCAAGTTCAACAATTTAAGCTCAATGCTGATAAAATATGTCGGGTGCATCTAACATGAGGAATATTACATCTCTATGTCTATCTGTCAAATATGCATGTCACATGTAATGCAACACAGTGATAAATTCATATACTCATTATCATAGAGTATTCAATCACACTCAGTACGCTCAATCACTTAGCACTCCCAATCTCTCAACACTCTCAATCACTCGGCACTCGTACTCGGCACTCAATGGTACTTGCGCTCACTGCTGGTATATCAGACTCCGGGGGGGCGGATCCTACCCAAGCACTAATATAAGCCAACATGGAATGTTGCGGCATGTATCCCGATCCCATCACGAATCAATAAAGCCTTCTGTGCATGCAGCCCAATCCCATCACAAATCAATAAAGCCTTCTGTGGCATGCAGCCCGATCTCATAATCATCACTCACAATTAGGCCCTCGGCTTGACTCAGTCATCAATCTCTCTAGTCTCTCGGGCTCACAAATCTCATGCCAATTAGCCCAAACAATGATACATGATGCAACAATAAATTGTTACAGAGACTGATATATGATATGCAAATGATGAATATGACTAAGTACACAATTGCAATTTAAGGAAATAACTCAACAACATAAATGACCTTAGTGGGTCCCGACTGAATAAGCATATAGCCTAAACATAATTTCTAACATAGATCACATCTCACTTACTCTAACACATGGAGATTACATGAATAATAACAAGATTGGGTAACTACACAGTTCCACAAAGTCAACTGAGTCATAATTACTACGGTCCACGCCCACACGCCCTTTATCTAGCATGTGCATCACCTCAAAACCAACCACATAACACATAGTTTAGGGTCATACCCTCAGTATCAAGTTTAGAAGTTTTACTTACCTCAAACCGTGCACAATCCCTACTCCAACAAACCCTTGCCTCATGAATCAACCTCTGAACGACTCGAATCTAGCCACAAATAGCTTAATACAATCAATACAAGCCATAAGAATCAATTCCATATGATAAAGCTATGTTCTTTGATTAAAGTCAAAAAGTCAACCCCTGGCCCATGTCTCGGAATCTGACAAAATTAACAAAATCCGAACACCCATTCAATAAAGACTCCAACCATACCAAAATTACTCAATTTTGATCTCAACTCGACCTTCCAATCCTCAAATAATGGTCTATGAAGTTTCACAAAAAAAATCCAATTTTTCCAACCCAAAACACTAATTAAATGGTAAAAACAATGATAATTTCATGTATAACTACCAAATCCGATTTAGAATCACTTACTCCAGTCAACTCATTAAAAATCCCTTTAAGAATTGCCCAAATCCAAGGTCTCTAGCTCAAAATATGAAAACATAGGTTCAAACCCTTGGTTTTGAAATATATATCTGCTGCCCAGATGTCCTTATTCGCGAACGCAAAAAGTTCTTCGCATTCGCAAAGCACAGAAACTCCACTGCCAAAAAATCCTCTTACACGAACGGGACTGCTCCACCGCAAACACGACGACCAAACGACCCCTAGCTTTGTGAACACGAAGCATCCATCGTGTAGGCGTAGACCTAACACATGATGTACCCCAGCCTACCTCTCGTCTTCGCGAATGCGGCTCCCTGCTCGTAATCGCGATGATCAAATACACGAAAGCGAATAAAAAAATTCACCTACCACTCAAATACTCTTCACAAATGCAAGACCTCTCTCGAGAATACGTATAAGGAAACTAGACACCAGAAAAACTGCAGTTCTACAAGGACAAACTCAATCCACAATCAACCCGAAACTCACCCGAGGCCCTAGGGCCCCATCCAAACATACCAACACATCCTAAAACATCATACGAACTTAGTCGAGGCCTCAAATCACATCAAACAACATCAAGAACATGAATCGCACCCCAATTCAAGCCTAATGAACTAATGGATTTTCAACTTTTACAATCGATGCTGAAACCTATCAAACCAACTCTGATTGACCTCTATTTTTCACACAAGTCATAAATGACATAACAGACATATTCCAACTTCTAAAACCAAAATCTGATCACGGTAACAACAAAGTCAACTCTCACTCAAACTTCTCAACTCTCAAAACTTTAACTTTTCCAATTTTTGCCAATTCAAGCTAAAATCACTAACGGGGCGCCAAATTAATATCTGGACACATTCCTAAGTGCAAAATCACCATACAGAGCTATCAGAACTATCAAAACTCTATTCTAGAGTCATTTACATACAAGTCAATATCATGTCAACTCTTTCAACTTAGGCTTCCAACTTTGGGACTAATTGTCCCAATTTATTTCAAAACATCTCAGGTACCAAACCAACCATCCTGGAAAATCACATAACAAAAAACAAACACAAAATAAGCAATGAATGGAGTAACGAGGCTACAATACTCAAAATGATCGGTCGATCGTTACACGAAAAGGCATAAACAGATGTCAGGTTGAGGCTAAGCAGATGGATTAACTCTTGTGGGATATTCTGATTATGTGATTATTATGATGATTATGTAGAGAGTTTCTTTCTACCGGTGAGTTATATGTGTTAAAATTTGAGTTTGGATCGCTTTAGGAAGTTGACTCGATTGTCATGAGGATGAATGTAAGCTACGTAGATGATTTGATGCATTTTATGATTTGTATTACATGATCTTATGAAGGTTTTAGTTGAATTACAGTACAGGATTATATCAATAATCGAGTAAGGAGATTTCTGGATGCATGTTGTATTAACTCTGCTGATATATGGAAATCTTGGAATGATTCGGGTTTATTATTCGTGGTGGAGGTAGTGTGCATGGAGTAGGGATTCACTCGGTTGCGTAGAGATGTTGAGTACTTTTTAGGTGTTTAGGTGCTAATGGAGCACAGGTCGCTCGTCTCGTTTTAGAAGTACATTCGATATTCTAGTAGGGTAGATGACTCCCGAGAAAGTTCGAATGAGTTCATGATTCATGTATGGTATTTGAGGAATTTTCAGATTTGTAAATGGCTAAGATCTGAGATTTACATTAGATGTTGTCAAGACTCGCGGTATTTCTATATCATTATAGATTATACATTTTCAATATTAGAGAGGTTAAGGAAATAGTTTCAGATTCACATAAGGTCTCTTCAGAGTAGGTATCTCAAATGCGGTAATTTTGGGTACTTAAGAGGGAATACAATGACTTATGGTCTTAGGGTGATGTGGTTTCATGTTAGGATCTCTTGTGGTGAGCATAGGGTTAAGGATCGTAGTGTAATATAAATAAGAAGTGTTAAATTGAGGTCACATTTAGAGGAACTCGAAGAAATAGGTCAGTTGGTAGTGGTTTAGAACGGCATGATAATGGAAATGATCGGTTCCTTTGGCTCTCTTGGTGTGGTATGGTTTTACTGGTGTTTTGGTGACAATACTCTTAGGTTGAGCAACTTGTGTGACCTAGTTGAGTTAGATAGACTCAGATCTAATAGCTTGGTCTTGTGCTAATGGGTTTCAAAGAGTTCTCGATGATTTCTACCACGACTGAGATGGATATTTTCTTCCGGCATAAGGAGTATGTTACGTATTGTAATTTTCCCCTCAATGGGATCAAATGGAAGGTTTCTGGCTGATTGAATATGTATCCTTCCTATGAATCAGAGTTGATAATGGGATTTTCGTGCTTTCATTTCATGGTATGTTAGAAGCGGTGCGTCGTGTGGGATTGAGATTTGCATATGCAAGTTTGCGGTTCAGTTTCGATGAGAAGGCCATGAGTTCTAGACAGTATGGACAGTTTTAGATTTTTAAATGAATGCTGGTACTATTCGGTATTACCCGAGACGAGTGTGTATTTCAGAAAGGCGCAGTGTGTTTTGACTTGCGGAAGCTTGACTGGTATTATGGTAATCTCTTGGCTAATTGACTACTGATGTCATATTTTGCTATATGGTACAGAAGAATTTTAGAAGTATTAGTTATGGGATGATGGTATATGAGGGATGTATCAGTCACTGGAGTGGTCAAGATAGGATCGGATATGGTGATTCTGGTATTCTAGAGATTTGGAGATTGGGAGTTCTCAGAGACATATTGTTCCTTGGTTGCGGATTGGAAAGTATGGCCAAAATTAGACAGCTAATAGTATGTGTTATTTTTAGGTTGTTGTTGAGGGTTATTTATCTATTTGTGGATGACCAAATTTGATTTGGGGGCCCATTGGTAGGCCTAATGAGAATGTGTATTCTACACCAGGTTGGATTTGTTTAAATAGCACAGATATTTTTGAGAGATGTGTCATTCGGTTAGAGTTAAGCTTGTTCGTTTATGCTACGATGGGTTGTGGCATGTTGGTTATTTTCGCAGATGATGCGTTTCTGTTTAGGCTTTGTGGCAAAATTCAGACGAGATGGTTCATGGGTGCTAAATGGCTGATTGCGCCTTGGTTATGGTCTTTCATGTTGGTGGTATATTGTGTTATCCATTTCTCCATGGTTATGGTCATGAACTTTGCGTGATTGTTGTTGATTTGCATATGGTGGTTGATTTCGAGCATTATGGCTTGAGTTATTTCATATGGACCACTGTTTGGATGGGATAAAGTATTGCAACGAAGTTATGTTGGTATATGATCCTCTGTGTTAGATTTGTATGTCTTGGTTCTACTTTGTGTGATGGGTTCATAGCATTGCGCTTGTGGTGATAACTATTGAGCTTGCGGAACGGTTCTCTTATTTGATTCTCTTTCCATCTTTGGGTACACTAAAGTTGTTGCTTGTGTGGTGCACGAATTGCATAGTATGTGGCTCTAGGTAGTATTGGTGCGACATGTTGGTCAAGTAGCTTATACTAGATGGGATGAGGTTATTGGACCTGGAATGAGTGCTATCGGAATTGATTACGGTATGCTTGGAAGAATAATGTCACTAATCAGTTTAGAATTTGGCTATGGTTCTTCTCAGACAAGAGAGGTCCATGATTTGTTGATATGATGAGTGGCTATGAGTTTTTGCATGTTTCTTTCATCATTGGTAGTATATGAAGGGTTAGAATAAGGTTTTATTTGATATGAGGTAAATACAGGTACCAGGTTTGTTATTGAGGAGCCATTACTGTCGGAAGTTATTGCTATGAGTATCTGAATTATGTGGTATGTCATGTTATTACATCTTGGGTTATGGTTATGTCTTGATGCAGCTTGTTCATGCTTATATATAGATGTGCGAATCGGGTTTTATAATGAATTCTGGATGTTGGAGATTGGATTCTATGGCTTATAGACTAAGGTTGAAGTAAGAACCTTCAGTTAGGTTGTGATGTCGGGCTTATATGGATTAGGGTGACATGGGATCACCCATAGGTAGGTGTATGCTAAGTTTATGCAGTGATTTTACGGCTTTGGAATGGCTCTTGGCACGTTCGAGGACAAACGTATGTTTAAGTGGGGGAGAATATAATGACCCGATCGGTTGTTTTGAGCATTTACATTTCCGTTCAGCAGTTTGAGGGCATGAGTAGCTTCATATGGTGTATTATGGCATGTGTGTATCGTCTGTTTAGGTTTTCGGGTGATTTGGCATTTATTTGGAGGAATGATTCTCAACTATGAAACTTTAAATTGGAAGAGTTGACCAAGTTTGACTTTTGTGTATTTGACCTTGGATCGAAGTGTTGATGATTCTGTTAGGTCCATATGGTTATTTTGGACTTGGGAGTATGCTCGGATTTATATTTGGATGTCTCAAGAAGGTTTTGGCACGAATTGGCGAAAGTTGGCAATTTGAAGGATTATAAAGTTCATAGGTTTGACCGAGGGTTGAGTGTGATGATATCGGGTTTGGATTATTGTTCCGAGATTTGGAACAAGTTTGTTATGTCATTCGGTACATGTATGCAAAATTTGAGGTCATTGTGAGTTGAATTGATATGGGTCGGCACGAGTTTCGGAAGTTAAAAGTTCAAAAGTTTATTTAGTTTGATTTGGGTTGCAATTTGTAGTATTGATGTTGTTATGGGTGATTTGAGGCCTCAATTAGGTCCGTATTATGTTTTGGAACTTGTTTGTATGTTCGGACGGGGTCCCTAGTTGCTCGGGTGAGTTGCAGACGTGTGTCAGACCATTATTTCTTCATGTGTGGTTGCTAGTCTTTGCTAGATCTGGTGTGGTCACACCGGTAGAGTTATGGGCACAGGTGCGGTGATCGCAAATGCGGTCACGTGGGCTCAGAAGGGAAACAAGGTTGTACGAGGGAAAACCGCAGAAGCGAAATGCTAGGCCCATATGTGGAGCGGACTTCTGATCATAGAAGCGGATGGCAGTATGGTTAGGAGATTATGCAGAAGCTGATAGTGGCTCGCACCTGTGATGTTGCAAAAAAGGAAATGGGTCCCCAGATACAGTTTTTTGGGGCATCAATGAATACCGTAGGAGTAGAAAATTTTGTCGCAAAAGCGGCTATTTGTTCACATATGTGAAAATGCCTGGGGAGAATGTGTATAATTCGAGGGTTTGTTCAATTTATCACATTTGGAGATTTGGAGCTCCGATTTGGGCGATTTTGGAGAGAACATTCACCACATTTATTGGGGTAAGTATTTTTTACTCGGTTTTAATTATATTTCATGATTCTATCTTCGATTTTTGGATTTGATTGATGATTTTGAAAGAGAAATTGGGGAGGTTTTGTCTAAACTTTCCTAAAGAGAATATTTGGGATTTGAACACCGATTCGGAGTTATATTTATGTGAAATTAGTATGGTTGGACTCGTAATTGAATGGGTTGTCGGACTTTGTAAGTTTTGTCAGGTTCCGAGGTACGGGCCTGGGGTTGACTTTTTGGATGACTTTGAGTATTTGATTAAAGTTTCAAAATTATCATTTGGGTTTGTTCCTTTTGGCATTATTTGATGTTTTTGTGTTGCTTTTGGATAGTTTCGAGCAATTTGGATGATGATTCCTGCGGGATAGCCTTTCTAGAGTATTGTTTGGATTGCTTGGCATTTGATTTGGCTGGTTCGAGGTAAGTAACATTTCTAAACTAGGATTTGAGGGTAGTTATCCCTGGGAACTATGTTATTTGTGATAAGTTGTTCTTTGGCTACTGGTGTTGAACATTAACCATCTTCCGAGCTCGTCACTGCTTTCAACCTGAGGTTAGTGTTGTTACTTATTGAGTACATGGGGTTAGTTTTACTCATATTACACTTCTGCACCTTGTGTGCAGATCTTGGAGCTAATTGTTCTGTATATGGCAGGAGCTGGCAACAAAGATGTACCTGCGTTCCAGTTCTTGCTGCCACTTGTCCATGGTAGCTTTAGATTTTGCAAATCTATTTATGTATATTTCGAACAGATGATGTATTTATTTCGCACCAACTTTGTAATTTCTAAGTCTTAGAAGCTCGTGATTGGTACTACAAATCCTTGGGATTTTGTATAGAAATTCAGTTATTTTTACTCATTGATTCCTATTATTTTCATTTGAGTGGTGATAAATGTTATTTGGCTTACCTAGTAGTTTAGGTCAAGTGCCATCACGACTAGTTGGATTTGGGGTCGTGACAATAGGAGAACCAAGTTCATCCATGTCCAGGCAAGCAGCAGTAGCAATGGAAGTATCAATGTTCTTGGAATTTTCCATCTCAAATCTTTTCAGAAGCTCCTTGATGTAATTTTGTTGACTTATCATGGTCCCTTTGAGGTTTTCTTCACTTGCAACCCAAGAAAGAAGTTTATCTCACCCATGATACTCATCTCAAATTCACTTCCCATGAGCTTTGCATACTCCTTACAAAGGAAATCATTTGCTGCACCAAAAATGATATCATCGAAATAGACTTGCACAATCAACAAATTTCTCCCTCTTATCTTCAGAAATGGTGTAGTCAATTTTCCCTCTGTAAAGCCATTCTAAAGAAGGAATTTGAACAATCTCTCATACCAAGAACGAGGGGCCTGATTCAAACCATATAGATCCTTGTCAAGCTAGAAGACATGTTCAGGATTCTCATGACATTCAAACCAGGTGGTTGCTTGACAAATACTTCCTCCTTCAAATACCCATTCAAAAATGCACTTTTAACATCCATTTGGAACAATTTGAATTCCATATGAGATGCAAAAACTATGAGAATTCTGATGGCTTCCATTCGAGCAATAGGAGTAAATGTCTCATCATAGTCAATCCTTTATTCTTGATTGCATCCCTGGACCACCAGCCTAGCTTTGTTCCTTGCTGTATTTTCAAACTCATTAAGCTTGTTTATGAACACCACCTGGTTCCAATCACAGTTCTATCTGAGGGTTGGGGAACCAGGTGCCACACCTTGTTTCTCTCGAACTGATGAAGCTTTTCTTGAATGGAAGCAATCTATCTAGCATCTTTCAATGTTTCCTTAATGTTTTTAGACTTAACTAGATACAAGAAGGCTTAGAAGGCAAACATATTTCTTGCCTTAGATCTAGTTTGAATACCAAAGTCCAAGGGTGTGTTCACATTTTGAAGAGGATGTGAACTCCTAACTTGATGCAGGGGGGTAGAGTGATTGCTTGTGCTTCACGCCAATTGAAGACCCATGAGAAGAACTACCTCGTTCATGATTTAGAAATGGCAGCCATTGTCCATGCATTTAAGATTTGGAGGCATTATCTCTACGGCATGACTTTTGAGGTATTTACAAATCATCAAAGTCTACAGTAGTTGTTCAAGCAAAAGGATCTAAATTTGAGGCAGCGAAGATGATTGGACCTATTAAAAGACTATGATATTACCATTTTGTATCGTCCTGGGAAGGCCAATCTGGTGGCCAATGCCTTCAGTAGAAAGGCAGTGAGTGTGGGTAGCCTTTGCATATCATGTCGATGAGAGACCACTTACATCAGATGTTCAGGACTTGGCCAATCAATTCATAAGGTTAGATGTTTCGGAGCCTACATGAGTTCTATCTTGCGTGGTTTCTTAATCTTCTTTATATGATCGCATCAGAGAGCTTTACTATGACGACCCTCATTTGCTTGTCCTTAAGGACATGGTTCAGAACGGTAATGCCATGGAGGTTTCTATTGGAGACAATGGGTGTTGCGGATGCAGGGTCAAATTTATGTGCCCAATGTGTATGGGTTATGTGAGTTAATTCTTGAGGAGGCCCATAGTTTGTGGTATTCCATTCATCTGGGTGCCGCGAAAATGTATCAGGACTTGAGGTAGTACTACTAGTGAAGAAGAATGAAGAAAGATATAGTGGAGTTTGTAGCTCTGTGCTTGAACTGTCAGCAAGTGAAGTATGAGCATCAGAGACCGGGCGATTTACTTCAGAGGCTTGAGATTCCTGAGTGAAAATGGGAACGTATCACCATGGACTTCGTTGTTGGACTCCCACGGATTTTCAAGAAATTTGATGCTATTTGGGTGAATGTGGACCGGTTGACTAAGTCCACACATTTCATTCCGATTGTGAATACCTGTTCTTCAGAGCGATTGGTTGAGATATATATTCGCGATATTGTTCACCTTTATGGCATGTAGGTGTCTATTAACTTTAATCAGGTCACGCAATTCACATTGTAGTTTTGGAGAGAAGTGCAGCAAGAGTTAGGCACTCGTGTTGAGTTGAGTATAGCATTCCACTATTCAGATATTGGAGGATATGTTACGCGCTTGTGTTATGGATTTCAGGTGTTCTTGGGATCAGTTTCTACTGCTTGCAGAGTTTGCCTACAATAATAACTACCAATAGAGTATTCAGATGGCTCCTTATTAGGCCTTATATGGGAGACAGTGTCGATCTCTACTGTGGTGGTTTGATCCGAGGGAGGCTAGGTTGTTGGGCATTGATTTGGTTCAGGATGCTTTGTAAAAGGTTAAGTAGATTAAGAATCAGCTCCGTACGGCACAGTCTAGGCAGAAGAGTTACGCAGATCGGAAGGTTTGTGATGTTTTATATATAGTGTTAGAGAAGGTATTGCTCAAAGTATCGCCTATAAAGGGTGTGATGAGGTTCGGGAAGAAGGGAAAGTTGAGCCCTCGGTATATTGACCCTTTTGAGGTGCTTGAGAGGATTGGAGAGGTGGCCTACAAGCTTGCATTGCCACCTATTATATCGAGTGTCCACACAGTATTTTTCGTGTTTCTATGCTCCAAAAGTATTATGGTGATCTGTCTCATATTTTGGTCTTCAGCACGGTTCAGTTAGATGGAGATTTGACTTATTATGCAGAGCTAGCGGCCATTTTGGATCGGCAGGTTCGAAAGTTGAGATCAAAGAATAGAGCTTCAGTGAAAGTATAGTGGAGAGGTCATCTAGTCGAGGAGGCTACTTGGGAGACTGAGAGGGAGATGCGGAGCAGCTATCCACACCTATTTGAGACTCTATGTATGATTCTAGGCTCGTTCGAGGATGAACATTTGTTTAAGAGGGGGAGATGTAATGACCCGGCTGGTCATTTTGAGTATTGTAGCCTTGTTCCCCCTTTTATTGCTTATTCCATGTTCATTTGTGGTTATGTGACTTTCTGAGGTGGTTGGTTTAGTTCCGGGGATGTTTCAGAATGTATTGGATCACTTCGTCCCAAGGTTGGAAGCTTAAGTTAAAAGAGTTGACCGGATGTTTTCTTATGAGTAAATGATTCTGGAATGGAGTTTTGATGGTTCTAATAGCTTCGTATGATGATTTCTGACTTAGGAGTGTGTCCGGATAATGATTTGGAGGTCTGTAGGTCGTTTTGGCTTGAATTGGTGAAAGTTGGAATGTTGAAGGTTCAGAGAGTTGAAAAGTTTGATCGAGAGTTGACTTTGCTGATACCGGGCTCATATTTTGGTTTCGGGAGTTGGAATAGGTCCGTTGTGTCATTTATGACTTATGTGCAAAATTTGAGGTCAACCGGAGTTGGTTTGGTGTGTTTCGGCATTGGTTTTAGAAGTTGGAAGTTCAATAGTTCATTAGGCTTGAATTGGGGTGTGATTCATGATTTCAATGTTGCTTGATGTGATTTAAGGTTTTGACTAAGTTCGTATGATGTTTTAGGATGTGTTGTTATGTTGGGTCCCCGAGGCCTCAGGTGTGATTCGAATCATGTTTGGCTCATTTTTGGACTTGTTAGACTGTTGAAATAGTTGTATCTAGTTTCCTTATACGTGTTCGCGAGAGAGGTGTCACATTCACGAATTGTATTTGGGTGAATGGTGAAGTTTTTTCATCACATTCCCGAGAAGTTGAATGCGTTCCCGAAGGTTTAGTGGTTTTGTTCATCGTGATCGCGAGAGGGATTCTGTGTTCACGTAGAAGGGTGAGGCCAGCTTGGGCACTAGGCATTTAGCCTTTGTGTTCGCGAGAATGGGGTCGCGTTTGCGTAGGCATTCGGTCAAAGGTCATCGCGTTCGCGACAGGGTTGTCGCGTTCGCGTAAGAGGAATTTTCAGCGGTGAAGTTTTGTGCTTCGCGAACGAGAGGCACTTTCCGCATTCGCGAAGGAGGCATACCTAGGCAAATTTAAAAACCCTAAATCGTGGGTTAGAGTAATATTTCATATTTTGACTTGAGGAGCTCGGCTATGGGCAATTTTTGTGAGGGATTTCAATACAAATCAAGAAGCAAGCTATTTTTGATCACTTTTGTCCAATGATATTGGATACCCATTAATTTCTACACCTAGATTAAGTGTTTTTAAGGTGAAATTTGGGGAATATTGGACGAGGGATTGGAGAGTAAGATTAGGGGGTTTGAGGGTCGATTTGTGGTCAGGATTGGATGATTTTGGTATGGTTGGACTCTTATTAAATGGGTGTTCGGATTTTGCAAATTTTGTCGTGTTCCGAGGCGTGGGCCCCATGTTGACCTTTTTGGTTGACTTTTTGAATATGGTTAAAAAAAACTTAGCTTTATCGTATGGAATCGATTCATATAGCTTGTATTGATTATATTAAGTTGTTCGTGACTAGATTCCAGTCGTTCGTAGGCCGATTCGCGAGGCAAGGGCTTGTTGGAGTGTTGAGTTGCGTATTTTGAGGTAAGTAATACTTCTAAACTTGGTACTGAGGGTATGAATCCTTGGAATACGTGTTATATAGTTGTTGTTGGGTTGACACACATGCTAGGTGACAGGCGTATGGGCTTGCACCGTGGTAATTATGACTCAGTTGATTCTGTGGTACTTTGTAGTTATCTAATCTTGTTGTTATCCATGTAATTCCTACGTGTTAGAGTAATTGAGCTATGATCCATGTTAGAAATCAGGCTTAAGCTATGTGCTTATTCGGTTGGGACCCACCGAGGTCATTTATGCTATTGAGTTATATGCTTAAGTTGCAATTATGTACTCAGTTATATTTATCATTTGCATATCATATCTCAGTCTATGTTATCATTTACTGTTACATCATGTTATCATTGTTCGAGCTGAGTGATATGAGATTTATGAGACCGCGAGACTAGAGAGATTGATGACTGAGTTGGGGCCTGAGAGATAGATTGTGAGTGATATTTATGGGATCGGGTTGATGCAACATGCCTTATTGGCTTATTTATGGGATCGGGTTGCACACCGCAGCAGGCCTTATTGTCTTATCTATTATTATGGAATCGGGCTTCATGCCGCAGTAGGATATATTGACTTTATATTAGTGCTTGGGCAGGATCCGCCCCTCCGGAGTCCGACATACCAGCAGCGAGCGTCGGTACCATACAATACTGAGTGATTGTGTGTGATGATCAGGAGTTTGAGGCAGACAAATTGAGTACTCTGAGAATGTGAGTACCTGGTAGTATCACTGTGATGCATTATATTTGACATGCATATTTGACTTGTAGGCATAGAGATATAATATTCCTCATGCTAGTTGTACTTGGCATATTTTATCAGTGTTGGGCTTAAATTGATGAACTTGAAAGCATGCCTAAATTTTTGTAATGTGTACGAGCTGAATATGAAAGTTCTTTGAGTTATTACTGTCATTATCTTGTACTGTGTTGTCATTAATTGATTCGGACATTATCTTTATGCGCTCATCACTACTTTTAGCCCAAGGTTAGTCTTGTTACTTATTGAGTACATTGGGTCGGTTGTACTCATACTACACTTTGCATTTCATGCAAAGATCCAGGTACATCTAGACGTGGTGATTGCTAGATCTGGTGTCGGTACCTGCTCGGAGACTTCGAGGTAGCTGCTATGACACCTGCAGACCTTGACTCTCTTTCTTTTCATTTTATTTCAGTACTTCTCAATTTTCTCAAACAGTTGTACTAGAGTTTTAGGCTATGTTGACATTAGTAACTCATGTACTCTGTGACACCAGAATTTTGGGATTTGTTGGCATTGAGTTTCGGATGTTTTATCATTTATCTATGAGATTTTCCATTGTTGAACTTGTTAAAAATCATGTTTTTAATTAAAATGCGTAGTTATTATGTGATTGTCGGCTTGCCTAGTAATGTGATAGGTGTCATCATGACATGTTGGGATTTGGGTCGTGACAATAACAATGCTCCCAGGCTATCACAAATCATCCCCGACATAGCCCCCCTTGTCTCGCTGCTTGCGCAACAATAAAATAAATACCCGCCTTGTCTCACCACACGTGCATAGATAATTATCCCACCTTGTCTCACCACATACGCAAACCCAAAATATATAGCTTGCCTTGTCATGCCGTATGTGCAAATATCAATAATAACAGTAGCACGGACAACTCAACTGAAAACACCCCGACAATCCTCTCAACAATTCCACATGTGCCAAAATAAAACATAAAAACACAATATAACGACGCGCACCACATGTACTCATATGCCACAATATTTCCATAACAACAATTCCAATACCACAACCATACATAGCTCACATCTCAACAACAATCAGTATAATAACAATGAAAATAACACGTGAGTATGGAAAGTAAATCAACATAAGAATTTCAACAACACAATGAAATGGAAGAATAAGCTCAACAACGTAAGAGATAACAAGTAATCATGATTTCAAATAAGAAAAACTCAATAATGAAAGAGATAACATGTAGTAATGACTTCAAATAAGAATAAATCACAATGGAAGAGATAACATGATAACAAAAGAGGTAACAACTTCAATTAAAGCATATAAGAGTATATTTGACAATAAGAGATAGAACATGTACTAACAACTTCAAATAAAGCATGTCAGAGCAAATTTAACAATGGAGGATATAACATGATAGGGCAACTTCAATTTAATATACATAAGAACCCTAAGAGTCTAAACCGATCAGAATTTCAACATATAAGGTCGTGTACACACTCGCCACCTCGTATACACGTATTCCACGTAATTCAAATAGTGCAATCAAACCAATCCCTATGGGGTAGTTCCCTCAAATAAAGTTAGGCAAAATAATTACCTCAACTAAATCAACACACAAAAATAGCTTTTTCCTTTACAATTCGCCACCGCTCGGCTCAAATTTAATCAAAATCGACTTAATAATATCAAACAATTCAAGAGAAACCAATTACGATAGATAAAGCTACGAATTTACAAAATTTCCCAAAAGTCAACCTCGGGCTCGTCCGGTCAAAACCCGAATCCAAGGGTAGATTCCGACTACCCATAACCCCATGAGTCTATATGTCCAATTCCACTATCAAATTCCAAATTTTTATTTTTATGAACATAGACAAGATTTCCCAAAATATCATTTTGATTCTCAAAATTTTGATGTTAAATCTCACATATAATCATGTAGTGTAGTTAGAATTGAACAAAATCACTTATCCAATAATTGTGTGTAAAAATCCCTCCTCAAAATCGTCTCCTACTGAGTCTAGGGTTCAAAAATAAGATAAAATAAAGTCAAGTCCCACAATTCAACCCTTATGTTCAGCTACAAAAGTCGCATTTGCGACCCAGAGTTCGCAAATGCGACCCACTATTCACAGAAGCGAACACTGCCAAGCCCACCCAGACATCGCAAAAGCGACAAAATCTTTGCAAATGCGAAGCATGGCCAATCGTAAATACGATGAAAAAGCTCGCAAATGTGAACCTACCACTGCCCAGCCATTATCACAAATACGAGTAAGGCTTCACAAAAGCGACATCGCAAATGCGGAGCCCTTATCGCAAATGCAAAAACAGCTAACATTTCCAGCCCTCGCAAAAGCGATGCCCACCTTGAAAATGCAGGTCCATAAATGTGAACCATATCTCGCATTTAAGAGACCTGTTGCACCTAACCATAAACCAACAACTTGAACTCTCACAAAACTCTCCGGAACGCATCAGAAACTCACCTGAGCCCTCTGGGCTCCATACCAAACATCCATACACGACTAAAAATATTATAGAACTCGCCCGCGAGATCAAAATACAAAAATAACATCTAGAACCACAAATCAGACATCAAAAATGCATGAAATTTACATTGAAATTTAAGAATTTCTAAAAACACAACCACGTCCCGATTCCTATCAAATCAACTCAGAATGATGCCAAACTTTGCATACATGTTTCAAATAACATAATGGATATATTCCAAGTCCCAAAACTGAAATTCGAACCCGATATCCCTAAATTCAAACCATAGTTAAACTTAAGGAATTTGTATACCTTCAAATTGCTAACTTTCGGCAAAACATTCCAAATCAACCTAGGGACCTCCGAATTCAATTTCGGGCATACGCCCAAGTCCAAAATCACTATATGAACCTATCGGGGCCATCAAAAATACCGTTCTAGGGTCTTTTTTAAAAAATTCAAACCCCAGTCTTTATTTCCAACTTAAGCTTCTAAAATGAGAATCACTCATACAAATCAATCTTGAAACATCCGAAAATCGAATCTGACAGCACGCACAAATCATAATGCACAATATAAAGTCACTCAAGACCTCGAACCGCATAATAGAACGTTAAAGCTCAAAACGACCATTCGGGTCATTACAAGTAACTTCTTATATCGGATATTGAGGTAGGTCTAGTTCAATTCTTCACTGCCTTTATTTTTTGAAAATTCACCTTCACGCCTTCGGCACAAAAATGCAACTAATTTCAATCACAATTCACACTTAAAATTTTTTGCATATAGCTTGTGATCTTGTAGAGTCTTCAACACGATTCAGAGATGTTCTGCATGGTCAATCTCGCTACGGGAATAAATTAAGGATTCATCAATAAACAAAATAACAAACAAATCAAAATAAGGCTTTAAGACCCTATACATAAGGTCCATCAAAGTCGATGGTGCATTCGTTAAACCTAACGACATTACCAAAAATTCAAAATGCCCATAATGAGTCCTGAGAGTTATTTTAGGAATATCAACTTTCTTAACCTTCACCTGATGGTAACTCGATCTAAGGTCAATCTTGGAATAACACTGGGCACCCTGAAATTGATCGAATAAATCATCTATTCTGGGAAGAGGGTACTTGTTCTTGATGGTGACTTTATTTAACTGATGATAGTCAATGCGCAAGCACAAAGACACATCCTTCTTTCGGACAAACAAGATCGGTCTTCCCCAAGGTGAGACACTTGGACTTATAAATCCCTTATCTAGAAGATCTTTCTGCTGGATCTATTCTATAAGGGGGAATAGATATCGGCTTAGTGATGGGGAGTAGATCAATTCCAAAGTCAATCTCTCTATCAGGAGGGACTCCGGGAAGATCTTTGGGAAACACTTCTAGGAACTCATTTATAATAGGTACTGATTGGAGAGTGGAAATCTGAGCATCTGCATCCTAAACTCGAACCAGGTGATAGATATACCCTTTAGAGATCATCTTTCTGGCTTCAAGATAGGAAATAAACCTACCCGTATGAGCTACGGCATCACCTTTCCTTTCTAAGACTGGTTCACCGGGAAATTCAAAACTTACTTTTTTGGTTCTACAACCCAATATGTCATAACAGGTCTCTTACCAGTCCATGCCCATGATTACATCGAAGTTTACCATCTCCAATTCTACTAAGTCTGCTATAGTAAGGTGATGATACACTTTGATTAGACATTACCTATAGATACGTCTAGCTATAACCGATTCTCCAAATGGAGCGGACACTTCAAACGGTCCACACAACTTTTCTGGTTTTATCCCAAATCTCTTAGCAATATATGGGGTTACAAAAGATAGAGTGGATCCCGAATACATAAGAGCGTAAACATCAAAGGTGAAGACTGTTAGCATACCTGTTACAACATCTCTATGAGCCTCTGTATCCTTACAGCATGTCAGTGCATACAAGCGATTCCAACCACCGCTCGTATTATCGGACTTTGCTGCACCACGTCCTTGTTGGGCTTGAGAGTAATGAGGGGTTTTTGAATTAGTGGACTGAGCTACGTTGCCTCCATTGTTCTTCTTTGGTGATGGACAACCCCTCAAGAAGTGGCACTACTGACCGCACCCAAAGCAAACATTTGTGCCCAAATGACACACCCCTAGGTGCCTCTTACCACACATATTGCAAGTAGGGTACTCAAGGCCTCTGTTGCCCACACTAGCATGTGACTGTGAGCCTGCTGCTCTGAAATTCTAGCTTTTCTTGTTAAACTTGTACCTTTGAACTAGTGCACTAGATGAAGATGGAGCAGGTCCCGATTTTGATTTCCTCAAGAACTATCGATTAACACTTCCTTGAGATCCCCCTTGGCTGAAATTTCCTACATATTTAGCTCTCTCACTGAATTCCTTTTCCTTCTCTTTCTGTAGCCATTTTTCTTCCTTCAGCCTATTTTCATTCCCTTGAACAAAGGAAAGCATCTTAGTAATGGTTATGTCATTGTTCTGAGCAGCTATATTAGCATCAACAAACAAGTCATCTAACAGCTCCAACACAAACCATCTAACTTTGGCCCTCATATCACGTACTATTTCCGAAGCATACATGGACACAGAGACGAACTTGAGGTAGTATTCGTTCACACTCATCTCATTCTATTTGAGTCTCTTTGTCACGATCCAAGTTCTCCCTCTGTGAATTGTCATGATGGCACCTAGTCTCTACGACTAGGTAAGTGATAACTAGGGATTTTAGTCTATTTTATACTCCTTTTTGCTTGAGTTTTGGATTAAAAATGTATACAAGTAATCTCGAAAGCTTACATGTTGTGCTTGTTTGCAGTGTTTGGTCAAAAAGTGACAAGAAGTCAAAACTACCTCAAAAAAGGAGTGAAACCTGCACAAATGCCAAGAACAAGTCAAAGCACCGCTACAGCAGTAAATCCACCACGGCTGCAATAGACCCACCATGACTGCGGTTCTTTTATTACGGTCCGTGGTGGAAAAGATCAGAGAGAATGCATTTCTAGAATTTCAAGCAACGCGGCCCGCGGTTAATTTTTTTCGGTTCGCGGTAGCCTCATCGCGGCCGCTGTCCATTTGTTGCGATCCGCGGAGAAGAGATTCAGAGAACATGAAGTTTGGAAGTTTCAAGACACCGCGATCCGCAGTCCATTTGTTGCGGTCCGCGATGAAGCCATCGTGGCCGCGGTACATTTACTATGGTCCGCGATGGCCAGATTCAGAGAACAAGATTTGAAGCCAAAAAGCCTCACCGCAGTCGCGATTCATTTTCCACGGTCTGCGGTACCTCCTTCATGGGCATTTTTGTCTAGAAAATTTGACCTTGTATAAATACTTCTTTTTTAGATTTTTAGGTCATCTTATCTATAGCTGAGCACGTGAACACCGTTTTTTTAGCTATATTGAGTAATTGTGTAGCTAGATTGAATCTTCGAATCTTAGCTTGTAATTATATTTTACGGGTTATTCTTCATCTCAATAGCTAATTTCTTCCATTATTATGAGTAGCTAGACCCATTAGCTAGGGTTGTGGCTCAACCCGAGTGTGGGTATTTGATGGGTTTCTTGTTTTTGGGCTTAGATGTTTATGGATAGTTGATATTTGGCCCGATTTGTATTTTTCATGTTGAATTAGTAGTTGCAAACACTAATTTGTGCCTTTTTGACTTGGGCTCTTCTTGAGAAAGAGAACTAGAGTCTAGGAAAATCAAGCCAACAAGGAATTGGGGCGTATTCAAGAGATTGATAGCCCCAATTAAAGGGTTAAACCTAGAGATAGTAATACCCGACTTGAGCCTATATTGCTTGTGCAATTTTGACACCCAATTGGTCTTGAGAAAGCCAACTAGGGTAAAGTCACTCAAGCTACCGAGAGGTATAGAGTGAGTAGTTTCGTGCATTGCTATATCGCAATCCCAAACATAACAAATTTGCCTTAGGCTTTAGAACCCGTCAAGTATTCACCTAGGATTAAGTCACTTCCCTAGTGCCTCTTTAACCATTTAGAAAACCTTAAAAACATTTATACTTAGCTTAATTTCGCACATCATTAGTATAAAATTAGAAGTAACAAACAAACAAATATGATTGGAAGTGAAATAAAGAGCACTACACACTGCTAGTTTAGATAGGAATCCAACTCCCAAAAATTCTAGCTCCCTGTGGATTCGATCCCGACCTTCTCGGGTAAAAACTGTATTGACTGATCTCGCCACTCTGTAACAGTGTAGGGTTGGACCCAATTAGTAAGCCAAACAAATTGCGGAAAAAGGACAAAATGAAATACGAAACTAGCAAGTTGTGAGTAAAACATAATAAAAGAGTTTAAGATGTCGCTCGGCATATACAATACACACTCTCAAATATGAATCAAACTCCCAAAACCCGGAATCTCATGAAATCACAAGCTATAGAAATCTACATAGCTTTCTAAATCCAGAATGTCTAATCAAAAGTATATACAGGAAGTCTAAAGCTAAAGGAGAGAATAGAGAGGGACTTCTAGGTCTGCGGACGCGGCAGATATACCTCGAAGTCTCTAATATATCCCACCTCACTGATAGAACGGCTGAGCAGAAGAACCTGGATCTACACACAAAAAACATGTGCAGTAAAGGGCATGCGTACACCATAGTGGTACCCAATAAGTGCCAAGCTTAACCTCGGTCGAGTAGTGACGAGGAATGTCAGGGCCCTACTGGTTATATACATATAACAAGGTAAGACAGTAAAATATGACACTATAATAAAAATACTAACAGTCGATAAGAAATAAAATCACAGAAAGAATATAATTCAGTACACGGAGATAGCAATAGGGGATCTCCCAGGATATCGTCCTATAGCATCTCCCGGAATATCGTCCCGTAGTCCGAATCATAAATGTGCAGGGGAATCTCCTGGAATACCAATCCGTAGTCCCAAAGTAAATATCCAGTACAGAGGGATCTCCCGGGATCTCGTCCCGTAGTCCCAATTATAAATGTGTAGGGGAATCTACCGGAATACCAATCCGTAGTCCCAAAGTAAACATGCAGGGGGGTTTGCCGGAATACCGATCCGTAGTCCCAAAGTAAACACACAAAAGTATCAGGAAAGAATCCTACAATTCTATTCAAGTTCGTATCAAGAAAACAGGAAAATTTCTACTCTAAACATGTTACACAAAATCCAGGTAAGCAGTTAAAGCAGATAAGACAGTTAAGCCACATAAGCATGTTTTTCCTAAGCTAAAAAGGAGGCTTCAAGTACAAGTATTGCTCAACTAAAAGAAAACACCGATATTTACTTAATGAAAATGGCATTTTTCAACAATTAGCACGTGTTCAAACTCGTCACCTCACGTACACGGCACTCATATAACAACAGTACCAAAATCCTAAGGGAGTTTCCCCCACACAAGGTTAGGCAAGCCACTTACCTCAAATTAGTTGAAAATCAATCCGAAATCACGCTCTTGCCACGAGTATCCAACTCTGAGTGGCCCAAATCTAATCAAATAAATTTCATAATATAAATAAAACTACAAACAACGAATTTAGCTAAAAGAATCGAAGCTAAAGTAAGAAAATAGAAATACGCCCAAAAATCCTCCGTGGGCCCACATTTCGGAATTGGGTAAAAATTACTGATTATGAACATCATTCACTTATGAGTCTAACCATACCAAGGTCACTCAAATCCGATACCAAAACCTTGATCAAAATCCCAAAACTCGGCCTAAGAACTTTTCCTTAATTCTCCCAATTTTTCAACCCAAATCCGAAATTAAATGATGAAATTAACCTTAGATTAATGGAATACAATCAAAAGGGGGTCAGGAATTATTACCCACTGATCTTCTCTTCAAAAACCCCCCACAGAGTCGCCTTCCCCCGAGCTTCAATTTGACTTTTCAAGTTATGAACTCAAACCCTCAATTTTTCATATTTCTGCCCAGCAATTTTCGCATCTGCGAGGGGTCTACAGCACCTGCGGTCCCGCTCTTGCGGTTCCTACTTTGCACCTACGGATTTTCATTAAACGGCCAGAATCCACACCTGCGACCCTCTACTCGCAGATGCGGTTCTGCTTCTATGTTCCTTGGGCCGCATATATGACCAGCTTCACTTGTGCCTTAGACCGCACCTACGGTTCCCAATCCGCTTCTGCGGCGTCGCACCTGTGGTCCCAACTCCGCAGGTGCGAAACCAACAGGTCCAACAACTTCAGCAATTGCCTAAGTCCAAATCAACTTTCGTTAACCATCCGAAACTCACCCAAGGCCCCCGTGACCTCAACCAAACATACCAACCAATCCTAAAACATCATATGAACTCATTCAAACCCTCAAATCACATCAAACAACGCTAAAACCACGAATCATCCTCCAATTCAAGCCTAATGAACTTGAAATCTCAAGGATTCTACAACTGATGCCGAAACCAACCAAACCATGTCCGATTGACCCCAAATTTTGCACACAAGTCACATGCAACACTGCGGAACTATTTTAACTTTCGGAATCAGATTCCGACCCCGATATCAAAATCTCACTATCGATCCAAAAACTTCAAAAATTCAACTTTCTGCATTTCAGGTCTAAATAAGTTGTGGACCTCCAAAATACAATCCGGACATACCCCTAAGCCCGAAATCACCCAATAGAGCTAACAGAATTGATGGAATCCCATTCTGAGGTCGTCTTCACACTGTTCCGACTACAGTCCAAATTCTAAAGCTTAAGCTCTCATTTAGGGACTAAATGTCCCAAAACACTCTGAAACTCAAAACGAATCTTTCCGGCAAATCATAATAGTAGAACAAACACGGGGAAAGCAGTTAATAGGGGATCGGGGCATTAATTCTCAAAACAATCGGCCGGGTCGTTACACTCTCAAACTCTAAAGCCTTAACTTCCAAGACCTCAATGGATAGAAAATGCGCAAGAAACATGTCTATAAACTCCTTCCAAGTTGTAGGAACCGCATTCTCCCCTCGGGACGCTTCCCATGTTTTATACCAAGTGTTAGCAACATTCTTCAGTTGGTACGTAGCAAGCTCTACTACCTTAGTATTTCTAGCGTGCATCACTCAAAATATCTTTTGAACATCATCAATGAAGTTTTAAGGACCCTCATCCTTTTTGGACCCTTTGAAAACTGGAGGTTTCATATTCAGGAATTCCCTGGACCTGGAACTATCTGTCTCATCAATAACACTTGTTCCCTGCCTTTGAGACTGAGTAGCGGCAATCTGGGTGAGCAACTAGATAGCTCCCCTAACATCCATATTTGAAACACTAGGCACTGAGCCCGATGCAACTCCTTAGGCTGGAGTGTTCTCTTCTTAAGTAGCATTAGTCGTTGCCCTACGGCTAGTAGATGAGGTCCTCTTGGTGTACTTTCTTTTTACAGGCATTTTCGGAGTTAGAAAGATTCCTGAAAGCGTAGTTCTAACTGTACGATCTAGAGTATGAAAGAAATGAAACATCCTAGATGTCTTGGTGGTCAAGTGTTTACACGTGTGGCGTGCACACACATATAAAAGTGACCCCACTGGGTACGGCTTCATAGACTCCCTAGAACTCTTGAACCTAGGCTCTGATACCAAGCTTTGTCATGCCCTGAACTATGGCCTGAGAGTAACACGGCACTTGGTGCCGGATTGCATGTGACCGAGCTAACCAACTGGATGGATGGATCAATATGTGGTATAACTGTAAGCTGAATATAAACATGCAACATGTTGATATATTAAAGAGACTGATTGAAATAATCATGAATGCGGAAAGTACAGAAAATTCTGCTAGTATAAACGAGTAGCCAAAAAGGCTAACACATAAAAGCCTGCTAACATTTGACTAATTGGACTATAGTCTACGAAGCCTCTGAAGAATACTAAAATTCTAACTGTTTACCGGGACAAGGTTACCGGCATACCTTACTAACTGAAATACTATAAAGACTGAAAAAGAGGGATAATGCCCCAAAAGACTGGGGCTCACCAATAGCTGATACGAGATGTCCTAGCAAGCAAAATCATCAACCTGTAAATCGTTACCTACATAGTGAGATGCAGGCCCCGAGCAAAAGGGACATTAGTATATTTGAATTGCACTGGTATGTAAAATAACTGAAAGAAAGGATATAAATACTCCCTCTTTTGAATGATGAACTATCTATTTATCTGAATAAATAAACTATGGCCTCAGGCCTAATATATATGTACACAAGCTACAGCCTCGGGCCCTTCTGGCCTAAAGATGCATAAAGCAAAAACTACGGCCTCAGGCCTAAAGATGCGTAAAGCATAAACTATGGCCTCTGGCCCAAATACAGGTGTTCAAAATTTAAGGGTTTAGAATCAGGAACTGAGAATCATACTGCAATACATGATACTGAAATACTAAACCATGTTGAGTACTGGAATGCTGAATAGAACTAGACTAAGATATGTATTTATAATAAAGTAATTTGTTATGGCTGAGACTCATAGTATATTGAATGAATTATGAAATTATGCCATCTAAAGAATAGAAGTTCTACAACTATCATGGAGCTAAGGCATAATTACTTTTTAAGGAAACTCGTAATAGTGTAAAAGAATGAGACGTAGGGAGAATCATAAACATTCCAAATATAAAAGAGAGTTAGCCTCACATTGACCCTTATAAGCGTATCACAATGTTCGTTGCCTCTTTCAACGATACTCTATGGCAATACATATCAAGAGGAACCAATATTGGCACTAATACTCATATTTTACTCACTTAGGCATTTTATCAAATATTTGATGGGCATAAAGTTTCATAACCCTTATTAATGGTGTTTCTATACCCAACAACTCATTCTCTTACTCCTAGATAATTCTAAAATCTCAATACCATTCTTCATCACCCATAAGATAAATAACACCCTTAATCAATAATCAACAATCAACAACCCAAACCTATAATTTTTCGTGTTTTTCTATCAAACTCATCAACTCATATCTCACGAACGTAGAGTCTATAATCATTAATTCAATGCTATAATTAATTAGAGGGTAAAGATATTACCTTTTTGACGTTTAATCCTTTTGAATTCGAGTTTTAGAGTTTCTTTTCTCAACAATGATGTCTCAATAGAATATCTAATAATTTGAAGGGTTTACCCATGTTAATAAGGTGTTGGAGAATAGAAGTTAACTTAGAATTATTGTTATTAGAACTTACCTTGGATGATGGAGGGACTTTGGAGGAAGTTAGGTTCTTGAGAGCTTCCCTTTCTAGAGCAAGTTTTTGTGTTTTGGGGTGTGGGGGACGAGGTAGGGATCTTAAAATGACCCCGGGGTGAAAGCCCAACCGAGCACCTGAACACACATCAAGGGCAGCGGCACTGCCATAAGTGCGATGTCGTGCATGGGACATCTGGGCGGGCACCTGGGCGCGAATACTGTACATTATCCAGTAAAATGCTCATAACTTATTTCACAGATACCCGTTCAGGCTCCACAATACATTATTAAAAAGGTATTTCAAAGGGATATAACTTTCATGTTTTTCTTAATATATTTTCACAAAAGTGGACTGGAAGACAGACCTTCCATAAATTTAGTCGATTTTATCGAATCTTATGCACCTCACTCTCCGTCTTGATTTTAAAAGAACTATTTCCACCCATACTCATCCCGATAGGGCTCACATGTCTAAAATTTCATACGAATATTCATTTAACACATTCACACCCAATCTAAATTTACAGAGTGTTACATAAAATAAGCCCATATAATTTTGAACTCTTCTAATTAAGAAAATTGAGCAAATTCCAAGCAACTCTTTCTATTGGTCACGGCTAAAATGGTTGACGGTAAGAAAAAATCAAATACTAATTTATTTTAAGTGGGTCATGTACAGAAAGAGATTTAGTTGGTGGATCACTCTTTTAATTTTAAAGGTTTACCAAATGCCATAATTGAGTCACTTTTTGGCCCAATTACAAGGCCATGTGACCTACCGTGAGAGACAACATTAGTCTCTCTAATGCCGCCGTAAATTTGAAATCAGTGAGAAACTTACTATATTTTTTTTTTTTAAAACCACAAAATATCTAAACTTCTTGGCTCAAGTAAGCATGATTCAACCAAATAATCCTTTCAAAAATCTCTTCAATACAGACTAGAGGAGGGATTGTAAACCACTTGTAAGAATAAATTGAGGTTGCTGTCACCACCGGAGCACTCACCTCTTTAATTTTTATTATTATTTTAATTCACAAAATTAATTTCTACTTAAGAAAAATAGAGTTTTGCAGTGGATATCAAAACAAGTTAGTGAAACTAAAAACAGTTTTGTTCAACTTTAACGGGTTGAACCCGTTCAATTAATTCTGTTATCCAATATTTGAAACAAACATCAGTTCATATTTATAAACTAAAGATTAAATAATGATCTTAATCTTGAACTATGGTGGCTATGATATCAACTGTTAAATAATGAATTTGCAGTCATAGCACAGATTAAGACACAATTATATAAATATAAAATCATAATTTTAGAGTTAGAGTTTAAGGGAGCGTATCGTTAAACTCCTTGGATTCAGTAGCAACATGAAACAACAATAAAGTCTGAGACCAACTTCCATGATCCACTAGCTACGCGCTCTTACATCTCGGAGAATGTGAGTGATGGGATGTCTACCGTTACCACGTATTCAAAAGGCAGAATACGTTAGGGTTTTCTGATAGCTAGGGAAAGAGGGGTTGGTCTCGATTAATTATAGCATTGAATAAATGATTATAGACTCTAAGTTCGTGACAATATCATACGCACTCAATATTGCCAAAGCACTGCCTAAACTGTGTCCAGTCACTGTTATGCTCATTTTCTCATTTGGATACTTTTCTACTAATCTTTTCACCTCGGTTAGTATCTGTTCTCTCGCTGAGAACTTGCAGTACCTACACAGTACGCAGCATATAATCAATGAGTTTAACTAAAAGTATAATGGTTCAGTGTTGAAAAATTACTTAAATATTGAACCTATCAAATTTATGTAATAGATCTTACCTGCAGTTCTCATCTTTGTCAGTATAGAGATCAAGAAACCCATATTCAACCTTGACATTAGGGTCAGGGCAAGGTATTTTGTTAGAAGAAATCGGATGGAGAAAGTCCATTAAATCAGCAATCCATTCCAAACGAGTCACAGTCCCTCTCCATGAAATCGTTATGTCACGGCGGCCTAAGCGTTTCGAGGTTTCGTCATTCGAAATAGCAACATAACCAATCCAATTTGCGTTTTTACTCCATACCTGTTGAAACATAATATATTAAAAAATATATTTTCTTTAACAGTTAAAATTTTAGATGAAACTCATCAACTCATATCTCATGAATGTAGAGTCTATAATCATTAACTCAATGCTATAATTAATTAGAGGGTGAAGATATTACCTTTTTGACGTTTAATCCTTTTGAATTCGAGTTTTAGAGTTTTTTTTCTCAACAATGATGTCTCAATAGAATATTTAATAATTTGAAGGGTTTACCCATGTTAATAAGGTGTTGGAGAATAGAAATTAACTTAGAATTATTATTAAAACTTACCTTGGATGATGGAGGGACCTCGGAGGAAGTTAGGTTCTTGAGAGTTTCCCTTTCTAGAGCAAATTTTTGTGTTTGGGTGTATCGGGGACGAGGTAGGGATCTTTAAATGACCCCGGGGTGCGCTGCCATGCAGCTGAAAGCCCAACCGCGCACCTGAACACACAGCAAGGGCAGCGACACTGCCATAAGTGCACTGCCGCGCACGGGACAGCTGGGCGGGCAACTGGGCACGCATACTGTACATTATTCAGTAAAATGCTCATAACTTTGTTCACAAATATCCGTTCAGTCTCCACAATACATTATTAAAAAGGTATTTCAAAGGAATACAACTTTCATGTTTTAATTTTTCTTAAATTCCTAATATATTTTTACAAAACTAGACTGGAATACAGACCTTCCATAAATTTAGTCGATTTTATCGAATCTTATATATCTTACTCTCCGTCTTGATTTCAAAAGAACTATTTCCACCCATACTCATCCCGATAGGACTTCACATGTCTAAAATTTCATACGAATATTCATTTAACACATTTACACCCAATATAAATTTACAGAGTGTTACATAAAATAAGCCTATATAATTTTGAACTCTTCTAATTAAGAAAATTGAGCAAATTCCAAGAAACTCTTTCTACTGGTCACGGCTAAAATAGTTGAGGGTAAGAAAAATCAAATACTAATTTATTTTAAGTGGGTCATGTATAATTCAAATAATCAACATGATAAATAAAATAAGTTAACAGAAAGAGATTTAGTTGGTGGGTCACTCTTTTAATTTTAAAGGTTTACCAAAGGCCATAATTGAGTCACTTTTTGGCCAAATTACAAGGCCATGTGACCTACCTTAAGAGACAACATTAGTCTCTCTAATGCCGCCGTAAATTTGAAGTCAGTGAGCAACTTACTATTTTTTTTTTTTTGAAAACCACAAAATATCTAAATATGTTGGCTCAGGTAAGCATGATTCAACCAAATAATCCTTTCAGAATCTCTTCAATACAGACTAGAGGAGGGATTGTAAACCACTTGTAAGAATAAATTGCGGTTGTTGTCACCACCAGAGCACTCGCCTCTTTAATTTTTATTATTATTTTAATTCACAAAATTAATCTCCAACTTAAGAAAAATAGAGATTTCGCAGTGGATATCAAAACAAGTTAGTGAAATTAAAAACACTTTTGTTCAACTTTTATGGGTTGAACACGTTCAATTAATTCTGTTATCCAGCATTTGAAACGAACATCGGCTCATATTTATAAACTCAAAATTAAATAATGATCTCAATCTTGAACTATGGTGGCTTTGATATCAACTACTCCCTCCGTTTCAATTTATGTGAACCTATTTCCTTTTTAGTCCGTGCCAAAAAGAATGACTTCTTTCCTTATTTGGAAATAATTTACCTTTACACAAAGATTTATAGTCACACATAATATATGTGCCTCATTTTAGACCACAAGATCAAAAGTCTTCTCTCTTTTCTTAAACTCCGTGCCCAGTCAAATAGGTTCACATAAATTGAAACGGATGGAGTATTAGATAATGAATTTACAGTCATAGCAGAGATTAAGACACAATCATATAAATATAAAATCATAATCTTGAGTTAGAGTTTAAGGGAGCGTATCGTTAAACTCCTTGGATTCAGCAGCAACAGCAAACCACAATAAAGCCTGAGACCAAATTCCACGATCCACTAGCTACGCGCTCTCACAGCTCGGAGAACGTGAGTGATGGGACGTCTACCGTTACCATGTATTCAAGAGGCAGAATACACTAGAGTTTTCTAATAGCTAGGGAAAGAGGGGTTGGCCTCTATTTATAAAGAATGTCTACCTATCACAAGCCAACATTATTATTGTGCCTCACTCATCCATACACATAGTATTTAATATTAGGCCTTTTATTTACTCATTACTTGGGCCGGTCATTATCTTTTCAGGCTATGACCAATTAACGTAAGTCCAAATTCTAACATCATTCCCCATTTTAAAGGTTCCACAGGAGTTATGGTGTTTTTGGCGGATGACTAGATACACATGGTAAAGGCAATTAGTGAATTTGTTAAGTTGTGTTCTTCTTGTATTTATTTTTTTGTAATGTTCTTGCTTATATAGTTGTATTGGTTTTAGAAGCTTTTCCCCCAAAATTGCAAGTCTGCATTATAAAATGAATAAAATTCTAAAATTATAATATAATTAATAATCTTCTTTTTTTAAAAGAAAATTATCAAAATTCAGGAGACACATGTCCAGAAATTAGTAATATTTTATATACATAGAGAGAGAAGGAAACTAAAATAATTAAAATAAGAAGAGAAAAACACGAAATCATCACTCTATGGCCACTCGGGCAAAATAATGGCCCTACTTTATAAAAACTACCTTTTTTAGCCTTTATTAGCAATTTAATATCAACTTACAACCAAAACCCTAAAATTCCATTCTTTCTCCCCTCTTTCAGCTGCCTACTTCTCCCCCCTCCCCCCATCCCATCTTCTCCCTTCTTCAACCTTCTTTTCCCTCACTTCTTATCTTCTCCCTTTTTCACTCCTACAGTATATTTTTTTTTCTTTTTTTTCTCTTCCACTATAACGACACAAACACATATTTTTTTATATTTACGATCCTCCTTCACTTAGATGAAAAAATATTATCTTCTTTGTGTAATTTTCGTCCAAATTTTGATGGTGGTTGTCTTCTTCTTCGCTTTCTATCCACTTTCAGATATGGTATTGCATGATATTTTTTTGGATAAATTTTATGAGAAGATGAGAGATGAAGGAAATAAAATGGCCACTGCCGGAGAAAAACCTTGTTCTGCCAAGTTGGTTGTCCTCCATTACTATCAATGCTCCTTTATTTATATATCGTGTAATTCTTGTATAATATGTGTATAATCATTGTATATACATTATACACTGATGATACATTTATTATACACATATTATACAAAATTGGACGTGAAAGATTATAGTGGCTACGGTGAGTATTAACAATATTATATAAAATGTATATAATTATATAAGCACATTTGTATGAAAGGTGTATTTATACTGATAGAATGTATATACGCTATTTATACACATTTCATGTTCATATAATTATTTTTTATATAAAGTATATATACAATGTATAATGTATATATGCAGTGTGTATATATATGCATATAAAGTGAATAATTAATACATCTTTTGTATATAAAGTGTATAATCTTTCTCTCACAATTACTCTCAGCGTTTTTTTTTCCCTTTTAGATGTTATTTCTTTAGGTTTAATCATTTGTTTATATAATATATAAAAACCTTATATACATCGTCTTTTGTTTTTTCTTCTTCTTATTCCTTCTTTAATATTTCTTCTTCTTTTTTGTAATAAATATTTATATAAATTCTCACTCTTTCGTTTTTTTTTCTTTTTTAGTTAATTCTTAAAAGTTGTATAAAAGTTGTAGTTTTGTATAAAAATTGTATATACAGTTATATAAAGTTGTATACATGGTACTTGTATATTAATTTTACATAGAATTTGTAAAGACACTGTTATACAATGTTAAAATATATGCAATGTGTACTGAGTTTGGCAGTGTGTCATTTGTGTATATTGAGTGTATCCGAGTGTGTATGTGTATCTAAAGTGTATACTAAGTGTATCCGCGTGTGTTTGTGCATCTAAAGTATATCTTGTATACATTGTTAAATGTACTTCTCTCTCTCATACACATATAATGTCGTTATTTATGTGTATTTTTTCTTCCTGAATTGAGTTTTTAAGTAACTTTTTCTCTTTTGAAAAATATTTTATTTTTTTGAATTCACCAGCTAAATGAGATTTCTAAGATTAGAAATCATTTGAAATACTTGACATGGGTTTAGAATGCGAATAGTGAGATTTTTATTTCACCGGCTAGCTATTATAATTAGTTTTTGGCTTCAAATTGGGGCATGTGCATCTACCCAGTTTTTGGGTCATCATTTAACTTATACCCGCTTTGTAAAAAAAATTGCAAGTGTACCCATTTTTTGAGTAACTTCAGACATGCGGGGCCTGAAGTAGCAATAATTTATTTCTGAAGTTTGAACTTCATAATTTTTTACCTGAAGTATGACCTTATCAAAGTAAAACTTTAGATATTTTCATTTGAAGTTTGGCCTGACTTGCAAAAGCAATCAAAAAAATATTAATTCGTAGTGCAAACTTCAGAGAAATTAGTTTGAAGCTCTTTAGTTTGTAGTGCAAACTTCAGACAAATTAGTCTGAAGTTCTTTAATTTATAGTGCAAACTTCAGATAAAATCAGCTTGTTATTTTGAACTTTAGATAATTTTTCTAGTCTGAAGTTCTTTAGTTTATAGTGCAAACTTCAGACAAAATCAGCTTGTTATTTTGAACTTCAGATAATTTTTTCTGGCATGATATTTGCAAACTTCAAACAAAATTTAACCTGGTAATGTCTGAAGTTTGGCCTTGCAATCCCAAACTTCAGTTGATGCTTCTTCAAGTTTTGACAATAAACTCTTTTCAGGCTCCATATTAAGCAAGAGATCATATTATTTTTAGATGGACCAAACCTTATTAGGGTGTCAACTGCTACACAAAAGTAGTAGAACTGATTTAAGGTCTCTACTGGCCAAAAGGCCTTCGGTTACCACAGTCTAAGTTGTTGCCATGGTAAACTCCCAAAATCTGACAGTATTTACTATAGAAACCAATTTTGCTTCCTCTGTGCATTTGAACCTTTATTACATTCAAGTCCTGTCACGATCCGGATTTCTCATCCTTGGGAGTGGTGATGGCGCCTCCTCGTGAAAGTTAGTCAACCCGAGTATTATAGATTCACTAACTCTTTTATTTAGCCCTTTTTAACAGTTTAAATCAACATGCGATCAACGATGAAATATTAACAATAACTAAATACATGTGGAAGACGTAATCTGATAACTTCGTCAAAAACAAGTACGACAATATCAAGTACAACTCTACCCGGAACCGATGTCACAATATCACGGACCGTCTACGAATACTACAAATAATTATCTGGAAAGAAAGATACAACCTGTCTCTGAAGTAAATGAAAACAGGATATAAAGATTGAAGAGAACGTCGGGGCCTACGGACGCCTGCAGGACTACCTCGAGATCTCTGACTAGACTGAAGGCAGCCACCCAAAGCTATGGTCCAAAAGCTGCCGCTCCGGGATCTGCACACAGTGCAGAGTGTAGTATCAGCACAACCGACCCCATGTGCTAGTAAGTGCCTGGCCTAACCCCGGCGAAGTAGTGACGAGGCTAGGACCAGACTACCAAATGAACATGTGCAGTTATATAATATACAGCGGAAAATAAAACAGAAATAAAAAAGTAAAGATGGTAGGGGGACATGCTGCGGGGGAATATCATTTACCAACAGTAATTTAGGAGAAGACATAATGAACAATTTAAAATTCACAGCAAAAGAATAAGGAGCTCGTAACCAACCAATATGCACTTTTATTAACTATTATTGCGGCGTGCAACCCGATCCAAATCATAAAAATACTGTTGCGGCGTGCAACCTGATCCACATCATTTATCACTATTGTGGCGTGCAACCCGATCCAATCATATTATTGTTGTAGCGTGCAACCCGATCCAAACATAATATTGCTGCGGCGTGCAACCCGATCCAAAAATAATATTGTTGCGACTTGCAACCCAATCCACATATACAGTTCAACACCAATCACAAAGGGAGTCCCGGCAAGGGATCAATAAAGAAACAACACTATCTCGGCAAGGGAATCGATAGTATAAGTAAATACGTCTCGGCAAGGAAAAATCAGCTATAACCAAACTTGTTCCAACATCTACCTTCCTCAACTAGCACCAATACTCAATCATAAGTAATTTCCACGAGAATAATCATAATTCGTGCTCAACACAGAGAATCAACAACTTAGGCATTCGTAGTATTTGTTAATAACACAACAATTTCAATTTAAGACTCACGGTCATGCTTGACACCAACGTATAGATACTCGTCATCATGCCTATACGTCGTACTCAACAAGTAACACGTAGCAAATAGGACACAACTCCTAATCCCTTAAGATAAGGTTAGACCAAACACTTACCTCGAACTTTCACGGCCAACTCAAGCTTCAAACACCTCTTTTCCTTTTGAATTTGGCTCCAAATCTGTTGTATCTAGACATAATCGACTTAATAATATCAATAATTGCTAAACAATTTGATTGCAATGCTCAATTATAGATTCCCTATCATTCTTCCCAAAAAGTCAAAAATCGACCCCGTGCACGCTTGGTCAAAAGACGAGGTTCGGACTAAAACCCGATCACCCATTCACCCATGAGCCCGAATATGTAATTAGTTTCGAAATCCGACCCCAAAATGTGGTCTAAATTTCAATGATACAAAAAGCCCTAACTCTACCCAAATCCCTAATTTTCTACCCTTAAGAACATGATTTAGGCCTAAAAATCTAATGGTTGTTAATGGAAATTGAAGAAAATGAGTCTAAGATTACATACCTACGAATTCGTGGTGAAGTTCTCTTTCAAAAATCGCCCAATTTGGAATTTGGAAGAAGAAGCTATGAGTTTTGGGTTAAATCCCGTTTCTGTTACTATTTAAAAATCACGGGGCAGACCTTCATCGCGTTCGCGATGGGTCAAGCCCAATTGGCCATCGCATTCGCGGAGCTTCAGCCCCCAGAGCCTTCGCGTTCGCGGTCGGGTGGCCGTGTTCGCATAGAGTAAAATCCCTCTCCCCTTGCCCAGGCCCAAAGGCCTTCACATTCGTGATAGCAGGTCCGCGTTCGTGAAGGAAAACACCCCCAAAGCTTCGCGTTCGGGTCCTGTGTCTCGCGTTCGTGTAGAAGGAGATTTCCTTCAGCCTGACTAACCCTTCGCGTTCGCAAGAGTCCTTCCGCGAACGCGAAGAACAACACACCAGAAACTGAAAACCTGCAACTTTTTCTAAGTTTAAAAGCCATCCGAGACCTATCTGAAACTCATCCGAGCCCGCGAGACTCCAAACCAAACATGTACACTACCTCAAAAACACTATACGGACTTACTCGTGCGATCAAATTGCCAAAATAACATCAACAACTATGAATTTAACATCAAAATCATGAAATCATTCAAGAACTTCAAATTTTCCAATTTTCTCAAAAACGGTCTGATTTACGTCATTTCCAGTCCGTTTCTTACCAAATTTCACAGACTCGACTTATACTACATATAAGACCTGTACCGGGCTCTGAAACCAGAATACGGGCCCTATACCATTAAATTTTAAACACATTTCATTTTCAAAAACTCATAAGTATTCCAGAAAATAAGTTTCTTCAAAAATTCATTTCTCAGGCTTGGGACCTCAGAATTCGATTCCGGGCATACGCCCAAGTCCCATATTTTCATGTGGACCCTCCGGGACCGTCAAATCACGGATCCGGATCCGGGTCCAAGTCCGTTTACCCAAAATATTGACCGTAGTCAACTTAAATTTATTTTAAAGTCAAAATTTATTATTTTTCACAGATTTTCACATAATGGCTTTCCGGCTATGTAACTGGATTACGCACGCAAATTGAGGTGATGCTGAAAGAGGGTTTTAAGGCCCCGAAACGTAAAATTTATTTCTAAAACAAGTGATTACCTTTTGGGTTATCACATTCTCCACCTGTAAAACAACCGTTCGTCCTCGAACAGACATAAGAAGGAATACCTAAGTCGGGGAAAAGATGGGGATAACGGCTCCGCATTTCGGACTCGGACTCCCAGGTCGATGCATCAGCAGGCTGACCTCTCCACTGAACACAAACAGAGGGAAAACTCTTCGATCTCAACTGACGAACCTGCCGGTCTAGAATAGCTACCGGCTCCTCCTCATAAGACAAGTCCTTATCCAACTGGACAGTGCTGAAATCTAACACGTGGGATGGATCGCCGTGATACTTCTGAAGCATGGACACATGAAACACTGGGTGCACGGCTGATAAGCTCGGCGACAACGCAAGTCTGTAAGCCACCTCTCCCACTCGATCAAGAATCTCAAACGGGAAAATGAACCTAGGGCTAAGCTTACCCTTCTTCCCAAATCTCATCACGCCCTTCATAGGCGACACTCGAAGCAATACCCGTTCACCAACCATGAAAGACAAATCACGAACCTTACGATCGGCATAACTCTTTTGCTTGGACTGAGCTGTACGAAACATGTCCTAAATAATCCTGACCTTGTCCAAGGTATCCTGTACTAGATTTGTACCCAACAACCAAGCCTCTCCCGGTTCAAACCATCCAACCAGCGACCGACATCGCCTACCATACAAGGCCTCGTAAAGAGCCATCTGGATACTCGACTGGTAGCTGTTGTTGTAGGCAAACTCTGTTAAAGGCAAAAACTGATCCCATGAGCCTCCAAAGTCAATGACACAAGCTTGGAGCATATCCCCCAAAATCTGAATAGTCCGCTCGGACTGCCCATCTGTTTGAGGATGAAACGATGTGCTCAACTCAACCCATGTGCCCAACTCTCGCTAAACTGCCGTCCAGAAATGTGAGGTAAACTGCGTACCTCGATCCGAAAGGATAGACACGGGCACACTATGAAGACGAACAATCTCCCAGATATAGATCTCAGCTAACCTCTCGGAAGAATAGGAGACTGCCATAGGAATGAAATGTGCTGACTTGGTCAGCCTATCAACAATAACCCACACTACATCGAACTTCCTCTAAGTCCATGGGAGTCCAACAACGAAGTCCATAGTGATACGCTCCCACTTCCACTTAGGAATCTCAATCTTCTGGAACAAACCACCGGGCCTCTGATGCTTGTACTTAACCTGTTGACAGTTCAAACACCGAGCCACATGTGCAATAATGTCCTTCTTCATTCTCTGCCACCAATAATGCTACTGCAAATCCTGATACATCTTAGTGGAGCCCGGATGAATAGAGTACTGGGAATTATGGGCCTCCTCTAAAATCAACTCTCGGAGTTCATCCACATTAGGCACACAAACTCGACCCTGCAATCTCAAAACTCCATCATCACCTAAGGTAACCTGCTTGGCACCTTCGTGTTGCACCATGTCTCTAAGGATACACAAATGGGGATCATCGAACTGCCGATCACGGATACGCCCCAATAAAGAAGAACGAGCAGTCGTGCAAGCTAACACACGGCTGGGCTTAGAAACATTCAACCTCACGAACTGATTGGCCAAAGCCTGAACATCCAAAGCAAGTGGCCTCTCACCAACCGGAATATAAGCAAGACTGCCCATACTGGCTAACTTCCTACTCAAAGCATAGGCCACCACATTGGCCTTTCCCGGATGATATAATATGGTGATATCATAGTCCTTCAACATCTCCAACCACCTTCTCTACCTCAAATTTAGCTCCTTCTTCTTGAACAAGTACTGCAGACTCTTGTGATCCGCGAACACCTCACATGCCACGCCATACAGATAATGCCTCCAAATCTTCAATGCGTGAACAATGGCTGCCAACTCCAAATTATGAACTGGATAGTTTTTCTCATGAATCTTCAACTGCTGCGAGGCATAGGCAATGACCATGCCATTATGTATCAACACCGCACCAAGCCCAATACGAGATGTATCACAATAAACTGTGTATGGCCTTGAACCTGTGGGCAAAACCAACACTAGTGTCGTAGTCAAAGCTATCTTGAGCTTCTGAAAGCTCGGCTCACACTCGTCCGACCACTTGAACTGGGCACCTTTCTGGGTCAACCTGGTCATCGAGACTGCAATAGACAAAACCCCTCCACAAACCGACGATAGTAGCCTGCCAGACCCAAGAAACTCCGAATCTCTATAGTTGATGCGGGTCTATGCCAGTTCTTGACTGCCTCTATCTTCTTCGGATCAACCAGAATACCCTCTGCTGATACAACATGACCCAAGAATGCAACCGAACTCAACCAGAACTCACACTTCGAAAACTTGGCATACAACTGACTATCCCTCAAAGTCTGAAGAACCACTCTAAGATGTTGCTTGTGCTCCTCCCGACTATGGGAATAGATCAAAATATCATCAATGAAGACTATCACGAATGAATCCAAGTAAGGCCTGAACACTCGGTTCATCAAATCCATAAAAGCTATTGGGGCATTTGTCAACCCGAATGACATCACCAAGAACTCATAATGCCCGTACCGAGTGCGGAAAGCTGTCTTAGGGATATCAGATGCCCTAATCCTCAACTAATGGTAGCCAGATCTCAAGTCAATCCTCGGCAATGGATACTTATTCTTGATTGTAACCTTGTTCAACTGCCGGTAATCTATACACATTCGCACCGTTCTATCCTTTTTCTTAACAAACAACACCGGTACACCCCAATGCGAAAGACTAGGTCTAATGAAACTTTATTCAAGCAAGTCTTGCGACCGCTCCTTCAACTCTTTCAACTCAGACGGGGCCATACGATACAGCAGAATAGAAATGGGCTGAGTGCCCGGAGCCAAATCAATGCAGAAGTCAATATCCCTGTTGAGTGGCATACCCGGCAGGTCTGATGGAAATACCTCAGGGAACTCAAGAAAAACAGGCACAAAATCAATAGAAGGAACCTCGGTACTAGAATCACAAACATATGCCAAATAGGCCAAACACCCCTTCTCGACCATACGTCGAGCCTTCACATAAGAGATAACACTACGGGTAGAATGACCAGGAGTCCCTCTCCACTCAAAACGGGGTAGACCCGGTAAGGCTATGGTCATAGTCTTGGCATGACAGTCCAAGATAGCGTGGTAAGGTGATAACCAATCTATCCCCAATATGACATCAAAATCAACTATGTCCAAAAGTAACAAATCTACACAAATCTCAAGACTGTCAATCAAAAATATACACGAATGATGGACTCGATCTACCACAATAGAATCACCCACCAGTGTAGACATATATATAGGGGCACTCAGGGAATCACTAGGCATGACCAGATACTGTACAAAATAAGATGACATATAGGAGTATGTAGACCCTGGATCAAATAAAATTGAAGCATCTCTGCTACAAACTAGAATAGTACCTGTGATAACTGCATCGGAAGCCTCAACCTCAGGCTTGGCTGGAAGAGCATAACATCGGGGCTAAGCCCCACCACCCTAAACTACATCTCTAGGACAGTCTGTTGCTGGCCTCCACCTCTAGCTGCCTGACCTCCACCTCTAATACCTCTACCTCCACCTCTAGCATCTATACCCCCACCCCTAGCTGGCGGAGCGGGCGGTGGAACACTTGGTGCCTGAACCATAGCACGGGAACCCTGCTGCTGTGAGTGAGTACCCACCAATCTCGGACAAGCCCTCCGGATATGACCATACTCACCGCACTCAAAACATCCACCTGAGTGCTACGGTTGAGGAAACGGAGACTGACTTTGGCGACCTAAATGACCACCCCGAAAACTCTGGAGTGGCGGTGAACTGATAAGAGCTGGTGGTGCACTGTAGGGCTATTGATCAGAATACTGCATATGAGAACCATGGCCACCCGATGCGCCGTGAGAAACCTGAAGTGCTGACTGAAAAGGCCTAGGAGGATGGCCTCTACCATATGAATCCCTACCTTCAGACGAGGCGCCACTGAACCTGCCTGAATGACGAGGCCTCTTGTCCGACCCTTGACCACCCCCTGCGACATAACCATCTCAACTTTCTTGGCCGTATTGGCTGCCTCCTGAAAAGAAATCTCACTCCCTGTCTCCTTAGCCATTTGAAGTCGAATCGACTGAATAAGTCCATCAATGAACCTCCTCACCCCCTCTCTCTCTCTCGGTGGGAAGTATGATAAGAGCATGACGGGCCAAGTCGATGAATTTGGTCTCACATTGAGTAACGGTCATAGAACCTTGCTGGAGATGATCAAACTGCCTCCGATAGATCTCTTTTTGAGTGATAGAGAGAAACTTCTCCAGAAATAGCTGAGTAAACTGTTCCCAAGTCAAAGTTGGTGATCCGGCTGGTCTAGCCAAATAATAATCTCTCCACCAAGTCTTGGCGGATCCAGACAAGTGGAAGGTAGCAAAGTCAACCCCATTGGTCTCCACTACCCCATGTTCCTGAGAACCTCATGACAGCTGTCTAGATAATCTTAGGGATCCTCAGAAGATGCACCGCTGAAAGTAGTACTGAAGACCTTGGTGAACCTGTCCAATCTCCACAAAGCATCAGCAAACATAACTGCTCCATCACCGGTCTGAGCTACCATACCCGGCTAAACTGCTCTAACTATCTGAGCTGCTGGAGTCTGAAACCGGGGAGCCATCTGCTCCGGAGTGCAAATAGCAGGAGTTTGGGCTCCTCCTCCAGCCTGAGAGATGGCTGGTGCTACAGGAAGCAAGCCTGCCCGGGTGACACTCTAGTATCAGCACAACCGACCCCATGTGCTGGTAAATGCCTGGTCTAACCCCGGTGAAGTAGTGATGAGGCTAGGACCAGACTACCAAATAAACGTGTGCAGTTATATAATATACAACGGAAAATAAAACAGAAATAAACAAGTAAAGATGGGAGGGGGACATGTTGCGGGGGAATATCATTTACCAACAGTAATTTAAGAGAAAACATAAAGAACAATTTAGAATTCACAGCAAAAGAATAAGGAACTCGTAACCAACCAATGAGCACTTGTATTAACTATTATTGCGGCACGCAACCCGATCCAAATCATAAAAATACTATTGCGACGTGCAACCCGATCCAACCATATTATTGTTGCGGCGTGCAACTCAATCCAAACATAATATTGTTGCAGCGTGCAACCCGATCAAAATATAATATTGTTGCGGCTTGCAACCCGATCCGCATATACAGTTCAATACCAATCACAAAGGGAGTCTCGGAAAGGGATCAATAAAGAAACAACACTATCCCGGCAAGGGAATCGACAATATAAGTAAATCCTGGCAAGGGAAAATCAGCTATAACCAAACTTGTTCCAATATCTAACTTCCTCTACTAGCAGTAATACTCAATCATAAGTAATTTCCACGAGAATAATCATAATCTGTGCTCAACACAGAGAATCAACAACTTAGGCATTCGTAGTATTTGTTAAGAACACAACAATTTTAATTTAAGACTCACGGTCATGCTTGACACCAACGTATAGATACTCATCACCATGTCTATATGTCATACTCAACAAGTAACACGTAGCAAATAGGGCACAACTCCTAATCCCTCAAGCTAAGGTTAGACCAAACACTTACCTCGAACTTCCACGACCAACTCAAACCTCAAACACCACTTTTCCTTTTGAATTTGGCTCCAAATCAATTGTATTTAGACATAATCGGCTTAATAATATCAATAAACGCTAAACAATTTGATTCCAATGCTTTATTATAGATTCCCTATCATTCTTCCCAAAAAGTCAAAAATCGACCTCCTCGGGCCCGCTTGGTCAAAACACGAGGTTCAGACCAAAACTCGATCACCCATTCACCCACTAGCTCGAATATGTAATTAGTTTTGAAATCCGACCCCAAAACGAGGTCTAAATTCCAATTATACAAAAAGCCCTAACTCTATCCAAATCCCTAATTTGTTACCCTTAAGAACATGATTTAGGCATATAAATCTAATAGATGTTAATGAAAATTGAAGAAAATGAGTCTAAGATTACATACCTACGGATTTGTGGTGAAGTTCTCTTTCAAAAATCGCCCAATTTGGAGTTTGGAAGAAGAAGTTATGAGTTTTGGGTTAAATCCCGTTTCTGTTACTGTTTAAAAATCACTGGACAAACCTTCATCGCGTTCGCGATGGGTCTGTCGCGTTCGCGATGGGTCAGGCCCAATTGGCCATCGCGTTCGTGATCACAGGCTCGCGTTCGCGGAGCTTCAGCCCCCTGAGCCTTCGCGTTCGCGGTCGGGTGGCCGCGTTCGCGTGGAGAAAAATCCCTTTCCCCCTGCCCAGGCCCAAAGGCCTTCGTGTTCGCGATAGCAGGTCCGCGTTCGCGAAGGGAAACACCCCCAAAGCTTCGCGTTCGCGTCCTGTGTCTCGCGTTCGCGTAGACGGAGATTTCCTTCAGCTTAACTAACCCTTCACGTTCGCGAGAGTCCTTCCGCAAACGCGAAGAACAACACACCAGAACACCAGAAATTGAAAACTTGCAACTTTTTCTAAGTTCAAAAGCCTTCCGAGACCTATCCGAAACTCACCCCGAGCCCTCGGGGCTCCAAACTAAACATGTACACTGCCTCAAAAATACCCTACGGACTTACTCGTGCGATCAAATTGCCAAAATAACATCAACAACTATGAATTTAGCACCAAAATCATGAAATCACTCAAGAACTTCAAATTTTCCAATTTTCTCAAATACGGTCCGATTCACGTCATTTCTAGTCCGTTTCTTACCAAATTTCACAGACTCGACTTAAACCACATATAAGACCTGTACCGGACTCCAGAACCAGAATACGGGTCCGATACCATCAAATTATAAATACATTTCATTTTCAAAAACTCATAAGTATTCCAGAAAATAATTTTCTTCAAAAATTTATTTCTCGGGCTTGGGACCTCGGAATTCGATTCCGGGCATACGCCCAAGTCCCATATTTTCCTACGGACCCTTCGGGACCGTCAAATCACTGGTCCAGGTACGTTTATCTAAAATGTTGACCGAAGTCAACTTAAATTTATTTTAAAGTTAAAATTTATCATTTTTCACAAATTTTCACATAATGGCTTTCCGGCTATGCTCCCGGACTGCGCACGCAAATCGAGGTGATGCTGAAAGAGGTTTTTAAGGCCTCGGAACGCAGAATTTATTTATAAAACAAATGATGAGGTCATCACAAGTCCACCATTGATGATGTTGGTGATTACACCAAAGTCAGGGAAACGGCGTGTTGCATAATCAGTTGTAGATGGAGTCCATCTTCCTGTTATGGCATTCAATAATTGAGTCACAGAATCCTTTATATCCAATCAATAATACTTACACAGAGTCTCATGTGTTTGAGAGAGAAAAGAAAAAGAAAAGGAAAAGAAGAGGAGGAAGAAAGGAGCGCATAGGTCGCAGGAGAAGAAGAGGAGGCAACGGCGGGTCTGAAGTTGTCAAAATTAGGGTATAGGTTAAATAATTTAAAAAATATGAATATATGTTAAATGGGGCGACCTAATAAGGCGCAACATGCTATTTTTACCTTCAAATTGCATAATAAATATGTGGGCTAGAGGTTGTCAAAAGTTTGAGCCGAGCGGCTAAAAGTGAAATTGCCACTCTTAGAAGTTAAAATTCACCGAATAATTGTGGCACTTCAGAAAAAATAAAAAGTCCTAACACTAGAAACCTTGCACTTACCGTTCTTTCATAAATGTCAAGAAAAAAAATACTCTTGCTCTCGCTAGAAAACTCTTTGAGACCATTTCACGGCAAAGTTGGAAGTAGTTTTCCTACGCTTTTCTTTTCTGGAAAGGAATTAACCCTTGTTTGGTTTGTCAAAAAAATAGTAAGGAAATGAAAAAGAAACACAGCATTTTCAGCAAGTGTATCCACCTGATTTCACTCTTCTTTTATTTTGCCCATCACCAATGGTTGTGATGGAATGCATAGAATTTATCTGCCTTTAATTGATCTAATAGAGGTCTCAGGTTCGATGTCCCTTAGAATGAAAAAAAATCCTATAATAGACCTAAGCGTTTGCCCTTAGTCGGGCCTCTGAAGCGGAAAAGTTCATTGCTCATCTTCAATCAAATACCTTGAAAGAGTGCAAATATTATGCTATAGTAATAGCCACCCCGAAATTTATTACAATAGTAAGCAAAAGAGAGAGTTTCTGTCAGCAGTCCCGTAAATATCGTCGACTACTTTCTTGTACATCCATCTCTGTAATCATTCTGCCTTATTGCCCTCGTGAATTCAGACATACACCAATGACCAAACTGCACATTCAGAGTAAAAGAACAGAATAACATGTTAGTAAAAGAACAGAATAACAGGTTTGAATTATAGAAAATGACATGTAGCGTTATCAGTAGTTGCAGCATACTAAAAAGAAAAGATATGAGAAAGATTTCTACCTCTGAATAGCAATGGGAAGGAAATTGCCACGTGGATCGGAGAACAAAAGCCTTATATTAACAGAAGATGATGATGTTTGAAACTTAAGCAGATTCAACCAACAACAGTGCAAAGCTAGGCTAACAATTATTTGACTTCAAGACTGCATTTAGGCAGCAAGCAACAAGATAATATGCAATAAGTTAAAGATAAAAACCATTCAGAGACAGGCATAAATTCATTTATGAGCAAAGGGTCTGTTAGAGATCACATATGCTTTCACACCTAATTTAATAACGCTTATAAATATCAGACAAATGGGGATAATGAGATATGCTTAACTTGAAAGTTGAAACACATCAGAGAAAAAGACATTTCTTTTCTTATTTTCAACTACTAAAAAAACAGGAAATATGCAGCAAAAAAGTTATTACTTAAAGGCAAACCCTGCAACATTTTAAGCCAAAACACATTTTTCTATGATGAGGTTATTAACAGTCTGGAATCCTAATTTGAAATCATTCTACATGACTGTAAAAAATCCAAAGGATTTATAACTGGGAACTTTACATATACACAGTTATCTAATAAACAGTGAGGTCATCACATCATAGACCAATATACCAGAGTAGTTGATACATATGCTATATAACAAATACTGCCCAAAGACAACGAAAGTCCCAATGAACTAGACATTTGGAACTGAAAAACTTTCTATTCTGCAGTTCATAAGATGGTTTCCTATCTTTATAGAATGTCTCAAATCCAGAGTAGCTCTATTTCTAACGACGTAACAAGTGTCAATTGAAAAACTGGAAAGCTTCAGCATGGAACCTGCCTTTACTTGTACAAATATGTAGATGTTTGAGCAATCTACTTCATGAGCAGAAGCCGATGCACTCTATTTCAATGAGTTCCACTGATTTTCAACACTGGACATAGATATGCATATACAAAACCACTAATATTTCAACAAATATAAATTTTAAACCTATAATTTAAAAAGTGAATATACTCAGTGCTAAAAATCTTAAAGGTTGAACTAATTAAGTTTAAATTTTGAATCCGCCTCTGACTTCAGGTCTAACTGTTCAGACCCAAACCATGATACTAGTGACTTCTTAGCATTAATTAATATCTGCTTTCTCTTGAATAATGGATTAAAGAACTAATAGGTGCTTTTCCTTTTTTAATTTTTTATTTGTCACAATTTCCTGGAAAGTTGTGGTTGATGGTCTTACCACACTATAAGTACAATTTTAGCACATATAGCATCTTGAATAAGAAAGAAACTTTAGTACAATACAATTCTAACAACAACAAAAAACAAAGTATGATATCATGCCATCCATGATTAAAGATACAAAGTCATTTCTTTAAAAGCAGAATCCAAAGATCCCTTTGGATCTTCCCTAAATCATTGTGTACTACACTCACAAAATAAACATAAACAAAACCAATAAAAAGAATAAACAAATGCTACTTAACAACCAACCTCAGATTCCAGGTAACTTCCATGAGGCTTAATAACTAAAGAATGAAAATCTTCCAAAGACAAAGCTGCTCTATTCCTCTCCTGAACACAATCTTGAGTCCTATTCTGCATACTAAACAACACATTATGCCAAGTATTTACCCTCGAACGTCCTTTTCTAGGTAACCCCACATTCATATCAGCCAAATCCTCTGCTGTAACACTTAAAATCTCCTCTGGTTCTGCTCCATCAAGCAACCATATCAAGCAAGAACAAAACCCTTTTGTGATCTCTGAATCACTATCTACTCTAAACCTCATTGAACCCCTTTTATCCATCCTAACTTCTAACCAAACCTGAGTTGTACAACCCATGACTCTGTTTTCTTGAACCTTAGCTGACTCGCTTAATGGAGGGAGAATACTTGCATAGTGTAATAATCTTTTCACTCTATCAATTGGTTCTGATAAGGACCTAAATTCCAAAGCTAAAATCTGAACTTTGTCAACAACACTTAACCCCTCTTCTACAGGTGCTTCTTTGTCCATAATCAAGCAAGAAACTGAGAAAAGGCTCCGTCTTTTAGTTCTTGATTTTGAGTAACACCTTTTTGCGGAAGAAGTGAAAAAGATTGGACTTTTAATACATAATTGAGGATTTGGCTTGGTGGGTGGGAAAAAGACTGGATTTTTAGTACATAATTGAGGATTTGGCGAAATTGTTAAAAAAGAATATGGGAATGGAACTGTGTTCATGTTTGGTTAAGAGGAAAAAATGATGAAGAAAATTGGAGACTGAGGGGATTTGCAAGATTTGATGACAGTTAGAAGTTGTAGTTGGTGATGTGTGAGATTTTCAGAGATAAAAGTGGGAATTGGATCCTATAACTGCGGCAAGTTTCAGTTTTAGACAGCGAAAAGTAGAAAACAAAGGTGAAAAAAGGCCATAAGAATCTGATCTGATGATGAGAAGAAGAAGGCGCAGCAAAAGAGAAATAAAAGCAGTGGCGTTTTATAAGCCCGAGGCCATTGGATATTTCATTCCAAAAACACAAAAGGCGCCAAAAGTGGAAATATATTTCTAGGTGGATCCATAATCCTCTTTTTTTACTTCTTCTCTTTTACTTGAAATGTATCTAAAAATATATTTTTATTTTTACTTGTTACTTTATGTATACAAAAAAAATTTATTATACCCACACTATTTATTACTTATTTCAAATTATTTTCTTATATCGTATAAAATATGCATCAATTAATATGGATATCATAGTAAATTATGCACTTCTTTATTATTTCTTAAGGGGCGCGAAAATTCAAAACGTGTCAAGTAAAAGTAAACAGAGGGAGTAAGTTTTAATTTCAATTTCTTAAAAGGCATTTGGAAAATGCCCTCTCCGTTCACTTTTACTTATCCACTATGAACTTTGCACATCGCTTAAAAATAATAAATGAAATATATAACTTACCATGATACCCATATTAATTGATACATATTTTAAATAAATTTTTGAAATGAATAATTAATATTGTGGGCGTAACAGGATGGCTTAACCTTGCCTTTAGAAAGAAAAAATTTCTTTGAATGGCTTAATAAATACGAGAAGATAGCCGCAGACAGAAGTAGCAACTATTGCTATTTCATTCCCTCCCACTTGTTTAGCTCTGATCGTAAACACTCTTCTTTCAATAAGAGTTATTCTTTGCCTTGACACTGTGAGAGCTTCAGGTCCTTGAGTATGAGCACTCATATCCGTTCTTGGGTTCATAACTGGTCCTATTGAATTAGTTGCATGTCTCGGGGTTCCTTTTACCGGGATTTCCCCTTGGCAGATAGAGCGGAAACAGAAAGCGATATATCCGCTTTTAAGCTACAGTTGCTTTTTGAGTTCTCTCTTTCTTTATTTGTGGGTTTAATTGTATTCTCTTGATATGTTAAAAGCGATAAATAAAAGTAAAAATCTATTTTTGAAATACTGGACTAGTAAAAGCCTATGGAGGAAGTAATTGGTTGAAGACCAAAAAAAGAAAGAAAATCGAGGTTAAGCTTTGGTGAAAAACAAAAAGGTTAAGTTGAAAAAAAGAATATTTAAAAATTGAAATATTCTTAAATGCATTTACATATCAAGAGGTTAGTATGAAAGTACTATAAATCAAAAGTTTTTACAGTAAAAATATAAAATATCACAATATTTTAGTTAAAGAAAAAATTATTTGATTTTTCAAATAGTAGTAACATGGTTATAATTTTGGGAAATTACTAACTATGTCCATTTATAAGTAGCTCATTACAAAAAATGACCAATTTATAAAATATTACTAATATTAGCTAAATTAGTCAATTAGCTATTTGTAGCAAAAAAATATCAAATTTTTACTTTGTTTTGAGTGGGTGTTATTAGAATAGATTGGGCACAACTTAAGGAGCTGGAATCTCAGTTTTGGGATGATTTGTGAAGTTTTGAGGTGGTTTGAATTGAAAATTCGAAGTAAAACCTGAACATGAAAAATAATAATATGTGTATCACACTGTGTATCATTTGTGTAACACATATGTATCATATTCGTATCAATTGTGTATCACGTGTATATTCATGTATACATGTAAGTGAGATACATGCGTGATACATGTTTGATACATGTGTCGCAGAAGACTTTTTTGAACTCGATTTAATTACGAATTTTGATACAAAACCAGTCCAAATCACCTCCAATCTTCCTCAAATTTTGTATATTGATTTATCTATATATTTTCAATGAATTTCAACTATACCCATTGAAAAAGTTCCTTTTTTGTTTAGATTTTTGGAATATTGCATAGATTTTTGTATTTCATCACCTTATTTGCTACGCCGTCCATAAAATTTCCTTTCCGTCTTGTATGTAATGTTGTTAATCACGCTTAAAAATATGGAAGGTAAATTTTGCATGTGATTTTTTGATAGAAAGAACCCTATTATTTAGTTTTTTAATTTATGATGGCTAGTTTTGGTAAGTCTATGACTAATGGCTAGAGGTTGGTAAATTGAGATTTATTTGGGATATTTGTGTAAGTTTCCCTATACTTTTTGGAATAAAAATGAGTTTATAAAGGGAAAATGACACTGTATAGCCGCTTTCAAAATAATAGCCGAAAAAATGCAATATATTTTTTGTATATATATACATTCTGTATGTTATATACAAAAATTATACAAATTTTATATACTTTTTCGGCTACCAAATATAAATATTTTTTGGCCCGGGCTAAAAATGATAATACCTTTTAACTTAATTAACTACTAATTGAAGCTCTTCTGCTTCTTTTTTTTTTCTTTTTGTCTGAAAATGTGAGGGTGATGAACATTGACTCAAATTCCTCTTCTTCTTTTTTTAAGACGTTCCCCATAAGATTTGAAGAAAACCCGTATCATAAAAATGAGATATAGTACACTCAATATGCATGTTATTATTTGGGTATAAGTTAAATTCGTTGTACTCTAACCCGAAACAATAACATTTTGCTAAAAAGAAGTTGGTACCTTAAAATTGAATAAAGTTGTTGAGAATAAATTCATAATTTAGCAAGAATTCTTATTGTCAACAGTACAAGACGCAGCGAAAATGATATAGAAAACCAGAGGATTGAAACTTTGACGAATGGACAAAACCGCACTACAATCCGTGCAAGCAAACAAGATTATAAGCAAACCTTTGGATTCTCCAAGAATCTCACAAGTGTTCGAATTCTTTTTGGTGAGAATATGAACCAATAATTAAGAGCAACTGTAACGATCCGCCGGTCGTTTTAAGAATTAACACCCCGATTTTCTATTAATTATTTTTTCGATATTTGTTTCTGCTATTGTGAGTTGCCGGGATGATTTATTTGGAGTTTCGGAGAGTTTTGGGACACTTAGTCCCTAAAAGAGAGCTTAAGCTTTAGAATTTGGACCGTAATCGGAGCAGTGTGAAGACGACCTCGGAATGGAATTCTGTCGGTTCCGTTAGCTCCGTTGGGTGATTTCGGGCTTAGGGGCGTGTTCGGATTGTGTTTTGGAGGTCCATAGCTTATTTAGGCTTGAAATGCCGAAAGCTGAACTTTTGGAGTTTCCGGTTCGATAGTGAGATTTTGACCTAAGGGTCGGAATGAAATTCCGGAAGTTGGAGTAGCTCTGCAGTGTCGAATGTGATGTGTGCGCAAAATTTCAGGTCATTCGGACGAAGGTTGATAGACTTTTTGATCGAAAGCATAATTTGAGAGTTTTGGGGTTCTTAGGCTTGAATCTGATGTTAAATTGGTGTTTTGATGTTATTTTGAGTGTTCCGAAGGTTTGAACAAGTTCATATGATGTTTTAGGATTGGTTGACAGGTTTAGTTGAGGTCCCGGGGGTCTCGGGTGAGTTTCGGGTGCTTAACGGAAATTGATTTTGGACTTAGGCAAAAATCTGATTGATGAACCTGTCATAACCGCACCTAGTCACCTACGTGTGTGTGACCGCAGAAGCGGCTAGGTGACCGCAAAAGCGGAAGTTGGTCCAGGCTCCAGAAATCGCAGGTGCAAGAAGAGGAACGCACATGCGAGTAGGGATGTTACTAAAAATCCGAAAAATCGAACCAAACCGAAAACCAAACCAAACCGACCAAAAAAATCGATACTTTTTGGTTTGGTTTGGTTTTGGTTTTGAATTTTAAAAACCGATCTGGTTTGGTTTGGTTTTGGTTTTAATCAGAAAAACCGAAAAAAACCCGAACCAAACCAACTATAGGAGTAGCTATTTCAAAAATTATGGTAAATGTTAATAGTTTGCACTTTTAGTAAAGTTTTTTATCTTTATATTATAGTTTGATTGGTAGTTTTCTTGTGACGACCCAAAGGGTCATCACCTATTTTCTTACCCATTATGTGCTTCCGAGGCCTTGAAAACCTCATTTAGAGTCGCTTCGATTTGCGTGCGCAGTCCGGGCGTGTAGCCGGAAAGCTTAAATATGAAATTTTGTGAAAAATGCTAAGTTTTGATGTTAAAATGAATAAATTTGACTTCGGTCAATATTTTGGGTAAACGGACTCGGACCCGTGATTTGACAGTCTCGGAGGGTCTGTAGGAAAATATAGGACTTGGGCTATGCCCGGAATCGAATTCCGAGGTCCCAAGCCTGAGAAATGAATTTTCGAGTAAAAATGTTTTTCTGAAATTGTCAAGGATAATTAAAATAAAAATTGATTAGAACATGTTGGTATCGGGCCCGTATTTTGGTTCCGGCGCTCGGTACAGGTACTATATGTGATTTAAAAGGTTTCTGTAAAGTTTGGTTAAAATCGGACGTCGTTTGACGTGTTTCGGACTTGAAATCTTAAATTTGAACTTGATGAAGTTTTTGGAAAAACTCTTGATTTTGAGGTTTGATTCATTGTTTTTTAGGTTAGTTTGACGATTTGATCACACGGATAAGTTCGTATGATGTTGTTGAGTTAGTGCATGTGTTTGGTTAGGAGCCCCGAGGGCTCGGGAGTGTTTCGGAATGGTTTTAGCCTCGTAAAAGTTGCAGATTCAGGAAGTTGCAGGTTTGAGGTCCGATTTCAAAACAAATTATACATTTGGATTCGTGGGGAAATGGGTAATCGGGTTTTGGTCTGAACCTCGGGTTTCGACCATGTGTGCCCGGGGGTGATTTTTGACTTTTTGGGTAAAACTTTGGGAAAACTCATTTGCATGCATTAGGGTTGATTCATTTAGCACTTATTGATGTAATTAAGTAACTTGTGACTAGATTCGAGTGGATTGGTGGTGGAATCAAGGGGTAAAGCTATAATTGAGGCTTGAGTGGTGTTCAAAGTTTCGAGGTAAGTGTTCGGTCTAACCTTAGCTTTAGGGATTAGGAGTTGAGTCTTATTTGCTACGTGCTAATTGTCGAGTACGACGTATAGGCATGGTGACGAGTATCTATACGTTGGTGTCTAGCATAACTGTGAGTCTTTATATTGCGGATATTCTGATCTTGTTGTATCTTTCATGCCTAAATGATGATTTCTATATGTTGTAAAAAGCATGTGAAAGAAATTGTGATCTTTGAATTTCGAGAAGCATTGGCTCGAGTGGTAATACAAATTGTGAAAGTATATAAGATAAATGAAACTCTTTGGAGCATTGGCTCAAGTGGTAAAGTGAGTTATAAAGTACGAAGTGAAAGAAAGAGAATTTATTGAATTGTTCCCTTGCCGGGATGCTTGTTGCGTTGTTGAATATCTCCCTTGCCGGGATGATGAGTTTTATTGATATTGTTCTCTTGCCGGGACTTAGCTATTTAATTTTATTCCATTGCCGGGATTTCTATTATTATTATTATTATTTGTTTAATCCCTTGCCCCTTGTTTGTGATTGTTGTTTGGGTGAGGAAGAGCGATAAAAGCACGAAGGGTGATGTCGTGCATTGTTTGCTATTGTGAGGAAAGAGTGTAAAGCACGAAGGGTGATGTCGTGCCGTACGATGTACCATTCCGTACCGATATTTATTGATTATATGGTGAGGAAAGAGTGTAAAGCACGAAGGGTGATGCCGTGCCGCACGATGTACCATTCCGTGCCGATTTTATTGATTATATGGTGAGGAAAGAGAGTAAAAGCACAAAGAGTGATGCCTTGCATTTGTTGATATCCGAGTTATGTTGTTTCTTTCATTACTTGCTGTTATTTGATTATTTTGAGGTATTAGATTTCCTTACCCTATTTACCTTGTGAATGTTGTTTGGGTGAGGAAGAGCGTAAAACACGAAGGGTGATGCCGTGTATTGTTTTGGTGAGAACGAGAGTAAAAGCACGACGGGTGATGCCGTGCAAATTGTTGATTTCTGCTTCCTTGTTGATATTCTAGTTATGTTGTTTCCTTTCTTACTTGATGTCTTTCTATTCGGAACTATATTCACCCCAACAGCATATTTCCCCTACCCACATTGACTGGTTATTCCTGTATTTATATATATATATATATATATGAACTGCACGGGTTTATTTGGAGTCTGGTCCTAGCCTTGTCACTACTTCGCCGAGGTTAAGCTAAGCACTTACCGGCATATGGGGTCGGTTGTGCTGATACTACACTCTGTGCTCTTTTGCACAGATCCAGGTCTTGGACAACAGTAGTAGCGCGGGAGCCAGCCTTCAGTCCAGTGAGACACCGAGGTAGCCTTGCAGGCGTCCGCAGGCCCGGCATCTTCTCTATCTTTTATTTCAGTTTGTTATCTTATGTTTCCGAGACAAACAGTTTATATTTTTCTTTCAAACGATTGTATTTAGTACTCTTAGAAGTTCGTGAGTAATGTGACACCAGTTCTTGGGTAGAGGCATATGTTGATTTCCACATTATTATTCAGTTTCTTTAATTTACGTCTTCCGCATATTTATTTAATTCCATTGTTTTCATGATATTACTGATAATTGTCAAAAGAAGTAATTTATTAATGAAGTAGCAGTTAAGAATTGGCTTGCCTAGCTCACATTAGCAGGCGCTATCACGACTCCTAAGGGTGGAAAATCCGGGTTGTGACATTTCTTTTGTTAAGTATAAGAATCCATTTTGTTTTAAAAATAGTATATTTTTAATTGAGTCCTTAAATTATTCATCACTATTTGATTCAATTATCACCAATATATCTTGGTAAATAATCGATTTCTCAAAGGGCAATTGATTTGATAGTGTTACATTGAAAATGTGGTCGCCGGAATATGTGTTTGGTAGTGTATGTCTTATATTCAAGAAAAAACCGACAAATAACCGAAAAACCAACAAAATCCAACATAGACCGAATCGAGAAAAACCCGACTTAATTGGTTTGGTTCTAATATTTGAAAAACCGACTTACTTGGTTTGGTTTCTTTTTAGGGAAAAACCGATCCAAACCGAACCTTGAACACTCCTACCTGCGAGACCGAAGGTGCAGAAAGGCAGTCGCATAAGCGGAAATTTGGGTTTTATGAAATGTCGCAGATGCGACTTGGTCTTCATAGAAGCGGGACCGTAGGTGCGGTCCCAGAGCCGCAGATGCGGTTTCACCAGTCAGAAAAGGGGCAGAATCGAGGGTTTAGTTTCAAAACCTTAGAAATTGATTTGGGAGCTCGGGATTGACGATTTTGAGAGAGATGTTTCACCTAGGTGTTTTGGTTAAGTAATTCTTACTCGATTTTGATTAATTTTCACGAATCTATGCTTAAATTCATCCTTTAAATTCACATTTGGGGTGGAAAAATTGGAAAAAAGTTGGAAAAGTTCTTAGACCTAATTTTTGAGTTTGGATCAAGATTTTGATGTTGGATTGGAGTAATTTCTATATATATGAACTTGTGAGAGTGTGAGGATTCTTAATTTGTAAATTTATCTGATTCCGAGATGTGGGCCAGGGGGCATTTTGGTCATTTTACCTAATTTCGCGTATTAGCTTAGAATTTATTTGTGGAATCAGTTACTTGAAGTCATATTTACATTATGCAATTGAATTTAATAGATTTAAGCCATTTGGAGTTGAGTACTCGTGGCAAGAACGTGATTTCAGGTTGATTTTGAGCTGGTTCGAGGTAAGTGGCTTGTCTAACCTTGTGGGGGGGGGGGGGAGGAACTCCTCTAATGACTTGGTATTGTTGATATTTGAAATGCCTTGTACGTGAGGTGACGAGTGTGTACTTGTGCTAATTGTTGAAAACCATGTTTTCATTAATTAACTATAATTGTGCTCCCTTTTCTGTCTATACTACTTGCAATTTAAGTTTACTGTTAGCTTAGGAAAGCTTGTCTAATTGACTTAATTGCTTTATTTGCTCAAACTGCCTTATTTGGATTATGTGCAGCATGCTAGGTTAGAAATACCTGTTTTACCTTGGTATGAAATTTGAATTGAATTGAGTGTTCTTCGTGTTGCTGCTGTGTGTTTACTTTGGGACTACATGACGGTATCCCGGGAGATCCCCCTGCATGTTTACTTTGGGACTACGAATTTGTATTTCGGGAGATCCCCATGCACTTTTATATTGAAACTACGGGAATGCACCCGGTAGATTCCCCAGTACTGAATATTTACATTTTGGACTACGGATCGGTATTCCGGGAGATCCCCGCACATTATGAGTTGGAATACAGGACGACACCCGTGAGATCCACTGGATATTTATATTTGGGACTATAGGACGGTATCTTGGGAGATCCCCGATTATTATCTCTGCGTTGAGCTGTATTCCTTTCTGTGACTATTTTGTCTCTGTTGTAGTTGTTGTTGTTCTTTCTATCCTTTGTTACTTCTTACTGTTTCACTTAATTATACTGTCTTATTCCATACTTGTATACCTTGTTTTTCATTTAAACTCAGTAGAGCCCTGACCTTCCTCATCACTATTCTACTGAGATTAGGCTTGACACTTACTGAGTACCGTTGTGGTGTACTCATGCCCTTTCTGCGCATGTTTTCCATGTGCAGATCCAGGTACTTTGACTCAGCCCCACTACTCTTGAGGCGAGGCGATTTTCCAGAGACTTCGAAATATATCTGCCGCGTCCACAGACCTATGAGTCCCTTTCCATTCTCTCTCATAGTATTAGCCCTTCTGTATTTACTTTTGTTTAGACATTTTGGAGTTAGACACTTGTAGTTATTCAATAGCTTGTGATTTCATGAGATTCCGGGTTTTGGGAAATGTAGTTTCAACTTGAGAATTATATTGTATATGCCGATCGGCATCTTAAACGCTTCATTTTGATATTATTCTACAGTTTTGGCTAGTTTTATTCTGTTGTTTTCCTTTTTCGCAATTTGTTAGGCTTACCTAATCGTAGAGATTAGGTGTCGTCACGACAGTTCATGGAGGGCGAACTTGGATCGTGACAGCAACCGTCAATATCGAGTCTGAGGAATTTTCCTTTGCTTCAAAACACAAAGATTGAAACCTACTCTAGCTAGCTTTCTCTAGACATCAATAGTGCGTCAATTTATGGCTTTTTTGTACTATTTCACATACGTACATGGTGAGAAATTTATAAAGATAGAATGGTACAAATTAGTATCTACAAGAATCTATGTAAACGTATCAACAAGTTGAAATTATTAAGACTTTATATTGTTAATTAGGTTAAGTTTATTGTTTATGAAAAATCCATTTAGTCCAGTTAGATACTTATACGGCAGTGTAGAAATAAGCAAGTGACTAGAGAACTCTAATATTTGAGACTAGAGTCCAGTTATATAAGGGCTGGGCATATATCGGGTAAAACCGATAATCCGAACCGCTAATTTTTTATTGGGTTATCGGTATCAGGTTATTGGGTTAACGGTTCGATAATGGTTTAAAAATTTTTTACCATTGGGTTATCGGTTCGGGCTTCGGTTTGCCAATTTTGTTAATGAGTTAACCGATAACCCAATAAAAATTAATAAAATTATGACTTTATCCTTAAGTATATACAAATGCTAGAGCTTCAGTTCATTCTCTCCTATTCTTTCTCAACCCCACTCTTCAGTTGCTTCATCTTCATTCTTCGTAAGCCTTACTAGTTACTCCTAGCATAAGTCTTTAGTATGCTATATGTGAATTCTTCTCTTTTTTGCTTAACTCCGGTGAGTTGTCTTTTCTTTTTTGCTTAACTCTAGATTTAGTTATCTTATCGGGTAAACCGATAACCGAACCGATAATGATCGATAACCGATTAACCAATACCCGATAACCGATATCTTATCGGTTCGGTTATCGGTTTATCAAATTTGTAAACCGATAACCAATATACTAAACCGATAATATTCATAACCGAACCAAACCGACCGATGTTCATCCCTAAATTAGATACTAATATGGCAGTGTACATAGCTTATATGGCGGAAATTAAGGCTTAGTTTATATATTGTCTTAGTTTATTGATTGATTAATATGAAATAGCGACTACCTCTAAATAATTATCCCTCAACTGAATTACCAGATTCTACTAAACTTTGTAAATATGAGTTTGGTCAAGTAATGATATCCTTTCCCACTAAAAAAGGAATTAAGTTATTAGAATATCCCAAAGTTATTTCTTTCCTTTGAATGAATTCACCATCATATTCCAACTTTAGGGACGACATCATTGATCATATCATGCATTTGGATATTGTGGGAATTACGTCACTGCATACAATTCATTTCATGGGGGCCTACAAAACTCCTTTTCTAATAAAAATTAAGTGTAATACTTAGGACATAAGAATTGTAAAATTCAAAAAAATGATGAAAAAGTTTTTCTAAGTAAAAATAGTATTTGAAATTTAAGAGTTGTGTTTGGACATAAATTTTAGTTTGGATTGTTTTTGAAGTTTTGTGAGTGATTTGAGTAAAAAATTTTGAAAACAACTTTTTGTAGTTTTTCAAATTTTCGTAAATTTTCAAAATACATCTTCAAGTGAAAATTGAAAACTTTACGAAGAAACGATGATTTCGAAAAAAAGTAAAAAAATTTTGGAAAAATCTTCCATCATCCAAACGGGCACTTAAGGTTCTTTCTTCCTGGCTGCTAGCAAATGTCTAGTTGGTCAAACCATGATGCATCATCAGATTTGGGTCTCAACAGCCCCAGTAAATATAAAATCAACCAAAGCAACCGACATTGATCGGAAAATCGTATGCAAGCTCGATAGTCAGGTTGTGTTCTTTGAACTTTTTACACTTAGGAATTGATAAGAAAGAGAAAACAACTCAATTATCCCGAGTCATTCAAAAAGTTTATTGATTTGACGCTTGTTTCTGTCGCTATATATCTATGAAATTATATCAGATCTTTCCTGAAATATAATTTAAAATGACATATGCTTTATTCCTTCTTAGTCAACCATTTCGAAATGCGAATTACGTGGCTTTTGAACTTCCTTTATGTATTCCACATTTGTGGATGTTTATGTCAATTCGATGTTACCTACAGAATTCTCATTTATCTAAGGGTTTTCAAGCTTTACTACAAGCCCCCCGGCTAGAATTGACTTCTCTGTTAGGTTTTAAATATCCTTGCTTTATGTTTCGATGATCTAACAAATTTACTGTTAAGAATTAAATAAGGAACCTGATCCACTTAGACTATACTGTAAGTTTAACGAATTCCAGCTAAATGTGAACTGCTACAGCTTCAGGAGCTAGAAAACCAAACAAGGACCTCATACCCTTGTGGTTCCCTCATAGCAGTACAAAATCAATTGGACACAGCTGGAAACAAAGTGATCGCCTGCACTGTTTCTGCCGTACTGCACTATTTCTAGTACCACTCATTCCTTGACTAACTAAAGTGCTTACATCATTTCAAGTGATGTGATCAAGGTGTACCAACAATGAGTTGATATTAAAACATCACTTAAATGCTTTAGTTTCTCATTCAAGCCTTTTGCAAAACAGATAAATCAATCCTCACGAGCTTGAAGAACAAAGTTGAATGCTACTACGAACCAGTTCCTAAAGTCAGTATTTTGTTGTCCTTAGTTGAGTTGTAACTTTGTTATTGTACTTATTGTATTTCCTAAATTGCTTAGCTAGAAGCGTTTATTAGGAATCTTCTTGAAAAGTCTGTAAACTCTTTGAGTTTATGTTTTGACTAGGTCTAGACATAAGCAAAAGCCTTTGTAACTGTAGAGTAACAAAGTGGCTTGTGGGGAGAGCATCACAAGTTAGTGAAAGTCATTGTAACTAGGGAGTCACAAAGTTGTCGCGCCCCCTTTTTCCTTCACGGAATCAGGTTTATTACATTTTGGTTAGGACAACTCTTTCCATTTGGGAAAGGGGTTTTGCATTTTGAAGAGTCGCCACCTAACGATTTAAGGTGTGTTATGGCACCTAAAAGGTTCATTTATAACTACGTTTGGTAACCAAAGACAGGGTAAGAGCTTGAAATTATCCCAAGGGGAAGGTGTTAGGCACCCCTCAGGATCCACTAGTGTGATTCCCGGCCAAACAATTTTTGTGAATTTGTACAATTAGCAAATAAACATGTATGGCTCAAATAGTAGGGGATTTAAGTTTAAGAACATAGATGTTTGAAAAGCAATTAATGAAAAGCAAGAGTTTAAAATAATTACAATCTTAGCACATTTGTGAATGTAAAGGGGGGGGGGGTGTCCTAGGTTTGTTTATAATATGGATCATATCAATGTAATACCCGATATGACACTCCTCAAAGAGGGGCTACACGTGGTATTAACGCACCGGTCATCATATATATATCTACCCTTTCCCGCCCCGTGAAGGTAATTAAAGTGAGGGTTGGTCTCGACCCCTATTACATGCTGTTACCCTCCCCTTTCTATCAGTCCCGGAGGAATTTAGAACTCCTATCCTATAAGAAGGGGGGAGGTTCTAGGCAGATCCTCAAGTTTAAAGGCAAAATACTAAGCGACAAATAAGAGCACATAAGACTGCATTTAGAGGGGAAACACAGAAAACAGATAGAAGGCTCAGATATACCTCCACAAGTAATGCACATAGACAGCACGACTCATACACAGATAAGGTCCACATTTGAACTCAGAATTCTAAAGCATGGTATCTAAGTGATAACAGTAGAACCAGATTTATTACATAACTCAGAAAAGAAGTCTGAATCAGGCTTGCCTACTGATTTTAACACATTGACAGTTAAACACTAATCACAAAGACGGTTCTGGTTTTATTTAAGTTTACTACCTAAGCCTTGCCTAGGCGTAACATAATATGCAACAGTTACCAGGATTATTGAAAATAGTTAAAAAGTTATTTTTACCTAAAACATGTTGTTCTAAATGTTGCAAAAACATGCAGGGATTGTGACTAGTTTCACTCAAACAAGATAATCAAACACAAGACTGTTTTATGTCCTTTTTCATGCATTATTGGTTTAACTAGGTGTGACTGAGCGAGTTCCTAAAGAAGGGTATTTAACGTGCACATATGAAAATTGTAAAATGATTGCAGAATATGCAGAATTCCTAGAGCATGTTTTCTAAGTGCAGGAGCAACAATTTCATATTAATGCTGTTATTTAGCCTAACGCAGGATTTCTAAGTGATAAAGTGATGTCAAATGAGATGCTGAAATAGTAAACCTAATAACATGGTATCTAATGCATGACATGCTTTGAATGGGTTGATAATGCACATATAGGAAATGTAAACCTAAGACATGGTTTCTACCCATTGATGTTGATAGCATACATAACTATCCTCCCCTTTTCACTAGCCAGCCCCAATACTTGTTTACAATAGGTTATTACAGACCGACATTGAAATGAATTACATAAGTAGAAATGAAAAATAAGAAGTTACACTATAGAGAGCTTGATTAGAACTTCGTCCCTGAGTTATGTAATAAATCACCTCAAGTGCCAAGATTGTTTTATAGCCCTTCTCATATCCGGGTGTGTCAGAGTTCCCTAAGGACCTCAAGGGATCCCGGACAGTGCTCATACCCATATATCATAGCTTAGACAAAGTAAGTGCAGTGTGAAAAGGCTAGCTTTTGTGTGTCCAAGTTTAGAGGGAGCTCAAGGGTCCCAAGGCAAGGCTCACACAAAAGGGCAGAACTTAGTGGTCTAAGAGTAAGGTGAGAGTGTTTAGCATAGTGTTGAAAAGAACTTAGTAAAACAATGTTGAAGTAGAACTTTCAGGAGTGAAAAGGTTTTCAGGAATAGACACAGTTTAAAAAATGCTAAGAGTGAAAGCAGTTTTGGAAGCAACTCTGAGAAAACACACAATCACAAAAAAAAAACAACTTAGAGTGCTCAGATTCAGAGCCATTTATTACTTGATTCTAAGTGAAGACAAACAACTTTACAGACAAGGATCAGGGGGGTTGGGGACATAGAGAGCTCAAATCAGAAATACATACATATGGATGAGAAGAGAGGCATATAGACCAGCAAGTACAAAGAACAAGTAGGAACTGATGGGCCTCCAGAACACAAACTACTGCTTCAAAGTGTTAATAAGGGAATCATGCTCGAACTTATAATAGTAATAGGCAATAAGACATAGAGACAGGGTATGGGAGTAGTCATGCTGAGGACAGGGGTTTATTACACATGATTAGTCATGCCACTTAGTGTTAATCAAGTACATTAGGAGTCTATGATACTAACATGACACACTAGTTGAGGGAAATAAACAAGAACTCAAGTAAACATGCTGGCAGAGTATCAAACAAGACAAGTGATACCCAGACATGCTGAGTACACACTTGAACAAGAGAGGGCAAAACATAACCATGCTGCATAAAGTAGTAAACAAGAAGAACAATTAAATACATAAGCCATTAAATTAGTGCAGAATGAGACATGGATTAACAAACATAGAGCACATAGAGTTGAGTTTCAGAATTGAACTAGGAACATACCAGTTAAGGAAGCAAAATACAGAAAGTAAAGCAAGTAGAGTTCCACAGTCTAGCCTTGGCTTTCAGCCGGCTAGACAAGCTGTTAGCACAAGTAGTAGAGAGAGAGAAGAGAGAATTTTATGTGTGTGTATGTTTTTTGAACTAATTGTTCGTGTCTTTGGAAGTGAGAATAGAGGAGAGTATATATATTAGTTGAGAGCAGAGTAAAGTAAGGTAAAGAATCTATCATTCAGTAATTAGAGAAAATTACATAACCAATCATGCATAAAATCAACAAGGTTCTCTCCTAGTAAAGGGGTGACCAGTTAACGATAAAGAGCAGGGCATATAATTAAGGAAAGAAAATTAAATACTTAAGCTTGGGTGGGTAATTAAGGGTAAATGAACAAAAATTCAATTAAGGGAACAATCAATAAGAATGAGCAAGTACCACAGTTAATCGTAAACAAGGCAAGAAATAATCAAAGGTCGTAGAAATAGGAAAATAATTGGAAATCAGTATCTAGGTATTACCATAGCAAATCAGTGAATATGGATTCAAAATAATACTGATTTAGGGGAAATGATATTGGTTTTCCATGAACAAGCAACTAAGCCAAGTATAAACGGAAAGAATCGAATCTGAAATCCTAATAGAGGCATACTAGGGTAAAATCACGAGATATTCTAATTAACGAAGAAGTAATCATGTAAATCAAAGCATAGAACATTGGCATGTATCAAATAACACGGACAAGTGCAGAATCCGAACAAAGTGTCAAAATTTGGGGTTTTTAGCATAGGCTAGTTAGGGTTAAGGAAGAACTCAACAAAATCAATCAAAACACATAGACGCAATGGACTAAACACTTAAAACCAGAAATCGTTTTGAAGAAAAGGATTTTCATAAACCCTAGTTTAGAAAAGAGCGACTAAAATCGAAATAGTTAGTTAAAACAAGAGATTTTTAAAGGAAAACGCTTAATAATACTCGAATCACCTCAGATCTATAAAGATCTAAGAAGAATCAAATATTAGCGAACTAGGGTTTTCGAAAAATAGTAGAGACAAAAAAAATCAGCTAAAAACTCATGGATTCAAACGAAAAAAATAGGAAATCCTTTCTTACAAACGAAAATGGCCGGATACAGGCCAGTGAATGAGTTTCAAACCGAAAAAGTTGGCTTTCCTTGAGATCTTCTCAAGGACTCATGAAGTCGAAGAGCCATGGAGTATAGGAGACCAAAGGTGGCCGGAGAAGGCACGAGAACACCATAGGAAGGAGGTTCTCGCCGATAATGGTGATTAGGGTTAGGGTGAGTTGAGAGAGAATTTTGGAGAGGAGGGATTCGAAGGCGGTGCAAATGAGGGAATGTGGGTAGGGTTTGGGGGTTCGTTTGATTAAAAAAGGAAAGGGCTAACGTGGACCGTTGATCTGGGAGATCAATGGTTGAGATTAAATGGGGTAAGTGAGTTTCGGGTTTGGGTATGGGTTAATAGGGTGTGAGTCGGGTTTTTTAACTATAAAATTGGGCTGAGAATTGGGGTCCGATTTGGCTATAATTGAAAGCCAATTTGGCTATAATTTAAATAGCCAGTTTTTCCTATTTAATTTATAAAAAATAGTAGATAATTTCTGAAAAGTAATTTAAAATTCTAAAATGATTTATAATACATAATTAGCAATATAAAAATATAGGATCCAATTTTATGCATATAAAACATAATTAAATCTTAAAAGGGCTAATATTGCAATTATATTGAATTTAGCTTTAAAATACTAAATGTAATTATAGGAATATATAAAAATTATATTAGACATATTTTGGCATAAATATAGAAATCCAATAGATGAATTATCAAAACAATAATTTTGAAAATAATTATTGAGGATTTTATGGATAAAAAGGGAGAAAATAAATCAATTTAAAATCTTAAAATTATGGAAACAATAATAAAAACCTTGGGCATGCTTATATATGCATATATATATATGCTATTTTTATGGTATTTTGCATATTGAAAATATATAGGGAAAAATTGGGTATCAACAGCTGCCCCTCTTTACCCGGGAAGAAAGAAAGAGTTTTCGGGTAAAGAAATGATGGCCAATTTTGACCGAGCGAAACAGTTTGAAGAGGTTAGGCCGCACCCTAGCTTCTGAGCTACCTACATATCCTTGGTTTCACAGGAATCAGGCCGTATGTAGTTTCGGATTCACCTGCGGAGTATACCGATGAAGACATTACAAGAATGGATGCGATATCTAGGGATGGGTGAGTAGACTGTTTACGGGAATGGTTAGGTTTGTTATGGTTGAGGGAACTGGAGTGGGATCGCTCTTGGTGGGATAGTCGTCACTCACCAGCTTACCTGCAAATAGAAACAATACAAGCGTATACTGTGTATAAATGTAAACATGATGCAAATTCCCGTTGGACCATGAAAGTTGTCTTCGGATGATGGGAATGATGTCTTTAGACCATGATGTCCTGGGCCATGAAGCGTATGATAAGGGATTCGCAGGCCATGAAATGATGTTCTCGAGCTATAAGGATGGTGCCTCTGAACTATGGCTCCTTTGAATAATGATATGCAAAAGATTGAAAGAGATCCTCAGGCCATGACATGGTGTTCTCGGGCTATGAAGATGGTGCCTACGAACGTTGACGCCTTTGGATGAGTTGGCGATATTTCAGCCCATAAAGGATGCAGTAGTATGATGCAGATAAAACAGAGCATAGTCTTGCGAATTGAAAGGCATAACTTAGATAGAAGCGAGATAAATAGTGCTTGGGATAGTGCTTAGTTTCGAAGAAAATTGGAGACCGAGCTTAGCCTCGAAGGACAGAAAAGTAGCCTTATGCAAAGATACGAATGCAGGTGGAGGTATAGCTTAACCTCGGAAGGCAGAATGATAGCCTTATGCAGATTGGAAGGCAAAATAGTAGCCTTATGCAATGCAAATGCAGATGGAGACAACGTTTAGTCTCGGAAGACAGAATGGTAGCCTTATGCAATGCGGATGCAGATGGAGATAGGAAAGCTTGTCTAATTGACTTAAACACTTAGAACCAGAAATCCTAATCAAAACACATAGACGCAATGGACTAAACACTTAAAACCAGAAATCGTTTTGAAGAAAGGGATTTTCATAAACCCTAGTTTAGAAAAGAGCGACTAAAATCGAAATAGTTAGTTAAAACAAGAGATTTTTAAAGGAAAACGCTTAATAATACTCGAATCACCTCAGATCTATAAAGATCTAAGAAGAATCAAATATTAGCGAACTAGGGTTTTCGAAAAATAGTAGAGACAAAAAAAATCAGCTAAAAACTCATGGATTCAAACGAAAAAAAATAGGAAATCCTTTCTTACAAACGAAAATGGCCGGATACAGGCCAGTGAATGAGTTTCAAACCGAAAAAGTTGGCTTTCCTTGAGATCTTCTCAAGGACTCATGAAGTCGAAGAGCCATGGAGTATAGGAGACCAAAGGTGGCCGGAGAAGGCACGAGAACACCATAGGAAGGAGGTTCTCGCCGATAATGGTGATTAGGGTTAGGGTGAGTTGAGAGAGAATTTTGGAGAGGAGGGATTCGAAGGCGGTGCAAATGAGGGAATGTGGGTAGGGTTTGGGGGTTCGTTTGATTAAAAAAGGAAAGGGCTAACGTGGACCGTTGATCTGGGAGATCAATGGTTGAGATTAAATGGGGTAAGTGAGTTTCGGGTTTGGGTATGGGTTAATAGGGTGTGAGTCGGGTTTTTTAACTATAAAATTGGGCTGAGAATTGGGGTCCGATTTGGCTATAATTGAAAGCCAATTTGGCTATAATTTAAATAGCCAGTTTTTCCTATTTAATTTATAAAAAATAGTAGATAATTTCTGAAAAGTAATTTAAAATTCTAAAATGATTTATAATACATAATTAGCAATATAAAAATATAGGATCCAATTTTATGCATATAAAACATAATTAAATCTTAAAAGGGCTAATATTGCAATTATATTGAATTTAGCTTTAAAATACTAAATGTAATTATAGGAATATATAAAAATTATATTAGACATATTTTGGCATAAATATAGAAATCCAATAGATGAATTATCAAAACAATAATTTTGAAAATAATTATTGAGGATTTTATGGATAAAAAGGGAGAAAATAAATCAATTTAAAATCTTAAAATTATGGAAACAATAATAAAAACCTTGGGCATGCTTATATATGCATATATATATATGCTATTTTTATGGTATTTTGCATATTGAAAATATATAGGGAAAAATTGGGTATCAACAGCTGCCCCTCTTTACCCGGGAAGAAAGAAAGAGTTTTCGGGTAAAGAAATGATGGCCAATTTTGACCGAGCGAAACAGTTTGAAGAGGTTAGGCCGCACCCTAGCTTCTGAGCTACCTATATATCCTTGGTTTCACAGGAATCAGGCCGTATGTAGTTTCGGATTCACCTGCGGAGTATACCGATGAAGACATTACAAGAATGGATGCGATATCTAGGGATGGGTGAGTAGACTGTTTACGGGAATGGTTAGGTTTGTTATGGTTGAGGGAACTGGAGTGGGATCGCTCTTGGTGGGATAGTCGTCACTCACCAGCTTACCTGCAAATAGAAACAATACAAGCGTATACTGTGTATAAATGTAAACATGATGCAAATTCCCGTTGGACCATGAAAGTTGTCTTCGGATGATGGGAATGATGTCTTTAGACCATGATGTCCTGGGCCATGAAGCGTATGATAAGGGATTCGCAGGCCATGAAATGATGTTCTCGAGCTATAAGGATGGTGCCTCTGAACTATGGCTCCTTTGAATAATGATATGCAAAAGATTGAAAGAGATCCTCAGGCCATGACATGGTGTTCTCGGGCTATGAAGATGGTGCCTACGAACGTTGACGCCTTTGGATGAGTTGGCGATATTTCAGCCCATAAAGGATGCAGTAGTATGATGCAGATAAAACAGAGCATAGTCTTGCGAATTGAAAGGCATAACTTAGATAGAAGCGAGATAAATAGTGCTTGGGATAGTGCTTAGTTTCGAAGAAAATTGGAGACCGAGCTTAGCCTCGAAGGACAGAAAAGTAGCCTTATGCAAAGATACGAATGCAGGTGGAGGTATAGCTTAACCTCGGAAGGCAGAATGATAGCCTTATGCAGATTGGAAGGCAAAATAGTAGCCTTATGCAATGCAAATGCAGATGGAGACAACGTTTAGTCTCGGAAGACAGAATGGTAGCCTTATGCAATGCGGATGCAGATGGAGATAGTGTTGAGTCTCGGAAGGCAGAATGGTAGCCTTATGCAATGCAGATGCAAATGGAGACAACGTTTAGTCTCGAAAGGTATAATGGTAGCCTTATGCAATGCGGATGCGGATGGAGATAACATTTAGTCTCGGAAGGCAGAATGGTAGCCTTATGCAAATTAGAAGGCAGAATGGTAGCCTTATGCAATGCAGATGTAGATGGAGACAATGTTTAGTATCGGAAGGCAGAATAGTAGCCTTATGCAAGAAATAAAATAACAAATGACAGTAGAGTTTTCTTAGCTGATAGCAGATTGCGGCGTTGTGATTACTGGGAGCATCGTGACATACGGGACATCACTGGTGTGTGCTGATAGCAAATGTTGGCAAGTACAACGGTTTAGAGAGTCGTATTCTTGAACAATGTTTGTCCCATGGGTGTACAGTACGTTTAACGATTTCGCAATCCTAGTGCCTGCATCCAAAGAAAAATCGTGAGTTTTGTAAGGAGGAAGGTTAGTTCGTATCCCCGCTGGCTTTGCTTGACTCGTTCGACTTTGATCTGGTGATACCGTCTGTATTATTGGGGTAGCGTTGCTAAACAAAGCAGTTTCAATAATAAACATGCATGATTTTGTAAAAGTATGACATAAATGTATAGTTAAAAATAGATTTTAGATGAACCGACGACTGTGACGTAGTTCAGGACATTGCAACCTCTCATGTTACGGAATTTTGAGGGTCCTCCTCAAAATTCTGCCCCATTTTGATGGGTTGGCATTTCTGACTGTTGCTCGTGCGACGATCGACTGAAATTACTTCATAATTTTGAAGGTCCTCCTCAAAATTCTGCCTTAGTTTCCAATTGCGGGGGGAGGGGGGGGATGAAGTTTTTAATGCATTTTGACCGAACCCATAGGGCTGCCTACGTATCCCCTCTTAAATGGGAATCAGGTCAGGCGTAGTTCAATTTATATCATATAAGGAAAGCATAAATATTACACATAGTAACGCTTGACTGCATCTGAATTGATCGGCTTTAGACGAACTTCTTTATCCATTTCTACAAGTACGAGGGCTCCTCCTGTCAAAATCCGGTGAACCATGTATGGACCCTTCCAGTTGAGAGAGAACTTCCTTTTGGCTTCATCTTGATGCTGGAAAAGTTTCTGTAACACCAGCTGCCCCGGTGTGAACTGTCTTGGCTTGACTATTTTGTTGAAGGCTTTGGACATTCTGTTCTGATAGAGTTGACCATGGTAGACTGCATTCATTCTCTTTCTATTTATAAGGGTTAGTTGCTCATAACGACTTTTCACCCACTCCGTGTCGTCGAGCTCACCTTCTTGTATGATCCTTAGGGAAGGAATTTCTGCCGCAACGGGAATGACAGCCTCTATACCGTAAACCATCATATAGGGGGTTGCCCCGGTTGATGTACGGATTGTGGTACGATATCCCAGTAGAGCAAATGATAACTTCTTGTGCCACTGTCTGTGCTTCTATATCATCTTCCTTAATATCTTCTTGATATTCTTGTTGGCGGCTTCTACAACTCCATTCATTTGAGGTCTGTAGGCTGTGGAATTCTTGTGTTTGTTCTTGAAAGTTTTGCATATAGCTTTCATCAAGTCGCTGTTGAGGTTGGAGCCATTATCAGTAATGATTGACTCTGGAATTCCTAATCAACAAACAATACGGTCGCGGACAAAGTCTGCCACGACTTTCTTAGTCACTGCTTTGTAAGATGCTGCTTCGACCCATTTGGTGAAATAGTTGATGGCTACTAGGATAAACTTGTGTCCGTTGGAAGCAGCAGGCTCGATTGGTCCAATAACGTCCATTCCCAGGCGGCGAACGGCCACGGTGAGCTTGTTATGTTAAGCTCGCTTGGAGGTACCTTTTCATGTCTGCATGTATCTGATAGTGGTGCCATTTTCGAACATACTGGATGCAGTCCGTTTCCATAGTCATCCAAAAGTAACCAGCTCGGAGTATCTTCTTTGCCAAGACAAAACCGTTCGTATATGGACCGCATGTCCCAACATTAATTTCCTCTAGTAGCCTGGATGCTTCCTTTGCGTTGACACATCTTAATAATCCTAAATTGGAAGTCCTCCTATACAGGATTCCTACGCTGTGAAAGAAGTTGTTGGACAATCTCTGAATTGTACGTTTCTGAGCAGGATTAGCAAGCTCTGGGTACTCTCCTTTTGACAAATATTCCTTGATATCATGAAACCAAGGCTTTCCGTCTGCTTCCTCTTCAACATGGGCACAGTAAGCTGGTTGATTATGGAATTTCACTGGAATAGGATCAATGAAATTCTTGTCAGGATTTTGTATCATAGATGATAGGGTACCCAATGCATCGTCGAACTCATTATGGAATCTGGGAATATGTTAGAATTCTGTCTTCATGAACCTCTTTCTTAATTACTGTACGTGATGCAGATACGGGAGTATTTTGGAGTTCTTGGTTGACCATTCATCTCGTACCTGATGTATAAGTAAGTCTGAATCTCAATCACTAGCAGGTCTTGAACGTTCATGTCAATGGCCATTTAGAGTCCTAAGATGCAGGCTTCATACTCGGCCATATTGTTGGTGTAGGGGAACCTGTATTTGGCAGGCACCGGATAATGCTGACCGGTTTCTGATATTAGGACTGCTCCTATGCCAACTCCTTTGAAGTTTGCTGCTCCATCGAAGAACATTCTCCAATTGTCATAGGATTCCGCAATGTCTTATCCTATGAATGATACCTCTTCATCAGGAAAATACATTTTCAGGGGTTCGTATCCTCCATCCACATGGTTTTCAGCAAGGTGGTCTGCCAGTGCCTATCCCTTGACCGCTTTCTAAGTTACGTAAACAATGTCGAACTCACTCAACAAGATTTTCCATTTGGATAACTTGTTGTTGGGCATGGGCTTATGAAAGATGTAATTCAAGGGATCCATCCTCGATATGAGATATGTAGTATAGGCGCAGAAGTAATGTCTCAACTTCTGAGCTACCCAAGTCAAAACACAACAGGTGCGTTCCAATAGAGAATATCGGGCCTCGTACGGGGTGAACTTCTTACTGAGATAATAAATGGCTTGCTCCTTTTTCCCCGTTTCATCATGCTGCCCCAGAATGCAGCCGAAAGCTCCATCCAACACTGCAAGGTAGAGTGATAAGGGTCTACCTAGCTCAGGCGGGACTAAGACCGGTGGCATTGACAGATACTCTTTGATTTTGTTGAAGGCCTTTTGGCAATCATCAGTCCATTTGGTGGCGGCGTCCTTCTTCAACATCTTAAAGATTGGCTCACAAATAACTGTAGACTGTGCTATGAATCGGCTGATATAGTTAAGCCTTCCCAAGAAACTCATCACATCCTTTTTGTTCTTTGGCGGTGGTAGTTCTTGAATGGCTTTAACTTTCGATAGATCCAGTTCTATTCCTCGGCGGCTCACAATAAACCCAAGCAATTTCCCAGCAGGAACCCCAAATACGCACTTTGCAGGGTTTAGTTTCAGGTTGTATCTCCGCAGTCTATTGAAGAACTTCCTCAGATCTTCTGTGTGGTCAGTGGACTTCTTGGATTTGATAATAACATCATCCATATATACCTCTATCTTCTTGTGTATCATATCATGGAAGATGGTAGTCATGGCCGTCATGTAGGTGGCCCATGCATTCTTTAGGCCGAATGACATCATCTTGTAACAATTCACTCCCCACGGCATAATGAAAGCCATTTTCTCAACATATTCCTCATCCATCCAAATCTGATGATAACCAGTGAAGCAATTTACGAATGACTGTAGCTCATGCTTGGCGCAATTGTCAATCAGGATATGTATATTTGGCAAAGGGAAGTCGTCTTTCGGACTGGCTCGATGAGATCCCGATAGTCAACACAGACTCTGACCTTCCCATCCTTCTTGGCACTGGCACAATGTTGGCTAACCATGTTGGGTATTCTACTACCCTGAGAACCTTAGAGTTGATCTGTTTAGTGACTTCTTCCTTGATTTTCAAACTCATATCAGGCTTGAACTTTCTGAGCTTTTGCTTTACCAGTGGGCACATTGGATCGGTTGGTAGTTTGTGAGCCACAATAGACGTACTTAGACTAGTCATGTCATCATATGACCAGGCGAATATGTCCTCATACTCCTTTAGAAATTTTGTGTATTCTCTCTTCTCTGATGACGATAGGTGAATGCTGATTTGCATTTCCTTGATGTTTTCTGCATCTCCCAGGTTGACAATCTCGATCTCATCCAGGTTGGACTTAAGTCTGTTCTCAAAGTTCTCAACTTCTTTGACAATCTCGTCAGGTATGTCATCTTCTTCTGAATCCATGTCCGTTTGTTGCGTTATCTCATTGCATGTCACAGTCATTGATTCATCAAGACAAGTAATAGTAATACTATATTGGTAAAGGAAGGAGAGAAAACGATAGCAATAAATATTAATTCATAAGAATCCCAAGCCGAAGGTAGTGCCATGTTTCTTGAGTTTTATGGGTTTAGAGATTCCTTGGATGTTCTTGTCGAGCCCTTTGCCAGGTTCGTACCCACTCCAACTTAGTATATTCTCAATTTTGCTATCTCACCATTTGTCTTTGTCGATAGCATTGACCCGTTCAATGTTGTGGTAAGTTTCTCCACCCAGCTTCCTTCTTCTCTCGATCGCCGGAATGGTCTGGCGACTGTATATAGAGTTGCTACCATCATCGTGAATAATAACTTCCTGGTGATTCCATTCGAACTTTACTGCCTGATGTAGCATTGATGCTACGGCCCCAGCAGCATGAATCCATGGCCATCCCAGCAGCAAGTTGTAAGACACTGGTACATCTATTACCTGGAAATCTACCTCGAACCAGGTTGGTCCCATCTGTAGGCATAGACTAATCTCACCAATAGTGGACCTCTGAGAACCATCGAAGGCTTTCACATTGATTTCTCCATCCTTTATCTCATGCATCCCTTTACCCAGCTTCTTGAGTGTTACCAGCGGACAAATGTTAAGACTGGAACCTCTATCGATCAAGATTCTAGTGATGAAATAATTTTCGCACTGCATGGTAATATGCAGTGCTTTGTTGTGCCCCAGCCCTTTAGGTGGCATCTCGTCCTCATAAAAGGTGATCTTATGGCTTTCCAGCACTTGTCTTACCATATTAGCTACTTCTCCGCTAGTGATGTTATTTGGTATGTACGCTTCATTTAGAACCTTTAACAAAGCGTTCTTGTGCGTCTCAGAACTTTGTAGCAAAGAGAGAATGGATATTTGTGCTGGTGTCTTGTTTAACTAGTCGATGACCGAATATTCCTTGGCATGTATTTTCCTCCAAAGGTCGTCCGGACCTATATCAATAAGGGGCGGTCGATTGGAGGCCTGCTTGCTTGATTCAGCTAGATGTTCAGGGGTATAGACTCTACCAGTTCTTATCATACCCTGTGTTGCGACTGTTTCTTCAATCCTGACCTTGACTTTCCTTCTCGCCTCGGCTGTATAGTCCCATGCTACAAAATTTGTATAGAATGGTGGCATGGTTGACATCGCCACTGGGACCGGCGCATCTATCCTTACTTCTTATGGAACATGTGCCTTGGGTGGCAAGACTGCAACCTCAAATAGTGCGGGTGCATTTGTTGGAGACACGAATTTAACCTCAATTGGTACTGATGTCTTTATGGATGGCACTGATTCAAACTCAAGAGGTATAGACATATTCACCTCAGCGTCCTCAGATAGTTGGATCTGGACTATTGAGAGTAATTGTTGGTTTCTTTGGGTCATCACCTTCTGCGATCAACCCGATTGATCCTTCGGCATCCAAGTCATCTTCTATTTCAATCATATGGATACCTCTACCCTTATGGTCTGGTAGAGGGTTGTTGCGGACGTTTTGAGCGGACTCCTTTGCCACAATGATCTTATTATCAATCAAGGACTGTATCTTGTCTTTCAAGGAGCGACATTCATCGATGGTGTGCCCTTTCATGCCGGAGTGGTATGCACAGGATTTGTTTGGGTTAACCCACTGAGAAGGGTTCTCAAAGGTTGCAGAAGGGATGTGGGTGACATAACCAGCAGCTTTGAGCCTCTCATACAGCTGGTCGATGGGTTCAGTGATGGCTATATATTGTTTTGGAGGTCTACGATCAAAATTAGGTCGGGGTCTAGCGAAATTTTGGCGTGTATGGGGTGATTGATAATGGGATGGTTGAGCATTATAGGTTTGGTAGACACGAGCGGGTTAGGAGTATCTGGGTGAAGTAGGTTGATATGTAGGAGGTGGAGATGACTGATAAGTTGGTGGCGGAGCTTGGTACGAGGGTGATGGTGCTTGGTAATTTGGGGTTGGCTGGTATGTGGGTCGAGGTGTTGGGTAAGCTTGGTATTTGAGGGGAGACTTGGTCCTTTGTGCAACCATTACGACCCCTACGTCCCTTTTCTTGGACACACCACCGGACTGTAAAGCCTTGTTCGTAGCTTGCAAGGCTTCGAAATTAATAACCATACCACTTTTAATACCTTTTTCAATTCTTTTGCCTAATTTGATAATGTCGGAGAACTTGTGGTTCTCAATCATCATTAGCCGTTCATAGTACTGCGGGTCCTGAGCCCGAAAAAAGAACTTATTCATTTGCTCCTCTTCTAAGGCACATTTGACCTTAGCAGTTTCGGACATCCAGTGAGTAGCATACTCGCGAAATGTCTCTTTGGGATTCTTTTTCAAATCCTGGATATAGAACACGTTTGGTGCATTCTCTGTATTAAACCTGAATCTGTCCATAAAGTCAGATGCCATGCCTACCCATCTTGACCACTTCTTGGGATCTTGGCTGATGTACCAAGATAATGCATCTCCTTTCAGACTCCTCATGAACAGCTTCATGCGGATCCTTTCATCCTTCCCTACTCCAACCAACTTGTCATAATATGTCCTCAGATGGACCCTTGGATCACCCGTACCATCAAGCATTTTGAACTTAGGAGGTTTGTACCCCTCAGAAAGTTCGACATCAGACTATATGCAAAGGTCTTCATAGTCCATCCCCTCGATTCCTTTGCTTCCCTCAACACCCTAAATCCGGCTGGTCAATTTCTTAAGTTCCTCGGCCAAGTTCCTGATAAGCAGGTCCTTTTCATCAGACTCAGGTGTGCCTGAGATAGGTTGGGTGGAGTGTGGCGTGTATGGGTGTGGAAATGATTGTTTGTGGAGTTTTGAGGTTCTAGGATGAGTAGTGGAGTGTTGTTTGAGGTATGGCAGGTGTTACATTAGTTCTTTGGTGGAGTAGCGGGATGGTTAGGCACGAGATGATTCTGCTATTTTGGGATATTTTGAGGAGGTGTAGGGTTTTGAGCGTTAGAGAAGTTGATATCTGGGGTGTTGAGGGAAAATGATAGGTTTTCCAGATTTCGAGCCTGATCGAGCTCTTCCTAGAATTTCAACAGTTTCTGTTCAAGTTGTGACACATTCTCGTTAGGAACCCGAATACCCTAGCCATCAATGGCCTCTACCTGTTCAGTTGTGTTCTCCTTCATGATGTTGCTTAAATCTTCCATTTTGCCTTTGTTCTTGCCTTTAATGGGACTAAGAGGAGGAGTGGGTGGAGGACCCCAGGATCTTATGAAATAAGATGACGATGCCAGAGTGCACGAACTAACCTTTGGGGAGGGGGAATAATAAAACAAAAGGTAATCAAGTCAGTGAGGGTTATAAAAAGTATTGCAATATTTAAACACATAGTGCGGGAATGTAAAGTGTGTCCTAATTTGGAAACCTCTTTATGCCCGAGGTAGACCTAGTGACAAATAGACTTGGAGAACTTTGAATGCCAATAAATGCTTCATTTTATAATATAAAAATAGACGAATCCCAAAACAACACTAAATAAGCAAGAAATAAAAGTCACTAATGGCCATTGGCCTTATTACATTTGGAAAGCGAGTAACCCTAATCTATTTGGCCTCAGAAGGATCTTCCTCAGGTTGAATGCTCTCATTGATCAAATCCTCCAGTTCGCTTAGGTTCACCAGTAAAAATGCCTTTTCTAGGTGTTCTCTTTCGTTTCCCTTAGTGTTCTGGCAGTCGGTGACTCTTTTCCTCACTTTTCCTTCCAATTCCAGCAGACTGTATTCCAAATATTCCAACTTTTCGCTAGCTTTGGCGGCCCTCTCTTTCCACTCATTGATTTGGTCATTCGATGGAAGACTCATCCACCAGTCTAGCAAGAGTGGGGGCGTGCTAACCATACCAAAACTGGGGACCTCGTGCCTCATTTTCTGCAAAACAAAAAGGTTAGATCCTACCCCCACTGGACTCGACTATTTATACATTTATGATCAGCACATCGACATTTAGTTCTCTAAATAAATGCACAGAACGTGATGATGTCCGTTTGGGTTTAGGGAAACCCAATGGACTTTTGGACAAGGCTATCTTAAAGGATCATTATGTGGACAACATAACTGACCCGACTAGGTTTGACTATGATGCATGCACAATTTAAACAGAGTAAGGTTTCTATAGGGTTTTAGACCGGTACCCTTGAGTGGACAACTCAAGGGGGAAGGCACAGAACTGTCGACTGCACCGCTGATCGACTAGTTTTAATGCAAATAAGCCTTTCCGAATTTAGGGGGTAATGATATAGGAATGGCGCAACCACTCATCAACCATTGCTATAGTATTTGTTTGGCACGAGTGGAGTTTGATGTTGAGCACGATTATGCAATAATTAAAAGAATGTTGACATGTATTTGCACGTTAAGAAAGTGATAAATATAACAGTTTTATAATTTAAAGCAGTTATAAAGGAAGGAAGCAAGAAAGATATGTCAGTTTTGCTTTTGAAGAAGAAATTAAACGCTTAAAGAAATTAAACAAATAATTGCACATAGGGAGGGTACAAATTCACAAAACGGTATGAAATGGTAAAAGACTAGATTCCTCAGCAGAGTCGCCATGCTGTCGCGCCCCTTTTTTCCTTCACGGAATCGGGTTTATGATATTTTGGTTGGGACAACTCTTTCCTTTTGGGAAAGGGGGTTTGCATTTTGAAGAGTCGCCACCTAACGATTTAAGGTGCGTTATGGTACCTATAGGGTTCATTTATAACTACGTTTGGTAATCAGAGACAGGGTAAGGGCTTGCAATTATCCCAAGGCAAAGGTGTTAGGCACCCCTCAGGATCCACTAGTGTGGTTCCCGGCCAAACAGTTTTTGTGAATTTGTACAACAAATAAACAAGTATGACTCAAATAGTAGGGGATTTAAGTTTAAGGACACAAATGTTTGAAAAGAAATTAATGAAAAGTAAGAGTTTAAAAGAATTACAATCTAAGCACATTTGTGAATGTAAAGGGGGTGTCCTAGGTTTATTTATAATATGGATCACATCAAAGCAATACCCGGTGTAGACGTGTGATTTTTGACCCTCCCCGGGAATTTTCACATTTTTAGCGTGAATATTTAAATTGGGTCTAATATAGCTAATTTTGACTATTTTACTTTATTTCGTCACAAAAGGAAAATTACAAAATATATATATATATATAAATTTTAGTTTATGTATTTCTCATAAACTTGAAAAATACAAAAATGGTACTTTATATTTTTTATCTTCATATAATTTCGAAAATTACAAAAACAAATAGTTTCGTTAACGTTTTATAGTCATTTTAATCTTTAGAAAAAAAAACAATACTTTATATTTTATCTTTATATAAAAAAACAAAATTACAAAAATAGTTTTATTAATGTTTTGTAGCTATTTTAATCTTGAAAAAAATATTAAAAAATAGTTTTGTTTTAAATGTCAGTCTTATTTTGGTAGTTATTTTACTTACATAGGATTAATTGAACAACGTCGTATCCTTATTCTCGGGTCTGGGCAAAAGAATAATATTTGGGTTCAAACTACCCGTTTTTAGGCCTAATTTTCGGACCTAGCCCACAACAATCCAAACCCACCACACATGGGGGACACGCATGGGGAACATGAACAGAACACAATGTGATGGGGCTCACATTTGGAGACATTTGTCTCTCACGCTTGTACACGTGAGACCCATCACATGCTTTTATATACACGGACAAGGCTAGAAGCTAGGGGAGGAAAAAACGAAAATTTTAAAAAAAATTTGAAGAAGGCAATGTTCACCTTCTTCTTCATCTTTGGAACTAAAGAAAAAACGAAAAAAAAAACGAAAAGGCTAGCCCATTGCCTCCTCCTCTTTCACGTCCAAACGACCACCAGTTTTCCGTCGCGTCGACCACCCCGTCGAGCAGCAGTTGCTGCAGCTGCTTCACGTCCTTCCCCCATCGTCTTCCCCACCTCCAAACCTCTCCGTAACAACCAGCAAACGACCCCTTTTTTCGCCGGAAAAACCAGTAGCTCGCCTTCTTCCTCCATTGAAACCAGCTCCATCCTCACGTCCGGCGACCACATCCAGCCTCCCCGTCGCCTCCTCACGCCCAGTAACAAACCAGTAACACCATACCAGGCGACCATCCAGGCGCCACCCTCACGTCCAAACGACTGCCTGCAACGTCCAGCCATGAACGACCCTCCCTCATCACCATGACTGACCAGAAAACACACACACGCATAAGCTGAAACATAACTGAAAATGTTCAAAAATAGCCCAGGAGTTCTGTCCGGGGTGAGGTCCGTTCGAGTTCGTCGTTGGCCAGTCGTTGTTCGTGGTTCCGGTCAGGTTCGAGTTCCCGTTGCATCCACAGTTTTGGTTTTGCTCGTGTAGCAGTGGAACACTTTGAGAAATCAAAACACCTACTTCAGGTGCATTCTCACCCCTTTTGTTTCCTTTTTCTAGAGCTTTCTCATGTGTTGTCTAAATTCGTTTACATAGTATGTTTTAATCGTTGTTCGCAACTGATTTGGATTTTTCTTTTTAGATCCAGTAGACTAAAAGAAGAATTAGAACAATAAGAAATCTTTAATGTTTCTCCTTATAGTGTTGGCTTGTCAATTGTAGTATTCTGTTATGATATTTAGATATGTATTTGTTTAGTTTTGTTGAATGATATCTATGTCTATTTAATGGATTGTTTAATTCCATATTTTGTCGTCTGTCGTTTGTGTTCATCATCGTGGTATGCTTCTTTGTAGGTTAAGTAATGTAGAAGAACGCCTTGAACTCTCGTAGTTGCTTTATGCACGTAGTTAAGCCATCATCGTGATTATTGGTACAGTTCCCGTGATATGGTTACAATGCCTAAAAATTCGGATTTCGGGGGGTGCATTTCATGTAACCCAACTACAATGACTTTGGAATAATAAAATCCTTTAGAAATCAAAGTGTGCCATTGTTTGAATTTTCCATGGCCCATCGCAAAAATAGAAAATGCAGTCGTGATAAGATTATCCTTTTAAAAAAATAATGAGACGAGCCTCGCCAAATAAAACGCACAGATTGCGGGACCCTCACAAAAATGTACGTGTTAATTACTTAGAACTCGGGATAGGCCGCTTAGCGAACTCCACGGCCTTACCCAAAATAATAATACGCTAATCGCTTTAGGCGCGCATTTTAATAAATCTTACCTTCTTAAGCTCGGGTACACATTTATGTGACCCAAATCCAAATCTCAACGGAGTCGAAATGTGGCTCTAATCACGGGTACATTGATTGTGACGTGGTCTGAGATGCATGTCCACGACGTTGCAAATTCATTTTAAAAGTAAGAATGAGATGAGCCTCGCCGAATATAAATACAAAATTGTGGGGCCCTCAGTAAATATTTGCTTTAAAATTACTTAGACTTCGGGATGGACCGTTTAGCAAAAATTCCACGGCCCTACCCAAAGTAGATGATACGCTAGTCGCTTTAGGCGCGCCTTTAATAATTTAATTTTCTTAAACTCGGGTGCACATTTATGTGACCCAAATCCAAATCTCAACGGAGTCAAAGTATGTCGACGACCACGGGTACATTGATTGTGACGCGGTTCGAGATACATTTTCACAACGTTGCAATTCCCTGTAAAAAATAATAATAATAATTATGAAAGCGGTAAAAAGTTAAAATTTGCACATAAGTTCATATTTGTATAAAATCAGATAATCAAGCCGAATATGACAGTTGAGCGACCTTGCTAGAACCACGGAACTCGAGAAAGCCTAACACCTTCTCCCGGGTTAACAGAATTCCTTATCCGGATTTCTGATACGCAGACTGTAATATGGAGTCATTCTCTTCCTCGATTCGGGATTAAATTGGTGACTTGGGACACCCTAAAATCTCCCAAGTGGCGACTCTGAAATAATTAAACAAATCCCGTTTCGATTGTCCTTTAATTGGAAAAACTCCTTCACCCCTTGCGGGGGCGGAAAAAGGAGGTGTGACACCCGGTATGACACTCCTCAAAAAGGGGCTACACGTGGTATTAACACACCGGTCATCATATCCATATCTACCCTTTCCCACCCCGTGAAGGAAATTAAAGCGAGGGTTGGTCTTGACCCCTATTGCATGCTGTTATCCATCCCTTCCTATTAGTCCCAGAGGAATTTAGGACTCCTATCCTATAAGAAGGGGGTTCTAGGCAGTTTCTCAGGTTTAAAAGCAAAATACTAAGCAACAAATAAGAATACATAGGACTGTATTTAGAGGGAAAACACAGAAAACAGATAGAAGGCTCACATATACCTCCATAAGTAATGCACATATACAACACGACTCATACACAGATAAGGTCCACATTTGAACTCAGAATTCTAAAGCATGGTACCTAAGTGATAGCAGTAGAACCAGATTTATTACATGACTCAGAAAAGAAGTCCGAATTAGGCTTGCCTACTGAGCCTACTGATTTAAGCACATTGACAGTTAAACACTACTCACAAAGACGGTTTTGGTTTTATTTAAGTTTACTACCTAAGGCTTGCCTAGGTGTAACATAATATGCAGCAGTTACCAAGATTATTGAAAATAGTTAAAAATTTATTTTTACCTAAAACATGTTGTTCTAAATGTTGCAAAAACATGCAGAGATTGTGACCAATTTCACTCAAACACGAGACTGTTTTATGTCCTTTTTCATGCATTATTGGTTTAACTAGGTGTGACTGAGTGAGCTCCTAAAGCCCGTATTTAACGTGCACATATGAAAATTGCAGAATGATTGCAGAATATACAGAATCCCTAGAGCATGGTTTCTAAGTGCAGGAGCAACAATTTCATATTAATGCTGTTATTTAGCCTAAAACAGGATTTCTAAGTGATAAAGTGATGCCAAATAAGATGCTGAAATAGTAAACCTAAGAACATGGTATCTAATGCATGACATGCTTTGAATGGGTTGATAATGCACATATAGGAAATGTAAACCTAAAACATATGGTTTCTACCCATTGATGTTTATAGCATACATAACTACCCTCCCTTTTTCACTAGCCAGCCCCAATACTGGTTTAGAGCAGGTTATTACAGACTGACATTGAAATGAATTACATAAGTAGAAATGAAAAATAAGAAGTTACACTATAGAAATCTTGATTAGGACTTCCTCCCTGAGTTATGTAATAAATCACCTCAAGTGCCAAGACTGTTTCATAGCCCTTATCATATCCGTGTGTGTCAGAGTTCTCTATCGACCTCAAGGGATCCCGGGCAGTGTTCACACCCAGATTTCACAGCTAAGACAGAGTAAGTGCAGTGTGAAAGGCCAACTTTTGTGCGTCCAAATTCAGAGGGAGCTCAAGGGTCTCAAGGCAACGCTCACACAAAAGGGGCAGAACTTAGTGGTCTAAGAGTAAGGTGAGAGTGCTTAGCATAGTGTTGAAAAAAACTTAGTAAAAAAATGCTGAAGTAGAACTTTCAGGAGTGAAAAGGTTTTCAGGAATAGACATAGTTTAAAAAATGCTAAGAGTGAAAGCAGTTTTGGAAGCAACTCTGAGAAAACACACAATCACAAAAAAGACAACTTAGAGTGCTCAGATTCAGAGCCATTTATTACTTGATTCTGAGTGAAGACAAACAACTTTACAGACAAGGATCAAGGGGTTGGGGACATAAAGAGCTCAAATCAGAAACACATAAACATGGATGAGAAGAGAATCATATAGACCAACAAGTACAAAGAACAAGTAGGAGCTGATGGGCCTCCAGAACACAAACTACTACTTCAAAGTGTTAACAAGGGAATCATGCTCGAACTTAGAATAGTAATAGGCAATAAGACATAGAGACAGGGTATGGGAGTAGTCATGCTGAGGACAGGGGTCTATTACACATGATTAGTCATGATACTTAGTATTAATCAAGTACATTAGGAGTCTATGATACTAACATGGCATACTAGTTAAGAGAAATAAATAAGAACTCAAGTAGACATGTTGGCCGAGTATCAAACAAGACAAGTGATACCCATACATGCTGAGTAGACACTTGAACAAGAAAGGGCAAAACTTAAGCATGCTGCATAAAGCAGTAAACAAGAAGAGCAATTAAATACATAAGCCATTAAATTAGTGCAGAATGAGACATGGATTAACAGACATGGAGCACATAGAGTTGAGTTTCAGAATTGAACTATGAACATATCAGTTAAGGAAGCGAAATGCAGAAAGTAAAGCAAGTAGAGTTCCACAGTCAAGTAGCAGAGAGAGAGAGAGAAGAGAGAATTTTATGTGTGTATGTTTTTTGAATTAATTGTTCGTGTTTTTGGAAGTGAGAATAGAGGAGAGTATATATAGTAGTTGAGAGTAGAGTAAAGTAATGTAAAGAATCAATCATTTAGTAATTAGGGAAAATTACATAATCAATCATGCACAAAATCAGCAAGGTTCTCTCCTAGTAAAGGGGTGACTAGTTAACGATAAAGAGCAGGGCATATAATTAAGGGAAGAAAATTAAATACTTAAGTCCGGGGTGGGTAATTAAGGGTAAATGAACAAAAATTCAATTAAGGGAACAATCAATAAGAATGAGCAAGTGCCACAGTTAATCGTAAACAAGGCAAGAAATAATCAAAGGTCGTAGAAATAGGAAAATAATCGAAAATCAGTATATAGGTATTACCATAGCAAATCAGTGAATATGGATTCAAAATAATACTGATTTAGGGGAAATGATATAGGTATTCCATGAATAAGCAACTAAGCCAAGTATAAACGGAAAGAATCAAATCTGAAACCCTAATAGAGGCATACTAGGGTAAAATCACGAGATATTCTAATTAACGAAGAAGTAATCATGTAAATCAAAGCATAGAACATTGGCATGTATCAAATAACACGGACAAGTGTAGAATCCGAACAAAGTGTCAAAAATTGGGGTTTTTAGCATAGGCTAGTTAGGGTTAAGGAAGAACTCAACAAAATCAATCAAAACACATAGACGCAGGGGACTAAACACTTAAAACCAGAAAGCGTTTTGAAGAAAAGGATTTTCAGAAACCTTAGTTTAGAAAAGAGCAACTAAAATCGAAATAGTTAGTTAAAACAAGAGATTTCTAAAGGAAAACGCATAATAATATTCGAATCACCTTAAATCTATAAAGATCTGAGAAGAATCGAACTGTAGCGAACTAGGGTTTTCGGAAAATAGTAGAGATGGAGAAAATCGGTTAAAAACTCATGGATTCAAATGAAAAACAAGAGGAAATCCTTTCTTACAAACGAAAATGGCTGGAGATAGGCCAGTGAACGAGTTTCAAACCGGAACAGATTGGCTTTCCTTGAGATCTTCTCAAGGACTCATGCAGTCGAAGAGCCATGAAGTATAGGAGACTAGAAGTGGTCGGAGACGGCACGAGAACACCATAGGAAGAAGGTTCTCACTGGTAATGGTGATTAGGGTTAGGGTGAGTTGAGAGAGAATTTGGGAGAGGAGGAATTCAGAGGCGGTGCAAATGAGAGAATGAGGGTAGGGTTTAGGGGGTCGTTTGATTAAAAAGGGAAAGGGCTAACGTGGACCGTTGATCTGGGAGATCACCGGTCAAGATTAAATGGGGGTTTGGGTATGGGTTAATAGGGTGTGGGTCGGGTTTTTTAATTGTAAAATTGGGCTGGAAATTGGGGCCCGATTTGGCTATAATTTAAATAGCCAGTTTTCCCCTATTTAATTTATAAAAAATAGTAGATAATTTTTGAAAAATAATTTAAATTCTAAAATGATTTATAATACATGATTAGTAATTTAAAAATACAGGATCCAATTTTATGCATATAAAATATAATTAAATCTTAAAAGGGCTAATATTGCAATTATGTGCAATTTAGCTTTAAAAATACTAAATATAATTATAAAAATATATAAAAATTACATTAGCCATATTTTGACATAAATATAGAAATACAATAGATGAATTATCAAAACAATAATTTTAAAAATAATTATTGGGGATTTTATAGATAAAAAGGGAGAAAATAAATCAATTTAAAACCTTAAAATTATGGAAAAAATAATAAAAACCTTGGGCATGCTTATATATGCATATATATACTATTTTGAAGGTATTTTGCATATTGAAAATATATAGGGGAAAATTGGATATCAACAAAAGTGGCTTGTGGTAAGAGTACCACAAGTTAGTTGAGTTGAATTCTTTGTAATTAAGTCATTATAAAGTGGCTTGTAATAGATTTTTACAAGTTAGTGAAGTTGAAAGCCTACAGGTGTAGGTAGTGATTTTTGGTCCCCTTGTTTGGGATTTTTTCACGTAAAAATTTCTTGTCTCATTTACTTACAGTTTATTAGCATTCTCAGCAGAATCTCGTAGAGGACCAGGTACTATACTGTTTGGTGGACTGATACAAATTAACAATTGGTAACAGAGTGAGTTCCTCCTATCAGGCTAACACCTAGGAAGGATCTTTATGGCTGCTCTACCAAATTTTGAAGAAGGTCAATCTACATACCGACCACCTAGGTTCAATGGGCAATACTATGGGTGGTGGAAAACAAGAATGTATGATTTTATCATGGCTGAGGATTCTGAGTTATGAGATATCATATATGATGGTCCTTATGTTCCAACAAAGGTACTGGAAGAAATTCCATTTTCAATGACAAAAACCAGTAAAGAATACACTGACGCAGACAGGAAAGCTGTGGAGAAGAATTTTCGTGTCAAGAAGATTCTGGTGTGTGGAATAGGACCTGAAGAATATAATAGAATTTCTGCTTGCTACACTGCTAATGAGATATGGGAAGCTTTGCAAACATCTCACGAGGGAACTACCCAAGTAAAACAATCTAAGATCGATATGCTCACTACCGAGTATGAAATCTTCAGGATGAAGGATGATGAATCTATTCAAGATATGCACACAAGATTCACTTCCATCATAAATGAGTTACACTCACTTGGCGAAACCATTCCTAGAAACAAGCTAGTGAGGAAAATCCTTAGTATTCTGCCTAGCCCATGGGAAAGCAAAGTGAATGTTATTACTGAATCAAAGGACTTGCAGGAGCTGACCACAGAAGAGCTTATTGAAAATCTGAAGACCTACGAGATGAAGAGGAAGATAGACAATGAAAGAAGAGAACCAAAGAAAGAAAAAAACCTGGTACTCAAAGCTGATAGCAATGACTCAAGTGATGAAGATGTTGACATGACTTACTTAACCAAAAGGTTTCAGAAGACGGTCAGAAGAAATGGAGAAATGCTAAAAGGAAGCTCTAGAAAACCAAAAACAACTTTGAAAAGGCATCTAAGAGGAACCTGGTTCCTTTCAAGGACTTCAAAAGAAAAAGGTCTGATGACAATGTGATGAAACAGGCTCTTGCAGCATGGGGAGATCCTCTGGTGAATCATAAGATGAAACTGATGCTGGTGATAGCTCTATGATGTCAGTGGAAGGCGATGAAAATGAATTTGACTCAACTTTTACTTTGATGGCCAAATCAGATAATGATGAAGATGATGACAACAAGGAGGTAAATTTCAGGGATGTTTAGAGAAATTTGAAATCCTACTCTCCTAAGAAACTCATGTCGTTAGCTAGTGTATTGATTGATGCTTATCATAGTCTTGTGGATGATAGGGATTCCTTGTCCGTAGAACTAGGAGACGCTGAACAAACTAGAGATGACTTAGTGATGGTAGTTATTGACCATAAGGAAACCATTGAAAAATTCAAAGATGAAAGAAATGATTTCCTGTGAGTAATTGCAAACCTAAGGGAAATAATAGAGAGACCATGGACTAAGTCAAAATCTGAAAATTTTGGAAAAGGACACGAGATAGCTAGTGTGTTATACCCCATTTTAACACGAGTCAAATTAGAGTATAACATTGGTAAATCCAAGGTTTAATTAATTTTAAGAGTCGCCACCTAATTATTTTCACGGTGAATTAGGACACCAATTTTAACTAAATAATATTTAAAGTTAGCTCTGTTCTATGGTCTACTTAACCTTTAAGACTATGAGTAAAGGTTCTAATTAATCTTATAGAAAAGGTTATTAAAGCACCCCATATAATCCGTTAAAAATGATTAACCGGCCAAACTTAGGTTAATTCATTATAAGAAGAAAATTTAATATTTGTATACATAGTTGGAAAATAACACGTGAATATTTTTTATACACTAAAATATTACTAATTGAGTAAAACTTGAGTTTGATATGCCAACAAACGCTACAAACGCCATTTTTCCGAAAACCTCAATTAGACTTGAACATTGTAAGAAAGAAGCAAGCTTTTTATGGACAAATGCTGACAAAAAACACTAAGTATTTCCAAAATTGATGGGGGCAAATATTTTAGAACTAAATAAATAAATAAAGCCATTATCTCAAATTGTTGATTTTAAAAGCCCTTAAGACTCATGTAAATAAAATCGGCGATTTATTATTAACTAGAGTAAATGACACTAATCAAAATAAGATTTAGCTACCAAATCTAATATAAAACGTTCCCAAATAAATCTACAATCATAAAAAAATTAAACAAATGATAAGAGGAAAAGAAAAATGAAAGACGCCATAGGCGTCCCCAAGCGTTTCGCTTGTTTTCTTGCTATCCGGGACATTCTAAGGGGATGCCATGTGATGACTCCATGCTCGGGTAGTGTTGAGTCTCGAGTGAGACTCTATTTTTTGCTCCAAGTGTATATGCAAAAGGAAAGAAGAAGAAAATTAGAGGCGAAAATTCAATACAAGAATGAAGCACGCAAGACAAAAGTACAACTATTTTCTTCACTCTGCAATAGACAAGAAACCGAAGAACAATAGCAAATCATATACGAACATTTTTCAAACTGGAGCAATATTTTAACAAATCTTTTTAAAGAGCAATGTTCCAACAAACATGAGGTGTTTCTTACTTCTACAAAAGCTTTTAAATTAGCACATATAAGATACCAACGCCTAATAGCAAAAATATAGGTGCATACTAGTATTTCATTATTAAATAAGACATGTATTTTTAACAAAAATAATTGAAATCCTAGAAGCATGATGTACGAAGGAAAAAGGCTTAGCAATAGAATAAATTGTTATCTAAATTTGTCTTAGTATCATGACAAAAATACCTATATTCAATAAAGAAGGTTGAAAAACACATCAAGTTCAGGTTTAATTCTCATCAAATAAAATTTAGTCTTACAGTATGATTTCTAAATGACTAAAAGATCTCATATATCACTCATATAGACATGATTCTTAAAGAAAAGCTTAAAGGTTACAACTCTTTTATACAGTACCTACATAGGTAACATGACAACTAAATGTATAACCGTAAGCTCTAAATCAATGTTAGTTCCAACAGAATATCTATATTTGTTACAATACTTCAAGTAAACATTCAACATGATATAGATTTGATTCCTTTGAATATCTACTTAAAGATGGTGATTCATATAGGCATGCTATATAACAGAAAAGAGACTCAAGTCATGATTCTGTTAGAAGAATAACTCCTTTTTTAAAAAATCTAGGCTAAGTGACCGAACCATTCAGGCAAAATATGCAGATAGCTAAATTCAAATC